>NC_136063.1:1393613266-1394813266 GCF_964261635.1 Lissotriton helveticus | reverse complement strand
CCACCTTTGGGTCTGGGAGCCCCCCTGAGGATCTCGGATGGTATATCCCCACTGGCTCGAACATGTCGGACGAGGTGTTTTCTCCTTCAAAGGAACCGGGGTTCCAAGGCCTACCCAAATCTTCTTCATCCGAGGACCCATCCTCATCCGTACCACCCTCCCCCAGATCGGGGAACCCCTCATCGGGGTCTGCAAAAGGAGCAACACGGTCGCCAGTATACCCGGGCAAGACTTCTTCCCGGTAGGGTGCATTCCTTAACGTGCGTGCACTCTTACGGAAATCGTCCATTAAGCAGTCAAAACTTTTCAGGTGCCCTGCCCAATGTTTATGGGCTTGATAGAGAGGGAAGCGGATACGCCGCAAGGCCCTGCCCCCGTATTGGGGGATCCAGGGACCCCCACAGACCGGGGATTTGAGCTTGTCCACACTTTCCTGCAAGGGTGGCAACGCCTTTGAAATTGCCTATGACAGCAGCTTGTCCACCCCTGCAGAAAGATGGAGGTGTGGAGGCCATTCCTCCTACAAGGCCAGATCTGGAGAATAATTGTGATCCTTGTATGAATACATGTATTCTGAGGGTGTGAGCACCAGATTAATAAACTCACCCTACAAAATTGTAGAGGGCAGCCCCCTCGCAGGTGCTTTTAAATGAGAGTAGAATTCCTATATCAAATATATATATATATGGCCCAAGGCCTTAGATCTTATAGCGATTGCGGAGGAAAAAGAAGATGGCGGATTGAATCTGCTGTGAGAGGCAGCGTCCGACAAGAGCTCCTGACCGTATGCTGAGTGCTTTACAATGAAAGGCTGAAAGACAGCTTACAATTTGACAAACATTTTTGAAATAGCACCCTTTATCTTTTGAGTGGCCAGTGGTACGAAAACATCAACAGAAGGGCAGTGTAACTTACACTTCGATGCTTCGACGGGACGCCAAGCAACTAATTATCTTCGGCAACACCCGGAGCTGTGTGCTTCGCAGGAGCCGGACGTGTCAGTGGTGCTTCGTGCCTCATTGGTCAGGGTGGTTCCTAAGCTCCGTGACTGAACAACGGTATATGGCTCCAACTAAGCCGACTTTACCGAGGACTGGTCGGATGACCCGAAATTCTGCTGCAGCTTTTGCTGCTGGCTCTGCCACGAATCTAACTGATAACATCAGCAGAAAAGCTGGGTCACAAGTTGGGAGACCTATGATGCAAATGCTCCATTCCAGGAAGGCAGCTGATTTCTTTTCTGCCGCTGCTGCTGTGGTTCCTGAAACTGACATTGTAGTCATCACGGAGATCGTTATGGAGGCAGTGCAATCTCAATGTGGGCTTGGAAGTTCACCTGAGGTGTTGTGTAATATACAGAATGGAGTGGAATCAGAGGTTACTTTACGAGGTGCTGCTACGGTGCAAGCAGGTCGAAGACTTATTGTTGGACCCCGGGACGCTTCACAACAGGTACCCAATGAGGGATTGTCTCAAGTGCCACGTGTGGCAGTAAATATGGATGCTGGGGTGACTGTGGGCTCTTCTGCTAGGTGCCAGAGGAGGGTTTAATTAGCACACTTAATGATTTACATCTAACTGTGGCTGGGTCACTGCTGGATCAGCTGTCGGGGTCGATGAATATTGCTACCCATACTAGCTTGGAGAGTTGGAAAGATGGCCTATGGCCTGAGAGCAGGTCTCCGGCAGTATTGGTAAATCCAGAAATGGAATCTGCCCCACCGGGGGAAATATGCTTGTTGGAGTCTTTGCATCTGAGCGCTCAGGAAATGGTGGGAGCCCATGCAATAAGAGAAACTGATCAGTATGGCAGTAACATTGAGCCTCAGAATACTGTTGGAGATATGCCATCTCATCTTCCACCATTACGGGATTGTAATAGTTTAGGTGACCAATCATTTGAGCGTTCAGGAAACGGTGGGAGCCCATGCAATGGGAGAAACTGAACAGTATGGCGGTAACATTGAGCCTCAGAATAGTGTTGGAGATATGCCATCTCATCTTCCACCATTACGGGATTGTAATACTTTAGGTGGCTAATTATTTGATGGAGATAGTGGTTCTATATCCGGCTCCATATCTGCCAAAAAGAAAAAACATGGTTTTAAAGCTGTCAAACAAACTAAAGTCAGCCATAAAGCCATAGAATCAAACAATATTAGCAAGACAACTCAAAAGCAAAGTGCCCTGTCAACAACATCGCATTTAAAAGCTAAAGCGAAAAGTCAAGATAGCCCGCTACGTAAATGGGTGGCTTCGAAGAGGAAAGTAAAAGCGATTGTTTTACAACTATCTGGGCCAAATTCGGCTTCTATTGGTGGCCAGATTAACTTTTTCTCTCAGTCTTTGTCAGAGAGCTCGCGAAAAACTGCTAATCCCAGTGGGGGTCATCAACTTGTTGATTTAACACAGTCAACAAAGGAGATACCTGGACAAGCGAATACACCAGTAGTTGTAAACACATCAGAAGCAGCATCAGCCCTAGAACCCTCCTTTGCTTCAATTATGCAGGCATTAACCGCACAAAAGGCGGAAGCACAGGACTATTATAACCAGCTTAGAGCAGATAATGCTACTATTCAGTAAACACTGGAGGCAGTAACTGGCAAAGTTGCGGAATTTACAACTGAGATGACCAAATTACAGCTAAGACTGTCTGATAACAAAGAGGCAGTGACACATTCTACTAACCTACTACATGAACATGATGCTCAGATAAATGTGCTTCAAGAAAAGGCTGCAGATCTTGAGAACCGGCAGCGTCGGAATAACTTGAAAATATTTGGGGTCCCGGAAGGAAGAGAAGGCTCGGATCCGCGAGCATTTATTGTCCAACTATTCCAGAAAGCTTTCCCAGATTTGGCTTACTGGGATTGGGATTCCCAAATTCAGCGAGCTCATAGGCTGCCAATCTTTTATAATAAAACAAAGCAGTCTAATTCTCGTCAACCTAGACCGGGAAACATCCTTTACAACGAAACTTTTACAATGCAGTGCTTTTACAACGCAGGTTTTACAACGAAAACCATTACAACGCATTGCGCTGGGGGGCACTCTAGGATAGGGAATAGATTTAATTTACTATCCAACACCTTCCCTAGTGTCCACGGGGACTGGAGTTGGAATAGTAAATTAAACTATTCACTATCCAGCACCCCAAAACGCTATGCGTTGTAAAGGTTTGCGTTGTAAAAACTGCGTTGTAACAGCATGCGTGGTAAAAGCATGCATTGTAACGTCATACATCCACCAAGACCTATTATGATTTTTGTAGGTAATTTTCTACTGCGTCAAGCTATTGCCATTAAAGCTTGGCCTATCACTCCTGTGACAGTTTAATCGTTCTCCATCACTTTAAGATCTGATTTATGAAAAAGCACAATGGATAAGTGTCTGACCTGTCAGCCCTTTGGGTGGTCCCTCCTACCTTTTGTTTTTATGTCCCCTTTCTGCCTCCTATATCTTTTTTTCCCCCTTTTTGTCCATCATATATTTTTTTTGTGATGGTGAAACCTAGAGCTAGCTGGAGTTCAGGCTGTGGTATCAGGGGGATAGGGCGCTTAGGGCTGACTTCTCCTAGGGGTTGCTTCCCTGCTGCTAACCTTGCCCTCTACTTCGAGACCTGACCCTGCCACGCTTTCATCTTGAAGGACTTTGTCCTGTTGATCGTCAACATCAAGGAAGGAGAACTTAACCTATTCTCCTCAAACTTGATCGGAGTAACTGTGGGGCCCAAGCCGCTTTATACCAGCTGCACCACTGCCCCGCAAGAGTGTGAACTGGCCAGTGGGCCGGCAAAGAAACCAAACCCCCATCATCTCCCTGTGCCCGTCCCAACGACAGTGCCCCGGGGGGGTGATAACCCGGGAAACCTGCCCCGACTTACCAGTGGTGAGGTAAAACGCTTCCTGTGGTTTTATCTCCAGTGCAGAACTACGGGGAGTCGGCTGTGGCGTAAGGGAGGGGGTAGCGTGACTCGCAGCATCCTTAGAGCCCCACAAGAAGAGATAGTCATCGGTGGGTGAGGAGACTCTGTCCGATGGTGAGAAGAGGGAAATGAACTGGTAGCGGTTCGGCTGTCTGTGACAGCGGAAGCTTCGCTGAGAGGGCGGCGCTGCCAGGAAGTGTTTCCCCCGCGGCGCAGGCCCGGAGGAGATCGTGAAGGTTTCCCTGAAGGGGCGGCGCCGAGCCTCAGACGCGCCTCTCTTGCGCAGCCTCATTAACCCGCGGCTGCCCTGTGGTGAAGAGTGGGCGCATCGGAGGCTAGAGGAGAGCCTTGCATCGTGGATCAATAGAAGTGTCTCTCTCCCAGTGCAGACCCAGTAGGTGTTACGGCCTTACCTGGGGAAAGGGAGGTGTGCGCTTCAAACGTAGCCTGCCGGCTGCCCCAGAATATCGAACCTGAGTCAAGCCACTACAAGTAAGCCGGGATCTGGGGGCTGGGGAAGGATATTAAAGCGGAGGCAACGCCACAAGATTTAGTGAAGGAACCCTACTATGGAAGCCTGAAGGAAACGGATAAATAGACCGGGGGAGCCTGAATGGAAAAGACTGTCTCCCTGGGACTAGTGAGCGTAGTGCTATTGCTGGCGCTCACTCAAGTAGACCTGTTGTTAGAACCTTACGGGGTATATACACAAATGATTGATCTTGCTGAAGTTTACTGCATATTCTCATCTGCTTAGGGGTGAATCAAACCAACAATTGTCAATGTAAACTCTGTTCTTACTGTATGGGGAGTGTCAAATGTTCTCCAGGGCTTAAGATTGTTGCTCGTGCTCCCCTGAATTGAAGTGGGTGTGCACTCACGGCTAAGTGGTAATTTGGGTCGCAAAAGTGCTAACCAGAGTTTAAAGCAACTGTAGGAATAACTGAAGTCTTGTCAATGGAGAATAAGGTTCTAGAACCAAATGCGATAATGGAATCATAATAATTCTGGAGATCAAATGTGGAAGTGCTTGTTTAACTAAAACAACCCCTGTCTGATGGAGGGGAGATCCTATAAAGAGTTTTTATAAAGCATTCCGTATTTTTCTAATCTGGTGTAGTGTCATTTTTAGTGGATGGGCGCTGAGTTGCTGTGTGGAGTGTGACGCAAACATAACACAAGGGCCTTTGGGATAAGTCTTTCCACTCTGTGCTAGGCTACCCTACGTGGACTGGTAACCCCAGAATCTGATTTATGAAAAAGCACAATGGATAAGCAATGGAGGATGAGACCGCTTATCGATCCTTGGAAAGTTCTCGGTGCTCTGGTTTATCTGCAAGAGCCTGATCAATTGAAGGTCGTCAGGGATGACCGCTCGCAGTTTTTTCACTCTGATCAGGAGGCTAAGTCGGCGCTTCTCAAAGCGCAAGAGAACTTTAAGTAGAAACTTGCATAGAAAGACTCAAGTAGATTTAAGCAGATTAAAGTTGGGGTGTTGGTATATTGCTCACGGGCTATGATATTTTGGTGCTAATTAACTCAATGTGTACTTTCTGTTTATCTTTTTCACGGCGTACTTGAATTGCCTTATAATCACGAATTAAGTTGGGAGACTTTCGGAGGGCTTTGCCTCTCTTTTGTTGGCTGTCTTAGATCGACAGCAGGGTAGCGGGGGTGATTCCTATTCTATACTATTGGGGGGGTTAGGTGGGAATCAGGTCTGAATCGGGGGGGTTGTAGTAGAAACTTTAAATGACCGACGGGGGAAGCTAGAAGGGTATTGGTGCCTGGGGTGTAAAAAACAGGGGGTAAAAGTTAATTTTAAAGTGGGTACGGAGATACGATTTGACAATCGAAGGAGACAGAGGATTGAGAGTATGTTCGTTATTACTACATTTCATAATGTTTGGCTTTTTAATCCCTTTTGGAGGGACATAATTGCTGGGCAAGCTAAATTAGGTATGCGCCCAAATTATTAGATGGTCCATTATGGGGATAGTTAGATGTATCCTTTGGAATGTGGCTGGGTTAAATTCTTCTACTAAGAGACATCTGGTTTGAGAAGAGCTTAAGATACATAAACCACATCTAGTCATTTTGGTAGAGACACACTTAGTTTACAAGGACAGAGGTCTGTTCAAACAACTAGGTTTCGAGATGATGGAGTGTACCTCACAGGGGGCAGCCATTAGAGGGGTAGCTTTACTTAGAGATAAACGCTTGGTTTGCAAGATACTTTGAAAAACATCTGACCCAGGTGGCAGATGGGTCATTGTGCAGCTTGAAACCTACAACAAAAAATTGGTTCTTTGCACATTATGTGGACCAAATACGGATGATCCTACCATCTTCAATTGATTAATGGCGGAGTTGCTTGGGTGGCAGGGAGAAACAATTATTATGGGAGATTTTAATTGCACACTAAATCATGCCATAGATTCAATAAATAGATCTGCTTTTCCACGAATGAGTAGGGTTCGCAAGTCAGTCTGGGAATTGGCATGGGTTCACTGGTTATTAGATTCATGGCGGACACTATATCCAACAACACCAGGCTACACGTATTATTCTGGACCTCATAGGCAGTATTCAAGAATATACTTAGTCTTTGTGAGCAACAACATATTGGCAACTTCACGAATGGAGGTTTGTTCGTGGATAACATCCAACCACAATTCGCTATGGGTCTGCTTCCAATTACTACCCCAGGATAAGAGCAGTCGGAAATTTTCATTTCCTAGATATTTGCTGTCTGATTCTCAATATATCTTACATACTAAAGGGGCTCTTGAGGTGTTTCTACAGCATAATATGGATACTGCTTCTCTGGGTATTATATGGGATGCAATGAAAGCCTACATACGTGGTACTACTCAGCAGTATATATATCATTCCAACAAGATCTTACAAAATAGCTTGAAGGAGGCATGTGATGCATTAAAAAAATGAGAACTCGCGCATGTGTAGGAGCTTATGTCTAATAGTTCAAAAAGCGAGGAAATATATGCTGCTTTAATAAAGACACGGACGTCTCTAACTAGGCAACTTAAAGAAAAGAGTGCTTATAATAAAATTCGCATTCACCAATTCGAATATGGGGAGCAAGTGGGGAAGATAATTAGCTTATCAGATTGCTGACAAAAAAGCCAAGACATGTATTGATTCAATTAGGGGTGAAAATGGCCAGCTACATACTTCGACTGATTCCATTTTGGAACAATTTACCCAATTTTACATTGAGCTATATACTCAGTCTGATGCTCCTGATCTAACACAGGTGGAAGAATATCTACAACTGGGGAACCCTCGCTCTCTTAATCTGGAGGATGTGGAAGACCTCAAACAAGACATAACTGAAGAAGAAATTCTAACTGCAATAGCTGCGCTGCCATCTGGTAAAGCCGCTGAGATGATGCAATACCAATCAAATTTTATAAAACTTTTAAAGCTATAATTCTCCCTTTACTTTGCTTGGTCATGCAGCAAATTGAAGTACGTATGGAAATACCTAGCTCTTGGAATTTACCTAATATTGTTTTTTTCCTTTAAAAAGGAAAGGCAGCGGATGAATGTGGGTCCTATCGACCTATATCACTCATTAATGCAGAAGCAAACATATTTTCTAAAGTGCTGGCTAATCGCCTTGCACCTTATATGTCTAGCTTAGTATCTGAACATCAGCATGGATTCATCACTGGTACGGATACCACTGCGCATGTTAATACAGCTATAACTGCTTTTGATATTGCCAAACGGATATCTTGTAATTTGGTGATGATCCTGCTGGATGCTGAAAAAGCATTCGACCGGGTGGTATGGGATGCTTTATGGAGGATACTGATTAGTAATGCTCTCCCTAGTCGGTTCTTGAAATGGATCCGTGCACTCTATATTACCCACAGGCTCAACTTATATATGCTAACTTGCATTCCGCCCCATTTTTAATACAGCGTGGAAAAAGACAAGGGTGTCCACTTTCTCCCCTGCTGTTCGCGTTATATATTGAGCCATTTATTAACGCATTAAATCAAAATAACTATATTATCCCATGAAGGCACGGAATGCATCAACTGAAGGCTGTCGTGTACGCAGACGATATTGCGCTTTTTACACCTAACCCAAGAACAGCAATGGTTATAATAAAGGAGGAAGCGAAAAAGTTCGGGTCCTTTTCTGGATATAGGTTATAGGTTAAATGCAAATAAAAACCAAGTGCATAATATTGAGTTAAAAACACCTACAATCTGGAGCTGCGCTGTGGTAACATATTTGGGGGTTCGGATCTCTGCTGCCGTGAAACAAATATGGCGATTGAATCATGAAACGTTACTTCAATCGCAGGAAAAAAAACTAAAGACTTGGAATAACCTCCCAGTCACTATTATGGGTAGAAGTAACATAATTAAAATGATAATCTTGCCAAAATTCTTATACTTATTTCTAGCTATTCCTATACGTGTCCCAAAGTACTTTTTTTTAAAACTTGAAGGTGTGATTAGCAGCTTTATTTGGGGCTACAAACAGGCGCGCCGGGCGATACGCTTTCTTAAACTTCCTTATAAATTTGGAGGCCTGAAACTCCGGACTTTAAACTTTACTTTTGGGAAGCGTTTACGGGGGGTTTACAAAGTCTTTTAATGGATAAACAGTCTTATTTCTGCCTCATTCTTGCACTGGGCACTGACAGCAATATATTCTTGTATAGGATTAATGACCCCAACTACTACAAGAGAGTGCGGTTTAAGACCACTATGGATGTGGTTTATATATGGCGTGAAATCATTGATTACTTTTCTCTTACTCATGAAAATCTGATTAAACAAAACCCACTTAAATTATGAAACAATCCATCTCTTCTGATTATATTTCATGATTCGGCTGCTAGTAGATGGGATTTGGAATTGAGAGATTAGGCCAGCTGTATGACCATACAGGTTTCTCTTCTTTTGCAGCTTTACGATCTTCTTTTGGTCTTCTGCATCAGGCATTTTTTTAAATATCTGCAAATTAGAGACTACTTTTTGAAACAGCATGTGTCGCAACTACCGCATTCTCAGGAATTTATAACGTGCCTGCTAAATCCTGCATATAAAGCCAGAATAAGCATTACGTATTTACATTCTTGTCATTTAAGATATACAGATACTGGTTATATAGCGAATAAATGGAGCCGGGTACTTGGTATAGCTACGGATGCTTCTGAGATTGTGCTGGCTTTTGAGACTTTAAATAATTCGATACATTCTGTCAATATAAAGTTACAGCAATTCTGCACTATTTGCATGCTATATTATACTCCTGAGAAGATCTGTAAATGGCAACTATCAGCGCAGGGATCTGTTCAAGGTGGGGTTGATATCATCCTCTCTCGTTGCAAGGGCAGCGCCCTCTTTTCTTATGGAATCGACATTATCCTGTTCTCCATTTGAATTTTTGGCTGCAGTATAAACTTCCCCTGCCCGGAGGTTTTTGATTAATGGAGTTCGCCTGTCAACCATAGGTGAACACACAGATAAAAGTAAAGAGGTTTTTCATTCACATGCTTGATTGCATCTTTATCGGAAGTGTTACTGCTCCTCTACAACTCTGAGTACTATAGAACTTCACTATTGAAGGTATCATACCCTCGAGTGGAAGCAAAACTGAGAAAGTTTATATCAATATTAGGGCCCACAAGACTCTGTGTATGATAGTGTTCAACACATATAATTGTTGGTATGCCACTGGTAGATTCACCCTGAGGAAGGTCCATGACTGAAACGCGTTGGTGACATCTTTGTCTTTCAACCAGTGTTTCCTGATTAATTTTGGATATTAACATCCAATTCCAGCTTCATATCCCAGGATCTACTGATACATCATTGTTATTGTCATCAAATATTTTTCTCTTCTTTCTCATCTTTTGATTGTTTTTCCTTTTGTGTGGTCATACCTCATCATGTTAATTGATATATCTAATGGGGTAATAACCTTGTGTTTTTAACCATTTTTACTGTCGTTTGTTTGTATGTAATGACATTTAAGATGTTTTGATAACAGTCACAAAGCAAAGAAATAAAAAGAAAAGAAAAATGTATAAGAATAATAAACAGAATATATTTTGGTATATCATGTGGATCTAGTTCAATTATTTGCTTGCATATCTATGATATAGTTGTTAGCACAGATGTATTAGCAGCACTTTTGCCCAGTGTAAACCCTTTTTTCAAACTAGGCCAGCTGTATGACCATACAGGTTTCTCTTCTTTTGCAGCTTTACGATCTTCTGCATCAGGCTTTTTTTTAAATATCTGCAAATTAGAGACTACTTTTTGAAACAGCATGTGTCACAACTACCGCATTCTCAGGAATTTATAACATGCCTGCTAAATCCTGCATATAAAGCCGGAATAAGCATTACGTATTTACATCTTTGTCATTTAAGAAATATGGATACTGGTTATATAGCGAATAAATGGAGCCGGGTACTTGGCATAGCTTCGGATGCTTCTGAGATTGTGCTGGCTTTTGAGACTTTAAATAATTCGATACATTCTGTCAATATAAAGATACAGCAATTCTGCACTATTTGCATGCTATATTATACTCCTGAGAAGATCTGTAAATGGCAACTATCAGCGCAGGGATCTGTTCAAGGTGGGGTTGATAAAACATGCTGTCCGAAGTGTGGTCAAAGGGATGCTGACATTCTTCATATGTTTTATACCTGCTCTGTGCTACGGAACTTTTGGGAAAAGGTCATACAATATGTTGGTCAATGTGTAGGATTCAGCTTATCTTTTACTATGAAAGAGATAATGTTGGGGTTAAAGGTGTGTGATAATTTTGCCCGTCAGAAGTTTTTTATCTATCGTGTTAGTAGCTGCTCGTTTAAGTGTTGCGAGAGAGTGGATCTCGCCGAATCCTCCTCATTTCTTTGATTGGCTGGCATTTATGAAAGATATTTATGAAAGAGGACGAGCACTAGCCAAAACAAGATCTATACGGGTATTTGATTTACGTGTAACTATAGATATTTTTGGAATTATTATTTGTGTTGCAGGACCTAATCATTTAAATTTTATTGCAAATGTAGCTTATGATACTATAGCGCCTGTTATGATTATTTCTCTTTTTATCTCTCATATCTCTCTTTTTGTATGACTCTTAAACATATTGTACCCTCTGTCAAAATGTTAAAAATAATATTTTTTTTAAAAAAAGGTCTTATAGCGATTGCGGTGTCTTGCGAGGATTAATAGGGAGAAAGTGGTCTCCAGCCAGTCTTCTTGAGCCTTAACAGTGGTGCACGGCCACCCCAACTCCCTAACACGCTCGCTAGACTGTGGAGCGCTACTAATTCCTAGCGCGCTGCCTCACCGGCCGCGATGTGCCTGACAGGCCACGGACGGCGCAAAACAGCGCCCCCAGTGGACCTGCACGTTGCCAAAGGAGAGACGCGCTCAGACCAGAGCCTGCTGCGCAACCAAAGCAAGTCAATGTAGTGCCGTAAGAACAGCAAAATGCACTTGGTGCCTAACGCAATTGGCAATATGTCTAAACTGTGATAATAACAGTTTTTATCCCCTCAAACACAATGACAACCCCACAGAGTTGTGAGTGAAAAGAGGGACTTAAGTGACACAGCAGTGAGGAAAGAGGAAGGACTGCAGTCAACGGGGATTTATATGCTTGGACAGACTGTACTACTATTGGCTTAGGGTTACCATGGACTCCCATGGACTCCTCCCAAGGGCTCACGAGAGTTGTAGTGTGGACAGTGTTTTGTTTTTCACTTTGAAACTGCTGTTAATAAAAAGTGAAGAAAGTTATGCATAATCTGTTGTATGTTATTGTTTGTAATGACGCGCGTGGCCACATGTGCGTAGTCTACAAACAATACTCTGGTTATGTTGTGTTTTGAAAAGTGTGGGTATCGCGTGTTGTTCCTCGCGTGCCGGGTGAATGTGAACTGAGAGTCCGCGTGGGTGTTGTGATTTGAAAGGGGAGCGGGGAAGTTATGTGTAGAAAAATGACAATTTCACGGCATTCAGTTACTGGCCGTGCTTGTGAAGACTTGCTGAATAAAGATCACGTCTTTACCTTATCAACTGGATTCTATTATCTTTCTTCCTGGATGCATTACTTCTTTTATAATACTGGCGACGATTGGGAACGCACTCCTGCGTGGATTTATTGCTGATTTTCGAGCAGTTTTTTATGGATTTCTGTCAAACCGTCTTTTCATTGGCCATTGACATGAAAGATTTTCTGTTGGTTCTTTTCATTGGATGTTATATTTGCCTCGCATTGGATAATAACAATTATGGATCTTAAGCGTCTCCCTATTGGATGTTCCTTGTGACATTTTATTGGTGAGAATTCCGGATCTGTATTGTATTGTTCTACAGTTTGAGACTGCTTATTCGCTATCGCTGTATAAGCGATTTTTTATTCTTCATCAAAATTTTCTTGTCAAATTCTGTTACTTTTATCGTCGGAACAGCGCATCTGAGGAAAAGCGCAGATAATCTTCACTGTTACGAACTGCTGAACTGTAAGTAAGCTTCTGTGATACGCACACATAAATCCAGCGTGTCGTATTTTATCATATTAAGAAGGGGAAAAGTATTAAAAGAAAACAATATTTTTGATGTACAACAACAATTTGGGAATAAAACTTGTATTAATATAAATACTGGTATACAATTATGGCAGGAATTCAACCTCCTCCTTCCTTCATGACTATAAAAGGGGATCCTCCAATTGAATGGGATCATTGGGAACCTATGTTTTTGGCATATGTGGAAGTTCTAGAGGAAGAAGACTGCGGAGCAGGGAGGAAATTAGCTTTGTTAAAACATTGTCTTGGAGGAATTGCACTCAAAGAATTTAAAAGTTTACCTCCTTTAAGTGATACCTCTAGTCTTATTGTATATCAAATCGCATCTAAACAACTCTCCATTAGATATGGGAAGAAGATTAATATGGTCATGGAAAGATTTAAATTGTATTCCAGGAAACAACAAAGTGATGAGTCTATTGACAACTATGTGTCTGCGCTGAGAGCATTAGCAGTTACATGTGACTTTGAACATATTAATTATGACCAAGTGCTAAGGGATCAAATTCTTATGCGTACCAACAATAAAAAGATACAACAAAGGTTATGGACAACTTCTGATATGTCTTTTAATGCAGCGATCAAGATAGCAAAGTCTATTGAACACTTTGAAAAATTTGTGGATGAAATTAGATTGCAAAACAACAGTAAATCAGATGTGTTGATCGTTAATAAGGAAAATGACAAATTTAAGGATTCAGATAAGTATAAAAAGCCTATTAATACAAGTACTGACAACCAATATAAGGTTGAAAATAAAAGCAGATGGCAAAAACCTGATCCAAGAATAAACAGTTGGCAAAGGCCAGATCAAAGGATGAACAATTGGCAAAGACCAGACTCAAGGGTGTACAATATGTATTGTTTTAGATGTGGAAGTGGTTACCATTTAGGTAATTCAAAGTCATGTCCGGCTTTGGAGAAAGTATGCTCAAGATGTGAAAAAAGGGGGCATTTTTCAAAAGTCTGTAGATCGGCTCCAAGAAAAGTTAGCTTAGTTCAATATCAGGAGCAAGAGTGTTCAAGTGACTGTGAATTTGATGTCAATACTATAATGTGCATAACCAAGGAACCAAATATCAAAAAATGTCCTTCTTGTGAGGTCATTATTGATAGTGTACCAACTAAGGTTTTTGTAGACTGTTGTTCATGGTATACTATTCTACCTGACACCTTATTTAGATCCAATTGGCCTAATGTTGATTTAATACAGCCGGACATTACACCAAGTGGCTATACTGGTCATAAATTGCAACTTAATGGTTATTTTATAGCCGAACTTAATTTCAAGAGTCGCACTACACGTGGTAAAATATATGTTACAAAGTCTGGTGATTCACTGTTAGGTTGGCCACACCAAGAACAACTTGGCATTAAGCTTGATCCAAATGCTGATCCTCCTGTTTACTCTATTGACTCTGATTCAAGTACTTCTACGTTAAGCAAAGGAAATGAGAATACATTAATTTCAGAAATTAAAGAGAAATTTCCTAAATTATTCTGTAAGGATTTAGGAAGGTATAAAGGATTTGAACATCGTCTAAAAGTACATGCCAATGCTTTACCCATCCGTCACAAAGTTAGGAATGTTCCTCTTTCATACAGACTAAAGTTGAAGGAAATGCTCAATGACATGTGTGAAAAGAAAATAATAGAACCCATTGAGTCATCTCCCTGGGTTTCGCCAATTGTGATTTCAATTAAATCTGGAGGAGATCTTCGCGTGTGCATAGATTTGCGCAGCTTAAATAATGCCATTTGTGTAGATTCACATCCTCTACCTAATCTACATGAAATGGTCTCCACTTTGGACAATGCCAAAGTATTTTCCTGTTTGGATTTAGCAAGTGCATATCACCAGGCAGTCCTGCATGAAGACTCAAGGGACCTAACCGCTTTTATTACACCTGAGGGTTTATTTAGATTCTGCAGGATGCCTTTTGGATTAGCCAGCGCTGCTGCGGTATTCCAAAGGTTGATGAAAGAAACCTTGGCTGGTTTAACAGGGACAGTTGCATTTCAGGACGACATTCTGGTTTTTGGAAAAGATGAAAATGAACATGACAAAAATTTGTTTAAAGTGTTAAATGCATTGTCGGATAAAGGGCTTACACTTCGTGCTAATAAGTGTAGGTTCAGAAGAGAGGAAGTGGAGTATCTTGGACATTGTATTAGTGGTAATGGAATTAAACCTAAAGCCTCACATTTGGAGAATATCAGCAAAGCGCCCATTCCCCAAAACAAGGAACAGTTGGTAGCTTTATTGGGGCTTTTGGAATTTTATGCGAAATTTATTCAAAATTATGCAACTGTGATTGAACCGTTTAGGATGCTTTTGAAGAAAAATGCAAAGTTTGAGTGGACAGATTCTATGACAGCTACATTCAATGCTGTAAAGTCAATGATTATCAAGGCACCTTGTCTTAAACCATTTGTAATTGGGAAGAAATGCATTGTGATGGTTGATGCAAGTAATTGTGGTTTGGGTGCAGTGTTGATTCAGGAGGAATGGGGCAAAGAATGGATCGTGGCGTATGCTTCAAGGACATTAAGAGAGTCTGAACGACATTATTCAGTAATTGAAAGGGAACTTTTAGCGTGTATCTGGGGGGCTGAACATTTTAGACCTTTTTTGTGGGGAACAAAGTTCATAATTAAATCAGATCACAAACCTTTGGTACATATATTGTCACCTGGTGGGGGGCGTACACTTTCATCAAGGTTGGCAAGACTTTCTTCTAGGTTACAAAATTTTCAGTATTCTTTAGAATATATTCCTGGGAAATCTAACGTTCATGCAGACTGCATGTCAATGCTTCCTTTGGCGTGTAAAGAGTCAGATGTGGTTGACAGAGATGAGTGTGAAGTAGCACATGTTGTTGGTGATGTTAATCTAGTATTTGGAGAGAATTCTGTGGTGCAAGAACAATTATGGAATGAAGAAATGGATAAAGACTTAGAACTTAAAGAAGTAAAAGAATTCATATTGAAGGGTTGGCCAGAAGGAGGAGATTTCACGGGTGGTTTAATGAGTTATCATAAAATTAAAGATGAACTTGCTATAGAAAATGGAATTTTATTGAGAGGTGACAAATTTATTCCACCTTTTGGTCTCAGGAAAAAATTTCTTGATTTAGCTCATGAAGGGCATTTCGGTATATGAATCACCAGGAGACGATTGAAAAACAATTTTTGGTGGCCTGGTATTGATTATTTTGTGGAACATCAAGTGAGGTTATGTGAATTATGTGCTAATAGTGATAAAACAGCAAAGGCTTTGCCTAGCGTGCCACAACCAGGGAAGTGCCCTGCATCACCTTGGAACAAACTTGGTATTGACATTATTGGACCATTTAGTGTGCTACCACAACAACATTATTTTGGCATAGTGCTGATAGATTATTTTTCAAAATGGCCAGAAATAAGAATGGTTAGGGAAGTCACTAGTGATGCTATTATACAATTCATGGATGACATTTTTCGTAGAGAGGGTATCCCTCAAGAGGTGGTAACAGACAATGGACCACAGTTTGTCAGTAAGCAAATGGAAAGTTATTTTAGTAGGTGTGGGATTTCTCACAAAAGAATAGCGGTATTTCATCCAGAGGCCAATGGCCAAATAGAAAGATTTAATAGAGTAGTCAAAGAAGCTATTCAATTAGCTGTTAAGGGTGGTTTATGTTGGAATAAGGCAATCCAGTCTATGTTATTATCATACAGAACTGCTCCTAAAGCGGTCACTTTGTTATCTCCTTTTGAGTTATTGAGAGGGAGGAAACCTAGCACTAATCTTGTACCCTGGTGGTTGAAGAACAAGGATAGAGGTCTCATTGATTTTGCTGAGGGTGATTTTACAGAAATTCGCAGGAAAGTTGATGCATATAAGGAGAAAATGAAGAATGATTTGTTGAAAAAGGGGACAAGAAGTTGTGTTTCAATTCAGGTAGGGGATCTTGCGAGATTAAAAAAAGGTAGTTTTGTACATAAGGGATTGGCAAAATGGTCTGATCCAACTGAGGTAGTTGAGGTATTTAGGAATGCTGTGAGAGTGTTGGATGGAAGTGTTTGGCATTTTAGTAGAGTCTCAAAATTTAATAATGACAGACACATTTCAGAGGATGATTCATCAAATGTGTTTTTGGATGTTACTACTGATGGGTTGGGGTTGCCTGAATCTACTGTAGTTTCGGGTAATTCCTGTAGTTCTGCTTCACAATAATTATTGAGGAGTTCGAGGAGTCGCAGGGTTCCAGATAGATTCAGAGATTTTGTTCTGACTTAAAAAAAGAAAAGGAGGGAGGTGTGTTGTACGTTATTGTTTGTAATGACGCGCGTGGCCACATGTGCGTCATCTACAAACAATACTCTGGTTATGTTGTATTTTGAAAAGTGTGGGTATCTCGTGTTGTTCCTCGTGTGCCGAGTGAATGTGAACTGAGAGTCCGAGTGGGTGTTGTGATTTGAAAGGGGAGCGGGGAAGTTATGTGTGGAAAAATGACCGTTTCACGGCATTCAGTTACTGGCTGTGGAGGGCCAGGTCAGGGTCTGACACGTGGTGGCTAGGCTGAGGAAATGAGCGACACAGACACAGATTAGCTAGTCAGCTGGAAAGACCCCGAGCGGTCTTCCGCCTTGTTTATTTATACCCCGGTGCGAGCCCGCCCCGGGGTATGCTTGGATGCGTGCAGAGATGGCAACATTGTTTGGGAGAGCCCGTGTGGCTCTCTACATCCCTCCTTCAATTTAGTCTGTTCTTTCAAAGTCAATCTTCACCTTAAGGAGATGTCCAGGCGAGTCTCTCAACCTCTGGCTTGGCCTTGGATTAGGCCGCAGGCTGTACCGCTGATTCCGGACAAGTGGAGCCACTCCAGCCCCAGCCGGGGCTGTTTCCCCACTCTCGCTGTTTGGGATCAGACTCGGTCCGCTGGAACTGACCCTGGAGTCTTGAGTTGCCACCATGAGTGGATTATCTCCATCCTGCCTTGGTCGCAGTGACCCTGGGACCGACGCCCCTAGGTCCAGCCCAACATCCTCTTCAAACTCCTGATCATTCCTCGTTTCCTGAGCCATCGCCTGTCCTCTCGTCTTCTTGAAACAAGACGCATTGCGGGTCACTACCTGCCCCTCTCGCCGGGCGGTGATCATGGTTCCTTGAACTCTGTCTACAACCCACACCTCCGGCTCGTAGGGTGTTTGGAACTTCCACCCCGGGTGTCGATCCCGCACCACTACGGTGTCTCCTACTTGCAGTGATGGCTCCTTGGCGTGTCGTGCCTCACTCGCCTTCCAATTGGTGGTTTGCCTCCGCGCTTGAATGGTCTCGTCATTCCTATCTTCAGGTACCCACGTGCGGTCCGTCTGGATGCTGTCCCGGGTCGCTCTCTTGAATAGTATGTGGGCTGGGGCGCATTTGGTAGTGCCATGAGGCGTCTGCCGATATGCTCCTAGAAACTGGTCGAGGGCCACTTCGGGATCCTCCCCGCTGTCTACAGCAATCCTCAGGGCCCGATTGAGGGTCCTCATTAGTCTTTTGACCTCCCCATTCGCCTGGGGCCACAGTGGGGTAATTTTCCGGTGTTTAATCTGGAGACTGTCGAGGTAGTTCTGAAATTCTCTGCCTTGGAAGGGTGGCCCATTGTCTGATTTGATTTCTTCGGGGAGCCCCAGGGTGGCGAAGATGCGATGTAGAGCCTTCTTGACCTGGGGAAACGCCGTCGAGGATATTACTTCCACCACCGGGAACTTTGAGAACGAATCGACTAGGACTAGTGTGTGCCGTCCATCAGGGAAGCTCCCGAAATCAATGCTGAGGTGTGTCCATGGCGTCTGAGGGGCCTCTTCCGTTATCACTGGCGATGGTGCTGGATCGCTGCCGGTGATCGTGCAGGCGTGGCAGGAGCGCACCATCTCGTCGACCATGCTGTCCATGGCTGGAAACCAGACCTTGCTTCTCAGGCGGGCTTTCGTCTTGGCCATCCCCTGGTGGCCCACGTGCGCTAGCGCCAGCATCCGAGGCTGAAGGTTCTCAGGTATTACGATCAGGTGTCCTCTTAAGATGACTCCTTCTTCCCCCACGCTCAGCTCGCTCCTGACTTGCCACAATTGCTGGCGCGCGTGGCTGATTTCCGCCCGCAGGCTTTGTGCTCCGTCCAGGAAGTGGGCCCAGCGGTTTCCTTCAAGGGCATGCCGGACTCTGGATAACGTTTCGTCCGCCGCAATCGCTTCTCCTATCTCCTTCAGCGTCATCGTTTCAGGACACGCTGCTTGTGAGATCATGTGGACGAATGCTTCGGCTCCCGTTCCATCTTCCTGTGGGGGAGTGGGGTCGATGACGTCGGGACAGGTAATCGGCCGGGTTGTGCGCTCCGGGTCTGAAGACAATCTTGAAGTTGTACCCTTGCAGCTGGACAGCCCAGCGTTCTATCCGTGGGGGTGCTAGCCTGGACGATCCCGCGAACAGTGGCAGCAGCGGCTTATGGTCTGTCACCACAGTGAACTCCTGGCCACACAGGTAAAGGTGGAAGTGGTGGCACGCCCACTTTATGGCCAGCGCTTCGCGTTCGATCTGGGCGTACCTGGTTTCCGTGTCGGTCAACGCTTTGCTGGCATACGCTACAGGCTTCCAAACCTCTGGCCCATGTTCCTGCAGGAGCACAGCACCTAGGCCCACCGGGCGGGCATCGACTATCAGCTCTGTTTTGCGACGGGGTTGGAAGTAGGCCATTACCGTCGTGTCCAGGAGATTTGTTTTTATATCTTGGAACGCTTTGTTCGCCGCTACTGTCCATTCCCATTTGTGGTCCAGCCGTGTGAGGGCTCGTAGTGGTTCAGCTAGAGCTGCCAGGTTGGGGATGAACCGGCCACAGAAGGTGGCCATGCCCAGGAAGCTCCGCACTTCAGTGGGGTTCCGCGGGGTGCTAGCGGCCATGATTGCTTCCGCCTTCTTGGGGTCAACTTTCAGACCCTCCCTCGTGAACGTGTATCCGAAGAAGTCTATGGACTCCTGGTAAAAGGAGCACTTCGACCGGTGGAGGGTCAGTCCGCTGTCGACCAGTCTCTGTAAGGTTGCCCTCAGGTGTGCATGGTGTTCTTCAAGAGTCGCAGAGTATACCAAGATATCGTCGCTGAGGTTAATTACTCCATTCAACCCTGACAGCACCTCACGTATAGCATTTTGGAAAACCTCAGCGGCTGAGGACACGCCAAAACTCAGCCGCCTGTATCGACGTAGTCCTACGTGGGTCGAGAAGGTGGTTATGTACCGACTCGCTGGTTCTAACTCGAGCTAATGGTATCCCGAGTTGAGGTCCAGCTTTGAGAACCATTTGGCCCCGTTTAGGTCGGCCACTATGTCGTCCATGGTAGGGGTGATGTGCCTCTCCCTTTTGACAGCCGCGTTGGGTAACCTCATATCCACGCACAACCTGATCGCTCCTGGTTGTTTTGGCTTGGGCGCTACTACCAGCGGGGATACCTAGGGTGTCGGGCCCGACACCTTCTCTATCACTCCAAGGTCTTCTAGCTTCCGGAGTTCTTCTTCCACTTGTGGCCTCAGATTAAATGGTACCTGTTAGAACCTGTGATGCCAGGTTACCTAGGGTAGCCTGGCCTAGGGGTAAGACATGCAATTTCTAGAGGCACAGTGTGAAGGTTGCAGACCACCCAAGAGTAAATCCACGCGATAGCACACAAAAACAACACTACACCAACTTGTTAGAAAAATATGAGCTGTTTTATAAAAATAATATCTTTGCTCTTTGTTTCAGAATTCTCAATTGAATGCACTGCAGAATATCAGATCATCAATCACAGTACTGTTGAAGTTGTTAAATCAAATCAATACTCAGCATTAACTGTATTTTACATTAATTCATCACTTTGAAGATGTGGTCTTCTCTGACACACCTAAACCTTAACCCTCTCCACACCTTAGGTCATGGAAGGATGAATTAGCCTCCTTCTACTTTAACTTCTTGCAGTAGAACAATGCATTAAGGACATGTGAATTAAAATGATAGTTTACATTTGAATAAACATTACACTTTTAATGTCATAACTTTCACTGTATGTTTCCAGGACCAGAGGGTCGCTCCCTAGCACCAGCCTGGTCCTAGTTCAGTCAACCGGCAGTCTCTGCCCTTAAGAGGAACCCCTCTCAGCCTCTCCTTCCACTGCTTAATCCTCCTTACTTGTATTTCACATCACTTGAGGCAGGGCAAAGGAGCTGAACGTTGAGGAGACCCACCGCTCTTCAGAGCCCCTCAGCTTCCCCCTTCCGATTTAAACCAGCTCTCTCTCAGGGGCGCGGGAGCAGAACAGAGGAGACTCCACACTCGCTCTTCCCCGCCGAGGGGATTCAGACGCTTCTCCTCCGCTCCACCGCAGAGGGGATTCAGAAGCTTCCCCTCACTCGGGGCTTACGCGCGTACACTTCTGGGCATGCGCGGGGAGTTCAGGCGCTACTCCTCTCTTTCAGACCCGCCTCCGCTCCCGCCTACCTCCGCGCTGGCTCCGCTGGCGAGACGCTACACCTTCCGGCCTGCCCGGCCCTCGACCCCTCCTACATCAAGGAAGTGGGAACGCCTGGGGGCATGCGCGGTAGCGCTGAGGGCCTTGCAACCTTGAGTCACTGCACAATGCCGCGACCGGTGCCCCCGGGGGCCCCGCAGACGGCGATTTCCGTGCCGCTTCAGGGAACCGGTACCCTTCAACTTCCAAGCGCCTCCTCAGTCACGATCCGGCGCCGATCTCTCCCGGCCACTGCTCCCTCAGTGCCCACTTCACGGCAGGTGAGAGATGACTCACTTGCGGGGGATTGGACGAGGAGACAGTCGCTGAGACCAGGGCAGGATGATTTGAAGAGTTAAATAAAAGGATGGGGCCACAAGAATTAACCCTTCACTGCTAGAGGGAATCACAGCAGAATTCCTTTCACTGGGCAGAGGACTGCGCTCCGCAGCGCCACAGTCTCCTTCTCCTGTAGTTTTCCCCTGTATAATGTAGACAAGGGGCAACCTAGGCGCCCAGGGTCTCCAGTATCTCTTAACAGCGGGGCCAGGACAAGTAACCAAAAGGGGAGTAGTGGGGTGGATCAATAAGGCAGCTTCCCAGTCCAGGAGGTCAACCCTATGTCTAACCTTTTTCCACCCTTAGCTACAGCCTGTCCTCCAGCTGACTCTCACAGGTAGACAAAATGGCTGCCCCGCATTCCGCCTTTTATAGGCTGCCCCTCAGTGGTCCAGAATGGACCAGAAGGTTCTGGAATGCCCTATGCTGGTCTATGGGTAAGTTCTGGACTTGGCAGTTAGGGCAGTTGGTAGCCACCATTTTGTGGCTCCAACTTTCCCTGTCAGAACAGGCCTCTGGGCCTGAGGTAAAAGATTATGGGGGGAAAAAGAACACCTATCCCCTTGGCCAACACCTATAAAAAGTAGTAGACACAAAAATTATTAAGGGTATGAGGGGCAAAAAGGGGACAAAATAAAGAATAATGAGGAGGGACTACGCAAAAAATCCAGACAGGTCTAACACGCGTCCCCCCCAGCTGAAAGTGGGGAGAACTACCCAACCCCTTGGGAGTCCTCATCACTAAGGCGGAAATACCTGGAGAGACCGTCTGCATTGGCGTGGTCCACTCCAGGCCGATGTTCCACCCGGAAGTCCATTCCCTGTAGGGAGATAGACCACCTCAACAGCTTGGGATTTTCCCCCTTCATTTGTATCAGCCAACGAAGGGGGCGGTGGTCAGTCTGAACTAGGAAGTGCGAGCCAAAGAGGTATGGCCGCAGCTTCTTCAGAGCCCACACCACCGCAAAAGCTTCCCTCTCAATTGCACTCCACTTCTGTTCCCGGGGAAGAAGTCTCCTTGATAAGAAAACTACAGGCTGATCCAGGCCCTCTTCATTTAGTTGCGATAACACTGCCCCAATGCCATGTTCTGATGCATCTGTTTGGACAATGAACTCCTTGGAGAAGTCTGGGGCCCTCAGGACCGGTGCTTCACACATTGCCTGCTTCAACTTTTCAAAGGCTTGCTGACAAGCCTTTGTCCAAACTACCCGTCGAGGTTGTTTCTTGGAGGTGAGCTCTGTGAGGGGCGCTACAATAGTGCCATACCCCTTCACAAAGCGACGGTAGTAACCTGTGAGGCCCAGGAAAGCTCGGACCGCAGTCTGTGTCTTGGGGGGTTCCCAGGCCATGATTGCCTCAATCTTTGCCTGCAGGGGCTGCACTGACCCCCTACCCACCAAGTGTCCAAGGTACACAACCGACCCCTGCCCAATCTGGCATTTGCTGGCCTTGATGGTCAATCCAGCCTTTTTCAGGGCCTGGAGAACTGCTTGCAAATGTTGCAAATGGTCCTCCCAACTGCTACTGAAGACAGCAATGTCATCCAGGTAAGCAGCAGAGAAACTCTCCATTCCAGAGAGGACCTGGTTCACCAACCGCTGAAATGTGGCAGGGGCGTTCTTGAGCCCAAAGGGCATCACACAGAACTGGAAGTGTCCCTCAGGCGTGGAGAAGGCTGACCTTTCCTTTGCTCCATCTGTCAAGGAGATCTGCCAGTACCCTGAAGTGAGGTCAAAGGTACTTAGGTATTGGGCAGCTCCTAGCCGGTCAATTAACTCATCCGCCCTAGGGATTGGATGAGCATCAGTCTTTGTAACTGAGTTCAGTCCTCGGTAATCCACACAGAACCTCAGTTCTGGTGTGGTGCCCGGGGGGGCGGCTTTTGGGACTAGCACCACCGGACTGGACCAAGGGCTGTTGGAAGGTTCTATCACTCCTAGCTCCAGCATCTTGGCAATTTCGCCATGGATGCTAGCCTTCACCTTGTCCGACAGCCTGTAGGTCTTGGACTTCGCTGGGGGGCTGTCTCCTGTGTCCACGTCATGGGTACACAGGTGGGTTCTTCCCGGGACAAGGGAGAACAGCGAAGAGTACTGCCCCAATACCTGGCGGCAATCCTCTCGTTGCTCAGGAGTTAGGGATGGGGAGAGAATCACTCCCTCCACCGACCCATCCTTCTCTTGACATGAAAAGAGATCTGGGAGAGGCTCGCTTTCTGCTTCCTCAGCACCATCAGTCACCAACATCAGGATGACCTCTGGCCTCTCATGGTGGGGTTTGAGGCGATTGGCATGCAGCACCCTTAGGGGCTGCCGCGGGGTCTTAAGATCCACCAAGTAAGTGGCCTTACCCTTCTTCTCCAACACCTCAAATGGGCCTGTCCAACGATCTTGAAGGGCACTTAGCTCTCCAGGTTCCATCACCCATACTTTCTGGCCAGGCTCCAACTCCACCGGGTGAGCATTTTGATCGTACCATTCCTTCATGACTGCCTGACTGGCCTCCAAGTTGTCAGCAGCCTGCTTCCACAACTTGGCCATCTGGCTTCTGAAGGCCAGCATGTAGCTCACCACATCCTGGGGAGGTTTTCTGGGAGACTTCTCCCATCCATCCTTCACCAGGCTGAGAGGCCCACGCACAGGGTGCCCATACAACAATTCAAAAGGGCTGAAGCCCACTCCCTTCTGCGGCACCTCTCTGTAAGAGAACAGCAAGCAAGGCAGGAGGACGTCCCACTTCCTCTGTAAGCTCTCCGGCAGACTTCTTATCATGCCCTTCAGGGTCTTGTTAAACCTCTCAACCAGTCCATTGGACTGGGGGTGATAAGGAGTGGTGAACCGGTAGGTCACCCCACACTCCTTCCACATTGTCCGCATGTAAGCTGACAGGAAGTTGGTCCCCCTGTCGGACACAACCTCCTTGGGAAATCCTACACGGGTAAAGATTCCCATCAGGGCCCTAGCCACCACAGGTGCAGTAACAGTCCTCAGAGGGATGGCCTCTGGGTACCGTGTGGCATGATCCACCAGAACCAGGATAAACCTGTGACCAGCTGTTGTTGGTGGATCCAATGGCCCTACAATGTCGATGCCCACCCTTTCAAAGGGGGTGCTAACGACTGGAAGTGGTTCCAGGGGAGCCTTTAGCTTCACCCCTGTTTTCCCACTGGCCTGGCAGGATACACATGTCCTACAGTATGTGTTAGACGCCACTTTCATCTGAGGCCAGTAAAAGTGGAGGACAAGCCGTGCAAAGGTCTTGTCCTGGCCTAAGTGTCCTGCCAGTGGTATCGCATGAGCCAATTCCAGCAGAAAGGCTCGGTATTGCTGCGGGACCACCAAGGCCCTTGATGAGCCAGGTAGAGGTACCTTGGGTTCACTGTAGAGGAGGCCATCCTCCCAGTAAATATGGTGGTGTCCCGTAGCATCACCTGCTGCCTGGGCTTCAGCCTGACGCCTCAGTCCCTCAAGGGTAGGGCACTCCCTCTGCCCCTTACAGAATTCCTCTCTGGTAGGTCCTCCCTCCACATGCCATTCAGCAGGGATGGGTAAATCCTCCAGAGAGTCTACTCCCCCCTCCATGGACTCCTGGCCTACCACCGCAGGTGGCCGATCTGTCACATGGGGCGTGGAAGCCGAAGCAGGCTGTCCCTGTCTCCGAGTCTGTCCCTTTTTGGCAGCGGGTTGGGCCATTGTTCCAGGCTCCAACCCAGGCGAACTCCCTCTCAGGGCAGTCGCAGACCGTGTGCTTACACAGGCCCAGTCAGGTGTACCCAGCATCGCAGAATGCGTCCGGTATTCCACCTCTCTCCAAGTGTTGTGCTCCATGTCATTCCCCAACAGACAATCAACTGGCACGGCAGGGCTTACGGCAACTCGAAGTGAACCTGCAACCCCTTCCCACTCAAAGGGAACCTCAGCCACTGGATAGTGGCCCATTCTGCCGTCAGCCATCGCGGCGGGGTGGAGTACATTAGGAACAACCTGCTCTGGAGACACCAGTTGACTTCTCACCATAGTCATACTGGCTCCTGTATCTCTCAGAGCCTCCCCTCTTTGGCCATTGATGGTAACCGATTGCCCATACTTTGTAGTATTTGGGGGCACCTGGATTTTTGGAACCATCTCCCGCTCTCCCAGGAACACTAAGGTGACACCCGCCCACTCACCCCCCTTATCTAAGGGCAACTCCTCCCCGAGCGCTACACTAGCTACTCCCGGTGACTTTCCTCCGGTGGGAAGGGGTGGTCTCTTTGGGCATCTGACATCTCCCTTATAATGTCCAACACCACCACATTCAAAACAGTGGAGAACCCTTGGCTGCTGGCTTTGGCCAGGATTAGGGTTTCTGGGCGGGTTTGCCCTAGGGGTGAAACCTGCTCCCTTACCTTGGAAATTATTTTGGAGACCTTTGGAGAACTCCTTCTTTTTATCTCCTCCCTCCTTCTTCTGGGGGGCGCCCTGTCCGGCTTTTTGAGAATCCCCTCCAGTCCCCTTTGAGGACACCCGGGTACTTGCCCAAGTGTCCGCCTCCTCTGCAAGCTTCCGGGGATCGGTCAGCTTGCTGTCCACCAGGTGTTGGCGCAACTCGGGAAAACATTTCTCGAGGAGGTGTTCTTTCAAAAATAGATTGTACAGCCCCTCATAATCTTTCACCTCGCTGCCCTTGACCCAACCCTCCAAAGCTTTCTTGGCGTAGTCTAAAAAGTCTACCCAATTCTGGGTACTCAGTTTGTGACTTCCCCTGAATTTCTGTCTGTACCTTTCAGGGGTAAGTCCAAACTTTTTCACCAGTGCCACCTTCATTGCAGGGTAGTGGGTTTTCTCATCCTGCTCCAGAGCCAACAAGGTGTCTCTGCCAGCAGGGGGCATGTATTTATACAGCCCACCTCCCCAGTGAGTTTCTAAGATCCCGTGAGCCCTTAAAGAAACTTCGTAGGCGGCCAACCATTTGGCAATGTCATCACCTGGGGTGTAGCTAGCAATGACATCTTTGGGTAAATAGGGTCTGGGTTCCCTGATGTTCACTTTATTTTCGCTGCCACCATTATCTGGATTGGGAGGCCTTTGTATTAAGGCTTGTAGGTCCATCTCTTTGATGGTTCGCTCATGGGCTAACCTCCTTTCCTCCCTTTCCATATCCATCCTAGCTAATTCCAACTTTATTCTTCTCTCCTCCCTCCTATATTCTAGCTCGGCTTCAGTTAAACCCCTGTCTGAGACGCTGCTGCTTGCCCTCGAAGGTATCCTGGGACCTGTCAGCAGATTCCCACTCCCAGCTTGGTTCAACATTGCAGTCTCAAGGACAGTGTCCCCGTCACCCTCTTCAGTTTCTGGTTCCTTCCTTAAATGAGCTTCCACCCATGCCCTTATGCTTGTCAGCAACTCGCCTTTCTTGGCACCTTTATTAAAGAATACCCCTTGTTGCTGACACCAATCTCTAAGTTGGGCCACAGTATTGGCTTCTAGCTCTTTAAAATTCAATTCCATCTTTTACTATAGAATAAAATTAATACACAGGAGAAAACCAAGAAGTGACCTGAGGTTAACCTCCACCCACCACCAGAAATAAATTTAGAAAAAACAAAATTCAAATTAGGAGGGCCGCAAGGAGAAAACTCCTGGTGTAGGTCAGTGTATTGCGTTGAATTACTAATGAGTAGCTGCAACCAAGTCAGTATCCCACCGCTAGGCACCAAATGTTAGAACCTGTGATGCCAGGTCACCTAGGGTAGCCTGGCCTAGGGGTAAGACATGCAATTTCTAGAGGCACAGTGTGAAGGTTGCAGACCACCCAAGAGTAAATCCACGCGATAGCACACAAAAACAACACTACACCAACTTGTTCGAAAAATATGAGCTGTTTTATAAAAATAATATCTTTGCTCTTTGTTTCAGAATTCTCAATTGAATGCACTGCAGAATATCATATCATCAATCACAGTACTGTTGAAGTTGTTAAATCAAATCAATACTCAGCATTAACTGTATTTTACATTAATTCATCACTTTGAAGATGTGGTCTTCTCTGACACACCTAAACCTTAACCCTCTCCACGCCTTAGGTCATGGAAGGATGAATTAGCCTCCTTCTACTTTAACTTCTTGCAGTAGAACAATGCATTAAGGACATGTGAATTAAAATGATAGTTTACATTTGAATAAACATTACACTTTTAATGTCATAACTTTCACTGTATGTTGCCAGGACCAGAGGGTCGCTCCCTAGCACCAGCCTGGTCCTAGTTCAGTCAACCGGCAGTCTCTGCCCTTAAGAGGAACCCCTCTCAGCCTCTCCTTCCCCTGCTTAATCCTCCTTACTTGTATTTCACATCACTTGAGGCAGGGCAAAGGAGCTGAACGTTGAGGAGACCCACCGCTCTTCAGAGCCCCTCAGCTTCCCCCTTCCGATTTAAACCAGCTCTCTCTCAGGGGCGCGGGAGCAGAACAGAGGAGACTCCACACTCGCTCTTCCCCGCCGAGGGGATTCAGACGCTTCTCCTCCGCTCCACCGCCGAGGGTATTCAGAAGCTTCCCCTCACTCGGGGCTTACGCGCGCACACTTCTGGGCATGCGCGGGGAGTTCAGACGCTACTCGTCTCTTCCAGACCCGCCTCCGCTCCCGCCTACCTCCGCGCTGGCTCCGCTGGCGAGACGCTACACCTTCCGGCCTGCCCGGCCCTCGACCCCTCCTACATCAAGGAAGTGGGAACGCCTGGGGGCATGTGCGGTAGCGCTGACGGCCTTGCAACCTTGAGTCACTGCACAATGCCGCGACCGGTGCCCCCGGGGGCCCCGCAGACGGCGATTTCCGTGCCGCTTCAGGGAACCGGTACCCTTCAACTTCCAAGCGCCTCCTTAGTCACGATCCGGCGCCGATCTCTCCCGGCCACTGCTCCCTCAGTGCCCACTTCACGGCAGGTGAGAGATGACTCACTTGGGGGGGATTGGACGAGGAGACAGTCGCTGAGACCAGGGCAGGATGATTTGAAGAGTTAAATAAAAGGATGGGGCCACAAGAATTAACCCTTCACTGCTAGAGGGAATCACAGCAGAATTCCTTTCACTGGGCAGAGGACTGCGCTCCGCAGCGCCACAGTCTCCTTCTCCTGTAGTTTTTCCCTGTATAATGTAGACAAGCTGCAAGCTAGGCGCCCAGGGTCTCCAGTATCTCTTAACAGCGGGGCCAGGACAAGTAACCAAAAGGGGAGTAGTGGGGTGGATCAATAAGGCAGCTTCCCAGTCCAGGAGGTCAACCCTATGTCTAACCTTTTCCCACCCTTAGCTACAGCCTGTCCTCCAGCTGACTCTCACAGGTAGACAAAATGGCTGCCCCGCATTCCGCCTTTTATAGGCTGCCCCTCAGTGGTCCAGAATGGACCAGAAGGTTCTGGAATGCCCTATGCTGGTCTATGGGTAAGTTCTGGACTTGGCAGTTAGGGCAGTTGGTAGCCACCATTTTGTGGCTCCAACTTTCCCTGTCAGAACAGGCCTCTGGGCCTGAGGTAAAAGATTATGGGGGGAAAAAGAACACCTATCCCCTTGACCAACACCTATAAAAAGTAGTAGACACAAAAATTATTAAGGGTATGAGGGGCAAAAAGGGGACAAAATAAAGAATAATGAGGAGGGACTACACAAAACATCCAGACAGGTCTAACAGTACCCATCTGTGTCGTAGGGCTACCGGCCTTACGGAGGTGTCGATATGGAGTTTGAACTTCCTTCCTTTTAGTTTTCCTAGGCCTTGGAACAGCTCTGAAAACTCCTTTAAGAGAGTGTCAGCATGTGCCTGATGGACCTGATTTGCAAAGAATACGAGTACTAGGTCCTCTGCCGTGTGGCAGCTCAGCAGGGTGCCTTTCTTTCCTTCCGTGACGTGGAAGCGCGTCTCGGTGGAGTATTCCCCATTCACGACAGTCGTCTGTATTGCTCCTCTCAGCAGCAGCGGATCGGTGCCTCCGTAGGTGTAGATCCTGGCACTGGAGGGTGCAAGAGGTGGCTTGGGGGACATCTTGTCATACTGGTCCGAGTCCATGACATTCACTGATGCTCCTGTGTCTATGAGAGCCTTTACCTCCGTGCCTTCAATGGAGACAGAGCACATGGGCGGCGGCCTCCTCCTGGTTGACGCTCGGCTGACATATGAGATGACATATACCTCATCGTCTTCATAACGTGGCCGCCTTCCCTGGGCCTGACCGTCAGGGGGGGCGGGGGGGGGGGGGGAGGGGGGTAGTTCCTGGTCTAATGACATCTAACGAACGCGCTGCGTCACGTTTCTGGATCTAGGCCCAGCGGGTCTGTATTTGCCTCCTCGGCACACTGCGGCGAACTGATTTAGACGACCGCATTTCAAACACGTCTTTCCCTTCGCCTCACACGTCGCTGTCCCGGGGTGGTCTTCGCCACAGTATCCACATCGATTTTCTCGGGAGGTTGTGGTCCGTGGGCGAACTGTCTGGGGTCTCCTCTGGATCGCGTCGACCTTTTCTTCCTTGCTCGGCATCGTTCTAGTGGTAGCAGGTGCGACTACAGGTGTTCTTAGGGTGACCTCCATTTCTTCTGCTCTTGCGTCCGAAAGCTCGTGTGAACGGGCCAAGACCAGTATCTCATCCAACGATATCCCGGGCTGCCGGAGTATGAGTTTCCTCAGCAGTTTGGAGCGACAGCCCAGTATGATTTGGTCTCGGATTTCTTCCCTCTGGTTGTTGAACGGGCAGGTGCTGGCCAGCCGGCGCAGCTGTGCGTAGAACATGTCTACCGATTCCGAATCGGTCTGCCACGCCCTTTTGAATTTAAACTTTTCAAAGTTGTTGTTGAGCTGGGGGTCGAAATGGGTGTTGAGCGCAGCGACAGCCGCGTCATAGTCGTTGTCTTGCCCTGTGTTGGGGAGCGTTTCGAATAGGTCATAAATCTCTGGACCTCCATACAGGATGAGAAGTGACCTCTTGACCGTCCCGTCCGTCTCCCGGGTGCCTTTAAAGTAGAGGTTTAGCCTTCCAACCCATGCCTTCCATCTCTGCGCCGCCGTCGCCGGATCAGCCGCCTCGCTGAATGGGGGAATTGGCGCTGCACCTGCGTGCATGGGGGGTGTGTGGTGTCAGCACGACAGCCACAGCCTGGTTCTGGCCCGGTGGTGGCGCCTGGTTTTGGCCCGGTGGTGGCGGTGCGACCACTATGGGCAGATTCTGTCCATCCCCAGCTTGTCCAGCCCCTTGCACAGGATTGGACATGATTTACGCTGTTCGCTGGTCTTCCGGCACTCGCCTGAATGTCCCTTGACGCGCTGCACCCCTTGCCACGACTGTTGGATTGTCCAATGCTTGTTGGCTTATCCGAGGGGAAGAAAAGGGGTGTGTCGGTTGCCGTCTGTGCCTTTCCCCACACGCCGAGCTGAGCGCCGAGCTGGGACTCTTTCCCTTCCATGTGGATTGGGCCGGGACAGTCTGTGTGGGTCCTGGGATCTGCCAATGCTCGATACAGATGTATGGGAAGATGAGGCCGTCTTCCTAGCCTGCCAGCGCTGCACCGCGTACGCGCGGTGGGGGGGGGGGGAGTTCCCGGGTCCTCCCTGCTTCGACGCGGGGCCTTGGTGCCTCTTCACCTGCCTGGATCACTCTGCCCGCTCACGCCGGCGTCAGGGCCGCAGTAAGCTCCGCGCCGCGGAGGAAACACACAACAGGTGAGCCGCGCGGGGCTGCGCGGGCGGGGGCGAACGGGGTCAGACTCACCCGCACTTGGCAGCAGGCCGAACAGCAGCAAGGAGAACTCCCGGCGAGCCCCGCCAGCTGAAGGCGCTCCCGACGGGGAGACGCGTGGGCGGGCCTCGGAGCCGGAGTTCAGCACTGGAGAAGAGAGTGGGTGGGCACCACTGCATACACCACGCCGAAGCTCTACAGGCAGGGTGGGGGGGGGAGGCAGCCAGGCACGCGTGAGCGCAGACCGGCCTCGTCGCCAATGTGGAGGGCCAGGTCAGGGCCTGACACGTGGTGGCTAGGCTGAGGAAATGAGCGACACAGACACAGATTAGCTGGTCCGCCGGAAAGACCCCGAGCGGTCTTCCGCCTTGTTTATTTATACCCCGGTGCGAGCCTGCCCCGGGGTATGCGTGGATGCGTGCAGAGATGGCAACATTGTTTGAGAGAGCCCGTGTGGCTCTCTACACTGGCCGTGCTTGTGAAGACTTGCTGAATAAATATCACGTCTTTACCTTATCAACTGGATTCTATTATCTTTCTTCCTGGATGCACTACTTCTTTTATAATATAATCCTCGCCTCCAGTCCTGACAGAATTTAATTAATATTGAAAATGAAATGATACAAGAATGTATTGTAACAGCTCATAAACTGACAAAGCAGAACAAAATTTTAATACATTTTGAACAGTGTTTTTATAAATGTGAAACTTGGTTCATTTATAGGACAGACAATGTCTTTTTAACATGAATTTTATCTGTATATTTTATGGTTCATTTTAAACTCTGAAAGTTTTTGATGCATTGTTTGTACGGTCTATTTTGATATAAACCGAATAAAGATTATTGACTTGATGTCCCTGCCAGAACTAAAATTAGGGAAATCACCTAAAGCTGGTTATTGTTCCCCTTATAAATACATAAATAATGGTACATGTAGGAAGAAAACACTTTATCATGAGTTCTAAGCTGCCGAAATGACCCCTTGACGATAAATAAAGAAACTAACACCATGTTAAAATCATCATGGGGAGGCTGTACAGCATTGCAAAAAATCATTGGCAAAGCCAAAAGGTCCTAAGAGATAAATGTGCTTCCCCTGTTGTTTTCCCTGCTGGCCCAGGCGCAGTTACTTTCTTTTTTTGGGATGGGCAGTCCCACCTACACACGACCCTTCTTCAACTTCAATAACGATAACAGCAAAGGGCACCAGATAGAGTATGTTCCATCTGCGGCCAACTTTCGGCAGTCAAACCTTCATTTTCATTTTAGAAAAATTACGTCGGCTCGCTCATTATCGCGCAAGATTCGCACCGACACCCTTAAGGCTTCTGCAGATATCCGCCATTGAGCGGTCATCGATTACTCACCATTCAATTGTGCTTTCTAAATATGGCAAGGTATAAACTACAGCTCATGTGTGTTATTATTTTAAGTTTCATGCAATCGTAGGCGGTCCCTATCGGTCTTTTAATCGAGTTTGTTAGCAGAGTTCCCTAAACTTGCACAATTCAAAGAACGTTTCAAGATGGCCGCCATGTTCTCGTGATGTCGCCGATGTAAGCTGATGCGTGTCCTTCACGCTGTACGCGCAGGTCTGTTGCATAGGCGTGCCGTTTTGTATACACAATACTGCAGCTGGAAGTCATTGTGCGTTTAGCGTTCTACGTTGCCCTGGCGACCGCCCTGACGGCGCCAGCTGGACCACTGCGTGAATGGGTGACGTCACGGGACTGGCGCCAGTCAGTCTGGGCCGCGGAAGCCAAATGAATCAACTGACAGGGCGAGAAGTGAGAGTGGAGCAATGTGAGAGGGAGCGGAGGAATGTGCAAAGCACACAAACACACACACAGCTGGGCGAAGCCAAGGAGGGGGTCACGGTTCCCAGGCAGAAGGCGCAGCAGCCACGGGAACTGCTGGATAAGTCCAACGTACTGATGTTGCCTTTGTGCTGCGAATCCCTGCATAGAGTCTGGATATCACTTTTCAGTGTTAAAAAGATCTGTTTCCTACTGTGATCTGGCAGCGTAACGGCGTTAGTCTTGTGAGTTCTAGGTGGGAGTAATGCTGTAGAAGAAGTTAACGACTTAGCTATTTCAAGTAAATATATCATTTAACAGCTTCCATTTACTTATTTATTTTTGTGATTTTTATATAGCTCGAACAAGACCCAGATTGCTGTCTGGTCCATTTCATTTACATGAACAGTTGCCATTGTTTACAATGAGTTACTTATTATCTTCTTTTCGAGAGCCTCTAGGGTATAATACTGCACAGGCCTTCTGTATCTTTCAGGTAGTTCGGTACCATGGCAAGAGGCTTTTTGTAAATTAGGTTCTCCCTCCTTCTAAAGCCACACAAGCTAACCTGAGAACTGAAGGCCTTGTGTTCCTAAAGTGACATATGCATTTGGTTAAAGGTTGGTGAGCCAACAAATTAACAGGAATAGTCATGCATGAATCTAAATCCAGCATTTGTAAAGCGCTAACTCACTCCTAAGGGTCTTAAGGTGCTGGGGGCAGTCCGGGAGATTAAGTGAGCTATTGCCCAGAGTCACATGATGCTGAACTGCTGCCAGTGCAGGGATCTAACCGTGAGCCCTGCGCTCCAGAGTCAGCAGCCCCGGCCCGGCACCTCAACTCTCCCTTCCTAGGGTCTATCTTGGCTCTAAGAGCCCGTGCAAGAGTCGAGACACGAAAATATTTGGCATGTAAGTCATGCAAAAAACAACCTTCAAATATGAAGTTGCTTCCATTTTTTTCTATTATTTCACTGCATTGAGGAGTATCTATTAAAAGTGATCGTTTTAAAACATTAACCTGAAAGACTCCTGCTCCACCGGACCTTGTCATTAGTGAACTAAGAGGCAAATCAGCTGTCCTGTGTAAGCTATTTAAGGGATGTAGATGTTTATTGCAGACAGAGCAACATTACAGTCTATGAATCGAAAAGGAAGTGTTTCTATAGCACACATCCTGAACGCATGTATTAGGCTTCTCAAATGTGAAAATGAAGAAAAAGGTGAAAGAATATTTGCCTCGGATCACACAATTTCGTCAGGCAGGGAACCTGGTATTTTTTGTTTTACACTGTGTAATTCAGCCACTAGATGGGTGTCTGTTTCTCTCTTGTCTGTTTTACATCAAAGGTTTGTAATCAAATCTTTGTCTTTATTTTCTTGACACATGTAGTGATAGCCTGAGAGGCAGGTAGCAGCTACATGAAACCTCGGCTTGTTCTGGGCTCGAGTGGTCAAGAGGACCTTGAGCTGAGCCGGAGCCTGGCTTGAGCTTTCAAGTGGCTCGCCCACCTGTACATTTCATAGGAAAAATTCGTTTTTGGTGCATTTTAAAAGCTTGGGAAGTTTGAGAATTGTTTTGGGATATGGTGGTCTTTTCCACTATGCTAATGTTAAACTGAAGAGAGCGAGAGATAATCCATTCCGAATAACTGGTCTTACTCGTCTTCCTGGCAGATTGTGTGGGAGGAAGCATGACAAATATTATGAAGAGTGAGATTTTGTAATCCAAAGTCACAGAGTCTGTAGAGGGTCAAACACATAACTTTATTGCATTCATGGATGACTGCGGTTGGTGCTCCCTCTCCAGCCAGCAGACAACTGACTCCAGAGAGAGCCCAATTGTGTCACAGTCACCTACATCCTAGAACATAGGTGATACAGCATTCTTGGTTGAAGAGCCTAAGCACATTAACCCACATGCATAAGTGTAGACAACATAGAAACAAAGATACAACACATCTTTCTCCCTTTAGAAACCTAAACTTAAATTAAAAGAAACTGGTACACAAACGTAAATAATTATATCAACATTCTACTTGTCACAAACATAACTTTCCAGATACTAGGGTGGAACTCTGTGTCTGGGCAACCTACCACCTCCAATCTCCTACCCATCTACCCCCACCTTCAATATACCTTTCCCTCTCCCCACCATCTTGAACCTTCTTCCCCAACACATCACTATCATCCATCATGCTGAAACTACTACTTTTATGCAGTCCATCCTTGTGGTAACTCTCCACTGCTTTTGCATCATCACTAGAACCTCTCCCATACAAAGGCAATCTATTCATATTCCATCACTTCCCATTCTCCAAGGTAACACATAAATCATGCACACTTCTCACTCTAAATGGACTACATAACTTTGTGAGATCCCCTTCAATTCACCCTGCTTTCACCATCACCGCCTTTATCGTTCCACCCTTCTTCGCATAAACACCCACCTCTTCATTGTCTTCCTCCTTTTGACCAGTCAAAGATTTCATCCATGCATGTAACATTTTTGTATTTGCTTTCCGTCTTCATCACACTGAATGGAATCTTCTTTGTTACTCCATTCTCTTTTGTGCAATATGCCCACAGTAAGTCACTCACCATTCCTTTGCCATCGCTTCTCCTTTCCACCGCTATCTGAATCCCCCCCTTCATCATGCGGTTGGCCCTCTCGATAAAACCATAAAAAAAAATGTATATAGCACAAACTCTACCCAAAGGTATTGGAGATTTTACATGAGCACCTGTTATATTACGAAAGAACACATTCATTTTTTAATAGGCACAGAGAGATTACGTGATTTGCCCAGAATCACAGGATGTTTAGCTGACGACGAGACGCAAACCTGTTTCCCCAGCTCCAAGATCGACAGCTCTGGCCATTATGCCACATCCGCATTTGCTTGGGGGGTGTAAAATGATGTGCATGAATGTAAAATACACCAAAAATGTAAATACATTGTAATTTCTTCAGATGTTAGTTGTGTCCTATTATCAGTGATAAGTTTCATTGGATATCCTTCTTCTCTGATAATATACCCTAACACCCTGATGGTGTTTCTTGTTGTGCCTTCCCGCTTGAACTTTGGTACAAGCCATTTTGAATGTACATCCACAATCACAAGAGCAAATTTAAGCTCAGTGGCAACTACCCCCGAAGGTCCAATAAAGTCCAAGCAAACAGTATGCCATGGCAGGCCTGGATCCATTACCTCTCCCATGACAGATAGTTCACCTGCTTTTAAACTTTTTTCTCCGTATTTACAATCTACACACCTCACCATCCATTCCTCAACCTTCTGATCCATTCCTGGCCACCTAAAATGTTCACGTAACCTCTTCTTTGTGTGGGTCTGCCCCAAGTGGCGCTCATGTGCCAATTTGAAAAGTTCAAATCTCAGACTCTGTGGAGAAACAAACTTATCCCCTCCAGAAATTAGTTTACCATTGCGAACAGACACCTCAACCAGAATCTTAACAAATGGTCTTACAGCCACTGGCACCGTACTCTCTTACTGCCTCCCTTCAAAATCATATCCACTACCTGCTGCAATACTTCATCGCCACTCATGCTTTCAAACCACTGTTCCCTTCCAACAGCTCTTGACTCAATTCCACCAAGTCTTCCACACTTATAACAACCCCCTTCTTGTTAAAAGCTGAAAACCTTCACTCTTTCCACATCTTGCCATGTTAGAGGCAATCTAGGCAACCCATCTGCCTGTGCTTTCTTCCATTCCGGAATGTACTCCAATTTATAATGGTATTCCTGTATGCGGGCCACTAGCCAAGCCAACCTCACAGCACCCAGTGACAAAATCTTCAATAAGGATTTATGGTCCATGTGCAGAATGATGGAGACTCCCAACAGATATAGTTTGAAGTATTCTGCTGCCCATACAGCATCTAATTTCCCCTTTTTTTACCCAAATAATTCCTATTTGAATCAGTTAAAGAACTGGAGGCAAAAGCCATCGTTTTTCCCCTTCTTATGCTTGGTAGAGCAGGAGAATTTAGCTTAAGTGCCATAATTTACACTAGACATTAACACGAAAATGCTTAATAAAATGAAACGTAGGAAAATGTGCCTTTTTTTACACATGCAAAATTTACGTGCAATTCTTTAATAAATAAATGCTTTTAGGAAATGCTGAACAATGCAACATTATTTGATAAATGATTAACACTTGTCTTGCTTAAATATGTAATCTCTGTAGAATATGCTGACTTTGAAAATGGATTTCTTCTTTTCCTAAGCTACGTGTTTTGATCGTATTTAGTTAGTGTTCTAGCTGCCACCTATTCACAATTCTGAATACAGAATAGTGTATTAAAACAATAATGCTTACATGAAAACGTAAATCTCATGACTTAATCTTGTAGGTTACAATTAGAATGTTTCTGCCATTAGAATAGTTCATTGTTACACATTTTTAGCAACTAAGTTGACAGTTGTAGATAGCACCTTGCTGATTTCGTATGTTTACTGTGGAATGAAGGAATAAGCAGGGGACCATTAGACGATCCTTCCTCATTGGTTGAAGATAATCTAACACCAGCATGGATTGTTACATATGTTTTTGTGTTTATAATATACATGTTCCTAGTAAGAATTAAGTCAGTGTTGTGCAGACTGGTCCAGGCTATTCTTCTGTGACCATCCCTATTTCTCTCATAGCACTTGTTGCTCTATTTGCTGTCATCCACTTCTGATAGTGATTTCTGTCGCCTAATACTTTGTAGGTGTCTATTTTCTTTAATGGTTACGGCTACTGCTGTGACTATTTTCTCACTGTAACTTTGAACAGTTGTTACTGCGACTGTTTGCTGATGCTGACAGACAACTCAAAAACTGATGTCTCGACTATCACAACATAAGAGTCGCGTACGTTGTAGAACTCTTAATGCACCTCTGGTGTCACGTTTTCTTGACCATAACCACTCTTTGAATGAGATTAGATGGTAGGTCATGGAATTGATAAGAAAACCCTCTAGGGGTGGCAACATGCAAATGATGCTGAATATAGCAGAATGTCACTGGATCTTGAAATGTGATAGCATTCATAAAGGTCTAAACACACTGGAGGAATGCAATTCTGTTCTACACTGAATTATTACTGAGTATATTCTGATTGCATATATATGTTTGCTCCATGTTTTTAGTACGTTTTCTATAGATGTTATAGGGTACATAGTTCTTCCAAAGTTTAGAAATGTACTAAACTGCCACTGATTATTTTGTTTTTTACATTGCATATAGACAGGTCCACACTTATGAAATGCCAAATGTTCTGCATATACACCCCTCCCTTACTTATCATTATAGATGAGCCTAACATAACACAAATTACACTAACTAAGCTCTGTTCTATTTAAAAATATGTACTGGTCTGTATTACTCTTTGAGCTCTTATTTCTTGAATGCTCCTCTTATATTTTGCACTAGTATTCTACTAATAACATGCTTATTACTCTATAATAATGCTTGAATCAGCTCTACTCCGTTTCTAGTAAATTTAGGAACAGCATGGCATATTGCGGTCCTTTTTATTTTAATTGAAGGAATGTTTTTGTATCACCTAACTAGTTGGGCATCTTCAGGATTTTCACAGTATAAGACCCTTGTAATTGTGGCGCAATTTAATGCGTAATGGTAGCACTCATGTTGATGCGCATTGCACCGCAGCTCGCAATAATTACTTCCAGTATTTTTTTTCATGAGGAGTTTATTTAGAATATGCTCACTACAACTAAGCACTAGCCAGCCCTTCTTCGTGTTTAGTCAATAAAATTATATTGGGCTCTTCTGAGACCTTGCTGTGGTGCCCCCCCTGCAAACATCGAGCTCCAATATCTTGTTGTTACATCTGACACTGGCATATGACAGTGTATGTGTGGTGCATATGCGTTGCGCATGTGGTTCCCTTTTACTTTTAAGGATTTGTTTATTGTTCCTTTAGGACATTGATAATATGATACAGTGGACTTGTCACACCATTGTAGGCGTTATGGTAGCATTCCTGTTGCCGCTCATGCGGTGCACTATGGCACACGCAGTCTTTCGTCATTGCCTGTTAGGAGCAGTGCTACTTTAGACGCTGCTCCGAGTTCGGCTCTACTGAGATGACCGGAGAATTCTGCGAGTGAGTGTCTGATTCATTCAACGGGTAAGATATTCTGTAACTGTGATGGCTTTTGCTTCTTTTTCTGAAGTGTTTTATCTTAAACTATGACTAAACAAATTGGTTATTATATTAAAAAAATCTTTATTAGCTCATATATTGTGAAGTAACTAGTGCTCGGAGGAGGTCCCATAAGTTGTTATTAGGACTCTCATTCATTGTGAATTCTCACATCGCTATGACATCGCTATGACATTGTAGTTCTTTGGTGAGCTTTAAAGTTTCTTTTTGACACTGACTGCCCACTGGTCCAGTTGGGCTGTCTTGTAATTATGATACACTTGAGTTGCAGGGATCATGGAAAGATATATTTGGCCCAGAGTTTTTCTCGCCTGACCTACTTTTGATTGAGACTTTACAAGTAGGTTAATTCACCACCAATGTATTGTGTGGCATTTGGGGTGCACTACTTAATACCCTGATCTAGTATACACTCTCTGGGATATGACATTTATTGGCAATATTGGTTGATTTAGAAGTATATTTTTAGTGATGGATATTTTACTATCTCTGCACACTTATTACAGTATGCATGACACTTGGACTTAGTTTTTGGTTATGCTCAATTCATCGTGGTCTTTTTTACGCTTTGGCACCCCAACGATTTCAGTTGTTTCTAGTTACAGATTGATTTTGCTGGTTGCTCCCAACAAATATCCTTTGTCCTGATGATGACCTAAAAAATCAGTAAGGATGAAACGCCGTCAATGCCTTCTTTTGGCAAATTTAAAAGGAAGCATATACTGCATTTTGTTCCTGTCGTTAGACTGATTTATTCTTGTATTCTTTTCCCTCTGCCATTGTCCTTCATTTACACTGTGAACTGTATTTGGAATTGGTTGTTTTGTGCAACCTGTGAACACCAATTATATATTGTATGTTGTATTTTTGTATTAGTTATGTTTTTATGAATATTTTGCAATAACAAAAGATTTTTCCAACAACTTTTGTGGGCACAGAATCTCTTTTGTGTCTTAACTTCTTATCCTATTGGTATGGAGTGATTGTGCAACAGTAGTAGTCTTTTTTTTTGTTCTTTTGTTCAAATTAATTCCTTGAACAATTGTAGCTCTTATATTGTTTCGAGAGAAGAGACTTGGCCGAGTTTCTAGAACTGCTCTTCAAGAGGAGTTTGACTTCAATCTGATTCTATTTCAATGCCCTTTTACATGTTGCTCTTTTCCAAAAGGACTCTTTATGGGTTCTGGTAGGTTAGGATCTGCTTAGAGTAATGATTAAATTCCTTTATGGAACATGCTGTAATTTACTTAATTGACTCTAACCATGAATTTGATATTTGTGTAAACTGATTTATTTGTTTTACTAATTTGAATAATGAGACCAAAACTATATACTAAACTCTTATCAGTAAATAAAGGTTTTCGAACTGATCAAAAATTCTCATTATTGACTGAACTAATGACTGCTCCATTCTAAAATGGTGGCAAAGATCCAAAGCAGATAAGAAGGTTTTGGTGATGAGCTGGACACCCCAATTGTAAGTTACAGGATGAACTGATTAAATTAAATAAAAACTTTTCCGCACCAGCATGCACCTGCTCAACGACCACCACCACACCCACTGCACTAGCATCCACAGTAGGTATGGACGTAAGCCTGGTGTCAAAACATGTCAAAACCTTAGCAGAACAAATCTGATTTTTAACGTTGGTAAAAGACATTTGATACTTTGCTCAAACATATTTGCACCCTTTCCTCAATAACCTCTTTATATGTTCTGTATTCTCAGCAAAATTCCTGATGCATTTTGCATAGTACTCAATAAGGCCAAGGAAGGACCACAACTGGTCTTTATCCGTTGGAATGGGTGCTTTCCTTAGGGCCTTCAGGAGATCCTTCTTTAGTTTGACACCCAACGCTGACAGTGTATACCCCAAATATTCCACTTCTTCAACACGGAATCTGCATTTATCTTTCTTTAGTGTCAGATCAACATCCACAATCTTTTCCAACACTTTTTCTAGAACCATATTGTGACTCTCCATCGTCTCCCCAAAGACCAAAATATCGCCCTGAAAATAGACCACCCCCTCTACAACTTTTAAAATCTCACCCATCATTCTTTGAAAAACATTAGGTGCCGATGTGAGGCCAAACAGCATTCTAGCAAACTGGGACACCCCTTCCATTGTGATAAATGCTGTGAGGTGTTTCGAATATCCGTGCAGCTTAATCTGATGGTAGGTGCTCCTTTACCAAGTTTCGAAGTCCCCCCTCTATTAATAATACCAACTCATTGATATTGGGAAGAAAGCAATTGTCTACTATGATGTTTTGGTTCAGGGAGCGCAAGTCTACACAGAATATAAACTACCATCAGAGTTGCCTGTGATAACAACCAGAGAAATCTAATTGGAAGTCTCTATGGGCCCTATTATTCCCTGCTCTCCATTTCCACTAACATCCTTTTAACCTCTTGCCTGGCAATAATGAGACCTTTACGCACCCTTGTGTTGATGAACCAGTACAGCATCCAGTTTCATCATTATTTTATGAAAACTTATTTTTTAGCTCACCAACCTCTTCAAAAAACACTCTAGCCTCATCAACCACCTTGCCTTGATTAGGATTGATGATTAAATGTAAGTCATACTGGTGCTCTCATCCTAATATTGCGGTTCTCATTTTGCTACATACACCTTTCCGTCCATTTGCCTCTCTCCAAAACTTATCTCAGTTAACATATATCCCAATATATCTATCTTCTCCCCCTGTATCACCCAGGCTTGATATCTTTAGGAAGTAAGCGTACCCTGGGCTAATGTAACATAAACAAATCTCTTTGTATGATTGTATAGAAGGACCCTGAATCGACTATTAACTGGACCATTTCCCACTTTATTGTACATATAGCGTTGTGTCTGTCCCTCCTCCCTGGGTTGTATTGACCATTTATGCACAGAATCCTGTCTGCTTCTATATCCTTATTCTCGATACCTTCCTGCACAACTGCCACTTTAAATGTATTATTCACTTTACATAGCAGGGCAAAATGCCCTTTGCATCCACATTGCCTGAACTCCTTACCAATTGCATAACAATTCTTGCATTCTGCAGTATGAAAATTGCTTTCACACTTGGTGCACAATATTTCAGACAGTTTGACGAACTCAGATGGTTTAGGAGTATTCCCAGCATTTTTCCTGTTTAACACGCCTGTCTTTACATTTTTCATGTAACTTTAATCATCTATGCTGAGAGTTCCCTTTTTCTCTTGCTGAATGCACAACACACTTGTGTTGCATTCATTTATTAGGTCTCGCCTGTCGATGCGCATGCGCATCGAGCTTGCGAGACTATTGCGGCTTAACCACTCTTTAACTAACAAGCAAGGAATCGTGGCGATTCCTTGCAGTGCCCGTGACTTTTAAGCTCAATGCGCATGTGCATTGAGCTTAAAAGCGCGTGCACATCAGTTCCCTCAGCCGCAATCGCCGTCTGTTCCCTCAGCCGCATTCCTCCGACACCTTTTGAAGTGAAGCTTAGCTTCACTTCGTGCCCCGGCTTCTTCACACCCACATGCCGCTCTCCCCGCTCCGCCCCCTCCCCTGCCCGCCGTGTGCATTTCTCCTCCACCCCCTCCCCACAGCAATGCCCTCCGTCTTGTTTTTTTTTTTTTGCATTACCAGCTTTTCAGTCTTTTTCCTTTGGGGGGCCTGCAGTGTTGTGTTTAAAGGCCTATATGATTAAGGCACACTGGCTTGTCTTCAGTCTGTATGACAGGGCACCCCCTCCCTCCCTTACGTTTGTAGTAATAGACAGCATGTGGTGAAGGTCACACGGAGGTCAGCTAATGGGACGCCTGCCCACTTCTTGCTCTGTGCATGCTCCGGGTGTGTGATAGTAAGCTCGACTCCCCCACCCCTCCCGGCCCCGTGGTTCTCTCTGAATACAGTGGGTGGGATTCTGAAACTGTTTACGGTGTTCCCCACTTACCATAACACACCCCTAACCACAGTCTCTCCTAATGTCAGTTTTCCATGACTGTCTTCTGCCCCTAAAAAAATCACTTTCTTTTCGTTAATCAGTACGGCTTTGAAATCAATTACAGCTTAATCTCTGCGCCACCAAACCACATGTAAGTCATCACAGTAGAATTGAAGCAGTCATTTTCGGTGCTTTGGAGGTGTTGAAGCTGCGCAGCCGCAGTGCAACCTCTGCCAGCAGGGCCCGCGCCTTCCAGGTCTCTCGGCACCATTATATTGCATTAAACGGAGAGTGTGTATTGGATTGTTGGGACCTGGAGTTCGAGGTCGCCTTTTTCTTACCGCCCCCCCTCCCCCACTACAACTTCGCAATTTAAGAATGCAAACGGTATTTCCTGCCTCTCGGAAGCCCGGCGAGGACCCACAGGCGGCCGTTGTACATTTGTACCCTAAAAACCATCGTGTGAGGGGCAGGGATCCACTTGTGTTTGCACTTCGGTTGCCTTTGAAAAGAAACGCTGTCACCCTCACTCACCCTCAACACCTCACCCTCACTCACCCTCAACCCCTCACCCTCACTCACCCTCACCCACCCTCACCCTCACTCACCCTCAACCCCTCACCCTCACCCACCCTCACCCACCCCCACCCACCCTCACCCACACTCACCCTCAACCCCTCACCCTCACCCTCACTCACCCTCAACCACTCACTCACCCTCACCCACCCCCACCCACCCTCACCCTCACTCACCCTCAACCCCTCACCCTCACCCTCACCCTCACTCACCCTCAACCCCTCACCCTCACTCACCCTCAACCCCTCACCCTCACTCACCCTCAACCCCTCACTCACCCTCACTCACCCTCACTCACCCTCAACCCCTCACCCTCACTCACCCTCACTCACCCTCACTCACCCTCACTCACCCTCACCCACCCTCACTCACCCTCACCCTCACTCACCCTCACCCACACTCACCCTCACCCTCACTCACCCTCAACGCCTCACCCTCACTCACCCTCAACCCCTCAACCCCTCACCCTCACTCACCCTCAACCCCTCACCCTCACCCACCCTCAACCCTTCACCCTCAACCCCTCACTCACCCTCACTCTCACTCACCCTCACTCACCCTCAACCCCTCAGCCTCACCCTCACCCTCACTCACCCTCAACCCCTCACCCTCACTCACCCTCACCCACCCTCAACCCCTCACACTCACTCACCCTCACCCTCACTCTCACTCACCCTCAACCCCTCACCCTCACTCACCCTCACCCTCACTCACCCTCACCCTCACTCACCCTCACCCTCACTCACCCTCACCCTCACTCACCCTCACCCACACTCACCCTCACCCTCACTCACCCTCAACGCCTCACCCTCACTCACCCTCAACCCCTCACCCTCACTCACCCTCAACCCCTCACCCTCACCCACCCTCAACCCTTCACCCTCAACCCCTCACTCACCCTCACTCTCACTCACCCTCACTCACCCTCAACCCCTCAGCCTCACCCTCACCCTCACTCACCCTCAACCCCTCACCCTCACCCTCACTCACCCTCAACCCCTCACACTCACTCACCCTCACCCACCCTCAACCCCTCACCCTCACTCACCCTCAACACCTCACCCTCACTCACCCTCACCCACACTCACCCTCAACCCCTCACCCTCACTCACCCTCAACCCCTCACCCTCACCCACCCTCAACCCTTCACCCTCAACCCCTCACTCACCCTCACTCTCACTCACCCTCACTCACCCTCAACCCCTCAGCCTCACCCTCACCCTCACTCACCCTCAACCCCTCACCCTCACTCACCCTCACCCTCACTCACCCTCACCCTCACTCACCCTCAACCCCTCACACTCACTCACCCTCACCCTCACTCACCCTCAACCCCTCACCCTCACTCACCCTCAACACCTCACCCTCACTCACCCTCACCCACACTCACCCTCAACCCCTCACCCTCACTCACCCTCAACCCCTCACCCTCACCCACCCTCAACCCTTCACCCTCAACCCCTCACTCACCCTCACTCTCACTCACCCTCACTCACCCTCAACCCCTCAGCCTCACCCTCACCCTCACTCACCCTCAACCCCTCACCCTCACTCACCCTCACCCTCACTCACCCTCAACCCCTCACACTCACTCACCCTCACCCTCACTCACCCTCAACCCCTCACCCTCACTCACCCTCAACACCTCACCCTCACTCACCCTCAACACCTCACCCTCAACCCCTCACCCTCACTCACCCTCACAACACATATTGTGTTACAATAGGTGTCACATTTGCGAAAGATAAAACTATCTAGAGATGTAGCATAATGACCAGAGCTGCCATATAAGTCACGTAAATACAAAACATGTTGCATTCCAAATGCTATAGGTGTCACTCATCCATTTGCAAAACGAAAAATGTCAAACTCTTCTATTGCGAGACCTATTGCATTTTCAATGCTTGTTTCCATTTCCTTGATACACAGATCAGATTGTTCAGCAACTTTTGCTGTCTCAATAGTATCATATAATGTGGGATTTTCTGCCGCCCACAACCTCTCATGCATCATTTCATTTCTGCATTGAACTATCAATTGGTCGCCGATCATCTCATCCCTCAAATCACAAAACTGACGCTTGAGTGATAACTCGTGCAATCTTGTCACAAACTGGTCTAGCGTTTCATCAACTTTGTGTGGTTAGGTATAAAATCGATGCCTACACATCACTATATTAATCTCCTTACCAAATAGATTCTCTCACTTAGCTAAGGCTTCTAAATACACATTAGCAAGGGGCTGACCCTCATTATCCACTGCTACTGGTAAACCCTTAAAGACATGTTGGCCTTCTTTCTATATGTACTCAACTATAAAGCTTTCTTTCTCGATGGTCTAAATTTCAATCCATCCAAAGCTTCAATGTAATTCTCAAATATCTCCCCCCATTCCGCCCATTCAATCGGTGGAAATCCGGGCTGATATAAAAAATAACGGAGGAGGAATGACTGCTGCATTAATGGCTACACCATACTATTATTAGTAACATATATGAATAAACTACTAGGCACACTGTCCCAAAGTATGTCTATCAGCAATAGTAAAACAGACTTACATTGATCTTTGTTTCACACCAGGTGTGCCTATCACCGTTGTAGAAGAGACACACTGGGGATGCCACTTTAAGGTAGTAGACACTCTGTCCTCAAGGTGTGCCTATCACCGTGAACTGGTCACCAGGTGAAAAATGCATCCAAATTGTAATTTACTGCAGTAGGCACATTGTTACCAGGTGTGCCCATCACTGTATTGCTCCTACCGGAATACACTGAACCACTACTGCCTTGATAATCGCTGTGCAGTAGATTGTTGCGCTGAAGTAAAATGAAGGACAGCATGATTAATGTTTATGGCACACACCGAATGCCTTGCATGCCGTAGGGATATATTACATACATCCCAATCCCCTAAAAGGTGCAAAGCTTTGCATCTATTTTCAAAGGAACTAGGGCTTGTTTCAACGGCCACCGATAGATCACGTCACATCTGTTTTTCTAGGGAATCATGCTTGTTTCCCTCACGTGAGTGTTCGCCGTTGTTCTACGCTATTTTTCTGATATCCCTTTAGTAATGACGCTGTTGCGATCGTAGCGCACGTACCCCAGCACAAGGATGAAGGGGATCACCTTGGAAATGCTGCAGTCTACATGTGCACAGTCAGCACGATCTATAACAACCTTTGTTACTTCAAAAACCCTCGATTCATTCAAAGTCCTTGGGTAAAAACGTACAGCCTCTCGCTTGTGGCCAGTCCTCTTGCAGCACTAGGGTACAATGCAACTGGTTCAACCATTATGCCCAGAAGTGTTGAGTTCTCACACCAACTGTTGCTGCAGTCATCAAATGACGCCGCTATGGGTGGAAATCGTCACCAATCTTGTAATCCAAAGTCACCGAGTTGGTAGAGGGTCAAAAACATAATTTTATTGCATTATTGCATGCATGGATGGTTGCAGATGGTGCCCCCTCGCCAGCCAGCAGACAACTGACTCCAGAGAGAGCACGACTGTGTCACAGTCACCTACACACTGGAACATAGGTGATACAGCATTCTAGGTTTAAGGAGTCTAAGCACATTAACCCACATGCATAAGTGTAGATAACATATAACATCATGAGACAGGACAGTGAGTTGGGGAGAATTATGAAGAAGGGACATTGGCATCTATACAAAAAATCTAAGGTTCAAATAAAATAATGCACCTGTAAAAAATTGTGACACAACTCTTTGGCATTGGACCTGACAGACTGTGATCATTGTGTTTAGGGATCAGTGGTCGAATTGTGTAAAAAAATATAACAACTTTTTAAAAGTTGAATGGGGAGACATGTTTGGCAGGGCCAGAAGGTGTTGGGCGGTGTCGAAGACATAAATAAAACAAGAAAAATATCCATTTTTTAATTTCTGGTCACAAAATGTTTTACATTTTTAGAGCATTGCTGGGAGGGGGCATTTTACTAGAATAGGAACCTGTGACCAATGAACAAATATCTTCATTAGGTGAACTGAGTTTTTTTCACTGGGATTAGAATTCCTGGCATGCACGATTCAGGCATCTCTGTGGTATGAGGCAAAAAGTGCATTTAACGAATTTGGATGAAGTGAGCTATTTTATCTGAAACATGTATAAATGCATTAAGCCCAGGTCAGAGCATATTTGGGACTGGAAAAAGAAGCAAGACAAAGAAGCATTACGCCGCAGAGCACTATATTAGAAACCCCGCCCATGCACCATTCTTCTGGCCCTCTAATTAAAACAGAGCTTCAGCTCTGTGGGTGGGTTTGTGGTGCACTCTACCTATGCCTCACTCCCCAGAACTTAAGAAAGGCAACAAGTACTATACTGTTGCCATACCAGTTGCCCTCAAAAGTGTAAGAACTCATAATTTTATGGAATCTAAAAATTAGCCCATGTGTTAAGAATCTACTCTGGACCATATGCACAAAAGAAAATTTATACATGTACATTTTGTAGTAACTTCACTTGATCGCTATTCACGATTCCCAAATTAAAATTTACTCCAGCATGTAGACCTACATATCTCCACCCCCTGACTTTACTAATAACAACTTTTCACAACTAGGTGGACATTTTCACTTCCATGGCGACGCTGCCCTAGGATATAGTATAGGAAAACTAATGACATTTATGAAACTACATTTATATATTTGAAAGAAATATTATGTAAAATAATTTTAAATATGAGTTAACTTCTAGAACAAATAAAATAAAATGTTACATCACATAACTTAAATGTGCATTAAATAATTGATTAAATATATATTTAATTCATTTTAAATTAATGTTTTAAACAATTTAAAAAATCACACCTACAGTACATTCTTTCATTATATTTAGTATGTATTGAAGTTTACAAAAAGCTTTTATAGAATTAATTTAAATGATTTTGCATTCTGTGTTAAAAAAGTTTAAAAGTTTTATTCCCCCAAAAAAGTGTGTCACAGTCATTCTCGCAGATCCATCAAGTGGAGGGCAAATAAAACGGGAGTTCCAAAATATTGATTTTCCTTGTTTATTCCCATTGGAAAATATGCTCTTTGATTCAGAAAAAAAAGCTGAATATAATTACACCAAATCTGTCAGCAAGTTAGAACTGTACTCCGAAAGCGTACTTTACATTATCTGGTGTAAATCCATTCAGTAGTTTTCAAGCAATTTGAATGTAAAGATGTGTTTATGGTGGTCATGAAGTGGTTACTCTCCTTCAAAAATGAATGATATCCCGTATTGTCATGTCTGAGTCCTGTGGTACTGAACATTTTTAAAATAATCGAATCCCGCTGACTTCTCTCCCATCAGCGAGTGCAGTACCTGGGACCGTAATACGGTAACTTGTGATCTGATTGGCCAGCCGCAACAGCTCAAGATATTGTTGGGCAGCCATTACAGGACACAGGAAGTTAATCTCTGTGTCCCAAGAAAGTTTTTTTAAAAGGGCATAAGGCCGAAGGATAGGCACACCCTGAGCCCCAGGGACTTGTGGTGGGAGGAGTGCCCTCCGGTAGTTAAAATTTATAAAAATTGGATCGCAGGTTCCGCAGGACCCAGTGAATCTCCCATGAGTTTCCCTGGTACTCCCACAGGAGCTGCCTAAGAAGTTTCCGTCCTATGATACCGTGCATGCGTCCTTGGGATAAACTATCTTAACTTGCACCCTCATCATGCACTGCTAAATTAAACAACAGAATTCCCACCTAAATTAAACAAATATATATATTTTATTATGTATTAGTATTTATTTAAAGTAATGTATAGATTTAATTAAAAGTAATCTATTTATATGTTAATACAAATTAATATCACCTTCATTAAAAAAGGTTATTATAATGTATTAGACAAAATAATACATATCTTGTATTGTTAGAATGTTTAACATTAGATTACATTTATTTATATTTTAGCTAGTTTAAATAATTTAATTTAAAGCTCAATATAATATTATTTCTCTTGGTGTTTTGTTTTAATGCGATTATTTTCAATGGGATGGTGTTACAGTACCTTTGGTTGGCTATGTGTGGTGCTAGACTGACTCCAGTTCTGAGCTATAATACTAATGATTTGGGTTCTTTTTGGCTGTAGTAAATTTAGAAATGCAGTGTGCACGTCTCTCTCCAAACCCCTCTCTAATCGTTCCTAATTCCCTCATTACTCCTCGCTAAACCTCTCCCATTTAGTAGTAATTATGCCCTCTTTTCCACCCACTCCCCTGGTCTCTTCCATATTTTCCACTAAATAATAAACTTACATGTGTGAGGTTCTCCCCATAGAAAAGAGAAGAGATGTGGCTCAGGGAATACAACTACCTTTCCAATAATATCATCCTGTGCAGTATTATACTCGTAAGGTACAATATTCCAGATCCGGTAGACCAGTCTAGAGAGGAGTGAACGCACCAGGAGCCAGACCTTGCTACTGAGGTCTTATTTCCAATGGCCATCACTGATCTGAAATATTATACCTTACCAGTATAATACTGCACATGGTGATATTATTAGAAAGAGATTTGTATTTCCTGAATTGAAGGGAGAAACATATTGGCTGTACAGGATGTTCAATATGTGAAGAATAAAGTGTTTTGAAGACTCGCCTCTACGTCTGGTCGTGACTTTACAAACTAAATGGAAGAATCTCTGTACCCATCTGGATCGACTTTAATATGATTAAATTCTGTTTCTGACCTTAATATGGATATTATTCCAATGCCCCAGTGATTATTTGGAGAGCGCTCCCTATTCTGTTCTTAGTCTAACTAGGATCTGATACGACAACACGAGCATTAGCGATTGCTCCATTTAATCAAACGATCCATGGAGTAGTTTAATTTCAGTAGATATAATCTGTAAGAATGCCTCCCTTAACGATCACGGATAAATTGAGATTGAAAAGTGTTTCATATCAATGAATTATTACTGTCGCTGTGTTATTAACGTGAATTCTAAGAGGGACATTGCTAGAGCATGGGAAGATGCTGAAGCTCCATGTTGGAGGGGTGGAGAAAGAGACTAGACTTCTACTTTAGTTTGGAACGGCCCATATATACAACTGGAGGATGCCCTAAGAAACAATATAAAATATGGTCCAATTGGTGGAAATACAGTGGTATCCTCATCGAGCCCAGTGGTGGGAGATCCCAGATAATGGATGATGAAATTAAGGCCTATCGAACATAGACAATTTACGGAAAAGCCTGTGGGGGATGGTCTACTTTCATATTGGGGTAGACAGAACAGATGGTTAACAGTGATCCAGCTTTTTATAAGTGGACGACATGCTACTTGTACCTAATGTTTGAGGATTTTTCTGGAACCTTATGTTTTATGATTGTAAGAAAATATGAAAACCTAAGAACATGTTTTATATTAAAAAAACTTGAATACTATCTTTAACAGCGGTAGAAATTGATTACAGTGTAGCACCTGTCTCTGTAGGGAACCATTGATTAAAATATTGAGGATTTTTTGCGTTTTGATGTTTTGTTTTTCGTACACTTCACTGCTTTTCATTATTTTTCGTGTGCGTGTTACAGAATATTTCAGATTCATATGTAAACAAAAAAAATACCATTTCAAAATGAGATAACCCCCACCACCATGAAGCAATCGCGAACCACGTGCTGGCATCGCTGAAAACTATCATAATCTTTGAAACAACACGAATACAATTAAGAAACAGTGTCTCGGTTAAAACGGGTGAGATTTGTTTTCCACACCAGCAAAAGGCGCACTGATATGAAGTATAGACTCCATAAAAGTTCCCTGCTCGTTGTTACTTCCCGAAGCCTGTTTCTGGTCAGATACCAACCTACTTCTGAACTTAAAGCTAGCTATGCCCGCATTCCGTTGCTTTCTGCTATTCCCATCTGCTCTCGAGCCCAACTTTCACCCAGAGGCTGACATTGTATCACAGCGGTGTCTTCTGAAACTCTGCCCCATTTGTCTTTTAGACAAAACAATCAAGAGTTTCAATGAAATGTTAGCGAACAAGCGTCTAAAAGTCTGCATGTCACTACAAACTCCTGTAATTCGTTATGTTACAGGACAGAAGTGCCTAGGGGCTTAGGGTTCAGATTTAGAGCTAACGTGTAAATATGCATATCGATTGGTAAGAAGATACGTTTTCTTATTTTATATCTTAGGGCCAAGGTGAGCCGTGCCATAGCGTGTGACATCTGAAGAATTTTGTGTAGCCCAATATACCGAGCAATCTGTGAATGCACTTGGTGGTACAACGACCTTGTTAGGTTAAGAATAAGAATGCACAGATCACAGAAGCACATATGGCCATATGTATCAAGGTACCAATTAGCGATTCTGTAATAGCGATTTTTAAGAAATCGCTATTTCAGAATCGCTAATTGTTATGTATCAAGAAAATTGCAATTTTTTAGCGATTTCTTGATATTCCTTAATTGCGAATTCGCAATTAAGGAATACTTTACCATTCATTTCTATGGGCCGGGAGGCCCATAGGCAGGAATGGGAATTTATTCTCAATTTGCGATTCGCAATTTGATAATCGCAAATTGAGAATAATTTCAAGGGTGCAGGGGTGTCCAAAGGACACCCTGTTGCACCCCTGAAATAAGCATGGGTGCACATGTGGTGCACATACATGCCCCAAGGGCATGTATGTGCGTCACATGGCACTTTGAAAAATGTAAAAATGGGCATTTTTCAAGAAATTCGCAAATTACCACCAACTTGAAGTTCGTGGTAATTTGCGATTCCATAGCAATTTTTTTAGCTTCATACATTGCATTTAAGGAATCACAAAATTTGCGATTCCTTACATGCAATTGCAAAATAAGGAATCACAAATTTTGCGATTCCTTATTTTGCACCGGATTTTCATTCATACATCCCATTTAGCAAATTTGCATTCGCAAAGGCGGAAATTCTGTGAATTTCGGCCTTTGCGAATGCGAATTTGTATGATACATATGGCCCTAAGTGAGAAGAAAACGCTGAAACTAGGCGGTGAGGATAGGGGGTGCCCCAAGAAGCGTGACCCCCAGTTCCTTACTCGTTTCACTCCTATTCGGCCCATAGCTGTTGTGAGCTACCCTACAAAGACCTGTGAAATTGGTTAATTTGTCAAATAAAAAGTGCCGGGGCTCTCCTCAGGAGGCAGTGCAAACAGGAGAAATGGGCTGGTGCAAACTGACTCCTGACTAGAGCCCCGGCACTTACTATTCTGGAGAGGACTTGGCCTGGTGGATAGAGCTGCCGATTTTGTAGCTGGGGAACAGGGTTCGAGTCTCTCTGTGGCTCTACATTCTGTGATTCTCTGGAAAATTATGTGCCTTCCAAATGAGTGTGTCCTGAGGATTAGGTGCCGGTGTTGAGCACCGGAAAGGAAAACACCTGCTCAAATTAAGCACAAACATTGGCGACGTGGACTGCACTTACACGAAGATGGCGGCGTATCCGGCAGACCACGTTTAAACGGCAAGGGAGGCTCGTTGTTTTATTTCAGCCAGGTATGTTATTTTTGCATGGCTGCGGAAGTACAGTACGGCTTGCCCTTCCAGCAGTCTGACCTTCACCCTATTGTTTGCAGCACCGCTGCATAACATTTCATCAATTATGAATGCGCTATGTTATAGAGCTGCCAGTCTGCGAGCTTCCTAATGCTACCTTATTCATGAGGCTCAGGCTTATAAATTATGGAGCTGTCTTTATGAAACGCCTGCTGAAAAAATGCCAAGCAGATATGGAAGAACAGCGTTTTGGCCACAGTTTCTATATGTTGAAGCAAAGTCCACAGTTTTTTTCTCTCCTTTAAAAAAAATAATAATCTGATCTAGCTTTTCTTTTAGCACTATTAGCAAATTAGTAGGCCCACGTGGATATGGTCTTGTGCCCAAGATAAAGAAAACATGCGAAAGAAATGTCAGAATTAGTGCTCATGTTTCGAGACTCACCAGTTTGATAGCTTAGCTTGGCTGGTCACTAATGGTGCACCTTCTTTGTATGTCTAGTGTGTAACTTACATTTGTTCAGCAGTAGCAAGTAGAGATGTACAAATGCCCGCCGCAGCCTACCTAGATACATCAGTGTGGGGGTGGGAAGGGGTGCAGATATAGCTCCCCCCCAGAAAAAATTAACAGCCCTCTGCCCTCCCATCACCCCACCCACGGCCAAGAAAAAAGGCCTCTGCACCATTTACCACCTGCTACAAGTAGGCTGTAAATGTGTGCAGATTTAGGTCTGTTATTTCCCCCTGAATGGGGAAAACATGCAGAACTGGACCGGTAACCCCGGGTCTGTGTGTTATTCCCCATTCTGGGGAAAATAATTTGTAATCCCCATTTATTCACAGGGAGATTCCATTCCAACTAGTTAATTCCAGTCCTGGTATCTCCCTGCAGAGTTAACGAGGAACTCATAATAACGGTGTGAGTGTTTTAGTTTTGATCATTTGCTAGACCCTTACCTGGGGCAGAGCTTTGGGATAATTTTAAATGTACCCCACAGCTCTGAATTTTAGACTTGGTAGATTCCCCTTTTCATTTTTTGACTTCGCCTGTATTTTAACACCCTTGGAGAGATTTATCTAGGCCAACAATTATTTTTAACTCCAACCTAATTTGGCGCACTCCTGATGATTGGGTTTCATATATTTATCATAATTTCTTCTTTTACACTTTGAATTTTCACTTACTTTTTTAACGTGAACCCCTGGTTTGAATGAAAAATGTCACATAGAGCACCACCTAAATCAATGAGTAGGCATCTCAAGATATTTTTAGGTCTCGACCTCTGCCAATGCGCTTGCGCATTGCAGATGTCGAGACATATAGAGTTGCAACAGGAAAGCTTACCAAGAGGGCTTTGGCAGGCGGATTACGCACAGTGCATGTGCCCATGCACGCGCTTGCCATTTGCTCACCGAGCCACCTCGCATCATCGCATCAGACCCGCCACAGCAATGCCGAGAGCTTCACACTTCAAAGGAATGCTCTCCTCCGCCCCCCTCTGCGCAATGCCAGAGCTTGTACTTCGAGAGGCATGACATTTCCCACCAGCCACTCGAGAATTTCAGTATCCTTAATTTTATTTGTTTTTTGATAATTGAATGGTAGACTTAGATTTCCCACTTGTATCGAACTTTTGCTCCATGTTTAGTTTCGTGGAGAGTCTCGACTCCGTTTGTTCACAAGAGCAAACTAATTGTAATAACTATGACAAGCATTCTAAACATTCTCATTCAGGAATAAAGCAAACACACTGTTAAAGCACTTTAAATGTGTTGCACGGCTTCCCCTTATCAATGTGAATCATGGACGGTACCTGCATGTTACTTATGCACGTGGCTTACAGCGCATATAGAATGAGTCTGTAGGAAGTAGGCCAATGCCGGCCTTAAAATAGCAACAGAGGCCGAGTCCTGTCGATGAACAGAGCTATTTAGGTAAATCCTCGCGTCCCAGTGGGGGTAGGTAGCCCCATCACTAATCTACAAGTCTGTGGAGCGCTCGGAAGGTGCTTGTTTACATTCATCCTTGGATATCCAAGCCCACGGTGTTAGGCTGCTACTCCAGCAGTCCTGCAAAAATGGCTTTCCCCAGTGCTGACACGCAAGGGGCTACACTATGAATTGTAAAATTAAAGCCCGTCACCTGACTCGCCTGTTTTTCACTGCAAAAGGTAAAATAAAATCCTTTTTCTGTAGCATGATTTTCTGTTGCTTTCAGTGATCTCCATGTAAGTAGCACTTGTGATGGTCTGAGCCCTTTTGCAGATTGTACTGAACGTTGCCACACATTAACACTAGCATTTCCGGTATGTTTCAGATCTAGCGAAAAGTTCAGAATCAAATTGTTTACGTTTGAGATGCCGTCCGTTTCTGGCTCAACAAGAATTTAAGAATTGTCCATGTGTGAGAATTTGTAATAAATGCACCTAGCACAGAAGAAATATAGCATATTGTTAATGTCCAAGCCAGGCATCTGAAGCTTCCCCAGTTCCCTCCCACCCTTCCGACTTCAGGCATTCAAGCGTGAAGCTTCCCCAGCACTCGCTCGGCCAGCTTTAATTACCCCAACATTCCTCCCTTGTGTTTTTTGTCTTTCCTTGCCTCATTTCTCCTTCTTTTCTCAATTTGATCCAGCCTCTTCTCTTCCTTTCCCTCCCCTCACTATTAATCTTTATTTCTCATCCATATTTACGTTTCCTCTTCCTTTTGCTCCTCCTTATGTCACTCTTATTTCCCGCCTATCCCTCTTTGTGCCTCAGTTCCACCTTCTTCTCTTTCGTTTCCCTTTCTTCTTCTCTCTTTCCCATCTCTCTGTCAGAGTCCCTTTCCTCTGTGGCCACGCCTCTCTTCCTCCTATACTTTTCTTCCTCTGACCCCCATTCATTTTACTCCTCTCCTTGTCGCCCTTGTCCTCCTCTTATATCCCTCTTCACTTCTAAAAAATGTAATCTAATCATTTAAAGCGCTCCAATGCCTTTGGGTCAAATTCACGCGATATAATACTGCAAAATAGAACCCTCCAGTGGATGGCTAGTTCACATCCAACCCAGCGCCCTTTCCCTCTCGCGCTTTCTTCTATGCACCCTAAAGCCTTTCCCCAAGCTCTATTATAAAGGCCTCCAGATCTGCAGAACCCTCTCCTCGGTTTGTCCCACCCACCGTTTCTACCCCACCCCCGGTCACCTACGGTGACCATTTGCTACCAGACACTTCGTGCGCGCCACGCTCCGCCTCTGCTGCCACTTCAACTCACCAGGCTGCATACTCCCTCGCCCCTCGCTCGCCAATGTCCCTCCCACCCTTCCTTTGATGTCCGCCACGAGTTCTTACAGGCTAATGGCCCTCCCCCAGCTCAGAGCGCGCATCGCTTGTTTTCATCTATTCTCTCACTTTACTTTCCAACCCCTTTCCCTCTCGCCCATACATTTTCTTGCTCTCACACCTCCTCCTCCTGTTTGGTGTCTCATAGATTCCCTTCTCTTTCTCATTGTTTGCTCTTTTCCCCTCCTCGCTTTAGTGAGCTTTCACCTCATCATTCTGCATCTCCACGCCAGCCCTTCTTTCACCCCTCTTCTCTCCTTTCTCTTTCCTACCCTCTATCTATCCTCCTTATTAACTTCCCACAGCATCACTCAACGCCACAGCATCACTCAGCACCACTCAACACCACAGCACCACTCAACGCCACAGAACCACTCAACACCACAGCACCACTCAACACCACAGCATCACTCAACACCACAGCATCACTCAGCGCCACAGAATCACTCGGCACCACTGAATGTCACGGCACCCCTCAATGCCACAGCACCACTCAATGCCACAGCACCACTCAATGCCACAACACTACTCAACGCCACAACACTACTCAACGCCACAGCACCACTCAGCGCACAGCATCCCTCAACGCCACAGCATCGCTCAATGCCACAGTATTACTCAATGCCACAGCATCACTCAATGCCACAGCATCACTCAACGTAACCACATCACTCAGCACCACTCAACGCCACAGCACCACTCAACGCCACAGCACCACTCAATGACACAGCACCACTCAACACCACAGCACCACTCAACACCACAGCACCACTTAACGCCACAGCACCACTCAACACCACAGCATCACTCAACGCCACAGCATCACTCAGCACCACAGAATCACTCAGCACCACTGAATGCCACAGCACCCCTCAATGCCACAGCACCACTCAATGCCACAGCACCACTCAACGCCACAGCACCCCTCAGCGCACAGCATCCCTCAACGCCACAGCATCACTCAACGTCACAGCATCACTCAACGTCACAGCATTACTCAACGCCACAGCATCACTCAATGCCACAGCATCACTCAACGGTACAACATCACTCAGCACCACTAAACGCCACAGCATCACTCAGCACCACTGAATGCCACAGCATCACTCAGCACCACTGAACGCCACAGCATCACTCAGCACCACTGAAGGCCACAGCAATACTCAGCACCACTGAAGGCCATAGCATCACTCAGCACCACTGAACGCCATAGCATCACTCTGTGCAACCATTCAACAACAACTGGTTCTAATATGTTCTCTCAATGTTTCAAGCTGTTCTTGGATTTTTAGCACAATAAAATACACTGAACATAATCTTCCCAAAAGTTATTTACAAAAGTTTAAGCTATTGCCATTATAAATTACAATAACTTTTATTTAAGTATTAATTATTAAAAAAATAAAAGCCATTGTTACTTGTAATATTAATACATCTAAGTCATGGAAATACAACACATATTGCATTACAAATGCTATAGGTGTCACGTTTGCAAAAGTTAAAACTATTGGCATTGTAAATGACAAAGCTATTAATTTTGCAATTTTCAAAACCAACACATAAATAAAATATTTGTCATTTACAATATCAATAGCTCAAACTTTCCTAATGCAAGACCTATTGCATTGCAAATGCTTGTTGTACCTTGTCCTTAAGGCACACCAAGGGTATGATATTCATACAGTCAACTGTTGAGTGCATTGTGAAGGTATCTTGAGTGGCTACTTTATGTGGGGGCCCACCTGACGTACAAAGGTTACGCAAACAGCCACCACAAATATATACATTTATGCACGGTAAAATCCTAGAATATTCACACCTACTACCAGGGTTGGATTGGGATTAAAAATCTGCCCGGGCATGCTAAAAAAAAAGTGGCCCACATTTACATATTGCCTTCCGCAAAACACTGCTTCGGCGAAGTTTTATAAAAAGAAGGGGTGGGTGGTCCCTGACAGAAGCCTATTTTCTTAACATTACTTAGACTAAAAAAAATGCATGGAGTAGTTCACACTTGTGAAACACACCTAAAAACAAGTGAGGCCGCTTCTGCCAGGCCCCCTGCCCTTCTCAATATGCATACATTAATGGGCCATCCCAGCCAGAGAAAGGGAGTGACACTTCTGCCCGTTGTTAAAATGGAGGAAATGGACGCCAATCTGCCTCCAGAAAGGCCACCCAGGCACCCACTGGGCCCAAACAAGCAGCCCACAGCTGGACTCAGATACCAGCCCCTCGGCCATTGCCCGAGTGCCCTTGTTACCAATCGACCCTGCCTACCACCAAGATGTGTGTACCTCAAAAACCTTAACAAAAGTGTAGACTTTGAACAACACGTCCAATACGTTCTGGGATTAAGCAGGAGTGCCTATATGGGTGAAAACACTATTCATAACGTTGGACAAATATATACCCAGGCTAAAATTGAGCCCTAACTGGAGAAATGTCACCTGAAGAAGTTACGTATTTCGACAGTGGTCAAGTATTCACAGCCCATCTCCACTATAGCCGTCAAGGTAGCTCCACCAGGGTATCGGCGAAAATGCTAGGTAGTTTCTGAAGTTTCCCCTGTAGTACCAGGCAATCATAGCGGCACTGTCTTGGATAGCGAAGCATAGGTAGAAGGGCTAATCAACCGATCTTCCAAACAAAGCCATTACTCTGGCACCTAACTCAAGATGGCAAAAAGGTCCAGGAGACTCCTAATAATGAGGGGTGTCAAGGCTGGAAGGCACATGTAGAACTAAGCAGGCCGCTGACAATGGTAGCAGCTTGAGCCACAGAGGAGGCCTTATGACTAGCAAGATGTTGGTCCTATTGCTTGCCATGGATCCCAATAATCCAAATCCAAACACCCAGTAGAGGGTAAGTTTAGCAGCCACTGATGCGGATGGAACCTAGAAAAATACCAAGGAACTCAAAACTTAGATTTCGACTGATTAGTAAAACAATTACTCAAAGAGGTTCAAACTATGATCCACCTTCCTAACCCCACATGCTTTCCAGGACAATTAGTAAGAGGTAAATGTCTATCACCACTCCAACCACTACTCTGCAATACATGTTGAAAATACCGACCCACTATAGCTTAATAAATCCATCTGATTGACGCATACAAGAATACGATCTGTAGATGTTCATCCTAACAGAAACTTATTCAATTCTGTTACTCCAGTTCGGCAGCTCCTCCCAGGCTCCATGACTAGAAAACAGACTTAGACTGGTGCCTGAGGGTAGAAAAGGTGGTCTTTCAAAGCCGGAGCTGCCTGAGGAAGTGGGAGAAGATCTGGGAAGCATGGCAGCCATATAGGGGGTTCTGACAGGGTCTGTTTATGTGTGGGAGGGTCCCTGATTACGTAGGTGGGGGAGGGCGTGTGAGGGGTTTTGATCTTACTGGTGGGCTGTAAAGGCGCCCTTGCATTTCTGATTGTTTTTCTGCTTCGCAGCACTGTCCTGTACCATATGTCGTGTATGTATTATGCTATTCGACATGTCCTGATGTAAGTCCTTCTGAAGTGAGTACGTTTGCAATAAAAATAATAAAAAAAAATTCTGTTGCTCCAACGATCATGACTGGAACATAATCCATTTCAATTGCAAAGACAAAATGTGTGGTGGAATCGCAGTAATATTCAGAAAGACTCTACAGCGCAAACTGATACTCTCTCGCCTATTCCCTAATTTCATATGTCTACTTATGAAGTTGAAAATATTTCCATCTAAATAAACAAGATTAGTAAATATTTACTAACCATCAACAGACAGACAAGCTACTGTAGAGGACAATACATAGGTCATCTAACAACCTAGATGATCAAATCCTCAGACAAACTATTCTTTTATAACCTTAATTTCTACAGGGGCAGCACCTTGGAACCGACAGTCTGCACCTTTCTTATATTCTTTATTAACAACTTAATACAACACTTCATCAAAAGAACATACAATGATACATAGGTCACTTAACAACCCAGATGATCAAGTCCTTGACAAACTATTCTTTTGTAATCTTAATTCTAACAGGGGCAACACCTCGGGTCCAACAGTCTGCACCTTTCTTGCCTTCCTTAATGACAACTTAATACAACACTTTCCCAAAGGAACATACAACAAGAATGCATGTGGCGCATAAAATAGAAACCCTGAACGTATAAAGCCATACTTGAAATGTCTAGGCTGACTACCACCAGATCTCCTATTTTATTTATTATTAATTTACTTTATTTGTGGTATTTATGAAGCTAAAACCTATCACTGGAAGGCAGTGGAGCACTATACATAGCAACAATGTACATATCCTTTACGTTCCGCAACTTGCAGCCCAGGGTCAACTCAATGTCCAAAAAATCTAGATGGTAAACATAAAAGTATGGACCAAACTAAATTCAGTAACTTTGACCTCATCATTTTTCCCAAGTTAACCCACCATCCTCTGCAACTCACCTATGACATCGTAGATGAACTGGTTCCACTCAACTTCAAAAAGACCAAGGGTCAATTAGACCCTAGCAGATGCATGCTGTTGGACCCGGTCCTTTGGGCAGGTTCACCCCGAGACTTTTTGCTTTTTCCCAGCCTGTTTTTGGAACCTGGGTTGGTGATTTTTAGGCCTCCGCGCACTTTTTCACTGTGGTACAGTGTAAAGTGCGTGTGCTCTCTGTGTACGTGTGGTGAGCGACCTGCCCTCCCATAGGAATGAATGGGGAATATGTATGCCCATGGTAGATTCCTGATGCGTGGGGAGTGCAGGGTCGAGTTTGATATGCGTGAACTCGTGAGAATTAATGCTGCATAATGGTATATGCGGCATGGCTGTGTCTAGTCTAGAAGCGCCACTTTTAGAAGTTGGCATATTCGTGTAGTGAGTCTGCTGGCACGTGATTGGGTGATGAGCCTGGCCCAGGAGTGCCTGGGCCTGCTTGTGGATTTACTGTCTGGTTTGAGTGGGACAGGGGCTGCAGGGCCCCCGGAGGGGGTCGGGGCCAGCCCCAGGATGAAAGGCCCCCATCTGCTGTCAGGGATGGGAGGAAAAGAGCATCTGGTGGTGCCGGGTTGTGCCTGTCAGCCCACCATGCTGGCTCTCCCTCCTGATGGCCCCCTGTCACCTCTGACCTGAGGCTGACAGGAGAGGGAAACCAGATACACCCAGGGTTCAGGGCTCGCTAGCACAAAGACTTCAAAGACTTCAAAGCCTTTTCTGTGTATAAGAAGGGGCTGTGTCCCCTTCCAAAATGTTCTTATTCTTGTCTTGTTCTTGAGGCTGACTTGAATCTACCGGGGGTGGGCGCTGCCCAGCCCCTGGATGCCTGGAGGACTCCTGATGGACTCTCCTGGATCCCTGGACTCCTGGGGGACCCCTCTGCCCTACCTGGGCTGATGGGGGGACTTGGCTTTACCCCTGGGAAGCTCTGGGACCGTTGCAGCATGGAGAAGCTGCATTTTTCTGTGGAAAGCGCTGGAACTGTGTTTCTAGCGCCTGGAGGCGCTGAGCTTCCCCCTGAGCGCTCTGCCTGTTTGCTAGCGCTTTGGAGCGCTTGATTTCCCCCTAGCGCGTAGGAGCGCTTTATCCTTGGCCATAGCGCTTAGGAGCGCTTTATTGTGTTCTGTTTATTTGATTGATTGGGCCGATCGAGTGCCTACCTTGATTTATTCTTTGTTAAAGAAACCGGTGCCCACCCGGCATTTGCCTCCCATTCACCGCCGCCGCCCGGGCTTGGAATTGCCTAAAGAACCGAAGGCGCCGGCATCTCATTGGCTGAGAGAACCAAGCCCCCTCACCAACGCCGCGACGGGATAGGCCCGTGCGGCGCAGCGTCATGGCCCTTGTCGTGCCGTGATTGGAGGAGGAGAGGAGACTCGTCAGCGGGGCCGCGACGGGATTGGCTGGTCGAGGCGGCCCCGGGAAGAAAGGAGAGGGCGCGGGAGATGGCGGCCGTTCGCGGGGCTCCTCTCGGCTGAGGGAGCCCCGAGGAGAAGAGGCGGCCGGTTGGCAGGGCTCCCGTGTGCCGATGGAGCCCTGCAGAGAGGAGAAGACTCGTGGCCTGCTGCTGGGGGCTCCCGTGTGCGGAGGGAGCCCCGGCGAGGAAGAGAGAAGGCCGGCGCGAGGCTCCCCGCATGGAGGGAGAGCCTCGAGTGAGCAGAGACCTGCCGTCGCCCCGCCCGCGATGGGCTGCCGGTGAGTCTGGGCTGAGGGCCGGGCCGAGTGGAGCAGAAGAGAGGAGGGGCGCCGGGACACGTTGTCGGTGTCCGCCCCCCCCCCCCCAGTGGCGCGAGCTCGCGCCTGTTGCCAGTGCAAAGCCACGAGGGCTCCAAGGGCGGCCCCAGTTGGCAGTGGGTCGCCCCCACGTGTGCGAGCCCAGGGAGGCTCAAGGGGCCTCATCTTGTTTGGCGAGCCCAGAGGCTTGTAGGGGCATAATTGACTTTGGGTGCATCTAGGGCAGCCCCGGATGGCAGTGGGTCGCCCCAACGTTGGCTCGAGCCCACGAGGCTCCCCAAGGGCAGTTGCAGTTTGGAGGCCTGTGTGGCTCCAACGTTGGGCACGAGTAATGCCAGAGCCTGTGTGGCTCCAACGTGGAAATAGGTGTGTAGAGCCTGTGTGGCTCCAGCGTGGCGCAGTTCGCGCCTGAGGGCCAGTGAGGGCCCTGGCGCAGTGTTGATGATTTTCCAGCTGCCCCGCAATTAGTGGGCAGCTGCACCGTTTAGGCGCAAGATGGAGAGGGAGTCCCTGAGAGGGACAGAGAGGGCACAGTGGTGCCAGCCAGTCACAGCTGCGCAGCACTTAGTGCCAGCTGCAGCGTTTAGGCCCTTGTGAGTGTTCCCAGGTGCCCAGCAAGTAGTGGGCACCTGCATCGTTTAGGCCCCTGACATTGAGACTCAGGGCGTTCTAGCCCCAACAAGGCCAGTTGGCCTAGGGACTGCCCCAGGTGGTGGCTTATGTTAGCTTTTGCGCAATTGTATGATTATTGCACCTCTGAATGTATTTCCTTGCATCATGTGCTATTCCTGCACCTCTGAATGTTTGTAGACATCATGTGACTTTTGCGCTACTGTATTATTCTGGTACCTCTGAATGTATTTTTATTTCATCATGTGCTTTATTCTTAACACCGCTGAATGTGTAGGTTTATGCATTATGTGTTTTTCTTTACTACTCATCTGAATGGATATTTATGCATCATGGGTAATGTGTTCTTTCTTAGACCCCTAAATGCTGTGTGATACTTAGGTGGTTGTTCTTTTTAGTACAGGTGGTCCTAGTGAGGTCCTGGTCCCCTGCGTGACAGTCTCCTAAGGGTTTAGGGTTGCGTAGGTGGTACTTACCTGTTCCCAGTAGTTACTGGATGTGATCTATAACTGTTACTTTGTGTTACAGTGAAGTTTATATACTTTTATTCTAATTTCTGACAAGTATTTCTATATCTGCAAAGTGTTGATTCTGACAGTGGCCCATGTGGCCCTGTCTTGTAAATAATCCCTTGTGAATATTGCCGTGCCAGTTGGCACAATGTACATGTGTGATTTCTATCTGATATGTTTTGACAATACAAAAGTTATTTTAATATAACCTTGTGTGGAGTCTCTTTTGTGGTGTACCTAGTATGTTGTTGCTGTTGTGTGCTGGCGCAAATGCTTTACACATCGCCTCCGAGTTTAGCCTAGACTGCTCGTGCCAAGCTACCTAGAGGGTGAGCAGGGGTTATCTTGGCGTGTGACTTCCTTGCCCTGACTAGAATGGTGGTTTCTGCCTGGCTTTGGCGTCAGCCTTAGCCTACCAGAAATACCCGGTTCTAACACATGCAATCTGCTGCTCTGGCAAATTTACAGTCTGATGTATTTAGAGATCCCTACCTCCATGGCAGAGATCCCAATTCCTTCAGAGGAGCCGCAGCAGCTCCCCTGAAGACAGTGACAGCATGCTGAGCGGTCGCCATGTTTCAAGCAGCCGTTAAATTATTTATTTCTTTTACAAAAACAAGCTTCCTAATTGGGAACCTATTGTTGTAAAACAAAAAATACTGGGCATGCCACTCTTGGAGTACCCCTTTGTGATATCAAACATTCTGGGAAAACATGCAGTATTTGTCAAATTCTTTGTAAAAATGCGAAAAACGAATGGAGTGAAGGAGAACCCCTATAAAACCAACAAACTTTCTGACAGATGCATTACCTGCTTCCTTGGTAAGGGAACAATTCCAGAGTTTACTCCTCTTTGGAACAAGGCCCTTTCTAGAGATAGCCTTAAAAATGACCAATTCACCCAGATGCTAAAGAAAGCCATTGCAGATGCAAACATTCTGAACTGTTTCTGTCCTTTAATTCCTATGAAAGACAAAGGGGACCTGTGTTGCCCACAACAGGTCAAGGACATCACAGAATACCATCTTGAAGAAAGCCAGTTCAAATTCATACTAGTTCAGCACAAACAAATGCTTTTTGCTGGGACTCCCCCACCATCGAGGCCCAATGGGCCAGGGTACCCCGACCCAGCCCCCTTATACATTTTTAGAATTCCTAGGACATGGGGACCGAGTTCCAGAACGCTACAATGGCAGCCGCAACTTACACCTCAGTTTGTGGCCAGCCAATCAGATCATGTAGTCTGAGCTTGTGGATCCAGGAATCCTCGTGGCATGAAATATACATACATTTTTTACCTTAATTTCTCAAAACCTAGCAGACGGATTTACACGAAATCACAAAAAGCACGGTTTCTGGGTATAGATCTAGCTTTCTGGCAAATTTGGTCTAATTCCAGTCAACAGTTTTTTCTTAATTGCTGTTCAATTTTCTTATGGAAAATTGCATGGAGAATGTAGGAGGATGGCTTAGTATATGGTGCCCACTTATTTAAGTGAAGCACCTTGCACCAATCCAGACAACCCTTATGGCGATTTTAGTGGACTTAGAGAACCATAGGAAGCTCTGTAAGTCACAGCTTTCCAAACTTTTCATGTTGGTGACACACTTTTTGGAGATGCATCATTTTGTGACACAGTAAGGCTGTGTAGTGAGCAAGCAAGCCCAAACCACCTAAGGGGGGTTGGGGGGGATTTCTCCCCCCGGAAGAAAATTCTGAAATAAAAGTGGGCAAATGGTCTACTTCTGTCTGTCTCCCTCCCTCTGTCTCGACCCCTCTGTCGCCCTCCTTCCTCTGTCTGTCTCCCTCTGTCTGTCTATCTCCTTCCCTCTGTCTCCCTCCCTCTGTCTCCCTCTGTCTGTCTCCCTCTGTCTGTCGCCCTCTGTCCAGCCGCGGTCAGTAGGGGAGTACCTGCCGGGGCAGTGACAAGGAGAGGGGGAGGGGCAGGGTGGGGGGTAGTAATCTATGGATAATCGACGTTTACAGGTAAGTAAACATATAAATAAATCAAACAAATTTCGTTGTGTGCACTGCATCCCTAAATGCAATGCAGTGCACGCAACAAAATTCGTTTGATTTATTTATATGTTTACTTACCTGTAAACGTCCATTATCCATAGATTAATACCCCCACCCTGCCCCTCCCCCTCCCCACGTCACCGCCCCGGCAGGTACTCCCCTACCAACCGCGGATGCCTCTGTCTCCCTCCCCCTGTCTCCCTCCCCCTGTCTCCCTCCCCCCTGTCTCCCTTTCTATGTCTCCCTCTCTCTGTCTCCCTCCCCCTATCTCCACCCCCCTGTCTCCCTCCCCCTGTCTCCCTCCCCCTGTCGCCCTCCTTCTGTCGCCCTCCTCCCTCTGTCTCCCTCCCTCTGTCGCCCTCCTCCCTCTGTCTGTCTCCCTCTGTCTGTCGCCTTCTGCCTCCCTCCCTCTGTCTCTCTCTCTCTCTCTGTTTCCCTCCCTCTGTCTCCCACCCTCTGTCTCCCTCTGTCTGCCTCTCTCTGTCTCCTTTCCTCTGTATTCCTCCCTCCATCTCCCTCTGTCTGTCACACTCTGTCACCTTTTTATGTATTTATTTCATGCGATTTTATATAGCGCGAACATTACCCAAATGTGTCATAGCGCTTTACAAAAGAACCAGTTGAGAATGTCCGCGCCCCCCTATCCGTGGCGGGACAGGCTGCTCCGATGAAGAGTGTTCTCCGGGGTCCCGGGGTGGGTGGGGGTCCTCCATCCGCTGCCCATCTGCTGCTCAGTGCACCTCCTTCACTGAGGGTGGCAAAATCGCTGCACTTGCCTTAATGAGATGATACTACCAGCGTCATTATTACAGGAACGAGAAAGCCATTTCCTTTTTGTTTTGACAAGCATGTACAAAGCTTACTTTGTGTTTCTTCTATCTCATATTTCTCGTAACAGGCAATTGTCATTAACAAATGTTCTACCTTTGAGCGAATACAGGTGGGTATATACTGGAGTCAGCAGTGGCATTTTTTAATCGCAATTGCAATCCACAACTTTTGACCTCTATCACAATTTCTACTGTAGACAGTATGAAAGTGGAAATGGTGTCTCTCGAATGTATTGATGGCCCAGGCAACTATAAAAAAAAAAACATTTCCTCCAATGTATGTTTCACATTAGCAGCTTTCATTTGGTGGGATACAGGGGTGATCTCGATCTATCTTTATCTCGGTGAGTTTCATCAGGGCTTTCAGTGTCCCATCGAAAGTACGCCATCTCAGCGGAACTAGGATTTTTTTTCTCATCCGGTAGTAAAATATGATCCTGCACAACAAGTCTACCTCAAACATTACATACTGTACGTAAATTAGAAAAGTCCTGCACCTAACTTCCTGGATTTTATCTGCACCTCACCCCAGCTTCCCGAGCACACACACAGCCGCACCCGGGCACTTCACAGGTCTTTAAAAGACCATAGTACAGAGTGTCAGGAATGCCTCTCTTAATTAGCAACAATTATGTGCTAAGTGCCCGCGACACACCCACCATTCGCAGGCGACACAGTACTGTGTCGGGACACACAGTTTGGAAAGCTCTGCTCCAAGTGGTAGCTGTGGGGAGTAGCCTGCAAGATTAGTACAGAAGGAGTGTTAAGCAGCGTGTTTTACCAGATCCAAACATGTAGTGTAGGTTAAACAAAGAAGAACCACACAGTGTAGTTATAAAAATATGTCTATTTATTACACAACACTCACTAACACATCGGTATTTCTCCTACCCGGAGATATCAACACAAATACAGACAACAAAAGGAGTTTCTTACCATAAAGAATAACAAAATAAACAGCATATCGGAGTTGGATGCGGAAGGGGGAAATAGGGCAGATGGGGAGTACGAATAAAGACTTTAAAATACTCTCCTGGAATGTAAACGGCATGAGAACAAAAAGCAGGAGGAACAAAATCCTTGAGTATCTCAGAACATCAGAAAGTGAAATAATCATATTACAAGAGACACACCTATTAAAAGAAGAATGGGCCCAAATAATAAAGAATCTAAGATGGGTAGACACGTACATATGCACTACACAAGAATGTAACATTAAAGGGATAGCGATAATAATCAAAAAGTCACTTAAAGCTACCCTGGAATCAGAAGAAGTAGACTGTAAGGGAAGATGGGCAATAGCTAAAATAAAGATAGAAAATAATCCATTCACAATAGCAGGATATTATGGACCTAATGTAGATGACGCTGACGCTTTACGGAAACTTTACTCTCACCTAATACTAGCGACCACCCCAATAATTTTGGGGGGTGACTTTAACCTTATAATGGACCCCAACATTGATAGGTCCCCCCGGGGAGACAGGCAAACTTACCGAAAATGAGGGAGTGGATCAGCATTTATAAAAGAGACTTAGACCTGATAGATATTTGGAGAGATAAAGGAGAAAAAAACAGCCCTTCACGTTACACAACAAAAAACTGGGGCACAGGTCAAGAATTGACTATTTCCTTATTGACCGAGTTCTATCAGGAACGTTAAAAACTTAGCTCACCTCCCGGCCCACCTATCAGACCACTCCGCTGTTCAAAGGCCCACCTATTAGACCACTCCGCTGTTCAAATAACACTTCAGGTAAAGACAACCAAATTGCAAAGAAGATTTACGGTAGAGAGGGCCATACTATTAGATCAGCAAATTGTGAAGGAACTTGAATTAGAAACAGAAAACTTCTTCGAAAATAATAAAACCGGCACGACAAAACAGATCACCTGGGACACATATAAGGCGGTGATAAGGGGAAAATTATTAAGTCTGCGAGCATATAAAAATAAAAAAAACGAGGCAAGAGATAACAGACCTGGAAAAAAGCATTAATTCCTTAGACGCCCAAACAATAGTGGAACAAGATATAAGTAGGGAAAAAAACTAGGAATAGATAGACAAAACCAGAAAGAAAAACTTGAAGATATCCTAGAAGATAGAGTGCGTACAAAGTGGGAATCATCCATATTAGCAAACCATGAATATGGGGAAGGCAGCGGAAAGTGGCTTGCATGGAAACTAAAAACGGATCAAGCCAGGAATAAAGTAAGGAGTATACATCAAGACGGTCAGGTGAACCAAAGTACGGATGAAAATACAATCAGACAAGAGTTCATGAAATTTTTTGCTGAGTTATATACGGAAGATACCAACCCTCAAGAAGGACAGATGGACACATACCTGGATGGCATCCCATCTCTAGCCCTAACAGAGGAGGATAAGGAAGAACTAAATAAAGAGATCCTAATAAGCGAGGTAAAGGAGATAATCAGAAGCTTAAAAGGCAAGGAAGCAGGCCCTGACGCTTTACCGAATGAACTATATATGGCACTAAGAGACAATCTGTCACCACACATCACGGAGATGGCAAACTTGATCCTTAAACAACAAAGCAAAATACCTGATTCCTGGAACGACGCAATAATTACCATCATTTTAAAACCTGGCAAGGATCCTTCTAGATGTGAGTCATACCGACCTATATCGCTGCTCAATGCAGATTACAAAATATTCACAAAAATCATGGCCGCCCGTTTAGGAAGAGTAGTGGCCCAACTTATAAATCCGGATCAAAAAGGATTTGTCAAGCGGAGACAATTGCATGAAATCACACATGAACCTCTGAGCACCATAGACATAGCCACGCAAAAGAAAACTCCCCTTACTATACTTACCGTCGATGCCGCTAAGGCTCTCTCGCCTCTGCTTTTTAATTTATATATAGAGCCGCTGGCAAATAAATTAAGAAACTCTAAAGAAATAACCCCGTTCAGATATCAAGCATGGGAAAAAAAGATCGCACTGTACGTAGACGACTTGATGATTTTTACGGACAACTATGTCAGCTCTAAGTCAGCCATAGAAGAGATCATAAGTACGTTTGGGAAAGTTTCAGGCTACCTGGTAAACCATACTAAAACTGAAATTATGACCTGGAACACACAGTTTAAAAGTCCGAACATCAAGAAGGAAATAAAATACCTAGGTATTCTAGTAAACCATGAACTAGAGAAGATTCCACCGCGTAACCTCAATAAAGTGGCAGGAGAGGTGAGAAAGCTACTTAAAGTTTGGTCCAGTCTACCCCTAAGTTTTATAGGAAGATCAAATATTGTCAAAATGGCAATTCTGCCCAAGTACACATACCTTTTTAATACCATCCCTTTGGAATTTGGAAAAGCCCTTTTAAAAAAACTACAGGGAGATATCACCAGCTTTATATGGGCCTCGAAAGGAACGAGGATATCTTGGAAAAAACTCAGGAGGGGAAAACAAGGTGGAGGGCTATCAAGCCCAGATCTGGTGGATTATCACAACGCGTTTCAGTTTAAAAACATGCGGACACTGCTAAAAAGCCATCAATACTATCCAAAATATTTGCAAGCAATGACAGAATCAGTGGATCAGTTTTTATTCAAATTCGGCCACCCAAAATACTTTAAAAAAATAAAATTGAAGCTCCTAAGGGATGCAGCTAAGTTGTGGGCGCAAATCAGAGCAATATTGAACATTCAATACTACAGCGCAGGAGCCCCTATATGGGAATCACCAGGAACACCAGAATGCCTAAAATGGCAAACCCTCTGAAACTAGCCAATATCAACTATTGGGGACAATTATTAAAAGGATCAACTCTGATTACTTGGGAAGAACTTCAAAGAAACACCAACGAAACAGTCTCCAAATTTAAATACTACCAAATGTCAAGCTGGGCCAGAACTATCCCTGCAAATAACCAAGAGAATGAAAAACTGGAAAAGGAAATGGTAAAAAACTCACCCATCAATAAAGAGGTTGCAAAGTGGTACTGGGCCTTTATAGCTGCAGGAGGTGGAAACACGCAGATCGAGGATCAAATCTGGGGGAGAGATTTACAAATAGCCGATCTGGACAGAATATGGGAAAAATCTGTAGGAAAATGCTGGTCAACACTAAAGTCAGCGGCTTTGAAAAGGAATCATTTATATACAATACACCGTGCATACTGGACTCCGAAAAAACTGTCCAAATTTAAAAACACAGGTGCAAAAAAATGTCCGAAATTTGGGGAAGAAAAGGCAGATGATGTCCACATGTTCAGAAATTGCCCCCTATTAGAAGAATACTGGAAAGAAGTTGGTAAGACCATGAGCATGATCATGCAAAAACAGCTAACTGTAAGTACAACCCTTACTCTTTTTGGGATTGAAGATACAAGAGATGGAGGGGGATTAACTAAATGTCAAGAAAATCTACTCTTTGTGTTAATTGTACTAGCAAAGAGGGAAATCTGTATCAACTGGGTGAGAACATCCCCTCCAACACATGGAGATTGGATGAACTCAGTCTTAAGGATTAATAAACTAGACAGGAGGGGTAATACCTGCAAGAGGTTTAAATATTGGGAAATCTTGGAAAATCACCTAAATCTCAATATAGGGTTGGCACACAGGGTCCCATGATTAATGCGAAACAACATTCTGGTGGACGAGTATGATACTCGTCGAGTAGCCAAGGTGGCTAGCTCTCTCCGCATTTCCAAATCAGATTCGTTACTATGTAATGGCTGAAGGGTACTCCTCTGAAAACATCGAGAAGATGGTAAACTCCCCAAATACGAGAGACCAAGGGGCAGTTCCGGTAAAGAGAATCAGAGGTAGAAACCTGAAACTCCAAACACGTAGTATTTCGCAATATGAGGATAAAAAAACAACCAAAAAAAAAACAACCAAATACAGACAATACTTCAATTGCAAACAGGTAAGTACAAACAATAACCAGTGGTCGCCAGGGGGAGACAAAACCATATACTAAGAAAGTGGAATGCGTACTGCGACTGAAGTCAGGACTTGGACCAGAAGAGTCAGAAGAGGGGTGGGGGGGCACAAGGAACCAGGAACCCCATAGAGGCTGTGTGCAGAATGGAAACACAGCTGCGTACTCAATAGAAGTCAATGGGAAAGTCGCAGTTTCCGATTTTAAGAAGGACCCTTCCTAATGTACCCTAAAGAAGCTTGGTGAGTCATCCGACCCGTGGACACCCCAGAAACCAGGATACATACACCAGGGAAGCCAGGTGCATAGGTGCAAAGTGACGTTGGAAACCGCTGTAGACCTCAATGGAGGACTTCAGAAAATATCCCACTGGCAAAGACTGTGCAAGAGTCTGGTGGAATGCAAGAGTGGATTCTTAAAGAGAAGAACCTGCAAGCAGCGCGGACAGAGTCTATGCCATTTAGAGATGACTAGGAGGCATAGAAAAGCAATGTCTACCAATGACAGGAGATGGAGGAGTGATGATGGTGTCCTTGTCCCTGCAGCTGCGAGGACCAGGCTACACGAGGAAGACCAGGAGCTGTTCATGTGCTGTCTCACGTCGGAAGTCAAGAACCAGGGGGTGTGAAAAGGTAGGGCCGTATTCGACCAAGAACCCTTCAGTGTTTGCCCGGCGTTAGCCGTCTCTCATACCATTCGAGATTACCAAACAAAGAGGCAGGCGCTGGAGACAGAAGGCAGGAAACAGGGGTTTATTCCGACGAGCAGAACACGTCAAATCAGACAACAGGGTATCTTCTCGAGGTGCTCTAACCGCATCTCTGAGGCCTGGCCTCTTATACACAAGTTTATGGCTTTATTGCATTTATGACATCCGTGGTATTGCTTTGAAGTACGAAAAAGGCATCTTTGGAATCCCCGGTTCAGGCCCGTTCTCACACATATCTACAGTAGGGGTCCCCACCCAAATCTCAGCATGATGGCTATCGTGCAGCTGGACATTCCGCTGGGAACAGGAATGCGGGCGATCGGTCAGATCTAGGGGTGTGAAGGCATTGATTAATCCCCGCTCCTTTGATGTGAGGCGAGGTCCTACTGTAGGGGGCAATAAACCGTATCTGTTGGGCTAGGTGATGGCCTGGGATCAGGCCGGGCAATCGGGCAGGGAGGAAGGTTATCAAAAGGGCCTGTTCTATGAATGAGATGAAAGAGTGAGGGGGTTCATCACGGTGAAGTAGTGTGGCTCACGGGTTAGAGGCGGCAGACCCGAGAGCAGAGGACGGCCCGGGACCAGGGTTCGATTCCCGGCGCGGCAGGTTTCTGGACCAGGGTCAGCGGACTCGATAATTCTCTCGCCTCGGTGCCCACTCTGATCAGCGATCACACTCGGCAACTCTGGGCATTAGCTTGCCTCATCTTCACTAACGGCCCCACCAGACCGCCGGGGATGCCTGGTCTCACCCTGGAGATACCCATTAAGGGACCATCTCTCAGGGAAGCCAGGAAGGGTTTCGCAGCGGTCGAAGCGCCTTGGGACCCTACGGGTAAGTAGTGCGCTATATAAATGCCTATACATACATACATACATACACGGGATGTGGCTCGGAGACAGGGTCGCGCTGGAGGTGCGTTTATGACCCAAGCAGGAGAGGCCGGGGGCTGTCGGGGCGCGGGGGGATGCTTGCGAGGCCGGGGAGTGAGGGGGAGAGAGGGGGATAGAGAGGCGCTGGCTATCGAGAGTGGGCAGAGAGGCCATGGCAATCAAAATGGTTGCTGCTTACGCGCACGTATGGATCTGAAAAGGACAAGATGGCGCCGATAATGTTTACGCCACAATCCAGATTTTAACAGTCCTCCCTTTTCAACATATCTAGCCAGCTTGTCAATTTATGTCTATCCCCATTATATTACGTATTTCGATATCATACAAAGCTTTCATACGTTCAGCTTCGAAATTCGGAGTCTTAGGGCAAATACAGTTAGCAAACAGTGAGCACAGAGGCGGCAAGCATTGAATACCCAGGCAGAGTCCACATATTACGACGATTGGTATCAGTACGATCATGAACAACCTCCATCCCCAGTCCTTTACAGCACTCCAGAACCAACTCCCAAGTGACCATCCGTTTTGTTTCTGATGAACTTCTGAGGAGAGTCTGTGGAGGTGTTCAATGGCTTTGTAGACTGAGGGCGAATTGTCTGGTATGTAGGTACAACAGCTGGACCCGATGATACGGCATGCTCCTCCACTGTCCGCCAGAACCACATCTAGAACAAGGCGGTTTTGAAGAGCCACCAGACGGACCGCCTGAAGCTCGGCTGTATTGTTTGTGAGGATACCAGCTGTAATGTTCATCGTTGTTTCGACTGCCAGGGACAAATGCCGAATGGCACGACTGTTCGTCATCGGACCCCAAAGTGGAACAAGTCCCTTTATTGCATCCAAGAATTGTGCTCCAGTGGAGTCGGCCTGCTCAATGTCCTTTGCTCGTTTTTGTCAGTGATGGTTTGCCGGAGCCACATAGGTCGGAGGAAGGATGAAGGCAATGTAGCAGGTACCTCCCCAGCCCTTTGGGAGCCAGGTGTAGGCTTTTGTACCAGAGACGAAGTACATGTTTGGAGAGGTGACAAAAGAGGGTGGGTCGGTTGAGTCCAAAGTTCTGGTGATGCGGCAAGCGCTGTGGCCCACCAGTTGTGTCCCATGGCCTGTGATGCATACAAGGCCCGAGACATTGACGACAGATAGGGCCACAGTCAGGCTGGCAGCCGTTCGTTTCCGGAGGTAGGAGAAGGTGGGTCTGGCTGGATTGTTGAATATTTGCATCTGCACCCTTTCTTTGGCGGGGATGTCCATGTGAACAGAAGCATTGGAGGATAGAGGGCAGAAGGGAGCAGCAGTTCTTCCGGTTTTGTTCAACCAGACCCCATGATAAAAGTGTGACATAGTTCCGCTGGAAGTGGCATTGTCTCTGTAGCTCTCTTGCAAGAGGATCAGCCAAGCAAGGCAGGAACCATGAACAGAGAAAGGTGAAGGGATGAAGGGGATGGAATGTCCGGTGGCATGTGGTATCAACCCACAGATCCAACAATTCGTGGCATTGGCAGCAAGGTTGTGTTGGTGCAGCAACTGTACGAAGGAGTTGTTCCAGAACTCCTTACGCCTTTCTTGGATTTGAGGTGAAAGAGAGACCAGGTAGTGTTCTTTCATGGTGGTAGGCTGTGCAGTCGTTAGAAATGTCTTATGAGCCAGTGCGTTCTCTTCCACGATCCAGAAGGTAGTCATGAGGAGGAGGCAAAAGAGAAGAGCGATAAGAAGGGCAATAGTCTTTGAGCTGTGCAACCTGTCAGTTTTCGGGTTTCTGTAGTGGGTCTTCGGATGTCCGGTTGCTTCCATCATCTTCGTATCGGGCGCTTCCATCATCTTCAAGGTGCTCGGTAGTGGCCAGAACCACAAACTTCGTTGGGCTTCTCTCCTGGCAACCTTAGTAGTGTTAGGCCACCAGTCTGAGAATTGTAACTTAGTCAGTGGTCTGCTTAGCCGAAGCTCCCTTCTTTCGTCGCAGGTTATACCCTTCTCTGGATGGCACAGTGGGATCAGGGAATTTCGCCAATTCGAGTGTCTCTGTCTCAGGGTAGCAGCTCAGGGATGGTCGGTCTTTGTTCAGGGGCTCTTCTTGGGTGGTCACGTCTTCGGTCGACGTCAGGGTCGGAGAGATTTTCTTGCAATGATGTGCATGCAGCCAATTTCGCTACCCCTCCACTCGAAGAGCTGTTCGGGTGGTGATCAAGACTTGCCAGGGGCCCGTCCAGCGGGGTTCCAGACTCTTCTCCCGCTGGAAGTTCCGAATTAGGACGAAATCTCCAGGCTGGATGGTATGTCCGGGGCCCCTGGAAGCGTCGGGGATGGCCTGCAGCACCTGATGATGAATAACAGACAGTGTTTTAGTTAGGTTATACAGATAGTCAGACATTGCGACGTCCGGGACGTCGTGAATAGATGTCGGTTTGGGTGCAGACCAGATACTCATGGGCCGACCGAAAACGACCTCGTAAGGGGTCAAGTGGTGTTTGGTGGGGGTGGAACGCATTGACAGCAATGCCAGGGGAAGAGCAGCCTTCATCGTCCTTCAGTCCCACCCGTGCCCATTCAGTCAATTCGTGTGGTGCACTGGCTATCTGAATGTCCCTAATGGTCTCCCTAGCGTCCTTCCATTTTTCTGTTTGTGACCTGGTCACGTATATGCGTGCTGTCGTCCTATTCTCTGCTGTCGTCCGGGCGGTGATGTCCGCCAGTGCATTCCCCTGTCCGACGATATCTGTCACCCTTTTGTGTGCCTGACATTTGATCACAGCAAGTCGTTTGGGAAGGAGAACTGCTTCAGTCAGAGCGGAGACTAAATCTCCGTGTAGGATGGGGGTGCCGTGTGAGGTCAGGAATCCCCTTTCCTTCCAAAGGAGCCCAAAATGATGCACCACCCCGAAGGCATACTGGCTGTCCGTGTAAATGTTTGCTGTCGTCCCTGCTGCTAGGATACAAGCTCGTGTGAGGGCAATCAGTTCTGCTGCCTGTGCAGATTTCTGTGTGATGCGGGCGGTCTCAACTACAGTTCGGGCTGTGGTGACTGCATACGCAGCTGAAGTGGTGCCATCGGTGAGTTTGATGCAAGAGCCATCCACCCATAGCTCTCCGTCAGGATCTGGGAAAGCTGTGTCTCGAAGGTCCACTCTACTCCTAGTCTGTTCGTCCGTGAGGGTCACACAGTCATGTATAGGGGGCACATCGGGATCGTTCTCAGGCAGAGGCAACAAGGTGGCTGGGTTCAGTGTGGTGCATCGTTTCAACGTGATGTGAGGTGCGAGCAGTGTCAGTTCGTACCCAGTCAGTCGTGCGCTGGTCAGGTGTTGTGTCTTGGTCTGGTTTAGGAGGGTGTCAACAGCATGGGGCACTAGTACAGTGAGGGAATTCGACAGTACGATCCCCTCACTTTGTCGGATAGAGACAGCAGCAGCAGCTACTGCTCGAAGGCAGGCAGGCAAAGCTCTCGCTACAGGGTCAAGAGTGGCACAGAAATAGGCACATGGTCGTTGTTTGGGGCCGATGGTTTGGGTCAGGACAGACAAAGCGCATCCCTCCCTTTCGTGAGTGTAGAGAGAGAAGGGTTTTGTATAATCAGGGGTTCCTAGGACTGGTGCTGAACAAAGGGCGTCTCGTAGTTCCTTGAAGGAGGATTGGCATTCAGGGGTCCAAGGGAGCGGGAAGGGGACATCTTTAGCCAGCAGGGAAAGTAGTGGTTTCACAATGAGGCTGAAATTTGGCAACCATTGTCGACAGAAGGAGGTGAGGCCTACCAAAGAGCAGACTTGCTTCGGGGTTCTAGGGATAGGGGTCACTAGAATAGCCTGAATTCGATCGGGTGTGAGTTTTCTCCCATCTTTGGACAAGAGGTGGCCTAGGTAAGTGACTTGAGGTTGGCAGAATTGTAACTTCTTCTTGGAGACCTTGTGGCCGTTTTCCGCGAGGAAGTGCAGGAGTTGGATGGTGGCTGTGACTGCAAGTGGAGTGGTGTCGGCCGCCAAAAGGATATCATCGACGTACTGTATCAACACCACTCCGTCCGGTAACTGGACTGCATCCAGCTGTCTCTTGAGGGCCTGGCTGTAGATGCTTGGACTTTCAGTGTAACCCTGGGGTGCTCTACAAAATCTATATGAGCGGGATTTAAAAGTGAAGCCGAAAAGGTAGCGGCTGTCTGAGTGGATGGGGATGGAGAAAAATGCGTTCTTGAGATCGATTACCGTGAAGGTGGTGGCAGTGGAAGGAATCAGGGTCAGAATGGTGGTGATGTCTGAGACTACAGGGTACTGAGGTACGACTACTTTGTTGACTTCTCGTAGGTCGATGATGAAGCGGTACGCTTTTTCATCTCCCTCACCCTGCTTCTTCACAATGGGTAGGATAGGGCTGTTGCAAACATTGCTAACTACTTCTTCTACCACTCCTGCGTCTACCAGGGACTGGATGATATTTACCAATGCCTTCTCGCCTTCGGGCGATATCCGATACTGTGGGAGTTTTGGGAGCACTGCGTCCTGTCGAACAGTTATGTGTACAGGGTCTATCATCATGCGTCCTACGTCCGAGTCAGTCTTTGCCCATAGGTACAGAGGTAGGGTGTCGAGTAAGGACAAGTCAGCGTCAGTGATGGAAAACATGCGTTGTGTGTGACAAGATCTGAGCAGCGTTGGGTTGTCGTACAAAATGACTCGAACTCCGTCTTGTGAACACCTAATAGTAGCTCGAAAATGTTTCAACAAGTCAAGTCCCATAATGGCGTCGGGGGTGTTGGAGGAGAGCAAAAACGTTGTGTCAGTGGTGTTATTGTCCAAGTTAAAGGAGATCGGTGTGGACAAGGGATTAGTGGAGGGCGTTCCATCAAAACCTATTGATGTCACATGTGAGCCAGACAAGGGTGCCCTGGGAATCAATCGTTTAGACAACGCACTACGTGTTGCACCAGTATCTACCAGAAATGGAGACTTCGTACCTAGGACCTTAGCGGTGACATAAGGACCTTGCTGGTCAACATAGAGCTCGACTGGATCCCTTCCTTGCCCTTGGCAGTCCTATGCAAAGTCGTGAGCATTGTCGCAGTCAGACTGTTGGTACTGATTCTGTCGGGGACGGTCAAACGTGTTCGGTCTACCAGGTCTGTCATTGTTGGTGTCGTTTGTGTGCCCTCGTCCCTGTCCTCTATTTCTCGGCCTGCCCGCTACGTCTCTCGTGTCTTTATTTTTGAGTGCTTCTTGCAGAGCTGGACATTGAGACTTCCAATGGCCAAATCCTTTGCAAAACGCACACTGGTTCTCATCGAGGTCTGTTCGTGGAGCGCCGGGTGCGGGTGTGCGGTCTCTAGGGGGTGGATTTCTAGGAGCATTCGACTGGTAGTTCCCTCTATACTGTTCCCTTCCTATAGTCACCCCTTGCAACTGAGCAATCATCACCCTCTCTTTCAAGTCCTTTTTCTTTTTCTCAGTCGCTCGATCGTTCTCGTTCTTTTGTCGCTCATAGTATTGAGCCATCTGAAGGATAGCTGCGGGCTTGGAGGCCGCCCAACTACTCTCGCTAGTCTGTAGTTTCTGCGAGACTTCCGGTGTCAGGCCTTTCACATAGTTCTGGACAAACAAGTGATGTCCGGTTGCAGTGGTCATGTCCTGGCGGCTGTAATCGGAGAACACCGTTTCAAACCGGGAGAAGTATTCTGATACGTCTTCCTGGGGTTTCTGGCGACAGGCCATTACTATCGACCAGTCCACCTTCCTTTCTGGGACTAAGGTTTTTAATTTCTGCACGATCTTATCTGGTAGGTCTAGAATGGCTTTCAAAGGTTTCTGTCCCAGTTCTCGCTGTTTGTCTACATCACCGAGTTGTATCCAGGTATGTCCGAACAGCTCAAGGTGGTCGACTTTCCGGATTTGCTTCCACACATCAGCTGGCAGACGTAACCCGAAAAACAAATCGATATCCGCTAGGGTCATAATCGTCGAACCCAAAGCGGTGGCTAATTCTGTATAGAAGGCTGTGGGGTTCTTTCGCAGATCAGGCAAGGACTTTAGGAAAGTCAGGATGTCTTGCCGATCCCATGGTTGGTAAACCCAGTTGTAAACTACCCTCCCTCTCGCATCTTGGTGGTTAATATCGTCGTGTGTTCCCTGTCCTCGTGGGGGGACCCAATAGGGAGCGGCCTCCTTTATGGGCATCATAGTGTCAATTTTTTCTACTCTGGCTTCAGCCGCTGCAGGAGTCGTGGTGTTAGTCTCTGGTTTCAGTTCCGTGAGGTGGCGGAAAACTTCAAGCGTACGCGTGAAGAGGTTCGTCACATCACACTCGCCCCCGTCTCCGACATCAACTTTCCTATACAGAGTCGTTAGGTTTTCAGGGCCTTTTCCTTGGTATCGGTCCTCGTAGGCATTAAGGGTGTGGTAACAAAGGCGTACGACAAAGTGTCGTCTGTGGCTATTGGCATATGTATTGTACATATCCGTTACATAATCCTCACTTTCCTTTCGCACCACCAGTGTCTTTACAATCTTATCGATCCCAGCTCATTCATCCTTACTTAATCTATTCGATCTCGCAGGGTCTTTCCTCCCAGCTTCGGGATCATCTGACGTCGCTGCTCGCGCTGCGCTGAGTGCGAGGGGTTCGGTCGGCGCAGAGGCCTTGAGGACCGAGGCTCCGGCACTATTCTCGCCTGTCGTTGGGGGTTGCGGGTGTTGCGCTAAGGGTTGGGAAGGGGCATATGGAGGGGGCATGTAGATGATCGGGGGACCTAGTAGTAAATCATCGTTCGTTCGCTGTTTCGAAGGTAGCTCGGGGTAAAGTGTAGAGGGTGTACTGACGGGACAATGGCCCGATGATTCGGAATCTTGTTTTAGCTTGGTTTCCTCTCTTTCTTTTATTTCTTCCTTCAATTTGTTAGCGGCTAGGTGAGCTGCTTTGCGTAATTCCTTTTCTAACCTGACCTCATTTCTCTTTTTCCTCTGTTCTGTTTCTTTGCGCCACATGCCGAAGCTATCGAGCATAGTGGGTGTTGTCTTATTGTTATAAAGGGCTGTTCCCAGCGCGTTTATTTTATCGTTATCAAAGGATCCTATCAGTGTCCACTGATTTTCCCGATCCTTTCTCGTGTATTTATGCCACAGCTTACTATAAGCCACGGTGACTAGTCCATATTTAGTAAACATGTCCTTATTAGGGGTGCCCTCCAGTGGAGCCGGATGGTTCACCTCTAATAAGCGGTCCGGGCTGAACCAACTACCAACAAACGGGGCGAAGATAGGCATGACGGGATACAAAGGGGACAAAAGTCTGCACTACCTATCCTTCACTATCCGCAAAGACTAAACAGAGTATTGCGACTCTGTGCTTATTTGTGAATAGAGAATAACCCAAAGAGAACCAATTCCGAACGATCAATGTTCGGATAAACAATCAATCAAATGAGGGATAAAAATAGGCACGACGGATTACAACGGGGGCAAAATCCTGCGTTACCTATCCTTCACTATCTGCAAAGACTAAACAGAGTATTGCGACTCTGTGCTTGTTTGCAAATAGAGAATGATCCAAAGAGAACCAATTCCAAAACAGTAAATGCTTGGATAACAATCAATCAAATGGAGAGGGAAGCAGGCACGACGGATTACAATGGGGGCAAAAGCCTGCGTTACCTACCCTTCACTATCTGCAAAGACTAAACAGAGTATTGCGACTCTGTGCTTGTTTGCAAATAGAGAATCTCTCAGAAACAATCAAATGAGTAATACTAGTATTTTCAAACAATCAAACAATCAATTCGCAATTCGTCGTGTTACACGACCTTACCCGGACCGCATGGACGGTTTCTCGTCTTCCGCTTCCAGCGCCCGATCGTCCTCTATTCTCCGTACTTGCTGTGGCACTCCTGATGGTTCCCAGTCAGGACCGTAGATCACTCGAGAGAGGTCTGCTCGGAACCGGTGAAGTTTGGATGATCGGCTGCCAGACGAGGGTCTATCGGGCAGGAGCTCTTCCCGATCGTTGCAGTTGTTCACACTGTCGTCGGGACCTCTCCCACTGGATCCACGTGTCGCTGATGGGCCCCACGTTGGGCGCCAATTGTGAAAAGGTAGGGCCGTATTCGACCAAGAACCCTTCAGTGTTTGCCTGGCGTTAGCCGCCTCTCATACCATTCGAGATTACCAAACAAAGAGGCAGGCGCTGGAGACAGAAGGCAGGAAACAGGGGTTTATTCCGACGGAGCAGAACACGTCAAATCAGACAACAGGGTATCTTCTCGAGGTGCTCTAACCGCATCTCTGAGGCCTGGCCTCTTATACACAAGTTTATGGCTTTATTACATTTATGACATCCGTGGTATTGCATTGAAGTACGAAAAAGGCATCTTTGGAATCCCCGGTTCAGGCCCGTTCTCACACATATCTACAGTAGGGGTCCCCACCCAAATCTCAGCATGATGGCTATCGCGCAGCTGGACATTCCGCGGGCGATCGGTCGGATCTAGGGGTGTGAAGGCATTGATTAATCCCCGCTCCTTTGATGTGAGGCGAGGTCCTACTGTAGGGGGCAATAACCCGTATCTGTTGGGCTAGGTGATGGCCTGGGATCAGGCCGGGCAATCGGGCAGGGAGGAGGAGGTTATCAAAAGGGCCTGTTCTATGAATGAGATGAAAGAGTGAGGGGGTTCAGCACGGGATGTGGCTCGGAGACGGGGTCGCGCTGGAGGTGCGTTTATGACCCAAGCAGGAGAGGCCGGGGGCTGTCGGCGCGCGGGGGGATGCTTGCGAGGCCGGGGAGTGAGGGGGAGAGAGGGGGAGAGAGAGGCGCTGGCTATCGGGAGTGGGCAGAGAGGCCATGGCAATCAAAATGGTTGCTGCTTACGCGCACGTATGGATCTGAAAAGGACAAGATGGCGCCGATAATGTTTACGCCACAATCCAGATTTTAACAGTGGTCAGTGTCCAGCGGGAGCACCAACAAGCCTCGGCAGCAGCAACAGACGTGAAAAACGACGAAGAAGCAACGTTGGAACCAGCAAGGCCCAAGGGCCTCACCAAGTGCAGGAGAGTTTGAGCAGGCCCAAGCAAGCAGGGGAGTCCACTGAAGCAGGAGAAGACCTTCAAGAGGACCCTAGGCCAAAGGCACAGGAGTTGCAAGAGGCCCTCGAGCAGCTCACCAGAGAAGAAGCCCATGGTGCAGGGGATGTGGTGAGGATGCTGATCCTGTGAGGAAGAGATGGTGGAGGCTGGAGCTTCTTGTAGCCCCACATCTCTGACGTGCAGAGCCAACAAGCCTTGGCAATAGCAAGTCAACACAATGCACAGGGGTTCAGTGCCAGCGCTTCTGAAGTGGGATACTGTCGTCAAATTTGCAAAGAGGACAGGTCAGGCCTTGAGGAAGTTGCATAACCACCATCTAGGTTGCTGAGCCTTTCGAAGTCCGTGGGACGTCAGTAGAAACAGAAATGTCAGCTTTGTTGCAGTGCCTGCGGATGCAGGGGAGTGACTCCTTCACTGCAAGGGAGATTACTTTGTGTGTCCTTGAGGCCCACAGGTCTGTTTAAGATCCTGGAAGAAGCACAGACACAGACAATGAAGGAGTCTTCCTAGATGCAATCTCAGTTCCTTGCTAAGTCCAGAGAAGTCCAAGTTTCCCGACGGTCGAAGAGTGATGTGGTTTTCAGGCATGAATCTACAGGTAAGCCCTTTTATACCATAAGAAAGGGGTTAGGACGACTCAGGGGTCCCTCCCAGAAGAGGGGCTGGACAGAGGGAAGGGTACTCCCATGTCCTTTGTCCAGTTTAGCACCAAGCAGGAGCCAAGAGCTCCCAGAACTGGTTCCAACTGAAGTATGCAAGGAAGGCACCAAATGTGCCCTACAAAGCAGTCTGGTGGCACTGGCAAACACCCACACCCAAGCCCAATACACTAAGTACTGTCTGAGGGTGGTCACAACTCCCTGTGAGAGGAAACCTATTGTTCTACCTTCCCCTGCTCGAGCTCAGCTCTGGAGCAGGAGAGCAGAATCGTGTCAGGAACCCCCCAGTGCATGGAATCATACCTCCAACACCGGTAATGGTGTAGGGGCATGATTCCAACATGTTCGATACCAAGCTTGTGCAGGTTCGGCACAGCCACTATATAGTTAGCCATCGCGTAATGATGGATGGCCACTATATGTATCAAAATGGCTGACCACAATTAGAAAGCCTGGATAATTGACTCTGGGGTTTGTAGGGGTATACTGCTCATGCAGGGTGCACCCTCACACTTATAACCCTGCCTTCAGGATTGAAATGCCTGCCTTAAGTGTGATTTATAGGTTTTAAGTGTAGTGACTTCAAGCGCTCTGAGACCGAATGGTGATTTATGCGCTATATAAAAATAAATACATAAACATAAACATATAAGAAAACGTATATGCGTTGTAACTGGTGCAAGCACCAGCGTACACAGGCTGCAATGGCAGGCCTGTAGTTACAGTTTGAGAGGTCTCTCATGGGTGGCATAATGCATGCTGCAGCCCCTGGGAGACCCCTGGTATACCTATGGCCTGGGTACCTTAGTACCATATATTAGGGCCTTATAGGGGTACACCAGTAGCCAATTGTGGAGGTACGAAAGTACTTAGCAAGTCAAATTTAGTGAGGAAGCACATTGACTGGGGTCCTGATTAGCAGGATCCCAGTCAGACTAGTCAAAAAAAACTACTGACACCAGCACAAAGTGTGGTTAACCATGAAAGCAGATCCTACTTTCCTACAGGGACAATGTGTTCTGGGACACCCCTTTTTCTCAGACCTGCTTGATAGATCACCCCAAAACTTTCCAGGAAGGAGCTAAGGTAGATGAGATTTTTTGGGGAAAGTTTTCTGGAGCTTTGTCAATAGGCGCCAAAGTTATTAGCAAAGCAAAAAAAAAATTCCTATGGAAACATGGTCCTAACTATATGTATCCTAGCACAATCCCTAGCTTCACTCTAGCACAATCCCTAGCACTATCAAGATTGAGCTTCAGAAATGTCCTGCTGCCTAGCCTCCCAAAAACTAGCCTGGCCCTATAGGAAGCAGTGAAAAAATGAGGCAATATGGCTTATGTAAGGAAAAATGACCATATCACTCATGACCTTATCACACCCTACAAGCTTTCAGGAGAACACTCTGAGCTTATAAAGCCATAAACCTCAGTACTCAGGGATCCAGACAAACAAATTGAGCATTTCTGTAGGGTCTAGGCCTGTGGTACAAATCTGGTTTCTCACAGAAGATCCAAATGCAAACAAAATACACTAACACTAAACAGTTGTTTAAGGGTTTGAATATTGGAACTGTCGTAAACCTGCATTCTCCCTCCATCATCATCTTTAAGAGAGAACTAAAAACCTTTTTTCTCAAGAAGTATCCTGGGGATTTTTTCTGGAGCCATTTTGGCTCACCGTAACACCTTGTGGAGACAAAGGCATCAATGTGAGCACCAAATAAATATTTTATGATCCCACCACCCACCCCTCTTAACTGTGCACTTGACACACAAAGTATTCAGAGTAAGCTAAACATGCTAAGGGTCTGGGGTGGAAGATGTGGCCAGTCATCAATGGCATTGAGCACATGAGAATGTGCTTCCAGCTAGGCCTGCTGACCGGCTCAGAAATCCTCCAGCATCCTGTGACCCAGCAATTACCATAGAAGGGAATAGGCTGTAGGAATAGCTACAAAGAGCATCCATTGTTACAGTATGAAAAGGAATAAAATGCTGTTGATTCCTAATGGTGCTAGAGCCCTGAACCCAAGATGGCATCCACCCTGAGGGAGCTGCATCGAGTACTGCTAGTGTCACTCCCTAAACCTGTCTGCATCTCAAAGCCCTGAAAGAATGGAATTGAACGGAACACAATGCCTGTAAGGCTGACTGAGAGGGTGGCCCACTGGAACTAGAATGGTGGTGCTGCAGGGAGGTGTCCTGGTGCCGTTTGTGGCTGGGGGTTCCACAGATTCAAGATCATGCAACATCACTTCTCAAGAGGTGTTCGGGTTCTTAACAGTGACCTTGACTGGACATCCACTGGTCAAGTATTGGAAGACTGTGATGAAGGACTGACTAGATAGGCTGTCACCCTACTGCTAGTACACTTACACAAAGCCACAAATAATGAAATGCACTATGCTGACATAGAATGTGAGCTGGGTGGGTATTTCGTCCAAGAGCCATAGAATATAAGCATACATCAAAAGATGAGGGGCTGATGCACACCTGACTGATGGGGAAGGAGAAAAGTTCAAGAAACGATATAGTGGACAATTATATCATACATGCTAATGCAGCTACGCTAGAGGTGGGATCTTGTTGGTTAGTGTTAGATTTGGGGTCTCTAGTTGGCACGAGTAGATACTTGTGACAAATAGGGACCCTCTCCTCTAGTCAGGATAAGGGGATTACACTCCCAAAATAACCCCTGCTCACCCCCTTGGTAGCTTGGCATGAGCAGAAGGGCTTTACTTCAGAGGCGTTGTAAGTTAAGCAGTTGTGACCACATACAGTAACCCAGCGACAACACTACAAATGGACACCACACAGGTTTTATATAAAAAATAAGTAGACTTTATATAGAGTTAACACAAGACCATAAACGACAAAAATACACACTATGATTACTTTAAGATGGTAGATTTAAGCTTAGTTCAGTTCAGTTCTTAGATGCGGCACTCTGCGCCAATGTACCTTAGGTTGTGTTGCGCTTCCACGACAAGCAATGTCGCAGCGATGGGAAATGCGGCAAAGTTCAGATACAAAGAAATAAAGACGTGAAGATCTTCCAGCTGCGACACGCTTCTCGGGAATGCGAGAAGTCCTCGGTTCGCTGCATGGACTGCAGCTGCGACACTCTTACGATGCGACGGCAACAGCTCCAGCGGCGACGCTCTTCTCCCACGATGCGTGAAGCTTCCGCTAGATGCGATAACTACAGCGGCGACATCCAAGATGCGACGGCAGCAGCTCCGATGGCGGCGCGCTTCTCGGGGATGCGAGGTGCTCTTGGTCAATGCGGTGCAATGCGACAGTTCCAGCGGCGACACCCTCCTTTGGAGTTACGACGGCAGGCACAGCGACGGAGACACACTCCGACCTCGTTGTGAGATTCTTCTCCTGATGCGGTGCAGTGCGACAACTTCAGCGGCGACACCCTCCTTCGGAGTTGCGACGGCAGCAGCAGCAACGGCGACACGCTTCCTCTTCGTTGCAGCACGCTTCTCTCCGATGCGGTGCAGTGCGACAGTTCAAGCGGCGACACCCTCCTTCGGAGTTGCGACGGCAGGCCCAGCAACGGCCACACGCTTCTTCTCGTTGAGTCGCGCTTCCAGCTCCTTGCGACACGCAGTTCCTCAGAAGGCCCAAAACAGCAGCAGGCACTTCCAAAAGAACTCTGGGGAACTAGGGGGTGAAGTCTGTTGTCCCTGAGGCTTCAGCAGGAGGCAAGCTCTTTTCCAAGCCCTTGGAGCTCCTTCACAAGTTGAAAGCAAAGTACACAAAGTTCCTTTCTCCTTCCTTTGGCAGTAAGGCAATCACTGCAGGCCAATCCCCCAAGCAGCACTTCAGCTTGGGAATAGTCTCTCCTCAGTTTCTTCAGGTACCTCTCCTCAGTAAAGGTTTCTTCTTGTAGTCCAAAAGTGATCTAATTTCATGGGATCAGGGTCCCAACATTTATACCCCAAAATCCTTTGTTCTCTGAGGGGAGAGGGGCCTTTGCCCAGTCCAAACCAGTTCTTAAGCACTCTGTTTACCAGACTTCTCCTTTCCTTTCACAGTGCAGGGCAGGCACAACAGACGCCCCACAGGAGGTGGAGCCAGCATTGTGGAAGGCAAGTACAGTCCTGGAGCACTTTGTTTACAGGACTCCTTCTCTTCTTTCAGTGTGCAGGGCAGAGACATCAGCCGCTCCCCAGGGGGGGGAGCCAGCATTGTGGAAGGCAGGCACAGCCCTATTCAAGGTTCAGGTGCAACTCCTCCCTCCCACCAAGATGCAGATCTCTCTATTCACCAATGGGTGACTCAGCCTGTCTCTTGGAATCCCCCAGCACTGTCACTCACAAAACCAGACAAAGGAATACACAACCTAGCAGAGGCAGGTTTGAATGGTTAGACAAGCAAATACCTACTTTCTAAAAGTGGTATTTGCAAACACAGAATATTAAAATCAACTTCACTAAAAGATGTATTTTATTATTCTGAGTTCAAGCATACTAAACTCGAATTTCTACCAGGTTCTCTGAGACAGTTAGAATTATGAAATGTAATAACTCTTTAACAGCCCATTCTGGCCTTTGGAGAACAAGTAACCTTGCAATAGTGAACAAGCATTTGCAATGCAATAGGTCTCGCATTAGGAAAGTTTGAGCTATTGGTATTGTAAATGACAAATTTTGTATTTATATTTTGTTTTTGAAAATAGCGAAATTAATAGCTTTGTCATTTGCAATGCCAATAGTTATAACTTTCGCAAATGTGACACCTATAGCATTTGCAATGCAATATGTCTTGTATTTACGTGACTTACATGTATTGATATTACAAATCACAATGGCTTTTAATTTTTTTTCAATAATTAATACTTAAATAAACGTTATAGTAATTTATAATGGCAATAGCTTCAAGTTTTGTAAATAACTTTAGTGAAGATTATGTTCAGTGTATTTTATTGTGACGAAAATCCAAGAACAGAAGTGAAATATTAACATATTTTTGTTACATTTGTAATAAAGCTTGAAACATTGAGAGAACATATTTGAACCAGGTGTTGTTGAATGGTTGCACAAATTGATGATGTGGTGGCGCTGAGTGATGTGATGGCCAACGAGTGAGAGTGAGGGTGAGTGAGGGTGAGGGGGTGTGAGGGTGAGGGGGTGTGTGGGTGAGTGAGGTGAGGGTGTGTGAGGGTGAGAGGGTGTGAAGGGTGTGAGGGTGAGGGTGTGTGAGTGAGTGTGTGTGAGGGTGAGGGTGTGTGAGGGCGAGGGGCGTGAAGGGGTGTGAGGGTGTGTGAGTGTGAGGGTGTGTGGGTGTGTGAGGGTGAGGGTGTGTGAGGGTGAGAGGGGGTGAGGGTGTGTGAGGGTGAGGGGTGTGAGGGTGAGGGGGTGTGAGGGTGAGTGAGGGGGTGTGAGGGTGTGTGAGCGTGTGTGAGGGTGTGTGAGGATTGGTGAGTGTGTGTGAGGGTGAGGGTGTGTGAGGGTATGTGAGGGTTTGAGGGTGTGTGAGGGTGAGGGGGTGTGAGGGTGGGTGAGGGTGAGGGAGGGTGAGTGTATGGGGGGGTTGTGAGGGTGAGGGTGTGGGGTTGTGATGCGGTGCGAGGGTGTGAGGGTGGGGGTGAGATGGTGTGAGGGAGAGTGAGAGGGTGTGAGGGAGGGTGAGGGTGACGGGGGTGAGGGTGTTTGAGGGGGTGTGACGGTGAGGAGGTGTGAGGGTGAGTGGGTGTGTGAGGGGTGTGTGAGGGTGAGGGGGTGTGAGGGTGAGGGACTGCATGTCTGCATGTGCGAGAGCGAGTGTGCGGTGTCAGAGCTGTGTGTGTGTTTGTGTGGGAGAGTGCCCTTTTTGAGCTCCTCTTAACTTCCCTTTGCAATGCCTGAATTGACCAGCAGCTACTTTGAATTGTCTTCACTTCTAAATGAACATCTTTAGCCATTTCTGTTTGGCCACCTCTGATGTCAGTGCAGCTTCCTGCACAGTGACGTAGCTGTGTGCTTATGTAGGTCTGCCTCCTTGGACAGAGTGGCGCCTCTACATCTGAAAGGGGCCCGTGTGGCTTCAGCTGCAGCTCCCTTTCCTTTACAGGGAAGCAGGCTGGACCGGGGGAAGAAGGGGGCAAGGGGGTGACATTCACTCCACAGAGCACAGCGAGGCATGCCGTTCAGTGCAGAGCACAGGCACGGGTGGCATCTGCATTTCTTGAAGAAAGTGCCCTTTCTACAAGACTTACATGATCTGGGAGAGTCTCAGTTAGTGCGTGAGCTGCAGTCTGCACAGCTCGGACAGCACAGAGCAGTGATTACCTCTCAGTATTCCAGTGTTGTTCTGTCTTCAGCTCATGCAGGGAATTGTGAGTTAATGTACGTACTGTAGACAGGGTCATTCCTGAAAACAAATGCACAGACACATGACGGCGTATTCGCACCACCGGGTTAGAGTATTTAAAGCAGTGCTCTTAAATGACTTTGTGAATAGCCTGCAAAACACCTGAATGGGAATGAAACGGAATATTCAAGGATTATACATATGCAACTAGCACAAGTATAAAGGACCTGTCACTGGGCCCTCTTTTCACTTTTACTGATATCTAGGATAGAGTTGGACGTTTCCGGGCACATACACATACATAAAATGCTTTTGTGGCTCGGCCCCAATGAGTTGGGATGGTCCGCCGCGAGCAGAGTGTGTCTGCCACGCGAGCCCTGCCCATTTCCTCTCAACACGCCCCCCCACCATATTTCTCCTCAACACGCCCCCCCGCCATATTTCTCCAAGGTCGATTTATTGAGCATAGCATGGCAGCAAAAGCCTATGCTTTCACAGCACTCGTACATTTGGAGTACGACGGTGTTATTATGCGGCCGCGCCGGGATTCAGACCCGTGACCCTCTGCAGCAGACACATTAACACAGTGCGCTTTCTCACCTCTGATACGTAGAATACAGCAGATAAAGCGTCGCCCCCGCCCGCCCATCCATCGGGAGCCGAGGACCCGGCGCTCCATGAATGATTGTTCCCAACAGCAGCAGCGAGGAGCGTGTGTGTGCCTGCGCGTGTGTGTATGTGCCTGCGTGTCCGTGTGTGTGTGTGCATGCATGCATGCGTTAGTGTGGCTGTTGTGTGTGCATGAGTGTGGCTGTGTGTATGTGTTAGTCACTTGCTGAGAATGTGGAGCAGGAGATGTGCACGGCACCGGGCTGGGCGTGCGCGGCCACGAGGTGAAATCGCCGACGGCCCTGCGCGTGCACATCCCCTGTCCAACATTACCGGCAAGCCGGCAACAATAGGTCTTTTCACTGATGTGAGACCTAAAAACGAAAATGGCTGTAATTCAGTATTAGGACATGCCACACACACCAGGGCTTGTCCTACCTTATACTTACAATGCACCCTGCCCGTGGGCCTACCATAGGGGGGACTGATGTGAAGAAAAGAGAAGGTTTAGGGACTGGCAAGTGGGTGCACTTACCCAGTCAGCATGACAGTACCAGACTGCACACAGGCTCTGCAATGCCAGACCTTAGACACATTTTACAAGGCTCCTTCTGTGGGTGGCACAACCAGTGCTGCAGGCCCACCAGCAGCATTTAGATTTACACGCCCTGGGCACACTCAGTGCACTAGACTAGGGTCTGACAAGTAAACCAAATAGCCAAACATGGAACAACTGATTAATACATCAATTTACAATAGGGAGCACTTGCACTGTGGCACTGGAAAGCGGTGGCACAGTGCCCAAAGCATCTAACACCAGCAAAAATACATAAGGCAACAGTAAAAATGTACGGGAGACCCACACCAATGGTGCCAGGTCTAACAGTTAGGCTGGGTGTCCCTTGTGTAATGAAGTCTACAGTCGATCCAGCAGCAGACATGTCATAGTGGGGGGCTTTCTAGATAGAAAACATCTAAGACTGGCCATCATCTGTGCCCCAACACCTTGCAGACTGACTTCTTAGACAACCTGTCCATCCAAACATTTCACCTTCAATACATCCCTTTAGTGTAGGGTGAGGGGGATTTAGTTGTGTCTTTAACGCAGAATTGGACAGACTGTATCCACCAATTATTTGGGACAGTAGCCAGCACCTTGCCAGTGAGATTAACCACCTGGAAACCAAAATTGGAACAGACAGATGTATGGTGGACTCGGCATCTCAAACAGAGGGGCTACTCCTTTTGTCCTTATGTACACTCAGACCACAGTTGAAGAGACATGTTACTGCATGCATACTGACCACAGATTAATCAATCAAGCAATCAATCGGGATTCTTCTAAAGCGTGACTACTCACCCATTGGGTCTCAAGGCACGGGGAGAGGATATGCAGTTCAGTTGAACAGCCATGTCTTGTGGTCCTTCCTGAATTGAGGCAGATTCGGTGATCCCCTGAGAAATAGTAGCAGGGAGTTCCAGGTCTTCGCAGCGGGGTAGGAGAAGGCTCTTGCTCCAGCTGTGGTCTTGTGGCTCTGTAAGATGGTGGCCAGGGAGATGTCTGGTGGGAGTGTAGAAGGAGAGGTGGTGATTGAGGTAAACAGGTTCAGCATGGTGAAGGGATTGTGTAGGCATGTGTGAGGAGCTTGAAGGTAATTCTTTTGTTGATCGGGAGCCAGTGGAGGTCTGTCAGGTCACCGGTGATGTGGCTGCAGCAGGAGATGTTCAGGATGAGTCTGGCAGGGGCGTTCTGGATGTTCTGCAGTTTCTTCAGGAGTTTTTCGGTGGTGCCGGCATCGAGTGCGTTGCCATAGTGGAGTCTGCTGCTGGTGAGCGCACATGTGACAGTTTTCCTGGACTCGGTTGAGATCTACTTGAAGATCTTACGAAGCAGGGTGAGCGTGTTTAAGCAGGAGGACGATGTTGCTTTGATTTGGTGGTTCATAGACACCGAGGAGTCCAGGATGATGCCATGGGTATGTGTGTGGTCTGTGGGTGTGGAGGGGTTCGGAGCATTGCTGGCCACCAGGAGTTGTTCCATGCAGAGGTGGTGGATTAGGACTTCGGTCTTGTCTGAGTTGAGCTTGAGGCAGCTGTCCTTCATCCAGGTTGCGTCTACCTTCATCCCATGATGGAAGTTGCATTTGGCTGCTGTGGGTTTATCTGTGAGGGAGAGAATCAGCTGGGTGTCATCAGCATAGGAGACAATGTTGATTCTGTGGCTTCTGACGATGGCTGTAAGTGGGGCCATGGGGCACTCCGCAGCTGATCTTTGTTGTGGGTTCTGAGTGGAACGATGGAAGTCTGACTCTCTGTGTCCGGCCGGTGAGGAAGGAGCGTATCCATTCTAGGGCTTTGTCGCGGATGCCGGCATCATTGAGTCTTGTGCAGAGGGTGTGATGGGAGATGGTGTTGAAGGTGGCCGAGAGGTCCAGGAGGATGAAGGCTGCAGTTTTACCTCAGTTGAGGAGGGCACGATTAATGTCTGTGGCGGCAAAGAGCGCAGTCTTGGTGCTGTGGGTGCTTCTGAAGCCCGACTGGGAGAGGCCCAGGATGTGGTTTGTTTTGAAGAACTCAGAGAGTTGGGAGTTGATGGCCTTCTCCGTGACTTTGGGTGGGAAGGGGAGAAGAGAGATGGGTCTGTTGTTTTTAAGGTCCGTCAGGTCGGCAGACGGTATCTTCAGCAGAGGGTTGATCTCTGTGTGTTTCCAGTCTTCGGGGAAGGTGGAGGTCTTGATGGAGTAGCTGATGGTGCAGCAGAGTTCGGGGGCGATGGAGATGCTGGCTGTACCAAAGATGTGGTGAGGGCAGGGATCCGAGGGGGCTTTGAAGTGGATGCTGTTCATGATCCTGAGGGTATGCTCAGAGGTGAGGGTAGTCCAGTTGGGCAGAGTCTTCTGGGGTCTGGAGCCATTGGGTGGGTATTGGGTTGCGAAGCTGTTGTAGGTCGCCCTTATCTTGGGGTGGAAGAAGGTGGCAAGGTTGTCACAGAGGTCTAACCAGGGGAACCGTCTGCTGGGTTTGGCAAATTCTTTGACCACGGTAAAGAGTTCTTTGCTGTTTTGTGCATTGGCCTTGATACGTTCCTGTGTGGCTGTTTTCTTTGTTTTTCTGATGAGATGGTGGTGTGAGGTAACGGCGGCTTTGAAGGGTGGGTGATCTGCCAAGATCTTGGTGCTCCTTCATCTTTTCTCAAGCCATCTGCTGGTGCACCTGGATTCTTGGAGGGCGGGAGAGAACCAGCTGGCTTTCTTGGAGGACTACTTGCCTGAGGTTTTCCTGAAGGGGGCAGTGTGTCCACGCAGTTGGAGTTCCCACAATGGAGGTTACGTGCTGAGGCGTTGGTGTCTGTGGATGTTGGTGGGGTTTTGCTGAGGGAGGGGGTTAGCTGGCCTTTGGTGACTTTGTTCCAGCTTCTGTGAGGATGGCGGTGGGCGTGGTAGTGTACGGTGGGTTTGATGAAGGAGAAGTGAAGCAAAACCAAATCAGATCACAATCCATTACTGTTAACCCCGCAGTGGGGCATGCAGCTGACCTGCATTCCCTCCTCAAAGCTACAACCAGCAGCCCTACATGATACTGCCTTGATGGTGTACTTCAGAACTGCAATTCAATAGTACCTTACTGACAGCAAAGCATCTGCGAGTAGTGTACTGGTTGAGTGGGAGGTGTTTAAGATCTGTATATTAGGCACTTTTATTAGGACAACTTAATGAGGTTAAAACAGTACTTGACAAAGTGGTCAATAAGCATGAGGCTTAATGGCCCCGAGGTAGCAAGTATTAGGGATCCCAGCATTTTAGAGCATCATACAAGGGCAATGTCTGACTAGGAGGAACTACTAGACTCGCTGAAACCACATAATTACAGGAAGAACTTGGCCAGAGAACATAGTGAGGGTGTCAAACCTGAGTGCCTCCTGGCCTGGGTAGTCGAGTGTGAAAAGGATTAGTCCCCCAGGGCAGTGATATGAAACAGGATGTCACTGTAGCATACACACAGGTAGAAATAAGCAATACACTGTCAGCATAATAAAAACTCGCTATACGGGCATGGCTCTGTCAACTCTTGAATGGCAGAGGGTGCATGAACTATAAGCGTATTTAAAGAAGTTAACAAACGAAGAGAAGATGCCATTAAAAATGCCCTCAATGCTATTTATAACCATTGTTCCATTGTTGAGTGTAGGGAGGGGGCAGGACTCACAAGATGTGAAACTTCGAGTGGGTCATGACGCCCTCCCCTCTCTCAACTATAGTAGCCAAATAGCATTATTGCAATCTTCAAATCTGTATATATGCTTCATGCTATAAATATTGCTTGCACCCCCATCATTAATTGGCCTTTGGCTAGACCCTGCACCCATCCCTGCACAAATGCCCATCCCACATTCTCGTCCCTTTTTAAACCTTTTTATTAACATGCCATATGTAATGTAATATGAGGTCATAAGTTACGCAGTATACGGGCACACGTTATAGTTTTTTCATTAAAGTATAACTGGTATACTTAAGTGTTTTTTGTTTTTTAACTGTTAGCTCATGCCTCCTTCCATTGCCTAAACAGAATGGCACTTTAACCGTTTGTGAGTTGCGTGTTCACAACCAAAGGCCCTCTGCAGCAGGGGTTGGCACAACAGCAGTTAGGTGCAAATCCTGCCCAAAGGGTTGCCTGTTGTTCCTATTTAGAATATGATAAAACAGAAATTCCGTAACAAAGACCAAAGTGACTTTTTTTGGTTAGGTTAGGTTCTAAGACCTTAACTTAAATTGAAAAAAACAAAATACAAAGAAAAAATAAATAAATGTTAAAACAATGTTATAGCAAGGTGTTGGAAGAAGACGAGCTGACTTTTAAAAACCAACAAGCCACTGAAAATCACCAGTTACACTTCAATCAACTGCCCCATCATGCACTTTTTATGACCTCACATATTGCATCACCCATGCCGTGTTGAATTACATCATTCTTTTTAAAAAAAAAATATATAAACTTTTTTATTTTCATTGCAATGTCAGGAGTTTACATACATTTGAAAACAACAATCATCTCCATTAGTGACGAGTCAATGCAGTACATAGTGCAGTATACAGGGGTTCACAAGTTATCCGTACCTTCTAGGCATTTGTTGAGGACAGCATTCCCCCAGATCACCCCTCCCACCCCTCCGTGCATGTTCAGTCCAGTTGATATAGTGGGCCTCACTGGATATTATGGACTGTCTTCAGGGGTAAATGATGTGCATGGTGGTTCACAAATGTTCCCTCTTGATTCGTTCCATTTCCCCCATATTCTGGACCATTTTTTGGGGCATCCCCGGTGTGCGTAGACTGCTTTTTCAGATACCATAGCTGCGTCCATATCATTCTCCCATTGTGTTTGTGTGGGTACCTACCCGGAACCCCAGTTTCTGCCTATATTCCTTTTTACTGTCGCTAGTCCAAGCGTCGCCCAAGTTCGCAGCCCCAGATTCAGGTCCGTTGGTGGCCACATATTTAATAGGCAACACCTAGGATCTCGCTGGACCTCCTCCCCAGTCGCCTCCGAAATTTCATTTAGGACGTATTCCCAGTAGAGTTGTATTTTTGGACAGTCCCATATTATATGGAAGTATGTTCCTATCTGACCGCATCCTCTAAGGCAGAGCGAATCGGCCGCGTGTCCAAGCTTGTGTATCGTGGTGCGGGGGTAGTATATACGATGCAGCACTTTCAGTTGCACTAGTTTTAAGCGAGATGGGATCGCTGCCTCCCTGGCCGACGATAGCGCGTCCATCCAATCCGAGTCCTCTATATCTCCCAACTCTACTTCCCATTTGCTACGCAAGACAACCATCGGGTCCGGGAGATTATTAATTAATTTACGGTATGTTTGTGATATGGCTTTTTTATCCATGTGGTCTGTAAGGATTCTGTCTTCAAGAGGCGATGATTCCACTAGTGTGGTGCCGGGGGGGATGGTAATTTGAAGGGCATGTCTGATTTGGGCATAGCGATAGGCCTCTGTGTCTGCTAGGCCATATTTTCCTTTAAGGGCTGCAAATGTAATAATTTGCCCCTTCACCCATAGATCGCCAATTTTTGTAATACCTATTAGGTCCCATTGCCTGAATCCCTTAGTGTTTGCCAGTGTGCCGAAGCTGCTTGTTTCCCATAGTGGAGTGGCCAGTGTTAGTACTCCGTCCCAACCCAGAGCCCTCTGTGCAGTGTGCCAAATTTTGATTGTGTGGGCCGTGGGGCCTGTCAGTGCATTTCGTCGTTTGTTCGTATAAAGGGCCTTCATCACACATTCCGTCGGTAGCACATTTCGGTCTAATCTGTGGACCGGTTCGTCTTGTGGTGTGTGGAACCATTGATTAATGATTGTCAGGTGTGCTGCCCAGTAATATAATCGAACACTAGGTAAGGCTATCCCCCAGTCATACCAGCTACTTATCAATTTAGATTGGGCTATGCGCGCTGGTTTCCCATCCCACAGCAAGGAGGTAATTTCTGCTTCAATGGCCTTGAAGTAGGAAGTCGGGACCGGGAAGGGGGTATTCTGGAGTGCATATAGGAACCTAGGAAGTGCAAGCCTTTTAAAAAGAGCTGCTCCTCCCGGGAGCGTCAACGGGAGGGCTCTCCAGTGGGTAACGTCGGATTTTAGTCGCTTTAGGGGTTTCAGCAGATTTTCTTCCAAAAACACATTAGCTTGCGGGGTAATATAGATTCCTAAGTATTTAAACCCTCTAGTCACTATTTGTAGGGGAGTGGGCACTAGGCCGTGTAGCAAATACACCAACGATTTTGTCCAATTTATGGTGTATCTGGACATTTGCCCATATGTCGTGAGGATGTCTAGCAGGGCCATTAAGGACTCTGTCGGGGACGTTAGATATATCAGCACGTCGTCCGCATAAAGGGAGATCCGATCCTCCCAGTCTGCGTCCCATGTTATTCCTCGGAGTAACGGCGTTGTGCGTATCCACGCTGCCATGGGTTCTAATATTAACACAAAAAGGAGCAGGGACAGCGGGCTTCCCTGCCGCGTTTCCCGTCCCAATGCGATTTCTCTTGATATATGCCCATTTGCTACTACGTGTGCCAGTGGCGCCGTGTATAATAATTTGACCCATCCGCAAAATTTGGGGCCAAAACCCAGCCTGCGAAGTACTGCGAAGAGGAACGGCCACTCCACCAAGTCAAACGCCATTGTGGCATCTAAGGAGAGGATGGCTGCATCCTCCCGCAGCACCGGAGCACGGGCCAGTACACCGTTGAGGCGTCGCAAGTTGAGGGAGGTGTTCCGTCCAGGCATAAAGCCCGATTGGTCGGGGTGGACCAATGTCACAAGGTGCGGCTGTAGTCGGAGCGCCAGACCCTTCGCTAATATCTTTGCTTCAGCGTTCATTAGGGATATCGGCCGATAGGATGAGGATTGGTCCGGGGGTTTACCTGGCTTATGGATTGCCACAATAGTGGCCAACCGTTGATCTTTAGGGAGTATGCCTTGCGCTAAACAATCAGTGTACATATTAAGTAAGTGGGGAGTGATCTTATTTGATACCCTTTTATAAAGCTCCACCGGTAAGCCATTATAGGTCCCATTGCCTTTCCCGTATGTAGTGCCGCTATCGCTTTCCTAACCTCATCTGGTGTCAAATCCACCTCAAGTGTATGCATGTCCTCTAGGGGGAGAGTAGTCAGTGGTATATCCTGTAAGAATCCCATGCATTCCCCTACCGTCGCTGTTACTTGCGGTGTGTATACCCTTTCATAATGGGTTGCCAGTTCCTCCACTATTAGATAGGGATCTGTTGTGTGTGTACCATCTCCTAGTGTTAGTTGTGCGATCCATTTGTCCGCCCTTTCCTTCCTTTCCAGCCACGCGAGCATTTTCCCCGTCTTATCCCCTAGCTCGTATATCCTGTGTAGCGTGTCTGTGTGCCGAGACTTCGCCATGTCCTCCGCATAAGCCCGGTATTCTTGAGCTGTTAGTGTCATGGTTCGTGCTGTGGTAGCGTTGGGAGTCATGGCATGTGCTGTTTCTGCCTGCTGTGCGCCTGCTTCAAGGGAGTCGAGGGCCTGCCTGCGTTCACGCTTATGTTGGGTAATGGTAGAGATGGCCTGTCCCCTAATTACGGATTTATATGCCTCCCAGAGAATGGACGGGGAGTCCACTGTCGATGTATTCTCGGCAAAATACTGTTCTGTAGTGGTCACTAATGTCTTGGCAATCTTGCGGTTCTTTAGGTAGCCAGGGTACAGTGGGTAGATTCTCTGTTTCCGGGGGAGCTGCGTAGTGTAGGTAAATCGTACCGGGGAGTGGTCTGAGATCCCCCGTGGTAAATGTTCAATTACCGTGACCTGCTATGGAGCCATCGCTAATGTCAATATGTAGTCTATCCTGGATAGACTGTTGTGAGCTCCCGAGTGAAAGGTGTATTGGTATTCGGTTGGGTGCTTAAGCCTCCACATATCCGTCAGTCCCATGGCATCTATGAATTCCCTATGGGTCTGATTGGATCTGGCGTCTCCTCGGGGTGGCTTACGGTCTAGTGTTGCGTCGACCACTGTGTTAAGATCTCCCCCTATGATTAGTTCTCCCTCGGGTAAGTCAAGTAACAGTTTCCCAAGGTCATGGAAGGCTGCCTGGTGAAGTGTCGGAGGAATATATGCACTGATCATATTGTATACGTGTCCCTCCCATTAGCAAGTTATCGCTGCGAACCATCCCTGGTCATCTGTCCCAGTTTTTTGAATTTCCAGCGGTGAGCTTTTATGTATGAGGATACTCACCCCACGGGATCCGGTGGTGAACTCAGCATGTGCAGCCATTTTAAACCCCCAGCGGTTTAGTGCTTTGCAGGCCATACCAGTCAGGTGCGTTTCTTGTACTAGTACTACTGTGGTGGCTTTCCTCTTCAGGTATTGCAGGACTAGGCCCCTTTTAATCTTGTGACCCAGCCCGTTTATGTTCCAGGAGATTATATGTAATGAGGGGGTGATCATTCGCTGTGCCTGGGAGTCAGTGTCCTGTGTGTCGCTTCCTACCATTGTGTGTGTGGTGTGGTGTGAGTCGTTCGAATGTGATTCCCTCCCGAATCAATATCAGGGGCGAAACATGCGTAGCCATGACCCTTACTGTTATGCGACATCGTGCGTGTTTGGACATCACTGGCCCGTTCAGTATAATCAACATCCTTAGGAGAGATTGTGAAACTTTAACATTTAAACATAACCAAATAAACAGTGTGATACTGTACCCCTGTACCCCCCACCCTGCCTCCCTGCCCGGTGGATCTGAAACCGTCCACCTCCCCAACTGAGCAGAGCGCTTACTCTCTCTCGTAACTTGCATAACTTGTGAGGGCGAGTCCCCGGCGACCATTATGATCCCTTCCCCCGAAGATTGTTACGACAGTGCTGCATTGGTTCGATAGCTCCTACCTGTTGGAGTCCTCAGTTCTCGCCGGCAGTGTCAGCCGTGTATTACAGTAGTCCCCATTTCCAACATTGCACCCCTCCCCCCTCGGCGGTCCCATAGCGTATGTCCCAGTCTAATAAACAGTACAAGTCTTCAAAAAAAGTCTGTCAGACCCTTCATTCCGCCCGTCTGCTTCTCGGATTAACCCCGACGCTCTGTCTGGCAAGTCAGTTATCCCTGTGTCGTTCCTCTCTCCCCGGATCGTTGTGCGGTGGACCTCTGTTCTTCGGACCACGAGCCGGTCGCCATCCCTCCAGCCAGTCTCTTGCTTCCCCGAAGATTCAAAAAACTACGTCTTTCCCTCAGATTCTACGCGCAGTCTGGCAGGAAAAATCATGGAGTATTTGATTTCTCTGATGCGGAGTTCCTTCTTCACCTCCGTGAAGCTTCGTCGCTGTTGTGCCACCGCCGCCGTGTAGTCAGGGTAGAATGCGACCTCTGAATTTTCAATTTTGATCGGTGGGGCAATGCGTGCCGCCTGCAAAATGGAGTTGCGGCCGCGGAAATAAAAAATACGCGCTAGGACCGGTCGTGGTGGATTCTCTGGGCGTGGCTTGCCGCCAGGTACACGGTGGGCACGTTCTACTGAGAAGTATTTGGAAAGTCCTCTTGGTTGGAGTTGATTTTGAATGAGGTCCTCCACGAAGAGGTCAAGTGATGGACCCCCGTCCGTCTCCGGTATTCCAACTAGGCGTACATTATTGCGCCGGGATCTACCTTCCTGCTTGTCCAGCTTGGTCTTCAACAGGATGTTATCTTCCTCCAGTTTGCGCACTTTGGTTTTCAATTCTGCCGTGTCAGCCGTTAGTCCTGCCGTCGTTTTTTCCACATCCCCCACATGGTCTGACATTTTGGCAAGGTCTGCGCGGATGAGGGAGACGTCCGTGGAGATCGTGCCCATGGAGGATTGCATAGTTTTTAATGCTGCCATGACATCATGGAGTGTGATCTCCTCCGAAGCGCCGGGGTTGTCCATTGAGCGGGCAGCAGGGTGTGTCCCGCTACCTTTGGTGGTGTCTGCGCCATCTTTATTGTACGCAAACTTATCAAGCTGTGGTATTTGCTGCCCTCTGGAACCCCTTCCACTCATTGTTTCCTTTATCTGTGGTAGCGACCTCAGGTCTGTGTGGGTCACCGGTACAATAGTGTGAGGGTGGGGGTCTCAAACCGGCTGTATTGCGATATTTTCCACCCCGGCCGAGGCCCAAGGTGAACTCTCAGTGTCCCAGCGTCCGGTGTGTGCCCCCTGTGTCGTCGTCCGGATATCGTAGACTGTAAAGTTTATGGGCACCACTCGCCTATGCACGTACCCGTTATATTGAAGGGTCCAGCACCGGCCGATTGCGTGGTGGCCCCTGCACTTCCGAGGGTCAGCTAGCTGTGTGGGTTAGTGGACTGATCACTGCCAGGCTTATAAAGGCATATATCAACAAGGAGAGAGGTAGGGAAATTCAAAGACACTCTCTTAGTCCCCGGTTAAATGTCAAACAACAAAAAAAGAGAGAGGTCTCGTCTGGTCAAGTACACGACTACCAGAAATGTGGAGCAAAAGGATAAGTGGATAGTATTGATCACAGTCACTCTAGTTGAGTGGGATCACAGTCACTCTATTTGAGTATGAAAGCCCTCACACACCGACCTAGTCAGTGTCATGCTTCATCATCGGGCCCCACCGAAGAGACCGAGTGTCTCTTCGGTGTGCTACGACGCCAGAAAGACTGCGGAGCTGGTTGTGTGGGGAGGAAGTGTTGTGAAGATTCTCAAATTAAAAGTGACTAACAGGGTATCAAAAAAACTTTAATGAGTGATCCCTAAGACACGTGTGAGTGGTATATGTGTCTGAATTTAAAAGCCAAGGTTATTAGGATTTTGTTTAAATTCAGCTAAATACCACAAATTTATTAAAATTAATCAGTCAACATGTTTCTGCCTTCAGTGTGGTATATATTCACCATGGCATTCTTCAGGACTATAACCCCGGCGGTATGGACACTCTAATAGTCCACCCTAACCTGGGGGCGTGAAAGTGAAAAGGAAAAGTGAAAAAAGTGCTTAAAAATTGGGAGAGCAATTTGCTCAATCCAAAAAACCCAAATTAGGGGTGTATCAGCACCTGTAAGAAAAGACATACAGACAAACAGATATAGACATACATACAATTAGTATATGCCAGCGTAGACTTATCATAGTGCTCCTAAGATGGTGGCAAACCTATGTGTGCACACAATAACAGATAACTTATGCACCATCCAAGTAGCCCTTAGGGATATAAGTACTTGCTAGGAGGTGAAGTGCTAGAGGTGGTTAAAAACTACTGTTTGTAGTGAAGGAGATAAAAACGCGATGTGAACTCTCCATGAGAAGGGATCAATTTGACCAAATGGTCGGTGACCCCCACAAGATGGTGAAATATGGAGAACATCTCACTTTAAAATTGGGCGCTACTTGCACCATGGGTCTCGGGAGGGGGGCTGGAGCGCGCTTGGCACATCCTAAGAAAAAACGGAATAAAAATGTCAGCATAACCCATACAACACACAGGCACTTAGCTTTTGTTAATCGTAGTAATCGTTCCGCTGTGGGTGCAGACTCACGCCCTCAGCGCTCACAGCCCGCTTGGCAACCTGTTAGAACCCTCTAGACCGGACCCCGACGATGGAGAGCGGGGCCGGTGAATGCGTTTAAGAGCGCTTTGTTTACGCGCTCGATTCCGGGTTGGGCGTGCCTCGTTGGGTTCGGGTTGGGCGTGTCACGCTGGAAACGAGGCTTGGGGCGCACACGCCCACTTGGGCGGAGCGCGTTTGTAATCAGACCGAGGCTTGGATTGAAAAGCCTATCCCTGCGCTAAGCCTGAGGGAGGTGTTTACACGCTAATGGTTGTTATGAGAACCATGGGTAATTGTTGTTTGTCGGAAAATAGAACGAGGGATTTGCTCGTTTTTCCTTTACTTTCAGGAAATTGGTACTGCTATGAACCAATGGGTAAAAAAATTTTTTTGCAGAGGGACAGAGCGAAAAAAACACATACTTTTAAAACACATACTTTCAAAAGGATTGGGATTTTATACATGGATTGATCTGTGGACAAGATGTTAAAGTGCACAGAGTTTTTTATGAAAAACATGTTGAATGTTGCATGTTTAAAACAGATCAGTTCTGTGTGATGTCTAACAGCCTACTGGAGTTATGGAGTTCATGTTAGGACTGTGTTCCAGGGGATATCGTCGTTGAGCCCATTGGTATTTGTCCCCAGACGGTACACCCAACGCTGTTCTTTTTCGAACAGTCTATTTTGTATATTCCTTGCACCATCAATGGTTTCAATGACAGTCCACTTCATGTCATTAGTGGTATGATTCTTTTCAAGGAAATGGCGGCTCAGCTTTGTTGTTACTTTCTTGCACCTTATATTACTCCGGTGCTCGCAGATCCGTTGTTTCACTTTTCTAGTGGTCATGCCCACGTACCGAAGATTGCAGGAACATGTGATCAGATAGACCACATTGCATGAGTTGCAATTAGTATGATCACGTTGCGTCCACACTTTCCCTTCTTCCAATGCCAAGGTTTTTGTAGGTTGTGTTAAATGGCAAACACTACAGTCCGAGCAGGGGTAATGCCCGGTGATTTTAGGGAGTCCCCACGACGTTGTCACTGATGGTGTCATATTCAGTGGATTCTCTTTTGGGCGTGTGTGGACCAGCGTATCTCTTAGACTGCGTCCCTTTTTAAAGGAAAAGAGGGGTTTTTCCCAATCCTTTTTAAAGGTTCTCACAATACTCCAGTGTTTGTTTATACTCTTTTTCATGATGTTGGAGAGGCTGCTGTATGTCGTGACACAGGTGAGTGGAATCTGATCTGAATTATTAGTTTTTTCTTCAAGAAGAGCTTCCCTTGGTTGATTTTTAGCTCTTTTGAATCCTTTGTTTAGGGTGGAGTTAGGATAGCCTCTATTTTTCAATTTTTCGGTCAGATTAGCTGATTGATTTTTGAAGTCTATGGTTGTGCTGCAATTTCTCCGCAGCCTCAGATATTGTCCGTAAGGGAGATTTTCTTTTAGCGGACGCGGGTGGAAGCTGTTAAATTGCAGGAGATTATTTTTTGCAGTAGGTTTGTTGTGGGTTTTTGTGGCCAGTGTCGTTCCACTGATTGAGATGACCACATCTAAGAACACGATTTCTTTTTTGCTTGTGGTGTTAGTAAATCTTAGATTAGGGTCTAAGGTATTGATCCATGAAAGGAAATCTTTCAAGTCATTATCACTACCATTCCAAATGAGTAGGATGTCGTCAATGTAGCGTTTCCACAAAAGCATTGACGAAAAAAAGGTGGCAGTTGGTGGTAGGATATGTTTAGCCTCAAAATCTGCCACATACAGCCCCGCCACGCTCGGCGCGAAGGTGCTGCCCATGGATGTCCCAGAGCATTGAAGGTACAATTTGTTTTTGAATGAAAAAAAGTTTTCTTTTAGTGCTATAGTGGCACAGTCGATGATGAATTTTTTTGGGGTTTGGAATTCCCAGTTGGTTGAGTCTAGGGCCTTTTTAAGGACCTCGATTGTGTCATCCTGCGGAATGCTAGTATAGAGGCTTTCCACGTCTAATGTTACAAGGGTGATAGAGTTTTCAGGAAAGTTGATTTCTGTCAAAAGTCGTAACAGGCTCTTGGTGTCCTTCAGGTAAGTCGGTGTCGACTGGACTAATGGTTTTAAAAAATGATCACAAAATTGTGATAGTGGTTCCAGAAGTGACCCAATTCCTGAGACGATTGGGCGTCCAGGTGGGGGGAGTTTGTTCTTATGCATTTTCGGCAAAGTGTAGAAGTAGGGTATTATCCTACTTGTATTATTCAAAAATGCAGCTTCATTCTTGGAAATCTGGTCTTGGTCCTCTGCTTGTTTTACCATGGAGCTAATTCTTTTTGTGAGGTCTGGGGTTGGGTCCAAAACCAGTGGCGTGTAATTTCTAACGTCACTGAGTAGATCTTTGCAGGTGGTCTCATATGCAGTAGTGTCTTGGATGACGATCCCTCCGCCCTTGTCCGCGGGTTTTATGGTTATGGAGGTGTCGTTTTTTATGTGTTGCAATGCCTCGAATTCAGCAGTACTGAAATTCCCGAATGTTCGCGGGTTTTGGCAATGTTCTAGGTCCTTAAATACCGCTTGCTCAAAGGCAGTTATGGCTGCTGGTATTGTGTGTGAGGGCGGGATGAAGGTGGAGTTAGGTCTTAAGCCTGTGTCACCTTTCCTGACTGATTCCAGTGGGTCTGTTTTTCCATCAAAAAAAGCTTTCAGTTTCAATTTGCGAAAAAACCCTGCTAATTCGCAGTGCATTTTGAATTTATCGGGTTTGGCTGTGGGGACAAAACCCAGCCCCTTCTCCAATACTTTGATCTCCACAGGAGTAAGTATTCTGGTGGATAGATTTGTCACTAGACTTAGACTCCGCTCGGACCCGGCTGCTGGTTGCTCCGGGGTGTGGTTCGCTACTGAGTCGTCTTCCTGCCAGGTTACTCTGGTGTTCCCTCTCCTCTTGCCTCGGCCTCTCCGGCCGCTCTCTAAAAAAGGCTGTCTATACTGTTGTTGGTAGTTGGCCGGAGGCAAGAAGCCTGGGTTCCAGCCCATAAAAGGGTAAGGTGGCTGTTGAAAAGCATAAGGGTGGGTGCCCATCCCCATTTGTGGGGGGTACCACTGTTGGTGGTTGCCTTGGTTTCCGTGTCCACTTCTGTTCGTTCTATTGCCACGGTTACCCCTTCTTTTAGTTTGTTTAAATGAGTTGTTACTAGAACCGCTGCTATTCGATGAGTCATCATCTGAGTAGTCTGGGTTGTTGGCATTACGTGCTGGTGGAGTGAATGAAGCCGCAGAGTAGGGATATACTTTCTCAAACTCAAATTTCTTTTGGTCCTTTTGAAGTTTTGTCACCTTTGATTGCATTAGGTTGTCTCTGTATTCGTTCATCTCCTTGTTAAGTTCATCTAGTCGTTTTTTGTAGCCGGTGATAGTGGCTTTGAAGTGAGTCTCTGTTTCCCTAATTTCTATCATAATGGATTCCGAGAGTCTTAAGGCTGTTTTGATTATTAGGACCATCCAATCGCGTGTGCAGTGCCATGCGATTGCAGCCCAATCTTTACGGAAGGCAGCATCATTCAAAAAGATGCGTGGGGCATTGGTCACCAGAAGGCCTTTCGGTGCTGTGTTGGTTGTTAAATAGCCCTTCATGATAGTACCATGAAGGACAGTACGTATGTGCTCTTTCTTTTTTTCTGACAGACTGTCCCATTCAGCCGTGTTGGCTATTGCCTGTGATATGTGAGGGTCTGCAAAAACTGCAGCATCTGACATCAACTCCTGCCAGTAACCTGGCAGGAAGACGACTCAGTAGCGAACCACACCCGGAGCAACCAGCAGCCGGGTCCGAGCGGAGTCTAAGTCTAGTGACAAATCTATCCACCAGAATACTTACTCCTGTGGAGATCAAAGTATTGGAGAAGGGGCTGGGTTTTGTTCCCCACAGCCAAACCCGATAAATTCAAAATGCACTGCGAATTAGCAGGGTTTTTTCGCAAATTGAAACTGAAAGCTTTTTTTGATGGAAAAACAGACCCACTGGAATCAGTCAGGAAAGGTGACACAGGCTTAAGACCTAACTACACCTTCAGCCCGCCCTCACACACAATACCAGCAGCCATAACTGCCTTTGAGCAAGCGGTATTTAAGGACCTAGAACATTGCCAAAACCCGCGAACATTCGGGAATTTCAGTACTGCTGAATTCGAGGCATTGCAACACATAAAAAACGACACCTCCATAACCATAAAACCCGCGGACAAGGGCGGAGGGATCGTCATCCAAGACACTACTGCATATGAGACCACCTGCAAAGATCTACTCAGTGACGTTAGAAATTACACGCCACTGGTTTTGGACCCAACCCCAGACCTCACAAAAAGAATTAGCTCCATGGTAAAACAAGCAGAGGACCAAGACCAGATTTCCAAGAATGAAGCTGCATTTTTGAATAATACAAGTAGGATAATACCCTACTTCTACACTTTGCCGAAAATGCATAAGAACAAACTCCCCCCACCTGGACGCCCAATCGTCTCAGGAATTGGGTCACTTCTGGAACCACTATCACAATTTTGTGATCATTTTTTAAAACCATTAGTCCAGTCGACACCGACTTACCTGAAGGACACCAAGAGCCTGTTACGACTTTTGACAGAAATCAACTTTCCTGAAAACTCTATCACCCTTGTAACATTAGACGTGGAAAGCCTCTATACTAGCATTCCGCAGGATGACACAATCGAGGTCCTTAAAAAGGCCCTAGACTCAACCAACTGGGAATTCCAAACCCCAAAAAAATTCATCATCGACTGTGCCACTATAGCACTAAAAGAAAACTTTTTTTCATTCAAAAACAAATTGTACCTTCAATGCTCTGGGACATCCATGGGCAGCACCTTCGCGCCGAGCGTGGCGGGGCTGTATGTGGCAGATTTTGAGGCTAAACATATCCTACCACCAACTGCCACCTTTTTTTCGTCAATGCTTTTGTGGAAACGCTACATTGACGACATCCTACTCATTTGGAATGGTAGTGATAATGACTTGAAAGATTTCCTTTCATGGATCAATACCTTAGACCCTAATCTAAGATTTACTAACACCACAAGCAAAAAAGAAATCGTGTTCTTAGATGTGGTCATCTCAATCAGTGGAACGACACTGGCCACAAAAACCCACAACAAACCTACTGCAAAAAATAATCTCCTGCAATTTAACAGCTTCCACCCGCGTCCGCTAAAAGAAAATCTCCCTTACGGACAATATCTGAGGCTGCGGAGAAATTGCAGCACAACCATAGACTTCAAAAATCAATCAGCTAATCTGACCGAAAAATTGAAAAATAGAGGCTATCCTAACTCCACCCTAAACAAAGGATTCAAAAGAGCTAAAAATCAACCAAGGGAAGCTCTTCTTGAAGAAAAAACTAATAATTCAGATCAGATTCCACTCACCTGTGTCACGACATACAGCAGCCTCTCCAACATCATGAAAAAGAGTATAAACAAACACTGGAGTATTGTGAGAACCTTTAAAAAGGATTGGGAAAAACCCCTCTTTTCCTTTAAAAAGGGACGCAGTCTAAGAGATACGCTGGTCCACACACGCCCAAAAGAGAATCCACTGAATATGACACCATCAGTGACAACGTCGTGGGGACTCCCTAAAATCACCGGGCATTACCCCTGCTCGGACTGTAGTGTTTGCCATTTAACACAACCTACAAAAACCTTGGCATTGGAAGAAGGGAAAGTGTGGACGCAACGTGATCATACTAATTGCAACTCATGCAATGTGGTCTATCTGATCACATGTTCCTGCAATCTTCGGTACGTGGGCATGACCACTAGAAAAGTGAAACAACGGATCTGCGAGCACCGGAGTAATATAAGGTGCAAGAAAGTAACAACAAAGCTGAGCCGCCATTTCCTTGAAAAGAATCATACCACTAATGACATGAAGTGGACTGTCATTGAAACCATTGATGGTGCAAGGAATATACAAAATAGACTGTTCGAAAAAGAACAGCGTTGGGTGTACCGTCTGGGGACAAATACCAATGGGCTCAACGACGATATCCCCTGGAACACAGTCCTAACATGAACTCCATAACTCCAGTAGGCTGTTAGACATCACACAGAACTGATCTGTTTTAAACATGCAACATTCAACATGTTTTTCATAAAAACTCTGTGCACTTTAACATCTTGTCCACAGATCAATCCATGTATAAAATCCCAATCCTTTTGAAAGTATGTGTTTTAAAAGTATGTGTTTTTTTCGCTCTGTCCCTCTGCAAAAAAAATGTTTTACCCATTGGTTCATAGCAGTACCAATTTCCTGAAAGTAAAGGAAAAACGAGCAAATCCCTCGTTCTATTTTCCGACAAACAACAATTACCCATGGTTCTCATAACAACCATTAGCGTGTAAACACCTCCCTCAGGCTTAGCGCAGGGATAGGCTTTTCAATCCAAGCCTCGGTCTGATTACAAACGCGCTCCGCCCAAGTGGGCGTGTGCGCCCCAAGCCTCGTTTCCAGCGTGACACGCCCAACCCGAACCCAACGAGGCACGCCCAACCCGGAATCGAGCGCGTAAACAAAGCGCTCTTAAACGCATTCACCGGCCCCGCTCTCCATCGTCGGGGTCCGGTCTAGAGGGTTCTAACAGGTTGCCAAGCGGGCTGTGAGCGCTGAGGGCGTGAGTCTGCACCCACAGCGGAACGATTACTACGATTAACAAAAGCTAAGTGCCTGTGTGTTGTATGGGTTATGCTGACATTTTTATTCCGTTTTTTCTTAGGATGTGCCAAGCGCGCTCCAACCCCCCTCCCGAGACCCATGGTGCAAGTAGCGCCCAATTTTAAAGTGAGATGTTCTCCATATTTCACCATCTTGTGGGGGTCACCGACCATTTGGTCAAATTGATCCCTTCTCATGGAGAGTTCACATCGCGTTTTTATCTCCTTCACTACAAACAGTAGTTTTTAACCACCTCTAGCACTTCACCTCCTAGCAAGTACTTATATCCCTAAGGGCTACTTGGATGGTGCATAAGTTATCTGTTATTGTGTGCACACATAGGTTTGCCACCATCTTAGGAGCACTATGATAAGTCTACGCTGGCATATACTAATTGTATGTATGTCTATATCTGTTTGTCTGTATGTCTTTTCTTACAGGTGCTGATACACCCCTAATTTGGGTTTTTTGGATTGAGCAAATTGCTCTCCCAATTTTTAAGCACTTTTTTCACTTTTCCTTTTCACTTTCACGCCCCCAGGTTAGGGTGGACTATTAGAGTGTCCATACCGCCGGGGTTATAGTCCTGAAGAATGCCATATATACCACACTGAAGGCAGAAACATGTTGACTGATTAATTTTAATAAATTTGTGGTATTTAGCTGAATTTAAACAAAATCCTAATAACCTTGGCTTTTAAATTCAGACACATATACCACTCACACGTGTCTTAGGGATCACTCATTAAAGTTTTTTTGATACCCTGTTAGTCACTTTTAATTTGAGAATCTTCACAACACTTCCTCCCCACACAACCAGCTCCGCAGTCTTTCTGGCGTCGTAGCACACCGAAGAGACACTCGGTCTCTTCGGTGGGGCCCGATGATGAAGCATGACACTGACTAGGTCGGTGTGTGAGGGCTTTCATACTCAAATAGAGTGACTGTGATCCCACTCAACTAGAGTGACTGTGATCAATACTATCCACTTATCCTTTTGCTCCACATTTCTGGTAGTCGTGTACTTGACCAGACGAGACCTCTCTCTTTTTTTGTTGTTTGAGGCTTATAAAGGCACCACATTGATGCAGGGCCCAGTGTCACTATGGGCCTCAGATTCCCCCACACCGTGCAGTCTCGCCTTTTCGTCCCGCTGCTGCTGCCGGCGTCGGGTGAGTCGTCCCGTGCTGTTAGTGGTCTCTGGCCGCCCAGGCCCTGCTCTACCAGCAACGCCACACCTGCCATCTTGTTTCCGGGCCTCGTTGCCACTCCAGGCCCCGGCGTCTGCAGGCGTTCTTAGGCCGCGATGTTCAGAGCGGCGCCGCAGCGCAGCTGACGGGAGTTCGCGGGTGCGGGTAGGCGCGTTGTGGAGCGGAGATGCTCCGGTTCCAATTTCCAGACAGCAGCGCTGTCGTAGATCAGGATTAGTGTGGCGGATGATTAGGGAGAGCTCGTTTGGCCGCGGAGCTCGGTTAGGTCGCGGCCATCTTTGTTGGTCGCTGGCCACGCCCCCCCGAATTACATCATTCTTGATGTGCATGACTGAAGCCTACATTAATTACCAGTGGTTGAGATTAACTCAAGCAGTCCACCCATCATTTGGGTTTGCCCAGATGTGGGCCCCACATGTGGGTCGCATGGCGTTCAAATCAAAGGGCCCCAACTAAGACTGTTTGGAGCTGTTAAGGCTACGTTAGGACCAGGAGCCAGAAGCTTTGTTTTTCTTCCACCGGGTCAACCACCCAACTAATCTTAGAGCAGTGGTAAAACTCAAGGTATTTTATACTACTTACTACTGTATTTCGCTATATTAGTAGGTTCATTACCTTTTTTTTCTTCCGGAGTTTTACATAGCACAAACTTGACCCGAAGATATCCGGTATGCGAGCACTTTACATGAGCACCAGTTGCATTACATAGGCACGGGGAGATTAAGTTATTTGCCCAGAACCACAGGATGTTGAGTGTCCTTGGCGAAACTCGAACCCGGCTCCCCAGATCGTTGATCGCCATAGCTGTTAGGCCACATATGATTTTGATATTTCCTGATTCTCTGCAGTTTATAAAATAGTCATATATGACCTAAAACATGCTTCTAAACCCTGCAACTTTAGACTAAAACCACAAAACTGAAAAAAGCAAATGTGACCTCCCTAAAAATCAAAACGCAAGCAGAATAATGTAAGCTATTTCAGAGTTTTTGTGCTTGTACTCTTCTTGTAACCCAGCCCAAGCCCTACTTGTATAATCAATGGTGCTTCACACAAATCGCTGTTTTCTTTCTACGTACGTATTTATTTCTTGATGTCTGTATGCATACTCTATGTTTGGCACTCCAGGCTACATTCTAGGTTCTATTCTGCTTATATATAATATCATTCAAACTGCTAAATGGGATCCGCTATGTCATGTTGACTAGTAAAGGCACAACTGCATGTTATTCATTAGCTTTGCAAGCCTCTGTAATTCTAAACATTTGCGCTCTCACCAATCTTATGCACCACTGCCCATCCTACATACCATTGTACGTAAATCCTCTGTTTCTCAAACACCCTTTTCTAAGTATTATCCCCAGTGAACACATGGTTGACTTCAGCCTGGTGTTTTCCGACTAACCATAGGTAGAGTGCTCTGAAACCCTGCTGGGTTAAGTCTGTGCCATATAAAACAAAAAAAGAGGTTTTAGAGTACATATAGCCATAGGTCGATTTTGTGTGGGCCGTATGTAATCGATTATTACCTCTCAGGTACTGATCACTTTAAATCCTAAATGTTCATCCCAGCTACCCCACTTAAACAAAATTGTGTGATCTTGGTGGAATCATCTCACCTCCCTCTGTCTCAGTTTGATCTGATAATGTAACATTGTATTGGTTTGTGCTTAATCCATTGGTCATTAGTTATTTTTGGTTGTTGGGATTATTCCTCTCGAGGAAATGATTTCATGAATTTTCATCAGTTTCTTTATAGCAGATGTGGGTGGATCTGTGAGATGCTGAATGTGCTGCTCCAGTTTAACTGGGATCCGCCAAATCATTGATTAGTGAATTTCAGGGTAGAGTTCATGTGGAAAGCCCGAGAATATTTGAGATGGATTCTGAAAAAAATCTAACAAATTGCTGTGCCCTACGCTTTTACCTGATCCTGGCTATGCTGTCATCCCCAGACTTCAGTATATGCAGACTCATCCTTTGCTACAAATGTGACCTCGGTGCTGCAACTGTTTACATAGTGAAGAAACGTGTTTGTAAGCAGGAACACACTGCTCTTGTACTTTATGAACCCTCACATTCCTCCCCCTGTAGCGCAGGATGTCTCTCTACACAAACTACCCCTAAGCGATAGTCCTCCTACTTGAGAGGAAGGAATCAGAAACCCAGGCCAACACGCTACAATTTAAGTGCGCACTCAAGGGTGCAAACTATTGTGCAATTCTGTAAAGTGAAGTAGCTTGTAAAAGAATAAACTCTAAATTGCAATTGCAAAGTTTACAAAGTGTTGGCTAAGTGGCAGAGCATTACCTCCTGGACCACCAAAAATACAACAATTAAGATTCAATATATATTTTATTCGAAGTTGGATATGTGAATTACTCCGATATCTTAGATCTTGTTGGTGTGCACATACAACATCTAGGATCTACATGCCAGATCACTTTTTGAGATAGAATACATAGACGGAAATGGTGGATCAATTATGCACACATATTATGGATTACATCAAATTCACTCGTGCAATTTTACACTGACCGTTTGACATCTGGAAGCCCACTTTCTGTAAAATGTTTTTGCAAAGGTTACTTGGAGCAAATGGCAGTACAACATTACACCTACTCCAGGGCAAAGTGCTTGGACATGGTGAGGAGCAGTGGCCACAGGCCAAATAACCATATAAGAAAAGGCTTTTGGGGGGTCTTATTTACGAACACATAATACAGCACGCAAGATTCAAGTTACAGAATATTTTAGAACAGCTATTTTTAACATTTTCTGTTTTGTAAGTATAGGACGACGATTATTGGTATAGATCTGGTAGCCTGAACCTGAATAATTTACTGAACCCCAATATTTTGATCACTCCAAATTGCCTCTGGAAATATGACTCCAGCACCCTTGATCTAGCTATAAGAGACGCCACATTCCTCGACATCAGTCCCAACAAATGAACAGAATTAAACAAAAATAGTGACTGGAACCATTTATTACAAAAAGAAATTAGAATAGGCAATACAAAGTAAAATCAGTACAAGGCATGGGTACATACTACAAAGTCACAAACCATTTAAAGTACCTATAATTGTCAGGTTCATCTAGAACATTACATAATTTCTAATAAGGGAAGTAGTCATTCATTAATTAGACTGAGTTGTGAGAAAATGAAAGTCTTGCCCAAACGGACAGAGTTCCATGTGAAAAAATAAAGACACCACCACCCACATAAAACCAGTGATTTCCATATGCATAAACAATAAGGGGAAACTGCAGATTCAGCGTAGAATGATTATGGGCAGCACATAGTAGACAAATCATAAAATGGATTGTCACAACAAAATTTATAACACTACCCACTTCTAAAAATAATCAAAAATCTTCCATGACCTTCTGCAGCTACATAATCCGGAGTTCAAAAACACAATACGAAACATCCTATAACAAAGACCAATGCAGTATTGTGCTAGCAAGCCTGTATCGAAATTTCCAGAAGACGTGTCCTTCAAAATGTTACATCAGGAACACTATGGAAGTTTTAACTCACACTAAATGCTCAATAAAGAAACAATCAGTTATGTCACATTGCACTGTGCTCTGTGGAAAACTGTAGGGAGAGAAGACTCGCAGGGGGGCATTGATTGGGAGGGGGAATGAGCAGGAGCAGGATGAACAATAACACCAGAAACTGGATCCATTTTAATAACATGGTGTCTAAAAGACAATGAAGCATTACTAAAGTACATTATTAATCACACTTATAAACATTTCTATTATTTCTTTTACAGTGCAAGATAATTATTAATAAGTTATGGCTATATTAATCACAAAGTTATTAATTCACCCACATTGTTATTAAAAATTGGAGAGTCTTAGTATCGCCCGGACTGTTCAACACCACCGTCACTTTTCACTCTAAAGGATAAGCCCACCTTTTCTACTCCACAGCCTAATACCACACCTAGGACGTGGCGTTTAACTCTCTGTTTCTAGGCACGATCCTTGGTGGCCTCTACGACCTTAACACCAGTTGAAATACCTGCATACCCCCTCTAAGTACATGGTTTCGAGCCCATACTCTCCCTTTCTTCGATAGTCTGTCCTTTTTAGGGCTCGCCTGCTGATGCGCATGCGCATAGCTGGCGAAGCTCTATAGTGGCTTATCCAGAGTTTAACCACTGGCGATTCCATTCAGTGCATGTGCTTTTTAGGTCATTGCAGAAGCGCAAGCCCTAAAAAGCATGTGCACAATGCTACCAGCCGCCTGCCTGCCTGCCTCGCAATACCACATCAAAGGCAGCCCTCCCAGCGCATTTCTCACCCCCTAATTATTCACGGCCGGCTGGCCGTACTTTCAGTTTCACGCCGTCACCTTTTATGCTCTCTGATGCCGTTTCTCGCGTTTCTCCTCCCCCCAGTGTACTTTTTTAAAAACTTGTTTTATTTCACCCTAGTCAGTCGTTGCTTGCAGTCATTGATGTAACAGAGTGCCTACATATTGGCTTTAGCTTCTGATTGTCGCTATATTCATTTTGTTTTGCTTGCACCTCTTCTCTCTCTGTTGTTCATGTTTTTTAATTGATCTCGCGTTTCTCCTCCCCCAGTGTACTTTTTTTAAACTTGTTTCATTTGTCCCTCCCCACCCCTCTTCCAAGATCGCTGTTTATTTTTTAATAATTAAATAACACAGTCCACGCAGAGGCTCAAACCTTGTACTCCAGCTCCAACATCAAAAGCTTCAGCAGCTGCGCAGCCTGTCAAAAGATAAGCGCACCTTTAAATCGTGGCTTTGTGGTACAATCAGTTCTGCCCATGCTTCTTGTTGTTCACCTACTCTTTACGGGACATGCGCTTTTTCAAAACTGCACATATTATGTAACGCATTTTTGCTGATTTAATCTTACTCTTTCTATGCCTATATTTTATTAATCCAGCATGCGGTATGTACAAGCTCAGAGCAGCCTCAGAATGGAGGTGAGATTTGACATTTCTTTTCATACAGCTTGGGGCTGCCAGACACTGGCTCGGATTTCGCCACTCTCATCCTGATATTTCAAACTGGACGAGCAATGCGCTTGCTGGTTTCGAACAAAGCTTAGCACAAGATGGTGCGTCGAATTCACCCTCCCCCATACAGAGAGCGTTGGAGCTGCAATGGATGGAGATATCAGCAGTTTCTCTGCGTCCCTTTGTCCGATAAAAAGTTGTTTGCCAACTTACTACGTGGCCTTTTTGTTTCAATTCCTCACTGACTTCTAGATGGTTTGATAAATCGTCGTGACAATGCCCTTTTTCGCTTGCACGTGCCTCTGCTGTTACAGGATCCTATGTAAACGCGAGCCGTGTCTCTTGGGGTTCTAGAAGTTTTGTGTGCTTTGTTAGTGATACTTGGTTTCCACGTCCATTACTGACATTCCATTCCGTCTATTTGAGCATTCCATACTAATAGCGCCAAAACTTAGACCCTGTTTACACAAGTTCAAGGCCATGCACGTCGGCATGGCTCGCTGTATTAATCGGGAAGTAGACATTCCAAAAATCTGACAACTGCACATGGTTTATTTTTCTTTGTTATGTGAATTATTTGAAGCCAGTAAGAGCGCAGTACAGTCAGTTGTCTCTTTTACTTGTTCTCCTGTTTCCACCTCGACTCTTTCCATTTTTCCTTCGTCTTTATTCATTTGACAGGCTTCCTATGTTTCCCTCCCTCATATTAAACAATCCACACCTTCCATGCTCTTTTTTGCAAACCCTCCTTCTTCCCTTCTGACCATTAGATGTCCCAGTCTCCATCCCTTCCAGTCTGCCCTTCTGTGCGTCTGTCCATTTGTTGTGCACACTACCTTCAGTGTGAGAGCCTACTACCTTCAGTGTGAGAGCCTAATGACAACTTTACAAAATATCTTGATGTCCAGCTTTTGAAGGGACCTGAGAGACATTGGTCTGTTTTTACGGAGTACAAACATCAGAGACAACTGTAGTCATGGACAGAAGGAATTCTTAGCGAATGTACATGTACTAGACGAACACGGACACATTTACATTCACTATACAGTTTCAACGTACACGTTGCTTTATTGCTTTTAATGTAAATCGCAGCGAGCTGGAGGTTGCAATCAGGCAGCCGCTTTTTGAACGCCTTGGCACCCTCCTTTCTGCCGTCAGGGTCCCAGATCAGTGACACCCGATGCGCCTTGATTCTCAAAGGTATTTCTTCACAGCACTGCCCATCCCCCTGCGTCTGCAGCGTAAACTGACTTCAGCAATTCGGGCACACTGGCCTCTTGACATGCTAATGGCCCTTTTGTTCTGCGCAAGTGTGTATTTGCATGGGGGTATCTGCCCATCCCGAAGCCTCTCGAACAGCAGACCAAGGGAAGGGCTTCGTGTACATGATGGAGCGCAAAAAACGGCTTGCATGCTTTAACTACCTTGCAAACGGAATGTGAAGAATATTTCCTCCTTTAGTCAGAAAATTCTGCATTTCATAGTGATATGTTTTCACGCGTATTTTACATGAATTATTCTAAGAATTTCTTTACAGACTCATCGAAAATTGGTAATTCATTCAAGGGGGCACTCATATTTGAAAATAATACCTCACATATCAAATCTTTTTTTTAAAGATTCACGGCTTCCGTGTCAATGTACCTCCTACATTATCACTCAGCACCACCACAGCATCACTCAGCGCTACCCCAGCATCACTCAGCACCACTCACCATCACCACATCATCAGTCAGCATCACCCCAGCATCACTCAGCACCACCACATCACCACTCAGCATCACCACATCATCACTCAGCGCTACCCCAGCACCACCACATTATCACTCAGCACCACCACATTATCACTCAGCGCCACCCCAGCATCACTCAGCGCAACCACAGCATCACTCAGCGCAGCCACAGCATCACTCAACGCAACCACACCATCACTCAGCGCAACAACAGCATCACTCAGCGCAACAACAGCACCACTCAGCACCACCACAGCATCACTGGTTCAAATATGTTCTTTCAATGTTTCAAGCTGTTTTCAAGCTTTCACGCTTTATTACAAATCACAAAAAGATGTTAATATTTCACTTCTGTTCTTGGATTTTCGTCACAATAAAAAACACTGAACATAATCTTCACAAAAGTTATTTACAAAAATGTAAGCTATTGTCATTACAAATTAAATAAATTATTTAAGTATTAATTATTTAAAAAAATTAAAAGCATTGTGATTTGTAATATCAATACATCTAAGTCACGTAAATACAAAACATGTTGCATTACAAATGCTATAGGTGTCACATTTGCGAAAGTTATAACTATTGCCATTATAAATGACAAAGCTATTTAACTATTTGAAAAAATAACACATAAAAAAAACATTTATAAGACCAATAGCTCAAACTCTCCTAATGCGAGCCCTATTGCTTTTCCAATGCTTGTTTATCCTGCTTTTCCCACTTCTCCAGCCTCTACCCCTCCAGACCCTTACATTCCCTTTTCCACGCCCCTCCACTTTCCCAGGCACCATCCCTATATTGCTCTCTGATCCCCAACCCTTCCTTATTCCAACTCCCCCCTCAGTACATTAGGTGGTATTGATACCCTTATTCCAACCTGCCTCATCACTATACAACTTCGTATATTAGGTGGTATCAATACCATCATTCCAACCTACCTTATCACTATATACCTACAATCTCCCATTATGAACTGTTCATACCTAAAACATGCATAATATAAAGATATTATCTCTTACTGTGAAGGAATTGAACCACCCCACTAAATTCCAGATAATTCTAGACTACCTCCATAAGATTATGGGTGACCTAAACCTCCTACAAGAAACAAAAGCAGCTACGAAAGAAACCATCTTTTTACGTAAACATTGGGTGAATGATTTATCTTGTGCTCCGGCCATAAAAAAGAAATACTGACTCTTTACCCTTACCTCTACTTCCTCGGATCTCCAGATCACATCCAGTGAAGCAGATCGAGAAAGAAGATGACTAATTACAAATCTCCAAAAGGATGACTACACATTTATTTTGGTAAATATCTACGCTCCTGAGGGGAGCGGAGCTTGCCTGGCTTAAAGATGGCCTCAGCTTAGCGTAGCTCCGAGAGCCCACTAGCACATCCTTAATCATCCTGCTTCCCTAAGCGATAATTACCCTCCTTTGCCCCCGGTCTGGAAGTGCAGATTGCCCGTGGTGACAATTGCAGCCGAAAACCTGAGCAAAAGCAGTGGTGGGAGAGCGGAGAACGAAGGCACATATCCTGGCCTGAAGGGCGGCTTATGCACGAGAGAATTGCGAGGCGTGATCGTACTCTGGAGCGGCCCTGAAGGAGAATCTACCATGGGCTGCGGCTGGCCCCATTGAGTATCGACCACCCATGAAGATCTGCATGGAGGCTTCCCCCTGAGACAAAGCTGCTGGTGTCCCTGAAGTCCGGCGAGAAACCAGGACGCTGCGTTGGGAATATGCCGAGCCGGAGACTCTGAGACAAAATGACATTGCAAGGTAGGGGGGATGCCCGGGAGGGCGGGGGCGAGCGGTGGACCTTTTCCAGTGACCTGGGGGACCGCATGCCGCACTGCGACACTTCACACCACAGCACCCGACGCCTCCCAATGCCATCGCTCCTGACTCCATCAGAGAGGAGCTCGACCTGCAACGCGAGTGACTTCAAGGGCCCCAACGCCCTCCATTTCTCACAGGTACTGTTTGTGGGTCTTACTGACATCGAAGCTGGCCCGCGACCAGCCAGAACTGTTGGATTCGTTGTTCACGACACCGTGATAGCCCCGGACGGAGCTATTGGCATCGAAGGAACTTTATTTGAACCTTATTTTTGAAGCTGCAGGATCTAAATATAGTATTGTGGATTTTTGTCGTATTTGGTCTTGTCTTAACGTATATAAAAATAATAGCTATTTTTCTAAACTGGTGTTGTGTCCTTTTGTAGTGCGTACACTATATTACTGTTAGTTATGTGAAAATGCTTTACACACTGCCTCTAGGATAAGCCTCGCTGCTTGTGCCATGCTACCAAGGGGGTACCAACAGGACTATGCCCATATTCAAAATATATAGGAACAGGACAGTTCTTTACACTTCATGTCACGGATGAGGGCTAGAATCACTAATAAGCCCAAAATAAATTCTCAAAATGGCTATGCAGATTGGTTGAAGATGTGGTGACTGCGTTGGAAGAGGGGTAGTCTTATACGACGAGTATAGCACAAACCCTATATTTTAACAAGAAAAGTAGGGGGGTCGTCTTATACGCCCAGTTGTCTTATACGCCGGAAAATACGGTAGGGAGAAGAGTTCTTTAGTGGGTTTAACCACCGAGTCAATTTTCGGGGCTGAGAACTCTTTGCACGAACTTCCAAAGAGCTTGTGTTACCGTTTCAGCGCTAGTTGCAATGAGAGTGACTGATCGGACTGTAATCTATCTGCCAATCTCGTTTGAGGCATTTGCAGTGTTACTTAGCTGCTGCTAACTGTTCCTTACACCATGGTGCAGAAGAGAACATTCTAGGATTGTGACTGGAGGACAAGGGAGCTATACCATCAAGAGCCACGGTTAGCCAAGAGTAAAGAATGTGAGCCGCTAGGTCTAAGTTAATGTTCTCATTCATTTTTGGATAGGAAGCAGCCAAGGCAGTTGTAAAGCTCTCAAAATTGGCTTTGGCCCATTTCTGGAGAGGAAGGTCTGACCATTGTAAGCACCGAGAGATGGTTTAGTCAAAGGAAAAAAGAAGATGATCAAATAGTGACCCGACCAGGGCAGACTGATGGGGGGATCCAATAAGAGAGATGTAACATTGAAGAAAATGGGATCTAGCGTATGCCCTTTTGTGTGCATGGGTTTTGGATACTAGTTGGAGCAGGTGCAGGGTTTTGAGATCTCTAATTAAAGTAGTCGCTGCCGGGCAATCGTTAGCTTCGAAATGAAGATTAAGATCACCTAGCACCTAACAGTGCAGGATACTAGCCTCCTATTTTAGACAAAATTACAGTCGTCCCAGGATAACCTCTATTACTAATGCATACAGCACACCCTCCACAAAGGAAGAGGATATACTTGCCCCTTTTGAATCCTTTTACCACAACCTTTACACTAAATCCAATCACACTCCATACGAAACTTGCCTACAAGACCTTAATGCGATCCCCATCTCAAAAATAGACAACAAAACTAAATCCCAGTTTGAAAAACCTAATAACCAAAGAAAGATCACAGGTACAATCAAACTACTCAAAGCTGGGAAAGCACCATGGCCGGACGGCTTCCCGGCTACTTCGACCCAACCTGGGGTTCCTCCCTAATCACAACCCTGGAAGACCTCTTCTCTCACTTCTCATCAACGTTCACAGGAACTGCGGCGAAAGCCACAATAATAGTCAACCCCAAAGAAAGTAAAGACCCCTCTATTCCGAAGAACTAACCCTCAAACTCACTAATAAACATTTACTGCAAAATATACGCCAAAATCCTTGCCCTTAGAATATAACCCATTCTCCGTACAATATTACACCCGTCATAGTATGGATTTATTAAGTGTAGTTTCAGCAATGATAATATCAGACTCTTCAGTCATATCGTCGAGAAAACTCAACTACTCAACCAACCAGCCTGCGTGATTGCTCTAGATGCAGAAAAGGCCTTCGATAAGTTCTTGTTGTCTTTCTACCAAGCTAGCCGTACCGCATTCAATCTCGGTCACAATCTATCTAAAATGATTCTAGCACTATACAAGGATCCTAAAACCTGAATTAACTTCACCCAAAACCTGTCAAACGGCTTCAGCCTGGAACAAGGCACTACACAGGATGCCCCCTCTTGTTTTTCTACTCACATTGGAACCACACCTCATAAAAATAAGCACGATTTTTCTATATCCCCTGCATCCCATTTCAAACTGGTCGACAAAAAGTGGCAGCATATGCAGATGGCATCCTCAGATTCACATCTCAAGCTGATTCCTCCATTCCCAACATTATGTTCACTATCATGGACTATGCATTAGTCTCAGGTAACACACTTAATACTAACAAAACGGACGTTCTACCATTGAACGTCCTCTGCAACAGCTCTATTATCAGAGGCCACGGCCTCAAATGGGCTCTAAACAAAATAAAATACGTAGGCATTGGGTTCAATCAAAACCTCAGAGAATCCTTTGGCCATAATGAGAAAGTCACCCTTTTCAACATAAAAGATCTACTAGATAAATGGTTGACCAGATTCATCAGCTGGTGGGGTAGTACTGAAGCCATCAAAATGATGATTTCACATCTTATCAACTTTCTAATCAGCATGTCACCGATTCAGTTGTTAGACAACTTCTTTACAAAGATAGATCTTATATTCAACGACTTTCTGTGGCACACCAAAAGACCGAGAATAGCTATAAAAAACTTTACCTTACAAGGAAACTCAAAGGCCTAAACCTCCCAGACTATTGTAGATTCTAAATGGCATACCTAGCAAGACAGGGGCTTTTCTAGTTTCCCTACCCATAAGCACTCTCCCCATTTGGCTTAACATTGAGCGCAATCTAGCCCGACCACTCTCTCATTTCCCTTATAACCACTAAGAAAATAAGAATTAAACTCTTCACTTACAATCTTTCCCATACAGAACAGGCCCTATGGAAAATCGACAATAAACTCCCAAACAAAATACGCTATTCCACACTTGCATCACTATTGCATAACAATAACCTCAAAACACAGGGCAAAACTGTCTTCTTGGGAAAATGGGCACCCAGGGTCATTATTTTAGTAGGAGACCTGGGCTACCCCTCGGATCCCATTCCCTTATCACTCCTGAAATTCAAATTTCAACTTGACAAAATTGACTTCTAGCAATTTCTAAAGCTATTATTGCCAGACTTAAACCCCCAAGAACACCTGACCTTCCATCCATGCTGGAGAACATAGCCAAGGGAGGTCACAGAGCTTCCAGGTTTTACTCCTTACTGACTCCCACAAATTCCTCCCTCACTAAACCGCTAAAAGCTAAATGGGAATCTATTCTGAACAATATGAATATCATACAGAACTCAGTCTTAAACTGAACATCTTTTTGGTCCAACCTAAAAACCAAAAAAATCACACCCCCAGAAGCCCAATGCAGAATATGAACCACATACATAGCCCACTGTACCCCTGCCAAACTATATAAGATAGGCCTCTCAGGCTCAGATACCTGTTGGAGCGGCAGTAATGCAACGAGAGGCTTACCCCATATGCTACTTGAATGCACCTACACTAAAAACTTCTGGGCTGAACTTCAGCCTATCATCTTGAAGATCCTTAAGACAAATTGGATCTCTGACCTTGCCTCTATAGCACTTGGTATTCTCCCCCTGACATATCACTTTGCATAGACTGTGAAGGTTGTATATTTTGGGACATATTGTAACTGTAACCCGAGGTGTTGGGTAAAGGACCTAGTCAATGGTTAGGGATAGGGCAATCAGTAGGATCTGGAATGCCGCCAGGAAAGAAAAATTTCCTTCTTGAGTCCCCTCTCTCACCAGGGTTTCCCCACAGTGACATGCTTCATCATAGCTCTCTACGAACTGGGGGGTGCTGCGACTTGCGACATTTACGTAGGAGCACTTAAGTGGAAGACTGATTGGATGCCCTATCCCTAACCATTGACTAGGTCCTTTACCCAACACCTCGGGTTACAGTTACAATACAATAAAGGAGGGCGGATCTAGCTCATAGAGACCCCTACCTCCCCATTAATGTTGTTTTTATTATGGGACATACCAATCTCAATTGGATTAAAAGCTATTCTGGCCGAACGGAAATACTCTCTACCCACACTAAGCAGGAATGGGTCCAACTCACCAGGGGGGCTAACAGCTCCTTAAACACCTTCCTAAAAACTCCCTTAAAAAAAGAAATGGGTGAGACCATCTCCAGTACAACATCTCCTCATAGATATCACACTTCCCTCCCCTCCCCATCCCCCAATCACCTTCCCACTCCATTCCCCCACTCCCTCCAATCTATCTTCCAGCCTCCATCCTACACTTCCTCTCCTTCTTTCTGTAACCCATTGTGCCTATGTATCTCTTCTATCCTTTGTCACCTCTGTTTCTCCATTCACTACCTCCATACCATAATACTATTTTGAGGCATTTTCAAAACACAATACTTTTAATAAAACCTCATAACTCCCCAATTACCTATAGTACTCATGTACTATGAAACTACTGCATGCACTTCAGTATTTGTCTATGCTTCCTCGATACCACATCTCTTTTTACAAAGTGTACCATACCCTTTCTCATTTATTATACCCCACTATGAGATGATTTGATTGTTTCCTTCGTGTGCTGTTTACTTCATAAGTTGTCAATAACAATTGTTTGAAATAAAGAAAAGACTACTAGAGTCTGAGAGTAAGATGAAAAGAATGCAGCTGCCTAATGGCAATGGAAACATCAAAGTCTTTCATTTTTTCCTACTTACGTTTGTTTTTTTCCTGTCTCAGGATAAAAGGAAGCCTATTACAAGCTCTTCAAGAGCTAATACTGAAAAGGAACTACCTCCTCTCAAGACAAGTCTAAGCTTTGGTATGTTAGGGAGGTGTGCATTTGTTGATCTGTGGGTAAAGTAATGACTAACTCTCCAGTTCAGATACTTAGGGTCAGTCTCACGGAAAGCTCTGAAAACTGTAATCAGGGCTTTAAAAAGAATAGGGCCATGCACAGAAAGCCAGTGCAGTTGCCTCAAGTGGTCAGAGACAGAGCTCTGGCATGGGAGCTCGAATACCATTCTTGCAGCTGCATTCTGAACCACCTGCAGCCTGTTATTTAAGTCTTAGGTAAACCTAAATTGAGACTGTTGCCGTAGCCCATCCTTGATGTTATGGGTGCATGTACCACAATTTTGCAGGCCTATAATGGTAGAAAGTTGAAGAGCTTCTTCAATTACTTTATAAGGAGGGAAATATTCCTGTCACAGAAACTTGTGGGCAAATTGACAAGTCTTTGGGAAATCAGACATGGATTGCGTGATCGAAGATGAAAGATGGCTTAATCATTTCAAACAAATCTATGAAAGTGAAGTTTCATTCCCGTCAGATAGTGTCCCTTCGTGGAATATTATGACCATGGATTTTAACATCTGTGAGGTTGAAAAGGCCATTAAAGACACAAGTAAACATAAGGCACCGGGACCTGATGGGGTACCTGCTGATCTCTACATGCAGTATCCCCAATTCTGGTCCAAAATATTGACCAATGTTTTTAATGCGATACCTTCGGCAGGCTTTCCCTCTTCTTGGTCCACCTCTATAATTGTTCCGATTTTTAAGAAGGGGAACAGGGGGGACCCGGCTTGCTACAGGCCAATCTCCTTGCTTGACTCTGCTGTTAAAATCTTAGGCAGAGTCATTCTACAAAGACTCGGGGATTGGCTGGAAGGGAGTGGGGTCCTCTCTGACCTTCAGTATGGTTTTAGGGCTCACAGGGGGACCATGAACCAATGCTTAAACCTCCACCTCATAATTAGTAAATACACCGTGGTGAAGGAGGGGCATTTATATCTAGGGTTTATGGACTTATCCTCCGCTTTTGATTTGGTTAATCGCTCTAAACTTTGGCTTATTTTGCGGGATTTGGGTTTGGACACTACTTTGGTGAATTTTTTACATGACCTCCACCAGAATTTGTTTGCCTCCGTTAGGGTTACAAGGGAAGGTAGATGTACTGAAAAATTTAGATCAGGGAGAGGGGTCAGACAGGGTTGCATCCTGGCCCCTCTCCTATTCACACTCTACATTAACTCCCTGGGTAAATCACTCAATCTAGCCACCATGGACGTCCCGCGTATGGGAGGATCCCCTATCCCGGTCCTCCTGTACGCGGATGACGCCGTCCTAATAGCCCGTACAGGCATTGGTCTGCAAAAATTGTTAGACCATTTCGGATCATTCATGGAATCTTTAGATTTAAAGATCAATACACTAAAATCCCATGTCATGGTCACGGGCACACGTAGGAAAAGCCTGAAGATTAAAACTTTTAGTTGCAACGGATTACAAATCTCTAGGGTACCTTTTTTTTGTTATCTAGGCGTCACTTTTGACGAAAAAGGATCCTGGGGACCTCAACTAAAATTGAAGGCCAACGTAGTTGCAAGATCTACTACAGGTCTCATGAGCTTTTCTAAAAAATTAGGTTCTAGGCCCATGGAGGCCATGATCCGTATCTACAAATCAAAGTGCCTGGCTATTGCATCCTATGGGGCTGACATCTGGGGCTATGTTCCCTCTCAAGGCATTCAAATTGTAGAAAATAATTTTATTCGAACTTTGTTGTCACTCCCAAAGTCATCGCCTACATATTCCATCCATAGTGAAGTCGGCCTGGGCCACATTACTGACCTTCTAAAAATGGCCCCCCTGCTATGCTGGGTGAAAACCTGGACAAACGAGGAGATCACGTTGAACCATCTCATACTCAAAGACTGCTTGGCCCTGGACAAGGCGGGCAGTATTCCCTGGCTAGCGTATGTTAGAGCGGCATGCGTGAAGCTAGGGCGCCCGGATATGTACTCTTCTCCACAGGGTCTCAAGAAAGAAGATGTAGGGTGGGTTAAGTTGCATCTCCGGAATTTGCTGGAGTTAGATAGGGAACAGGTTGAACTCAACAAACCCATGGTGAGAACCATATATCGAATTTCTACCTCCTCTGCCATGGAACCTTATCTAACATTTGTGACAAAACCATACCATCGTTTTCTTTTATTGAGATTTAGGTTCAATCTTATCCATCTAGTGCTGGGTTCCAACATAAAGTGGGGGACCCTTGAAATTACCCCACCTTGCACTTGTGATAGCTTCTCAAATCAGGACACAGTCCACTTTGTGATGTTTTGCGAACACTATCTGGAGCCCCGGAAAAAGTTTTTATATCCCATTTTGAAGGAACTTAATTTTGTCCAAGTAAGGCCTGCACTTTTACACCTGCAAATGTTGAACACTGTGCAGGTCACATATGGTGTAGCCAGTTTCTTGGTGGCGGCTGCCCGATTGAATAAGGCAAGACTTACCCAGACAAATATACATCCTGGTTGACATTTTATCAACTTTATTCTGGGACACCGGATAAGGATCATTGGGACATGGAGGCGCTTGTCTTTTTCTGGTCCTTTTCTTATAGTGAACCTGTTTTGTATTCATATTTTTTAATAACAAAAAAACTTCTTTTAAAAAAAACCTCTTTTAATGAATCATTTTAGGAACTGCAACATGTGTATAGTTTGTTTAATTGCTAATTTTAATCTATTTGTATAGTTCTTATTTTTAAAAAATGAATTGTGTATTGCTTTTATGATTTTAATTAACCGAATAAAGATATTTGACTGACTGACTGACTGACTGACAAGTCTTTGTCAAATCTCACACCCAAGATCCTTGCTGCCAAGGCTGGTGGAGGAGGTTCAGCAAGTCCCTCAGGCCACCAATCCAACACCTTGAGCATATTGTCTTTTCCAATGAGTAAACTTTCCAGTCTATTGGTGTTATATTTCGAATTGTTGAATTCCATCCAATCTATGACTTGGTGTAAAAATACTTTGGAATTTTGCTCTGAATCCACAGAATTTTTATCCAGAGATAGAATCAATTGCATATCATCAGCATAAGAGATAACTGTGATCCCAGAAGGTTCTATGAGGGAGGCTAACAGGGTAATGCATATATTAAATAAAGCCAGGCTCAAAGATGACCCTTGAGGGATCCCGTACTTGAGCAGCTTGTCTCCTGAACTAAAAGAGGAAGCAGTTACTACTTGTTTTCTGTTGACCTTTATCTAGGACAATTCTGATGGAATTCGAGAAGAGCTGCCTCTGTACAATGATGCGCTCAAAACATGTTGAGAGATATTAAGAAGCCTAAACTGTTTCAAATACTCTAACAGCTGTGAATTAATGAGTGTCCCAATATTATAAAGAGGACAGGAAAGAGTAGAACAGGTCTAAAATTTGAAAAAATCTTCAGGTAAGCCCGGGTTTAACCTTTGCCTGTCTCCAAAATGTGTCTCCAAGCTTTCAACTTCCCACCACTTCCAGACCAGTAGAATGCCTCCTTCCAAAAAGACGTCTTGCAAGTGGCAATCAAGAGTAGAAATGGTGGTTCAAACTAATGAAGATAAAACTTCTCCGCTAAATATCAGCTGATTAAAGAGCAATTTAAAAAGTCAATTTTAAGTCAAAAACACAAACATTTAAAGCGACCCCACAACTAAATGTCCCCAAAAAGGATTGAGTGCAAAGAAATAGTCATAAAGTATTTTTCCTAGAAGCTGCACGTCCACTCTGCAGGTCTCCTAAAATGTGTCTCCCTGCCCTGCATTCACCGTAATTCCCGGATCACTAAAGCGCCTCCTCCCAAAATGGCGTAATGAAAGTGGCAATCAAGAGGAGAAATGGTGGTTCAAACTAATAAAGATAAAAGCTCTCTGCCAAAAATAAGCACACCAGTGAGCAATTTAAAAAGGCATTTTTAAGGAGAAAAAAAATACAACAAACATTTAAAATGACCGCATAACTAAATGCCCCCAAAAGTGATTGATTGTAAAGAAATAGTCAGACAATACTTTTGCTAGGAGCTGCATATCCACCCCGCAGGTCTCCTTATACATGTCTCTCTGCCCTACACTCCCCGTAACTCCCGGACCACTAAAGCGTATCCTCCAAAAATGGTTTCTTGAAAGTGGCAATCAAGAGTAGAAATGGTGGTTTAAACCAATAAAGATCAAAGATCTTTCCGCAAAAATCAGCACACCAGCGACAACATTTTAAAAAGCCATTTTAAAGTAAAAAACAAACAAAAGAGTGGGTGAACAAACTTCTCTAGGGTGTTCAAAGCCTGGTGCACATGTGCTGCAGACCATAAGCAACCCTGCGAAAACCTCCCTATGTCTGCAAGCGGGTAAGCCCTATATGGAAACTGAGCCTTGGCATCTGCTGCCAGGCCATGTGCCAAATTGTAGATGGCGGAAGAAGCTGGAATGTTTTGCAGAAGCGTGGTCACTGCAATGCTCACCCTTCCAATACTGGGGAACTCGCTTTCCCAATCTGTGCAAACCAGAAATTACAGTGCAGAATTGCATTTGTCCTAGTCATGTAATCTGGCCTGGCGAGGCAGCCTTCATCTCTGCCTATGCATTGCATGTTATGTTAAAGCGGACACGTTGCAACTGAATATACAATGAGTGAAATATGCAAATTTTAAGAAACAAATGAGTGAGTGAAACAAATGAGTGTTTTATTGAAGCAGTTCCAAGTGTGGAATTATATAAAGCATGTCTCTTGGTGGCGAGTGGTGAACACTGGGAAACCTGAGAGGGCTGGCATTGTCACCTATTAATAATGCAGTCTTAAGAGTCTAATAAAGCGTGTGTGTGCCGACTGTATGGGGATGTAAGCTCGAGAATGAAGGAATTTCTTGCATCTAATTATGCCATTGAATGTTATGCCGAGCACCAATAGACTAAATCAAGTTACAGGCATGAATTTTACATGGGACGGATAAATATTACATGCCATTGTGGAATTTTAAATAAACTTCCGACATTAATGATTCATCTTTGGGTGTTCAAAGGCCTTGCTCTGTTGCAAATGCTTGTAATTCTTCCATTCCCAGATCTCTCGGGTGCAAAAGAGAGAATAGCGGAAAACAGTGTGCTTTGGGGAAAAAACGTATAGAAAAACTGATACTAGTAAGGATAACTCATGTCTACTCCTATGCAGCACACTTTACACAGTGACTTGTCCTGAGTCACTAGCTCAGTGCAGCAAGAACATTTTGATGGGGGCTAGCTAACGGAGCTAGCTAACACGGTACCAGAAATAAAGAATGAACATTGATAGTCATTTGGCAATCAATTTTTGCACATTGCTGTAGTTTTTGTCCCCCTGTCTCAAGAATAAAACACAATTCCTGCTATTTTTGGGACAGTGGGTACATAGCACGGGCTTCTTTGTCTACTCTAGCCACCTGTGGAAAGTATTTTATTCACCATGTAATATCTGTGATCGGGCAAAAGATTTCTGCCTTGACTAGGCTCTAAAAGTGATAAAGAGTGGTTTGGGGTTAGGTGATATGGCCATTCTAAAGAGCATGCAAGCCTGATGCTTGTGTATGAAGAGTTGTCTAGCAGAATCTTGAAAACCGGCTTGCCTTAAGTTCATTTATTTATTTTTTATTTATTTAGTGTTTTCTATAGCGCGAACATTACCCAGTCGTGGGTGTCAGAGCGATTTACAACTCAACAGCAATCAGTTTCGTTCACAGTTTACAAATTAACAAATAATATACATATTAAGTCTTACTAGGCGACCACTCGGTTTAGTACAAGTCATGCCATACTTGCATATAAAATGTAATATGATTCCTAAAGAAAAACGTGGAGTCAGAACTTGATACACAGTTACAAGACTAGATTAAAATCCATGTGGCTAGAATAGAGATACCTTTGTTAGCCATCGTTCCTGAATCATGCCTATGGACTTGGGTATCCAAACAGGTCTGACTGAGGTCCATAGGTGAGACTCGATGAAAGCTATTCCTGGAGTCATTACTCTATTATCAGTAAAATCATCCTGTTTATCTTCAGCTATTAGTACATCTGAAAATAGTTGCTTCAGGAATGACTAAAGGTCTTAAGGGAGCCGTGAGAGGACCATAGTTAGTTAAGGGAGGAATTTACTCATGAGAACGGACTCAGCCTTTGTTTTTGAATCGCGAGACGGAGGTGATTTCTCTGATATGCGGTGGATGCGCATTTCAAATTCTTGGCGCAGCTCCCGAGTATGCTATATTGTATGTTCTCTTCTTAGGGAAAATTGCTGGTTTTAGTAGGAAATAAGATGCCCCCCTCGAAGATCTAGTTAGGTGTGTCTTGGAGTAGATGCACAAAGAAGTCACAAAAGATGCATTTTGAGATTTTATTTCGGTCTCAGTAGACATGGTCAACTTGAGTACATGCCAAGGTCAGTCTCCATGGACTACAAAGAGAATCTTGCCTAAAAGTTAATAAAGAGGTTTGCACCTGGGCACAGTCTGTTTCAATCAAGTGCCACGGAGGGTGTCTCTCTTCTGTTGTAGAGGGAGCATTAAGTGCTTTGGTGCCAAGGCTGCGTGCAACAGATAGCATTTGAAATATGCTTTCGTAGCTTAGCATGCTCTGCTGATTTAGAAAATTCACTTTGTTCAGTCTATAAAAACATGTGCCATCATTCTGACACATTTTCTCCTCTATTATATGCATCATGAATTGATGAGCCAAAAAAATTAACATAAAATCTTTTATTTTACAGAAATAACGAGGTTGCGCAGCATTCCGTCGCGGTCTCTTTGTATGCCCTGCAACATCCTCTCCCTTTTGTCATGAAGCAATATAAACTGTCTTCATCATGTTGAATAACACTAAGAGTTGTTGTCCTTTCCATGATTATATTTATTGAATACATTCTATGCTATGCTGCTGCTGGGTTTGGAAGAGAGCCAGTCAACTGCATCAAGTGTGTCTTGCCGTACACCCTCAAATGACCACCTTCTGGCTACAGTGCTACAGCACCATTAAAATATATACTTGATTTGACAACACTTAGTGTCAATAAATGTCAACTCTGCAATAGTGGAAGTCAGGATATGAATCTTGTCTTTTATGGCTCGTCATTTGTTGAACCTCAAAAGCAGTTTCTAACACCCTTTTATTGATGAGTTTTTGCACTTCCTAATATCTGCTCCTAATGAATATGTGTGTTTTCATCTGTTTACTTTTTTTAAAAAATTAAAGATATTTTAACATAAATACTATAATTTTTGTATTTTTACTTTGTGCAGTTTTATGGTTAGATTGCTGATCCCTGCTGGTGACTAAATCAATCTTGAATAAACTTGACAACACTTGGTTTGCTTATTCAATAGGAAAACAGCATGTCGTCTACCACTGGTGTGAAATCTTAGGCCAGTCTTACTGGGCGGTCCACTGCTCTGATGTGCAGAGCTGCCAACTTATTCACTGTGACTTATTAAATCAAACGCTCTTCCTCATGAAGAGATGTGAATAGCAAAGGGCTTTTAACCCCTTCCTTGCAGGGGTCGGAGCGATTCCATCCTCCCCCATGGTGGGAGTGTGCGGAGGAACGAACCGTTTCGTTATCTACACACACCCAGGAAATCCCTCTGTTGTCCACAGTAGAGGGATTTCCTTTTTTATTTATTAGCCTTGGGAGCAGGGGATGAGCTTCCCCTGACTCCCGAGGCATTTTTTCAAATTTAAATAATGACGATCATGCCCATGACCTGCTGACGTCATACATTGCAAGGGAAAGGGAAATAAGCCAATTGGCTCGTTGGAAAAAAGGGTCAGTTTTCGGTGGAAAAATGTGATACGTCCATGTTTTGGGCCATTTACTGTCATGGGCACTATGTTTACACACACAAGGAAGGTACCATTTATCTTGGGAGACTTGGGGGAATGCCAAGTGGAAGAAAGCTTGTGGCTCCCTGGAAATTCCAGAACTTTCCATCACAGAAATATTAGGAAATGTGTTTTTTTGTCAAAGTGTGAGCTTTGTAAGGGATTCTGGGTAATAAAACAAGGTGAAAGCCACACAAGTCAGCCCACCCTGGATAGCCCACAAGTGTCTAGTTTTAAAAAATGTACAGGTTGGCTAGGTTTCCCTAGGTGCCAGCTGAGCTAGGGCCCAAAATCTAAGGGAACACAGAATAGTAGAACATATATTATTACCAATAGTCTTTCAATGCATTTGCACCTTCCAAATTTCTGACTGTGTGTAATAAAGAAGTCATTTTGAGAAATGTCCTCTAATTCACATGCTAGTATGGGTACCCACAAATTCAGAGATATGCAAATAACCTCTGTTCTCTAATTGTGTGATCATTGTCAACACACCAGAAAGCTCGAGTAGGCCCTAAATATAGTTCAACCAGACAAAATCTGACTCCCCATAGTGAGTGGGTGATTAGATTTTTCGAGGCCTGGTTCCAGCACTGCGAAGGGCCCAGGACAGAGGCTGGGGGTCCATTGAGTCCGAGGACTCTTCCCTTGCTTGGTTGTGTTTAAAAGCTCTGACCAGGCCCCCTCAGTGGGCTCTGGGGTGGGAGCCCTCGTCCTGGGATTCGTCCTCCAGTCCGCCACATGGCCATGTCCCCTGGACTGGGTCCAGCAGAGGCTTCCCCTCCATGGCTCAGTTCAGAAGTTCCAACCGGGCCTGCTGGAACATTATGCGGGCGGCCCCACCCTGGGCTCAGTCCTCTATCCGTCCGCACTGCGAAAGGACCAGGATGGGCGGTCCATCTGGCCTGGGGAGGCTTACCCTGCTTGGCCTGGTTCAAAAGCTATGACCGGGCCCCCGGATGTGCCCCAGGGTGGTAGCCCCCGTCCTGGGCTGTGTCCTACGGACCGCCGTGTGGCAAAGCACCTGGGACTGGATTCCACGGGTCTGAAGAGGCCTCTCCTGCGTGGCAGGGTTCAAAAGCTCTGGCCGGGCCCCAGGCCCTGTCGGGCTCTGTGGTGGACGTTACTGCCCTGCGCTCTGTCCTACAGCCTGCCGCACAGCGAATGGCCCGGAACTTGGGGTCCAACAGGCCCGGGAAGGCTTCCCCTGCTTGGCTTGGTTTAGAAGCTCTGATCAAGCCCCCGGTGGGCCCTGCAGTGGGAGCCTCCATCCTGGCCTCCATCTTTGGGCCGCTGCTGGCAAAGCACCCGAAACGGGGGCCCAGGGAGGCCTCCTGTGTGTGGCCTGCTGCAGGAGCTCCGACCGGGCTCGGGCGGGCACTCACAACTTGGGCTCCCCCAGCCAGCCTTGTGCCTGAGACCCAGCTGGGGTTCCTAGCACCCGGGCATCCCCATCAAGGAAAAACAGAAGCTCTTTCTGTAAGGTACAGCACGACCAGACGGCAATCATTCGGACTGAGCCATCTGGGCCTTCTTGCGCTATGCTTTCCAATGGGGCAATCAGATGGCTGGGCAGTCCTGGAATTCCAGATGATGGTTCATTTGCTATCCTGAGTCCAGTCAGGGCTCCAGGAGGTCAGGTACGTTCGCACCTTTGGTCCCCTCTGTCACTCTGTGCGCACGAATTACAAGAAAGGGGGATAGCCTTTCTCTGGATTATCAGGGACAGGGTACTCCAGACCCCCTTGCAGTCCAGCAGTTCTAAGCTGGGTGCCTTCAGGGCCTGGACTGGCCACTGGGGCCCGCATAGGCCCAGATCCATGCCTGCCTCCCAGCCCTACCTGATAGGCGTTTCCTCCAAGTCTGCTTTTTTTTAGAGCAGACCGGGACTTGGAGCCTACCTCCCAGCGCAGAGCAGCCTATGATTAAGAGGGACAGCCTGGGGAGGTGAAATTCTTGCACCAGCGCAGGACGAATCACAGTGAAAGCATTTGCAAAGAGTATTTTCATTAATCAAGAATGAAAGTCGGAGGCTCAAAGACGATCAGATACCACTGAAGTTCGGACCATAAACAATGACAGCTAGGGATCTGATGGCGTAATTCCCATGACTGGTGAGCAGCTTCCGGGAAAGCAAAGTCTTTGGATTTCGGTGGGAGTATGGTTGCAAAGCTGAAACTTACAGGAATTGATGGAAGAGTGTCCCAGGAGTGGAATCTGCTGCTTAATTTGACTCAATGCGGGATACCTAACCCGGCCCGGACCCAGGAAGGATTGACAGACTGATAGCTCTGTCTCAATTCTGTGGGTGGTGGTGTATGGCCATTCTTAGTTGGTGGAGCGATTTGTCTGGTTAATTCCGATAATGAATGAGACTCCTCCATGCTAACTAGTTACACGACCTCCAGCGGTCAGCGTTTAACGTCTTGGAGGGACAAGTGGCGTTCAACCACACAAGAACGAGCAATAAACGGTCTGTATTTTCCTATGTTAGGGGCTGCAAGCCCGTTACACTAGCAGATTAGCGTGTGTCTACCCTTCACCGACAGGTATGGGTAACCCACTGTACACCGTTATTTTATAGGGATTGGGGATTGCAATTATTTCCCATGTACGAAGAATTCTTAGTGCGGGTATGGGGGCTCCCGGGCCGAGCGATTGGAAATGCTCTTTGAATCATGGAAACTCACTCCCAGAGGGGAAGCCTTGATGAGATGCCGGTCTGTCTTGCCATGTGGGCAGACACGTGGACAGTGCCGCCTTTCTCGCGCCTCTACTGTGCCTACAGGTGGGTGAACATTGTGAAAAGTCACTGGTGACTCTTGGCAGTGGATCACTGACATGTGTGTCGATGAAGAATGCAGCTAGCTGCGAGAATTAGTGTGAATTGCAGGTCACAATGATTATCAACACTTTAAACGCACCTTGAGGCCCTGGGTTCCTCCTAGGGCTTTGCCTGTTTGAGGGTTGCTCAATCGTCAATCACCCAAGCCCAGGGGCACGGCTGGGTCCGTCGCAGGGTAGCTCCGCTCTGTTCGTCCTCCCACAAGGTCAGACCCCAATTGTCTGTTGCAAGATTCCCCCCCCAGTCCTGTCATGCTGATAGGTGGCCGGCGTGGCTAGCCTTCCCTCTGACTTTGGCAGGTTGCAGGCTGGTGACCAATTAGCCCCGGGCACATTCCAGGGCACCTGGCTGCATGCCGCACATGGCTGTCTCTGGTGTTCTTAGCTGCCCACCTCTGTGGCCAGGCTCTGGGGTGGGGACTCCCGCCGGGCCCGCAGGTGCTCATCTGCCCCGCAAGCCTCGGCCTCCGAGCTGGGAAAAGGGGTGCTCTACTGCTACCTTGGCCCCTGCAGCCCAGGGCCTGGTATCCCCGGCTCCCCCACGCTTCGCATTCCAACTACAACCTCAGCTCAGACAGGGCTGCCCGCTGAATTTAAGCATATTACTGAGTGGAGGAAAAGAAACTAACCAGGATTCTCTAAGTAATGGCGAGTAAAGAGGGAAGAGCGCAGCGCTGAATCCCCACCCGGAGGTGGGTGCTGGAAATGTGGCATGCAGGAAACTGACGCCCCCACGTCGTTCAGGGGGCTCAAGTCCTTTTGATCAAGGCTATCTCTGTGAATTAGACTGAGAGGACCGAAGTCGGTCCTCTCAGAGTCAGGTTGCTTAAGAGTGCAGCCCAAAGCGGGTGCTAAACTCCATCTATGCCTAAATACGGGCTCAAGACAGATAGCCAAGAAGTACCATAAGGTAAAGTTTGAAAGAACATTGAAAAGAGAGCTTAAGAGGGCGAGAACCCGTCAAGAGGTAAATGGGTGGGGTCCGTGCAGCCTGCCCAGAGAATTTAAGACGGTGGGAAGGTCGATCGCCCAGGAGGGTGGACCACCTCTGCGGGACTGCCGCCCGGGCGCTTCCAGCCCTTGAGCATTTCCTCCACAACTGTGCACCGCGACTGGCTCTGGGTCAGCTGGGAATGCTTCAGGGTGGCAGGTGGCTCTCCAGTGGGGGCTGTTACAGCACCCCAGGCAGCAGCTTAACTGTGTTCGGGGGCCTGAGGCAGATTCAAATGCCTTCTCACACTCCCCTGGGAACTGCTCCCGGGCCCTCTATGGGTGCGCCAGGCCGGGGAAGGGGCCTCCAGCTCCTGGTGCAACTGCCAACTGGGGCAAACTGTGCTGTGTGCCCCGACCGCATAGCAATGCCAGATGGGGAGACCCATGCCGGGCGCCAGAGGTCTGTGACAATGTTGGTCACCCACTAGACCAGTCTTGAAACAAGGACCAAGGAATCTAACACATGCGCAAGTTGGAGGGCCGAGCGAAACCCTGTGGCGCAATGAATGTGATGGGTGGTGCGTGACAGCTGAGGCAGGATCCGACAACGAAGCCAGTAGCGGCTACACCGCTGGCCCATTTCGCCCACTCTGTTGGGGAGGTGGAGCATGAGCGAGCATGAAAAGAAGCAAAAAATGATGAAGTATGCCTGGGCAGGGCGAAGTCAGAGGAAACTCTGGTGGAGGTCTTGACATGCAAAGTGGTCATCTGTGCTGGGTATATGGGCGAAAGACTAATTGTAGGAAAGTAGGATCTGCTTCTTATGGTTACCCCCACTTTTTGCTAGATGTAATGTTGTTTTTGCCTAGTCTGACTGGGATCCTGCCCTGCTAATCAGGACCCCAGTCCATCTGCTTTCTCCCTAACCTGTTATGCTATGTACTTACACCCCAGATTGGATACTGGGGTACCCTTGTCAGTACCTAGTATATGGTGCCCATGTACCCAGGGCATAGGTACCCCAGACGTCTCCAATGGGCTGCAGCATGTATTGTGCCACCCAAGAGAGACCATTCAAAATGGATCTACAGTCCTGCTGTTGCAGCCGGTGTAAGTTGGTGCATGCACCACTTATGTAAGATATAGGCTTACTATTTCTAAGGGTCACTGGACATAAAAAATATAAGTCACCCCTCTAGCAGGCCTTTGCAATCCTGAGGGGAAAGGCTTGATTCTAAGTGAGAGGGTGCCCCTACATGAGCAGGACACCCCTGCAGCCTACGGAATCCATTCTCCCAGGTTGTCAGTGAAGCAGCCATATACTACTATATAGAGGCATTACATGACCGTGCGATAACCATCTCGAAAACGGCTGCACCGAACCTTATCGTGTTTGGTGTCAAACATGTTGGAATCATACCTCCCACACTGTTGTGGTTGGTATGATTCCACCCACTGGGAGAGCCCTCCATTAGGCTCTCGTTCATCCCGGTACCAGCCTTCTAGCCGTGGACAGCACAAAATGGTTTCTGCCCTCCTGCTGCTGAGCCAAGCTCAAGCAGGAGAAGGCAGGACAATAGGCATCCTGTCAAAGGGAGGTGTGACCACCTCCCAGGCAGGATTTAGGGCCAGATGTAGGTAATTCTAATTTACCGATTCATAAATACCGAATTTTACCGATTCGGTATTTATGAATCGGTAAATTAGAAGGTGGGAGATGTAGGTAAATTTTAATTTTCAATTACCGAATCGGTAACATTCGGTATTTACCGATTCGGTAAATACCGAATCTGTACTGCCCATTGATTCCTATGGGCCTTGAAGCCCATAGGAATCAATAGGCAATACCGTAAATACCGAATCCTGAAAGGGTGCAGGGGGTGTCACTTTGACACCCTCTAGCACCCCGAATACAGGCACGTGTAACATGTGGCACACATGCATGCCCTAAGGGCATGTCTGTGTGTCACATGGCACAGGTGTGCATGCACAGATGTGCATGCACACCTGAATTCGGTATTTTACCACCCAATTGGATTGGGTGGTAAAATACCGACTCTTAAGGGCCTGTGGCACTCTTAGGAGTGTCACCTACATATGGATTTACCGAATCGGTAAAATTACCGATTCGGTATTTTACAGAATCGGTAAATGTACCGATTCTGTAAAATGATGGCCCCTACATGTCAAACACCAAATACTGGTCGGTAACGGCCGAATTTGGCCGTCACCGACCAGTATTTGCTCTCCTACATGTGGCCCTTAGTGTATTAGGGCTGGGTGGGTATGCTTGTGAGCACCTGGAAGTCTGCATGAGGGGCACATTTGATGTACCTATGCATAGTCCAGTTCAAGCCAGTCATCGGAGCTGTTGGCCCCCACTCTGGAGCCAAACTGGACATGGGAATAACCTCCCCACTGTCCAGACCCTAGAGGGTCCCCTGAATTCCCCACCCCATTCCATAGGGTACTTAAGGGCTTACCTGGGTATAGGTCCCTAGATTTGTTGTGGACAAGATTCAGATCTGAAACCACTGCACTTCGACCGTCTGGGCACCCTGGACTTCGCTGGACTTTGTTTGGGCCTGACTTCATCTACCTCTCAGTCTGCTGCCTCTTCTGTGCCTGTGCACCATACAGGATCCGTGTAGGGCCTGTGTAGCATCCACGACACCTGAAGATTGTCTCCCTTGGAGTGAAGGAGTCATTCCCCTGCATTTGCAGGCACTGCAACAGGATCACTGAAATAATATCGAGGGACAGAATATCGACCAACAAAAATATCGTTGACAAAATATCGAGAGACAAAATATCGAGTTTCTATCTACAAACAGGTAAGTACAAAAATATCGAGTTAAAAATATCGTTTACAAAAATATTGTTGTAAAAAATATCGACTTTAATAAAAACAATGTTTAATTACATTAATATAAAAAATTAATTACTAAAATATACTTAACAATACTTAAAATAACTTTTAATAATTACATAATTAATGAAAGTAAAAAAATAATTTTTTTTAATCATATTTCTTAAAACATATATATATATAGTAACAAAATTTAATTAAATAATAGCCAATATTATTAACGTACAAATACAATAGAGTAAAAATTACTATTCCCACTCCAGTGGGTGCAACAGTAGGGAAAGCGTTGGATAGCGTAGGGGTTAAAATTACTATTCCCACTCCAAGGAGTGCAACAGTGGATATATGACGTTACAACGCAAGTTTTACAACGCACTACCATTACAACGTAAGTATTGGTAAGTATATAATAATTTTTATAATTTAAATTATTTAAAATTAATTTAATATAATTTAATTTAATTTAATTTCATTAAATTAAATTAATGTAAATTTAATTTTACTTTATTTTTACACTGTACCTCTGTACCCCAAAAACCCAAAACTGACCCTGAACCCTAAAAAAAACCCTTTACCCAAAACCCCAAAACTGACCCTGAACCCTAAAAATACCCCTTTACCCAAAAACTAAAAACTGACCCTGAACCCTAAAAATACCCCTTTACCCAAAAACCCAAAACTGACCCTGAACCCTAAAAATACCCCTTAACACAAAAACTAAAAACTGACCCTGAACCCTAAAAATACCCCTTTACCCAAAAACTAAAAACTGACCCTGAACCCTAAAAATACCCCTTTACCCAAAAACTAAAAACTGACCCTGAACCCTAAAAATACCCCTTTACCCAAAAACTAAAAACTGACCCTGAACCCTAAAAATACCCCTTTACCCAAAAACTAAAAATTGACCCTGAACCCTAAAAATACCCCTTTACCCAAAAACTAAAAACTGACCCTGAACCCAAAAAATACCCCTTTACCCAAAAATTAAAAACTGACCCTGAACCCTAAAAATACCCCTTTACCCAAAAACCAAAAACTGACCCTGAACCCTAAAAATACCCCTTTAATTTAACATAATTAGCAATTAATCAATTAAATTAAATTAATTACCAATTACATTTTAAATAATTAACAAATATTATTTAATTACCAATTAATTAAATATTACTACCAATTAATACATTTACATATTTAATTAATTATAATTAAATTACTTCCCACCCTATTCCCCTATAAACCCACAACCCGCTACAGGAAATAAATTATTTTAATTTACATAATTAGCAATTAATCAATTAAATTAAATTAATTACCAATTAAATTTTAAATAATTAACAAATATTATTTAATTACCAATTAATTAATTATTACTACCAATCAATAAATTTACATATTTAATTAATTATAATTAAATTACTTCCCACCCTATTCCCCTATAAACCCACAACCCGCTACAGAATAAAATTACACAATAATTACAAAAAAATCATTAATTAAAAATAATTATAACATAAAATGACACTTTTCACACATATTATAACATAAAAACACTATAAATAATTAAATATTATTTAAAAAACGATATTTTTTACTATCTAGATTATATACTTGGATATTTTCACTTTCTATATTATTTACAGTCGATATTACTTCACTTACCTTAAAAACGATATTTTGACTGTCGATATTCTGTCCTGTCGATATTTTGTCCAAACGATATTTAAAACTCGATATTCTGTCCAAACGATATTTTGGAGTCGATATTATGTCTGTGCACCACTGCAACACTGCTGACTGGTCTGCTGATCCCAAGCTCCTACGGACTCCGAATGGTTCAACACAGGAGGTGGGTTTCCACATCCACTGAGGCCCGAGCTGCCCTATGACTCAGTTTGAGGTCAGAATCCCTGTGGGGACTGCAATACCTGAACCCCTGTGCACTGCGTACTTTTGCAAGTACAATGCTTGTTGGCAATTCTGCAGCAAGTGCATTGGGCTCCAAGAAGCCCCAACCTCTGCAAAGATCTTCAACCACATCGCACCGTGGGCTCCGTGGCCTGTCGTTTTGTAAAGCTGCCCGAGGTCCTCCGCGACTTCTGTGTCTGCGCCCTGTGGGTCCTGCAGAGGATCAGCTATGACTTCTTTGGGCTCCCCAGATTGCTCTGAGCTTGCCCTGACTCCCCCGGTTGTGGTGAGTCTCCTGGACCTTGCTGGTCCTCTTCCTGCAACTTCCTGTCTTCCTGCATGGGTTGCTTTTGCCAAGGCTTGTTGGTGCTCCCGCCAGACACTGACCACTAAGTACTCGACATCCTGTGTGGGACAGCTAGTATCCGGCTCCAGGTTGTCCTCAGCATCGCCTGGTCCCCACAGCTGCGAGTCAAGGTCATCGATATCTATCCTGAAGCACCCGACATTGGTGCGCATTCGTCTACCGACCCCCTGGTCACTGTCAAGTGACCCAGACTCTGTCCCCTCTGCTTTCAGGTACTCTTCATCGAAAATCCAAGTTTGAATTCCCATGGACACTTTCTTCTCTTCCAGCAGCTGCACTTTCCTGAAGTCCTTCATTTGGTCTGACGGCGGTTTCTGACGCCACTTCACACCTATGCACCCGGCTTCCCTGGGATAGGTAACTTGGGTACCAAGGTGGGGTGGCTCTCCAACCTTCTGTCTTCCACGGGGTGTCTTCACGGTCCACTGGGAAGGGTCCTTAAACATCGAACCGCGACTTGCACTTAGACTTGTATGGAGCACGCAGCCTTGTACTCAAACTGCACATGCTCTCCGTGAGGTCCCTATCTACTCACCTTGGGTGGTTTGTTGGGGTCCCAGCAATTCTATGTCCTCTCGACATTGTCCTGACTTGAGTTGTGGTTCTTATACCACTTTTTTAGTATATGGTTCGGTCCCCCCTGGGGCCCGCTGTGTATTAGTGCTATTTACTGTGATTTCTTTGCTATAATATTGTGTGCTATGTGTATATCTCCAAGTGGAAGATACTGAAACATACTAGAGAGGATTATATAATAAATACATATTATTCACCTTGTATGGTTCTCTTTCATTTAATCTATACTATAAGATTAAATTCTGGTAAAACAAGCTGCTTTACACTCCTTCAAGACTAAGCCTGAAGGCTGCTCTCCACAGCTACCACTTGGATAGCTTTCTAAGGTTGTCTGAGACCTCTTAAATCACCATAAGGGTTGTCTGGACTGGTGCAAAGTTCCCACTTACAAGTAGACATCATATACCAGGACAGCTTCTCACACAAATCAAACAGTCTAGTAGCTGGTTCGCTCTGAAGTTTCCCTCAGGATAGCTGGCGCTTAGAACCGTACGTTTTATCTGGTAAAGCAAATGATTGGTGGTCTTGGGGTTGAAGCGATCCCAACCTAGTCTCAAACTTTAAATGGGTAAGAAGCCCGGCTCGCTGGCGTGGAGCAGAGGATGGAATGCAAATGTCTAGTGGGCCACTTTTGGTATGCGTAACTGGTGCTGTGGGATGAACCGAACGCCGGGTTATGGTGCCCAACGCCCATCAGACCCCAGAAAATGTGTTAGTTGATATAGACAAGAGGACATGGCCATAGAAGTCAGAATCCACTAAGGAGTGAGAAACAAATCACCTGCCAAAACAACTAGCCATGAAAATGGATGGCGCTGGTGCATTGGGCCCATGCCCGGCTGTCGCAGGTGCTGAGAGCTGCGGGGGCTAAGCTGCGATGTAGGAGAGCCGCCGTGGTGTGCACAGAAGCCCGGGATAAGGGCCCAAGTGGAGCAGCCGCAGGTGCAGATCTTGGTGGTAGCAAAAAATATTCAAACAAGAATTTTGAAAGCTGAGTTCCGGGGCCCACCATATGTTCAAGTGCCCGGGACAGGGTCCCACGGGCAAATGGGGTCCCCCCTGCATGGTCGGGTTCAGAAGCTCCGGCTGGGCCCTGGGGCTGGGCGCTCCCGCCCTGGGCTCCTTTCTCCACATGCCTTCAAAAATCATAAAAATGTTACTAGACTTGCAGGTTGAGTAACTTGAATAAACTTCATATCTTTTGCCTATTTTAGAAATACATAGGTTTCCTTGATACCTATTTTTCACATTTTAAATTTTACCAAATGATTTATTATATACACGGTACAAAAAGAAAAACCATTTCAAGGTGCATTCCTCAGGTTCTTGGAGAACGTACAAGCCCTATATATTCCTGCAAGCAAAAGAGTCCAGCGGACGTATTGGTAAATCGCTTTTGAAAATCTGCCATAGTTAGAAGTTTCAGATGAAAACAAAGACACAAATAGCAGAGTTTTTTTTTTTTACCCCATTTCAATAGTGGTTTATTTCATCTGGTACTTTTTATAGGAAAACTTGAAGGATGTTCACATATGACCCCTTGCTGAATTCAGAATTGTGTCTACTTTTCAGGAAAGTATAGCGTTCTGGGATCCACTATGGGTTTCACACCCAATTGTACCACTAACTGGAACGAGGTTGAAAGCACAAAAATTAGGAAAAATTCACTATTTCCCAGTAAAATGTAAAAACAGTGTTGAAAAATGTGGGCTTCTGATTCAAGTCTGCCAGTTCCTGAAAGTTGGGAAGATGATGATTTTATCACCACAAACCCTAGGTTGATGCCATTAGCAGAATAAAATGACACTTTCTTCTGCAGCGCTTCTTTCCCAACAACCCCACAATTTAGCTGTATTTTGGCTATTTTCTCTGTCCCCTCCAGGGGAATCTACAAACCCTGGGTATCTTTATAATCACCAGGATGTAGGAGAAAAAGGACGCAAATGTGTTATGGATACCTTATGTGGACAAAAGGTTATGGGGGCCTAAGCGCGAACTACCCCTAAATCACCAAAAAAGGCTTATCACAGGGGGAAAAGGCCTAGCAACGAAGGGGTTAAAAGCCATCTGTAAGCACCTGTTCTGATGACAGCAGGCGCTGCTTTGTATATAATGCTGGAATTTGCTTGAGTACACTGGTTGCATTGGGTATTTGCAAAGCCACTGCAATTGTGTAATTCTGCAGCTCTGGCATTTTCACACAAGTATGGATTTGTCACATGTGCTGCACAATTGCCTTTTGTTGTATAATTTGCTAATTTCAACATAAATTTGTTTTATAGCTCAAACAGATCAAAAGTTGCTATAAAAACACGTGGTGCCACACTCTGGCAGATTCTTTGCAAGGACTAACTGGTCACTCTCAGTTGCTGATTGTCATATTCCGGTGTTACATTGGTAAAATGTGGCACTTACCCAGTCAGCATTAATCCGTTAAAATTTCGAAATAATACTGACACAGATGTGCCAAGTCATTTGTCTTTTCTTGCTGCATAACTTAGTGTTAAATCGGGTTGCCTGGTCTTAAAACCATTCCAAACTTCCCCTGATCTTTCCAACCTAAAATATTGTACCTTCTTTGCTACATATATTTTGGTAGACATATTCCTGTCTTTGAATTTGATATTGTCCAAATGTTAAATCGGGTCCTTCAAGAATCACTGAAGTCATCAAGGAAGTCTTCTTTATTATGTTTCCTTCACAGCATCAATCTAACACAACAGCCTGAATCATGAACAAAGCGTAACTGCCATACATCGAATCCCAGAAACAGAATCCCCCCAAACATTCTAATACCAAAGAGAATAAGGAAGACTAGATAGAACATAAACCATAGAATATAACACTTAGTCAACCCTGATGTGCAAATCGCTACCCCTTGACAAATAAATCCAGTGTCCTGGGTATGAGTTACAATGCAAGCTGTTGCAGTGATGAGGCTGACGCTTAGGGTACATGTAAAATACCTCTAATGTATGCCTGTGTTAAGGTACACACAAAAGTGGGAAGAAGCATTCCAAGATGTTTGACGCAACCCTTCTAGAAGCGATGACTGTCCAACATCCAGAAATGTCCTGCTGTTTCAGACACTCACAACAGGATGGGCTCATTTCAGACAGCTAAGCAGGCACATAGAAGACGCTAAATCTAACACCCTTACAGCATACCTCTTCAGCTGGCGATACACTTGGGAGCGTGCCTCGTCCATATCTGAAATCCCAAGTTTTCCACGGGGAATCAGGTCAAATATTGATTATTTTCACATGAAAGGGAAAGGGTCTGTCGTGCGTGCGACACGACAGGGTCCTGCAGTGGAACACTAGATTGTGGTTTCTTTATACTCACATTTTAATAATCTTAATTTAAAATGCAAAGCGTTAAATGATTTTCAACCTACAAATCCATTTACCTAAAGCTACATTTAAATTACATTTTGAGACTGGAGAGTCTGTCACCTCTTCAAAGAATACAAAAGACCACAGAGCAGTTAGGTGAGAGGTCACTGCATGCACCTAAAACGTTATCATAAAAACGCAGGCGGATACCCGACCACGACAGCTACCCCCCAAGCAGAGAAGCGTTCGCTCGGGCTCCAGTCTCTCCAGTGCTGGGTAGCTGAGGGTGGCCCGCCCCCTGCAGGCACCGGCTCGCGCCCCACGCACCTCACGGGTAAGCTTGGCTCCCGTCTGTCCCGTTTGCTGCTCGGCTCCCCGCGCGCCAGACCCCCCACGGCGCCCAGGGAATGGACCTGTCTCCCGATTGGCTGTCACCTCCGTTCCAAGGCTCGTAGGCGCCCGACGCTCCGATTGGCTCCGCTCCCTCACAGACCCTCCCCTTCTGCCATTATTCCCCTCACCGTACTAGCTTTCAGAAGGCTTCTCGGTGTTCCATTTGCCCCGCCCACCTCGTGCTTATAAAAGAAGCGGCGGTTGAGTGCTACTGACAGTGCAGCTGGTGCGTGGAATGTTTAATCGTTGGAGCTGCTCTGAGGAAGGCAGTTACGAGCGCGGCGCGTGCGTCTGTTGTTGTCTATAAAGCTGCGGGGAGACTAAGACGCGCATCTCTCATCCTGACCGGATCTCCGGCCGCCCCTCCGTTCCCTCCCCGTCCAATGAAAGCCGTCGCCCCCCTGCCGCCGCCGCCCCAGAGCCGGAGGTCCCCCACGGCTGCCCTCTTGGGCTGTGGAGAGCTGGCCGTGCGCCACCTGTACTCCCCGGAGCCGAGTCCGGCGCTGGGCAGGATGCAACCGCCGCCGGATTGCGGAGCGGGGCCCGGCGAGGAGCCGCCCGCTCTGTGCCTGCTGCAGCACGACATGGAGGGCTGCTACAGCCGCCTGCGGAGGCTGGTGCCTTCCATCCCTCAGCACCGCCGTGTCAGCCGGGTGGAGATCCTCCAGCACGTCATTGACTACATCCTGGACCTGCAGCTGGCCCTGGACACGCACCCTGCGCTGCGGCCGCCGGCCCCCACCAGGACCCCCCTGGCAGACCTCAACACAGACCCGGTGAGACCTGGGGTGCGTGGAAGTGACCAGCCAGGGTGCCATCATCCTGAATGGTGATCTGATGAGATATGGTGTGTGAGAGGACACTGGGGGATGTGGGGTCCATCCCATGGGGTCTGTCTGCCATCATCCTGAATGGTGATCTGATGAGATATGGTGTGTGAGATGACACTGAGGGGTGTGTGGGGTCCATCCCAGGGGTCTGTCTGCCTTGTATGACTGTCCTGTGTTCGTACATGTGGACTGGTGCCCTATAAGGTTATGTCAGTAGCTGCTAACACTCGTGGGCACGATTGATGCATGTGCATTCCGTCCTCTACAGGATGGGGTGGTGCCTGCTGACGGGCTGTCAGTGTCTCCCTGTGCATAATGTTCTCGTGTGCCCAATGGGCCGGTGCCCTTGCGCACGATGGGCTGGTATTGTATTGTGCCCGTGCACATGACAGGCTGGTCCATGCCTGCATGTTCCGGGAGGGGCCTGCACAGGTCTTTGCATTGTCTGCCGCTTATTCCCTGCACAGTGAGGACTGCTTCGCCCATCCTGCAAATGCACGGATTGGTACCCCTCCCCCGTCTTTGCTGGAATTCTGTATCCGTCCTTTGTATGAAACCTGTCATACTGTCTCAGCTGCGCAGCGACTGGCCGCCCCTCTTACACTCGTCAAAATATCCACCCCCCTCAACCCCCCAGTCACGGGTTACAATAGGTGAATGTGCCTCGTTGCCAGATGTCAAATTATAAGCGCCCCCAGTCAGCCCTGCACCCTTCCACCTGTCATATTAAGCGTCACACCGCCAGACAACCCACGTCTCCCACTGCAGGGAGGCTCGATTTCTCAGAAAACTCAGGTTCTTTTATTCCATAACGTGAAGTATCATTCCACCCATACCCAATAGCCCTGGAAAGTACATCCCCTTACCTTACAGTGTTTTTTTATTCAGAGTAAACAGTTGGATGTTTTGCATTGACCGAATGGATGCGCTCTCGCGTGATTTACCAAACTTGGTGTGTCCCGATCCGCAGCTGTAAGAAGGCCTATCCGGTCGGTGGGTGGGGACCGAGGGCAACCTGTCCTTTTAGAGGAGAATCTCGTGCGATCAGGGTGTGTTGTCATATACACCTGAGGTAAAGTGTACTGACCGTCTTCTTTTTTGTGTTTTTTTTAGGCGGCTTCTGTGGTCAACAAACAGGGAGACAGCATCCTGTGCCGCTGAGTTGCTGCAAGGTGAGTCTATCTCCACCCCTCACCTCTGGGTACAGGCGGGCTCCATCCACCTCGCCACTCCATTCCAGTCTATGTGCACTAGAGACCATATTACTGCCTGTCCGGGTGGTACCTAGCAGGGTTACGTGAGGCTAACGTATGTATCAGCGTACCATGATCGTAAAACAGGCCTATGTGACAAACCATCAGTTTTATCTGCATTATTAATTGGTTATGAGGTGCGGGAGAAAAAAATCACTTATGTTTTCTGGAAATTTTAAATATGCGAACCAGGGTGTGCAGTTTATCCCTTTTCCAAACAAGGATACATGTGTTCAGTTTAACCGATGCTGTATTGGGAAGCCCGACCAACGCCCGCACTTTAATTTAACTGTCAATCTCAAAAACGTAGATTTATAAACCCTTAGTATGTATATTTAATATGTAGGCTCTTCTGTAGCCCAGCCGAGCACGCACCCTGCCGATGAGGGGTCCCTGGGAAGAGATTAGGTTGAATGTGGCAGTGAGAGGTTTAATATGTTATTTATTAACCCGCTGGTTCATTACCCTCCATTTCAATGAGTGGCCCCCGTGCACGCGTTGAACGCATCCTGGTTTCCATAGAGAGGTCAGCGGGTGTGCCCGTACCTTTATACTGTTAGCAGAGACCCCTGTGCAGTGATACCACCCCCGAGGCAGTGTGGGTTTTTTCAGGCTGGGCACTGCGCCCGCTGCCGCAGGGGAGCTTCGTCCTGGGAAGCCCCGCTCCTCTCCTTGCAGCCCGGCCTTCTTTTTTCTGTTTTTGGGCTGTTGATCAAGCGTGTCCCGTGTTTTTGTTGGTGGCGCCAGTCAGTCTGGAAGCAGTGAGGTTCACACACCCCCTTCTATTCATTCCTCTTCCCACAGGTGTGCGGCCCAGGCTGAGCCAGGAGGAGAGGCAGAGGCTCCGCCGACCCGGAAGAAGACAAAGCAACCCCTATTGGCGGAGCCCAACCAACGACACCCACCGAGACCATCCACCAACCCCAAGCCACCCGCACCAGCCACCCGCAGAGGCGTCTTCACATTCATCGTGTGTGTGTATGTTCATTGTGCACTGGGTGCAAATCTACGTGTCTGGACTGGAGCGAAAGGCACACTTTCTACGTGTAATTACAACTTAAGCTTTACTAACCCACCGGTTCATTGTAGATACCTTAAACGAGACATCTATTGTTTTAAAATAGATGATTTTCTTGAAGCTAGGGAGTGGGGAGTGCATTTTGTCCCACGCCCCTCTTGCACGAATGTTACATATTGTATAGGCGAACGATGGCATTTCATAATGTGTATATAGAGATGTTCTATACGTGGAAGTGAGAGAAGTTATATGCTTTAATAGACTACTGTAATTATGGAATATTTTTAATTAAAATATTATTTTTATGTAAATACATTTTTTAACGAGTGGGGATGTCACTCGTAAAAACAATGATGTTGACCTCGTTTGGAAGCTGCTCTTATGATATAGAATGTGTTTCATTTCCCCCCACCCCGCCTCCCAAGTGTCCAAGTGCACTATAAATGTACCTCTTCTAGGTAGCGCCCCGCATGATTGCATGACATGAAATGTCCCAGGTTGCGACTACATGGAGTCCGTGTGCGCAGTCAAGACTTTTGGTACGTCATACACCCCCTGACCTTCGTTGTGACCCCCCCCCCCCCCTCCCATGGAGTCGGTAGATGGTATAAATGTACCCCTTTTATGTTCAGTATGCTAGAAGGAGCAGAACTCGGTTTAACATTGTTCCAGCATCGTTCTTAGCCCCCAAAAATCCATGCGACACTTCTTTCTCCTTGCTGTGCGTGAACATGACCTTCGCTGTGTGGCATGCTGCATTTTGTGTGAGGAAGAGGCAGTCTTCTGCTTGCAACCAAAGGGCAATAGCTAACTATAACTGTAGAGTCGCTGTTTTTTTAATTTCCTTCAAAGAAACCGAAAGGGCAGTTTATATATTACAGCTGAAAACCTCATGGAGCGGTGTTAATCTTAAAAGACCGTTTTAATCTGATTTAGATAGACCAAAATTTCTAATGACCTAATCAAGATTGTTTTGTTTTTTTCTGTGTACAGCCTTGTTTTATTTCCATTACAGCTGTTTACAGTTGAAAGACTTTAATATGTGAGGTGTAATTTTTACATATGAGCATTAAACTAGATTCTACCTGTCTTGGAACACGGTTGTGGGTTTCTTTTTTTTATTGCTGCCCATACATTGTGCACGTTCAATGTATATGGAACTCTGGGGTGCTGATGTTGTACTTGGTCACTACATATTGATTATGCACTTAAAATTGAGCCTGCTGCAGCTTGATTTAAGGTGGTATCATAATAGCACATTAAAAACAAAGGCAATTTCCTCGATGTATAGCTTCCACTGACTGATTTTCTAGCGCAGGATTTTACCATATCCACAGTACTGGTAATTCCGCCGGAGGTTGGTGTAAAATTACACTCATGGTAAATATATTACCGCAGTTTTGTGGCCGTTTATACATTGCACAGCCTTCCTAAATGGCTCCATCATTGTTTGTTACAAGATACTTATCAAATCTCTAATGTACTAGCCATTTTTATGTGCTTTTATGAATGTGAATGTCTAAGGATATTTGAGGTAGCTTTGCATTGTAAAACATTTGCAAAGAAAAATGGCAATGGCTCCTACGTGGAACCTTTTCTGCAATTCCTGTAGAGCAGGCTGCTGTGCTTGGATCAACCTCACCCAAAATTCTGAGTAACTCCGCATGGAGTGTTTCAGCTCCAACTGGAGGGTCAATGGTACGAATAGATCGCTGAGACCCTTTTTTTGTTCATTCATTTCTTGAAGTTGGTTTGAGGACTTCCAGGACGCAAGGTCTGTGCACAGTGCAATGATGGCAGCATAACCGCACTGAGTCTTATTTCAATACGGTCGTCTAGTACGAAGCAGTCTAGAAGTTTTGGGGGCAATTGAAATTGGTGACCCCTGGTTTAGCCCCAGACGCATGAAAATGTAGCGAAGACAATGCTGTGAACAAAGTGTGCACTATCCAGGTGTGGTCAGGGTCATCAGCGGTGTACTACTGTATTTTTAGCTTTGCATGGTAGTGTAAGTTGCAGGATGGGGGTCTGTGGTTGTATGTGGCATGCTCTTGCTGTGTATGAGTTTTGCCACACCATTTTGGATTCTGTCCAGTTAGCTCTGTGATGCAAATTTGCAGCAATGTCCCTATGTAGAAACATTTCACCTGATTAGGGTTTTATTTTAAGGTACACATACAATTTATATTTGAAATCCAGGCCACTCACTTGTTTTCTCTGGGATGTTTTTCCAAAAGCTAACCCATAATCTGCCAGACACTGTACTTTAGATTAATTATAGCTGTTATTTTGTGTTTATTGTTAGTCGCTGGTGTTCTTGGTGACTTTGTTCACCCAGGCCCTTCACATGTCATATTTTGTTGACAATCCCAGGAATCTACTTTATTCAGATGCAGGAAATGCATTTTTTTCCCTACTGGAGCTGAGCATTAGTGACAAATGTTGTGGTTTAATCAATTTCCGGCCATTCTGCCATGTCGTTACTTATTAACGTCTCCTATTGAGCTACCACCAGCGAGGTTACCTACTGGAATTCAGCCGAACTTTGATGCTTCCCTCAACAGACTTCTTTGAATCATTTTCTCAATACTTTTTGTGCTTGTGCTGTGTTCAAATCCAAGGCCGCACTTCGGAACTTAAGTCGTTTGTCTGATTCCACACGTATTTTATTGACGTTTGGTTGTAGCATTTCTTTTCAAGGTAGTGCCCGTTTCCATTCTTTGAACAATATTTCAAATGAGCTGTAAGCCTTTTGCACAACACTTCCAGCCTTAGCACACAGGTCAATGATACGTGCTGATTTGCACAAGATCACCCACGCTTGGTGAAGTGGGGATGCTGGGATTAGCAGTCATGTTTCTCTGTTCCACCTCAGTGCCGAGAGATCCCGCAGTGGGTAAGGCGCGCAGAATAAGCGTAATCAGACATACATATCAGCTGAACCATTTTTTTATGTGAACATTCCAAAGCCATGTTCTTCAGTGAGGAAGGGATCAAAAGTGCATCGGAATGCAGGGATGGGAAACGGATGGGCGCTTGTGGGTAACAACTGCCGGTGGCTAAAGCATTGTTGCCACATAATGGACACGTTAGATCTGGTCACGGGGGTCGGGAAGACCGACTGTTCGTATACGAACAAAGAGATGAGTTGAAAGCGCAGTTCCAAAAAATAAGGCCTGTTTCTTTTTGTTCTCAACAGTGATGCAGCACAAACCAGTCCAGTTTGAAACTGAAACCCACTGCTGTTTATTGCCAAGTTCTCAGTATCTGCAGACAGTCTGGAACTTGTCTTCAGAGCCCTGCTAGTGGTGCAGGCCCCTAACAAGTACAGTGTGCTCCACATAGTTCTGCTCTGAAGCATAAATAGCTTTCAGTGCTGGTGTTTTGTGTTTGTTGGAGGGAAGGGTATGATTTCTGGCTGAACCATTGTTCTTCAGCTCTCAGCAGTCTTCTGGGATACGTCCTCGAGCTATTAACGTCAAAATGCACGATGTTCCAGTTCTTTTGTAATAGGCTGTCTGCACACTGCACCTTTTTGAAATCCTCCCTGGGAGGGGAACAGCACAACTGCCTTTGAACCCACCGTCTGTTATTACCGAGAGTGGGGGTAACTGGTCTTAAACAAATCACGTGACCCTGTCGACGTATGACCTGTCACTACGTGGGGGCATAGTCCCTGCTTTGCTCTTTTCCAGGAACCAATCTGTTTCACAACCGAAGCTGATAAATATAAGAGCCCTGGTATTAGAGGCATCATATTGAGACACAGCAATGGCCGTCCAACAAAAAGAGAAACAATCCTAACTTTGTTGTGTTGGGACTCGCTTCTTTCCCTGACTCCTGGGTTGGATTTAGTCTGTAAACGAATTATTTTTTAAGTAGAGTAGAAGGGGACTTTTGAATGTTGAAGAAAAATATGAATTGCTGATGACACATACAGCCCGGTCTATTTTGGAGTTGACTACTTCACATCAGAAGAGTTTGCAGTTTAGAGGAAAATCGACTTCCACAAAACAGGCACTCACTGTGAGTAATTGCCATAAGCCAACTGTGCAAACATGTGCGAGTCAAGTCAGGCACAAGATTGCCAACGGTGACCCTGCATATTGAATAATTGATCAAATGACCTTTTACGAGGACTTAAGCTGATTGTTTGTGGGTGTGTCATTTACTGCTTATTGAGATCAAGAGTTATCATTGAGATTAAAGTAGTTCTTTCAAAATAGTACATATAACATGGGCTCTGGGGGGTGGAGCCAGTAGCTGTCCATCCAACTTTCTGATTTTGAGGACAGTCGTAGATTGTGCGGGAGATGGGTCCTATTTTTTATTATTTCTTTCTGTACCTGCAAGAGGTAGTGTCTAATCCCGCCTCTTTATTCGGCTGGAGTTTATAGCACATTGGAGGGCACATTTATGGCACTGTAATGCATGGCCAATGAGTACTTGATTACATGCGACCTAAACATGTGCATCTAGTAATATCCCATTGAGGTCTTCTGTGCAGTACACAGCTGATTGGTTTTAAGAAACTGATCTTGCAGACCTCAGGTGTGGCTTGTAGTTGCATCAACATGCTAAATTTAGAAGTGGTGATAGAATTCCCTTGTTTGAGTCCAGCAGACTCCACATACTAACATCCAACAGGTTTCATAGAGCAGAACACCAAAAGATGCGTTCAACGCAACTGACCCATGCCATCTGTACTCAACACTTCATGCGCACTAATGCAGACATGTATCTTCATCTGCTGGGCAGTGGGAATGGCTATTGATGTAGAAGATGCATTAGCAATTGGCAAGAAACAGCCCCAGCTGCAACCGCAGCAACAGCAGAAATCATACACCGGCCGCTCCATAAATAGTACATTTCCACCTAACTGAAAATAACCTACGGACAATAATCATTCACCATCCACTCCATAAAAAGGCATTGCCACCTGAGAATTGACCGAAGCACAAATATCATTTACCTGCTGCTCAATAAATAGGACATTGCCACCTAACTGAGAATAACCAAAGCACAAGAATCAGTCACCTGTAGCTCCATAAATAGGACATTGCAACCTAACTGAGATGACCAAAACACAATAATCATTCCCCGGCCACTCTATAAAAAGGCATTGCCACCTGAGAATAACCAAAGCACAAATCTTATTCCCCTGCTGCTCCATAAATATGGCATTGCCACCTAACTGAGAAGGACCAAAGCCCAATAATCATTCACCTGCAGATCCATAAATTGGACATTGCCACCTAACTGAGAATGACCAAAGCACAAGAATCAGTAACATGCAGCTCCCAAAATCGGACATTGCCACCTAACTGAGAATGACTGAAGGACCATAATCATTCACCAGCCACTCCATAAAAAGGCATTGCCACCTGAGAATGACTGAAGCACAAATATAATTCACCTGCTGCTCCATAAATAGGACATTGCCACCTGAGAAGGACCGAAGCCCAATAATCATTCATCTGCTGCTCCATAAATAGGACATTGCCACCTGAGAATGACCAACACACAATAATCCTTCACCTGCTGGTCCATAGATTGGACAGTGCCACCTAACTGAGAATGAAAGAAGCACAATAGTCTCAATTCACTGAGATTTTGCTATGATTTACCGTTGTATTTATGGAATACTCCTGCACTCTAGAAGAAAGTCAGGAGTATTGCAAGCAAGTGTAAGCCTCACCAACTCGGCAAAATCTTTGCAAAGACTGTACTGCCCACTCTGGCATTTCCTCAGTGGGCTGCAGGGCAAGGGGCTATTTTCAGAGCATGTAGGACTAAAATGGCTCAACCATTGCTTGGTGGCCTCAGTGTGCTGGTTTGAGTGTTTTCCTAGGCGGATGTTGATTTCCAGAGTGGTCCTGATGTTTGTGGATTGCGATCAGCATCCATAGCACGCCATCACAAGCAGATTCAGTTCACGATCTACTATGGTAACCTCTGTAAAACTACTTGTAGCATTTTAACTTACCTCATCTGCTGCTGACGTGTTGTATTAATCGTTATATAGTGCCCCTTTCTGTCTGGTGGGAGACTCAAACAAACTTCTGTGATTCTGAGCAAATCACCCACACCTAAAAAAAAAAAAAAATTCGAATGTGTCCGACTCTACTGCACCTGGTGCTCATGTAAAGCGCCCTGATACCTTCGGATCGAGTTCGCGCTATACAAAACTGCAAATAATAATAATATATAGACCTTGCCTAGCGAGAACTCTACTGCTACTGCAGCAAGTTGAAGATGACACCACACCCCTCCCCCTCGGGCCTGTAGCACTCCAGCCCAGAGCAGGGAATCGATGTTGTGCTGCTGGAGCGGGCAGGGCGGTGCTTTATGTGGAGTCATGCTGGCTGCGGTTGGTATTTTCAGCAGTCGCCACAGCTCTTTTATATTGACCGCTCAGAGTGCCTCGGAGCTCTGCCCACCTCATGCTCATGGGGAATCTGGCGTTCAGCCGAAGGAATGCCTCAACGGGCCCGAGACGCCTCCTTCACGGAAGCATTTTCACGACCTGCATTTGCATGACAATGATAAAGGTTAGCAGTCCAGCTCCCTGGCTGGCTTTAACTGTGAACATCCCTGTTTGGGAAAGCGGCGTGACGCAAAATGACGTGTCCCTCTGCAGAACCGGATGAGGGTCCTCGAGTCTCCCATATTTCAGCGGTATTTATTGGCCATGGGCTGGTCGCTGGACCCCAGAAGTAGTGGGGCCCCTCTGCGCTATGCCTATAGTTGGAAGTTTACTGTTCCTTGTCGCAGCGCTACACGGGTAGTAAGCACTATAAATTACAAGAAGAGATGCCCCCCTCCTTGCAGGAATGCAACACGGGACGGTGGGGCTGTGGAGGACGATAAGTGACCTTCTGTCAACATTTTCATGCGTTGTGTCTATTCGAGACATTTCCCTGTTGTAGAAATCACAGCCGTTAATTTACAGGACTGTTTCCTGGTATCTCTGACTGCAACGCGGGGCCCTCGTGCCGCCCTGTATTATATTAATCTAAATCTGTGGCCACTTTTTACCCCCTGTACTGCCCACCCCTCATTTTCTGCTGGGTTGAGTTGTTCCCTTGGGGTATGTTTGTAATTGCAGCCCCACACAGTTCACATTCACTTGAGAACCGCAGCTACATTACGGTAAACTGCTCAGTTCTCTCCAAAATGGATTTCTCAAAAACACCTTACTATGTGTACGTGTATATCGACGTTGCCTTTGATTGTTTCACGCTGATTTAGTTGCCCACTCCTGTAATCTGAATTCTTTGGAGAGGCAAAAGGTGTCATACAGGGAATAGAGGGCCTATATTTTTATTTTATTTTTACAACAGACCAAATTGTTATCGATAACAAGTCTAATAAGATCAAAGACTGTTTAACATAGTTCAAGTCAATTCTTGATTTAATTTTTCGACTGATTTTACCATCAGTAATTACTTGGATGTGTAAATGGTATTGTCACATTAAATGAACTGGTCTCCCACTCTGAAAAAGGGGTTGGTAAGCAAAACATCCATGACAATTTTCCAGAAGGCCTGCAATTGTGGCTTTTTGGCTTAGTTTGTTGATGATGCATGTGTCCTTCCACTCAAACACCCACAAGTTCTGGTTCTGCTTTTATACTCCTGCAGTGTGGTTTCCGCACGAGGTTTCTACAGAAGGTGATACTAATGTCACTGACCCAATATGTGGTCTAATCACTAGCTATAAATCTCAACAACCGGATACCATTCTTAACCACGGATACCATTCTTAACCACGGATACCATTCTTAACCACTGATACCAAAGCCACCGGCTGAAAACCAACCAGTATCCGTAAGGCACCGCCGACTCCCATCAGTTTCACCACACCCTACCACCTGTGTAGCATCTTCCCACCAGTTTGTAGCAGGCCCCTTGGCTTGAGAAGAAACATAACAGCTCAAAGTCAACCCAATAAGCTAACACCACCCTACATTTTTGTTAAAAATCCCAATAGTTCCTGCCTACATGGGATCAGGGGCGCAGGTTGGTCAGTAAGATTGGGCCGGGGGTGAACTTGAGATTTCCCAACAATCACACTAGAGAATCTTGTGAAAATACTTTATATGGGAAGCAAGGCTTGAGGGGGACCTAAGGGTTAGTGCGTTAGGAGTACTTAAAACACAATATGTTTAAAACCATTTTTTTTTAGACCTTCAAAACACACAGAAAAGTGAGTGTGTGTGTTTGTCTGTGCAAAGCCAAGGTGAAATCCGAAGGACACAACACCATACCTGACTTAAAGCACTTCTATCCAACTATTTATTAAAGAATACATTTTTTAGTGGGGTGTAACACCCCAAATACACCCCCTCCCCTCGAAACTAAACCCCTTTATGGGATCCAGCATGCTCGGTTTTCTAGGGGGTGACATCAATTCCTCTCGAAACAAGTCACCACGTCAGCTTTGCTGAAACTGCTCTTTTCTGGAGGCTCCAACCTGTGAGGCACAAACGCACCATTTAAACCTACCTACATTGTTGCACTTGCCCGGATGTAATGCAATATCAAAGCAAACAGTGATGTGTGTGAATGCCGGGTAATGTTTTCATAGAGCACTGTGCATATTGAAACAAACTGTATTTGTTCTCCCTGCAACAGGTGCGAGAGAACACCTGTGAAACTTGAAGTGAGCAACTTATTTGAACCAAGCCCCTCGGGGAAGGGCGGGGGAATCCTGCTGAACAAGGATGTCGTCTCGTGTTTTCTGCCGCGTATTTGTGGCAACAAGCACAAGGCCAAGCAAACACACCACTTCTCCCACCAGTTTTCGGCCTGCCAGGTTCAGGTGCTTGTTATTTTGCCGATAGAGCAGGGCGGACGGGGTGTCAACGCCGTGCCTTGGCCGCATTATTTGCACAGGTGCACTGGGTGTTGCCGTACCTGGGGACTGAGAACCAGCGCGCTGCAGTTGGCTCTGCTGACTAACACGCGCAGCAAGCGTCGTGCCAGGCCTCGAGATATTTATTGTCACAATACTCAGACGGATAGAGGAAATTATAAAGTTTCCCAAGACCACCCGCTCTCCCGCTGGGCAGACTGACGTGTTTTGGTTTTTATGAAAATGGACAGTTGTTGCAAAAAGAAACATGGCGCAGGAAGCTGGCTCAGACCAGCAACCACTCGCGGTAGTCACAGACGCTGAGGGCAAACAAGCACACGTCCTGACACTGACAGGAGCTTGACAGATAGAGGTGAACCTGAAAGACAGGGCCCTCTTTGCTGCACAGTGTCATACACAAGGCTCGAAGCAATATCTGTATTTATTTAGAGAGAAGCAGCAATATTTTGCACAGCAACAACAGCATGGTGCATATGTCATAACACTCATTCAAACAGCACACTTCAAAATTAAAGGCCACATGTAGCAGAAAAGCATTTTGTGATGACCAAATGGCGATTTTTAGAGAATCAAGGCCCATAGGTACATATGGTTTTGCATTAACTAATTTGCAATTGCCTAATTGGTAACCGCAAATTAGGAAATGCAAAGCCAAGGGTGCCCGGGGGCCTAAGGCCCCCCTGAAACACCCTCCTCCCCCAAAAATGTGCACATGTAAAGCGCACACATGCCCTAGGGAGGATGTGCGCTACATGGCACTTTGAAAAATGCATTTTTCATAATTTGCACATGGTTACCATCGACTTGAAGTCGATGGTAATAGCATTTTCCTAAATGCACAGTTTGCATTTAGACAATACTTGGCACATGTGCTAAGCGAATCGCAAATTGAGATTCCGTTTTTCTAGTCGCAATTTTAGGTAATGACTATTTCTGTGATTACCTAAAATTGTGACTACAAAGGCTGAATGTTTCAGTTATCTGCCTCTGAGGCTAGCCGCCCGGCTTCAGCAATGGTTCTGATCAACGTGGAGGGTGAGATTTGTAATGAGAGGTGAGGGGGCAAGAATAAAGGGCAAAGAGAGCCTAGTCTTTGTCTTCCACTATTTGGCTACATGTGTTTTAGCAACTTTTGAGCTAGAAACATTTTTAAATTAAAATTTGCAGTTCGTACAGCAAATGATGGATTGTGTGACATATGCGGCAAATCCGTAATTATGCGGAAAATGCCACAGTGTAAAATCACATAATTCCAGTGGCCCTGCATATAGGCCTCTCAAACTAGGCGTTTCCCCTCCAAACATGCCTGGCCCTTCATTCTGTACACCACCTCCTTACAAGATAACAGCAATGAAAGTGGCGCCCTATCTAAATGGCAATGGCAAATAGGAATTATTACCTGAAAAAAGTAAATCAAAAGCAATTCACATCACAACATTCTTAGGGAAAACCAATTCTGATTTACATTTTGTCAGATCAGCACATATGACTTGTTTTGATTATGATGTGCAATGTTTTTGGGTACAAAATAAGATCCTCCAAGCACAACTAGTAATTTAACCAGTTTAAGCATGATTGATACTTACTTAATTAATCACTGTTTTTCACATATAATTTGTAATCACCAGCCCAAAGCTTCAACATGCGAAACAAAAATAAAACTGGTGAATCAAAGTACCTTCTTGCAATTTAGTTATCTGTTCTGAGACCCTGATGTCTAGAGTTCTTTAGAACAACACCGAGTATCCTTACTCTAGAGAGGAGGAACAGGTTTGTCTGTTCATGCTCTACCTCAACATAAGTGCTAATAAAACGAAATTATCCCATGGTCACTTGCTCTAATAAACCTTGACGGCAGTTGAACTCAGGTTCACACGGTGCATATTGAAACAAGCCCTTTGCGTGGCACCTGGGGCGTAGTGTTCCTTTAACGAACAACATCTGCTATTTTTTAGGTACAAGTAAATAATGGAATGAGCACTTTATTTGCAGGGTTTATGGGTCCTCTGGCATCCAATTAAGGCTGGTTGGATGTGGTTGAGGAGGTAAAACACTTGGCACGCCACTAACTTACAAATAGGGCTCCTGGGCTCGCGTCATCAAGAAAACGCCAAGCCTATTATTTGATCCTGCCCTGGATATTTTTATGGATGCTTCACGTGGAACCTGTCCAGCTGAAACGGAATGGCGAGAAAGGAGGTGGCGGTGCAAACTAATAGAAGCACATCATCCTTGTGGTGATCCCCCACAGGGTTCTGCTTGCTGGACTTTGGAGCAAAGTCCTATATTATTGGGACAATGCACCAATCCTTGTTTTTCCTGATTTACTCAGAAGCCTTCACGTGCAGTAGTGATCGCCAGAACTTCCCACTCTAACCACCTATCGTAGGCAGAATTGCATTTCTTTTTTTAATAGGTCATACATTTATAGAAATGCTTCAAAAAATTAACTAGTCATAGTTTGGCATTGCACTTCATCCGGACAAAATAGCTCACTAGGTTGATACATTCACTGCCTGAATTTTTGTGCAATCTTCAGGTCAGAGATTGAAATAAAGTTCATTCAGAGTGCCATCCTCCTTAAGTTAATGAAGTAGGTACTTTGATTTCCGAAGCATCCAAGGGGTCTGTGTGATTCCTGTACTCACCCTGTGTTCCATCGTGGGCGGACTAAACGTCTGGATATTTCCTGGTCAAGCACGACCATATAGCCCCAGTTGGAACTTTAGACTTCCAAGCACTTCATTTTGATTTCATCTTTGAAAATTCATATCTTGACGTGTGTGTGTTGGATTTATGTCACTAAGGACTAGTTTTACTCAGATATATATTGGCTAGTTTTTTAAACTGGTTTGAAGTACTTTTGTGGTGTTTTCACTGTGTTACTTTCTGTGTGTGTGTGTGCACAAATACTTTACACAGTGCCTCTTTAGTTTCGACTGACGGCTCTGAGCCAAGCAACCAGAGGGTGAGCACAGGTAAACTTAGTGTGTAGTACACTTACCCCGACTAGGATTGGGGTTCCCTACTTGGACAGGGTGCATAATACATAACTCTGCCAACTAGAGACCCACATTTCTAACGCGTATGTAGACCACAAGGAACGTTTTATGGCTACAGAATAAATTATAAATTCATAGTAAAGCCACATTTAAAGTAAACGATACAGGCGAGTGAAGGGCAAGAGTGAGAAACTGAAAGGGCTGTTTCTCCTAAATGTTTAAGCTTCATTGTCCATAGGGGATTGGTTTCAAAGCATTTTTGAATAATGCAATGAATAAGGATTTAGTAAGGAGGTAGAGTAACTCTCTTACCACTCCTAGACTAGGAGGGCTCATTTTTTATACTTGTGCTACATCCTCCTTCCATGGCACAAAACTCCACCTTGGGCATATAGGGCGTAATTACGATGTCAGGCGGACTGCCACTGACAGGCTTTGTGGTGGTCCATCTGCCTGACCGTCAGCGCTTCGGTCTAACCGCCGCATTATGATGCAGGCGGTCGGACCCTTGTGGGGCGAGGGATAAACCGCTGCCGCTGACAGGATCTACTCATCCCAACGGGGTGGCGGTCGGAATCGCAATCCCTAATGACTGTGGTGCCAAGGCAGGCACCACCGTTGGGATTACGATGTCCCTTTCCGACAGTCTTTTCATGGCGGTCGGACCGCCATGAAAAGGCTATCAGAAACGGACTTTGGGGGCCCGAAACAGGGCCCCTGTCCTTTTTAAGTGGCACTGGGGACACATATAGTGACCCCACACACATCCATGCACAGTGTGCCATGCAAACATGCATGGCTCACAGTGCATGGATGTGCACAAAGGGCTCTTTTACACTGCGGCTCGTGCTGCAGCCATTTACCAGCGCAGCAGCACAATCCGCTGCGTTTAAAGAGTACTTTTTTCCGACTGCTATCCCTGCGTTCACATCATAATTGGGCAGTCGGACCGCGGCCTTCTTATCGGTCGGTCTCCTGAACAACATGATAGCGGGTGGTGGTCCGACCACCTGTTATCGTAATCAGGTCCATAGTGTGTTCTCTTGTGGCAGGAAGGTGAAAGCTGTTGGGTCATGCTGGTATTGTTGGATTTATTTGCGACATTCTTTACCATGAACAGCTGAGCCTTGCTAAACATGCAAACTCTTATGTCACGCGACCATTCACATAGTAAATTATCTATAAGTAATATACGGAACAATCTGATGTCCACCAAACTGACAAAACACAATGACACAAAAAACTGCTCCAGTCGATGAACATCCCTGAACCGTATGTGAGGTTTCCCCGATACCAGAAGCAAAATCAGACCATACAAATGGTAGGTATATTCTATATTGATCATTTGCCACGAAATGGTGAGGTCACCACAAAATAGTCAGCTGGGTTTCCATCAATGTCAACACCTTTTATTATATATGAGATCTCTGGCAGGTCACACTGCGCTCGAAAATGAATACACCCAATGCAAGACTGAAATTAGTGACTGGATAAACAGATGACAAAATGCAGCCCAGAGGGAAGTGCAGTACTCATTTCTAGTCATAGAGATTAAAATGTGGACAAAATGAGTGGTGGTTCTATGAATGCCTCTTGGTCTCTTCTCATGCATGCCAAAGTTCTGGCCAAGGCAAGCTAAGCTCCTTTGTGTCCATGTAGGCACAGATGGTGCTCAGGGCACATGACTATGCCATTTCCTTCAGGTAGTATGCAAGAGATTTGACTACACTCCAGGCTATCTCCCTTGAATAATGACACTATTGCCTCCCTGAAGGAGTTGGCAAATTGGACTCCCAGTCATCTCAACTCCCAGCTGTGAGGACCATTGGACTATGATGTACAGAATGTGCTCAGATGACCATCATCTAAAAGCAACACCGCTGACTTTGATTACATCACTTCTTTTCATGTCATTCTTAAAATATTTATTCATTTGCAGACTTCAATTTTTATATACACACCATTACTGGGAGTTGACATAGAGATACTATTGACCATACTGTCGGTGAGGCCATCCTTGACATCCGTGGTAGATACTGAGCATTTAATTGTGAAATATGCCACTGACAAACTGTTCTGTGTAAAGAAATAAAATTCTCTGAACATAGTCAAAAACTTGGCCATAGGCAACCTGTATAAGCAGTAGCAGCTGATGTTATGGAAATGTGGTGGAGCAGGGGCAGCACAGGAAGGGCAGCGCGGGGGCATCGCAGGGTGGGGCAGCGCAAGGGGACTAGAATAAAAAAAAACCTTACCTGCTGGTCTTCTGCTCACCGTGCTGCTCCCCGGGCTTCTTCTCTGTCGCAGGCAGAACCCCTCAGCTTCCCCTGCGGTCAATCCCAACCCTGTTCTCACCATAAGAGCAGCGTAGGGATTGGATGGAGTGCACTGGTTTAGCGCTCCATCGGGACATGGGAGACTGTGCCTGCTGACCTCTCCATACAGCAATACAGCTGGGCTGGAGAGATATCAGTGCACATGACGGTTTGGTCGGCCCGCTACCCCTTCTCGCCCTGCTGCAGCGATTTGGCCCCGCCCCCAAGACAGCCGCGGGACAAAAAATAAAATGATCTACACTTAGATCATTTTATTTTTCGTTTGCCTCAGCGGACAATGGGGCGATGCTCCTCCGCCATAGCGGAGGAGCCTCCTCTGTGTATAAGGTTCAGCTCATACCGTTGACTATAAGTTACAGATCATTTTTCCTCCAAGATTTGGCAGTTTTTCACAAAATCTTACTGTTAAATTGGTCAGACCTTTGTGCTATCTGTTTTGGCACATCTTGTCTTCTGGCCCATCACCTAATGCACAGAATTTTCCTTGAGCTCTTGATTCTGTATTCCTGTCTCTGGTCCTTGGAGCTAAGTACACTTCTGGTGAACACTTGTGCTTTACAATTGGGAAAAAAACAACAAGTGATGGACTGAATGTGGATCAATGTCACACACTCCCCCAGTCAAAAGATCTGGGCCCAAATCCATCGTTTTTTTGCACTCCACACCACCCTGGGTCAGATAATGGCTTTATGCAAATCAGCTCTGACCCTGTTGCCCCATGGGAACAGTCCAGTCCGAACTACAACAGCCACCACTTACAATTGGGGTGCATGCTTACATACTGTAGCTCTTCTAGTGTCCTTGATACCAGTGTTTCAGCCACAAGGCCCGCTATGATCTGGTCTTCCATATTGCACTACACGAGCCTCCTCACTCACTCACTAAAATCCTTATAACCCCATATGCTCCAGGTGGGGAAATCTTATATCTAATATTTAAAGCTGATAGGGCATGGAAAGAATGTGTTTGGTACGTCATCGTCATTTATGTTTTTTGAAGTGCTTCAACCCCACATTGGCCATCGAGGTGAATGCACAGAAACTTATTGCAGTCAGTTGATAGTTTGTAAAAACAAATTAAGTACCAAGGCCCTCCTTGGAAGGCCAGTGCACTCTGCACCACCAGCGGATGTACTAAAATAACACATAACCATCGCAGTCCTACTAGTGTGACAAATCAGACTATTTCAGGCCACACAAAGCTATAATAATGACATTAGAGGCTGGTATTATTCCTTTTCAATATATATTGACTTAATAAACACGTTCTTGCACTTATCTCAAGATTTAAAAGACAGCACCACCATGTTAATGGACTGTCACTAGAGCCAGTTCTGGCAAATAAGTGCTGGTGCCAAGCACCGGAAACCACCTGTACAAATTAAGCAACGATTGCAGGAGACATAGAGCTAAAAAGTGATGTTTTTATTTACTTTCTGAAGGTTAGAAAGTTATGTGTCTTCTGGCTTTCGATTGATAAGGAGTTCCATAAGAAGCCCTCCAACACTTCAAGCAGTGCGCCTTTTGCCCTCGTTCTGTTGACTCACTTGAGTTCAAATAGTTGTCTTCCTCCAGATCAGATGTAACAAATAGGATTATTTCTTGAAAGGTGCCAAAGACAGGACTGGTGGATTAAAGTCAGACAGATCATAGCTGAATTAAAATGTAATACAAATTATTCTTCAGTTCTTACCAGCTGCACCTGACTATTTTATGGTGCCCCTCAGGTCCTAAAATTTTGGTACCAATATCTTGGGATTGAATGATCATGGTTGAAAAATTCCATTTCAGGAAGTCTGAGTGGATCTTAGGCTAGCCAACTGACAGGTCCTGGTAGCCCAAATCATAAAAGATCTATAACTTTTAAGCTACTAGTCCTGGTTAAGAAGGGCTAATGCTGAATATCTCAGGGGACCAGGTCTAACTCCTTGGGTTAGGGTGAGGGACTTTCTGGAACTTGGAATTTTTATCGCTGGTTCTCACCATGATAGCATCATCGGGTCAAATGTTCTTCTGCCTGGAGGAGTCATTCTTGCTGCTAGTAGGGTTCGGATTCATGGGCATTTTCCCAGTCCCTACTTTAATGAAAGAGGGTGTTGTTCGGAAGAGCAAGCCTACCTAGGCTCCTGCCTGCATTTGAGGCTACCATGACTATGTGCCACCAAGCAGATACCACACCAGATATGCTAATCTGATGAGGTCCTTGTGTAACTCAAATATTTGGGTTCTGTCCTATCCAAAGGGGCACATAGGGGAGCACTGGAGTATTTCTTAATGGCCTTTTAAATTAGGGGCCCATTGAATACCACCTAAAAACATAATTGTAGCAGAACTTGGAGAAAAGGAGGGGACCGTTGGACAGAGCAGAGGTGGACTTGAAAGAGTGACTGAAAGTCTGACTTTAATTTCCAACAAAATCATTATTATAACTAGTCATCACTTTCAAATAGTAAACTCTCCTTTCTGAATGTAATTATATTATTTGCTAAATTGTGTTTTGTGTTCCTGTCTGGTATCCTGGCATGCAACACCTTCAAAACACAAGAAGTGGTCATATCTTTTGCATTGTATTCACCATAATTCCCAATCTAGAGTCTTGTGGTAGATGTTTGCTTTAGATGGCCCTTCACTTATCTTACTTCCTGCTCTTCACGGCAGTGCCAGGGTACTGGCTCACAGGTGTCAGATAAGCAATGTCCTATTTTGGGAGGCTTTTGCTTAGACTATTTTTTGTTTAATATATGGATTTTTTTTTTATACTAGCACATCACAGAGGCATAATGATCTATGCACAATATATTGCTTAAAATCAGATACATTAAGTATCTAGGGGCAGGCTTACAGTATTTATCAGTCCAGCACATAGGGGCACATTACAATGGCGGTCAGACAAGGGTCCGCCTACCATCGCTGCTTACAGGTTGCCAGACGACAATGTGTTAGTGGTCCAACCCACCCTATTATGATACGACCGCCGTGCAGGCGGTCATAAAATGCCTTTTTCTACTGCTGCCTGGAAAAGGGCCGCAGCACAAGCCATAGTAGAAATAGGAACTTTTGAAACACCCATGCACCATGTGCCACGCACCATGTGGTGCCTGAAACACAGTGCATAGATATGTGGGGGGGCACCACATGCGTCCCCCTGTTCACTTAGCAGTGGTCTGGGGGTCATGGGTCCTGCTTGCGGTCCTCAAAGTCTGTTGCTGTCTGCCTTTTCATGGCGGTGGGACTGCCATGAAAAGGGGGAAACATCCTTTACAACGAAACTTTTACAACGCAGTGCTTTTACAACGCAGGTTTTACAACGGAAACCATTACAACACATTGCGCTAGGGGCGCTCTAGGATAGGGAATAGATTTAATTTACTATCCAACACCTTCCCCAGTGTCCACGGGGACTGTAGTTGGAATAGTAAATTAAACTATTCACTATCCAGCACCCCAAAGCGCTCTGCGTTGTAAAGGTTGCGTTGTAAAAACTGCGTTGTAACAGCATGCGTGGTAAAAGCATGCGTTGTAACGTCATACATCCATGAAAAGGTATATCGAAATTATTATATAATATAAAATAAAAAATACATTGAGATCCTGATGGTGGTGCCTGAGCAGGCACCACCTCCATTCAGGATCTAGATTCTGACATCCGCCCGACGGGATCAGTAAATCCTATCGGAGGCAGCGGTCCGGCCCCCAAGATTCAAAGGTCTGACCTCCTGCATCATAATGCGGCAGTCGGCCCGAAGGTCTGTCTGTCGGTGGGACTGTCACTGACGGCCTGTCAGTGGTGGTCGCACCGGCATTGCGATGATGCCTAAAACTTGTGAGGACCACTTATGCACCCTCCCTAGCTAGCATGTGCAGCTAAGCTATGCAGGTAGTGCGGGTTATAATTGCAGTGATAAGTAACAGCATTCATTAAGCAATGTTAAATAGACACACATTTTGCTTCATGCTAATTATTCATAATTTGGCCCATGATTTTTTTTTGCAATGATTTTCTTTGACACAGGCAGCAGGCATAGTTACATCAAAAGTACTAGTTGTTCATGAACACTCACTATTTAACATTTGTGCGTTTCACAGATGCTTTAAGGGAAAGATTTTGGCTGAAAATGTTCATAGTTCTTGGTGGGGGTAACCTTTTTGTTTCACATTCGCACTACACGCGGTTTATGCTTTTTGTTCAATCTTTTGGCACTCTGTTCACCATTCCCCAAATATTACTTCCAGACAATAATGGCTCATTCAAGCAACTGCTAAAATACATGTCTCTTCCACGACGATGTTAACTCAAGCCCCTCTTGTCTACCTAAAGGCTCTCCCCGCATTCTGGGTGCCCTGGGGAAGCCTACTTTTGTTTGCAGTTTTATATAGCGCGAATTCGACCTAAAGTATTGAAGCGCTTTACATGGGCACCAGATACGTTACACAAGGACGCATTCACTTTAGGCAAGGGAAGGGCCGTTGCCAGATTCGAAACCAGTTTCCCAAGTCCAACCTCGGAAGATCTGCCCCTTACGCCACATCCTCTTTTTGGTGGGCCCACTGGCACAGGCCAGTCACCTAGCGTTTCTTCTGTTTCATACCCTGCTGAGAGGATACTGAAATCAAATCTACTGTGAATTGATAAATAGGCTTACCATCAACCTACCAGAGGAACCTCAGTATACCTATGTTGCTTTCCGTTCCAAATTAATTTAAAGGGGGATTATATAAGCTAGAAATGAGGCTGTCCTTAACAGTTCCACATATAAAATACATCCACACCAAGAACAGTGTAAGGATTATCAAGCTAGGCAAAATAGAATTTTGCCTCCTGGAGCGCTCACCATACAGCAAAAAAGGCATTTTTTCAGACCTTGTGGAATCCTTTTTTGCCACTCGTAGGTGGTGCCCCAAGACTTATCAGTTAGCTGTCACTCTTCAGCGTCTGCAGTAGCACTGAGGCCAAGAAGGGTGAAAGGTCTTTTATTACCCAACAGTGGACCATTTTCCTGCTTGTGTTTAGTGCCCCTTGCAACTTTGCCCTAAGCATGCTGGGACTGATTAGTTGTACTACTATACCCAGGCTTCCTTTAGGGCCGTAGCTATCTGTGGTGCAGCCCATGCAGTAGCACCGGGGACCAGAAGGGCGAGAGAGCCATGCACACTCTGCCCCAAGTGCGGTTATTTAGAGGCCTACCACTCAGATTTTTTTTAACACAGAGCCTGCCTGAGGCCTAGCTCTGTGTTCACCCTTCAGATGGGCATGTGTGGTGCACTGGGATAGAGGGAAAAGGAGAATAGAAAAGAGAGAGAAAAGGGGTGAAAGAAACTGAGATGGAGAATAAAAGAAAAGAGATGCGGAGGGGAAAAAGTTACCATGTAGAAGGGAAGGATGTAAGAAAAAGAAAGGAGGTAACGAAAAAGAAAAAGGTCAAAGGAAAAGGAAATGGGCCAGTAATAAGTATACCAGGGAGAGAAGAGTGGAAGGAAATTAGAAGTGAGAGAGAGAAGATGAGAAGAGACAGGCAAATAAAGAAAGGGAAGAAAGAATGGGCGGAAGGAGACGGGATGGGGAGCTCAAATGCATAGGGAGGAGTGAAGGAAAAAAGGTCGATTTTTGGAGAGACATATTCAGTGGCGCAGCTATTATTCATAGAGTAGCTGTAGTGACAGGAGGTCCAGGGGCGTGAAGGGCTTACTGCACCCCCAATTAGTTCTGAGGTTGAACACCAACCCAGGGTAGGGCTGGGGCCTATTTTCCTTCATTGCATCAGGGCCTGCTACACCCAGGCTACACCACTGCGTGCGTCGCCTTTGCTTGCACAGTAAGGCGGTCAGAGCGGCTCAGAGTGGCAGTTCTTTTCATGCTGAAATATGCAAAAGCAGATATGAGACGCAATCCCAAGAGATTACTCCGCCGCACCTACAGCCGCGTGGAAGATACCGATTGGCAGGGATCCAAACCACCCCGCGGTGGGGCGCGCGCACCGAAAGTATGCCTGCTCTCGATGAACACACTCTTTCTTTCCTTCCACAGTACAGGAGCGTTTCAACTTACAAATCAAATCACTCCTTTCAACAAAGGAAAGGTTTTAAAATGTGTAACATAAATTCGAAGTCTGTCCTTGCGGGGGTGGGGTGTGATGCATATTATTTTGTGAGGATAAGCCTGGTAAATTGCCCCCTTAATCCTGTGGTGTTCTAGTGTCATTTTAAGGATTTTGGGGGCCCCGGGTAAGGCATTCTTTAGGGGCCCCTGTCTAGAAAAGCTTTACATTTTATTAACCATGGTCTGCTAATTCAAGGCCATTGATACCAAACAATTTATAATAATACATTAAAAGTTGAGATGGAGAATAGGGCAGATTTAAGAGATAGCAATAAAGTTCACTTCCCCAGGAGACTCCTTGAAAGAGGGGGGCCGGGGCAGTTCCCTCTTTGCCCATCCCTTAAAACGTCACTGTTCTGTTTACAAACTCACCGTCACCGATTCTAATTCCGGACAGGAGTCCCTCCCAGTACAATTGTGTGTTTCATAATTAAAAGGGTGAGAATTCGAGTAATTCACTATAATCATGAGAGTATCAGTCCAATTAATCTTCCAGTCAATGAATGGCTGACTTGCCCATGATTTGTTTGTTTTATGATTGTTTTTTTATAGCTTGTCAAGCATATATATGGCGTGGTACTTGACTTTCAGCACTCGCATCCAATTCAAATCTAGGTTACAGGGCTAGTGAAAGAGCAAACTCACTGTAGCTAGGCCTGTGCTTTTATTAGCCCCGCCCTCCTTCCCTATATTCGGCCTAATTTCCGGCCTTCCCGCCTTCCTTGAATGGTTTCCCACTCCTCTTGACCAGTGAATCATTTTGAAAGTCGCTCTAAGGTGGAGGTGAAGGGGGAGGGAAAGGAGAAAAGGTAAAAGGGGAGAGGGGATGAGAAGGAGAACTTGGAATGGGAGAGAGGGGAAGGGGGGAAGGGGAATGGAGATGAAAAGGAGAGCAGGGGAGAGGACAGTGGTTCAATGGAGAAGGAGAGAAAAGGAGGGAGGCAAGAAAAAAAGTGTCGAATTAATTGAAGTGGATTGAAGTAAGCCAGGGGCAAAGGAAAAGAGTGAAGGGCACAAAGAAATAAGGGGGATACAATGAAAAGAAAGAAAGACTGCATTCTTGTGACAGCAGTGAAGGTGGTTCCTGTATACTGCTCAAACATCAGAAAAGTAACCAAGTGCTAGTACTCGAACTTTACCAGTATGGAAGAGGAGAAGAATAGGTAATTGAGACTTGAGCAGAGAAGGGCGAGGGTGGGAGGGACCAAGGAAAAGAGAGAAGAAGGAAGAGAAAAGAAGGCATGATAACATGAGAAAAAAGAAAGGGATAGAACGAAAGAAAGAAAAAGAAAGAAAGACTCTACATTCTTGTGACAGCAGTGAAGGCGGTTCCTGTATACTGCTCAAACATCAGAAAAGTAACCAAGTGCTAGTGCTCGGACGTTACCTGTATGGAAGAGGAGAAGAATAGGTAATTGAGACTTCAGCAGAGAAGGGGAGGGTGAGAGGGACCAAGGAAAAGGGGGAAGATGAAAGAGAAAAGAAGGCAGAATAACAAGAGAAAGAAAGAAGGCAGAATAACAAGAGAAAGAAAGAAAGAAAGAAAGAAAGAAAGAGAAAGAAAGAAAGAAAGAAAGAAAGAAAGAAAGAAAGAAAGAAAGAAAGAAAGAAAGAAAGAAAGAAAGAAAGAAAGAATTTGCATTCTCGTGATGACATCGCGAGGGTGGTCCCAGTATCCTCGAACATCAGAAAAGTAACCAGGTGCCATTGCTTGAACTTTGCCGATACGGAAGAGGAGAAGACATAGGTCATTGAGACATCAGAATAATGTATAGCTTCCGCATTCCAAAAAGCAGGGAGGAATGCAAGTTGAACTTAGCCAACTCTTTCAAGTGTGTCAGATCAGTTGTCTGATCTGACACCGCAGGTCAAAGGTTGGTTCAAGGTCAGGTCACAGACATTGACCCATCACCTCTAGAGTGACCAGGGGTTAATTGCAGAATTATCGGCTGCAATATTACACAAAGAAACTCGAAAACAGCACCAGTCATCTGTGTGGCGCAGGTGCAAAATATAAATGTACAGTCAATGAAAGAAGTTCAAATACTGGCTTTAAACGTAAATAAAAGAGGGTCGAAGCAGACATTTTAAACAGAAGCATGTGCAACGCAAGCGGATCTGACGAGACTTTTTCTTTACATTGCTAGATGTGAACCGGGCGCCAGCCTCGGTCTCACCGGACTCCAATCAAATGTTATTTTAATTCCCGACATCGTCAGCTCCTTGCAATGAAAGGGGGCGACGAACTGCAACAGAAGGAATACCAAGGGCATCGCAGGAGCCCGCTCACAGCGCGCGGAGCACAAAGCGGCAGTGACATGCATTAATGCGGGCGCGAGAGATAGCGGCGAGTGACGTGACCTTCAGCGGGCACGGTTACAGTTTCAAATCGGGAAGCCACAGATACGCCTCGGCGCGAGCGCTCCCAGGTGCGCGCGCCTGACAGGAACCTTCTATTATGAAAGTCGGGCTCGCGTCACGAAGTCCGGAAAACGGGCAGCTATTCCCGTTCACCTCATTGTAACAACAAGGGTCTGTGCGTGTGCGGTGTATGTCGTTTAATGATTGATATTTGCGTTTCCACGTTGTCATATAATGTTTAATTAAGAGTTGAGATGGTTTGAAGGGAGGTTAGAGGGGAGGGGCGTGTGACCTGTTTCTAAGCAGCCCCGTATATTGGATATTTATTTGGAAACTAAGGTATATCTGCGTGTCCAGGAACGCACCATTTGGTCAAGCGTGAAAGCCGGGATTCAAAATCATTGCTGCTACATCGGCAAACTAGACCACCTGCCCGCGCCCCGTTTGATAACAGTAATTATTAAATATTATTTTTAAAAAAACACTATTGTGCCCTGTTTTTTAAAAAAAATGAAAACAATTAAAGCAGAGTTTATCCGGCGTCTACGAGCTCACAATTTTATAAGTGTCTGTATTTGATGCACAGTAGTTGTCTGGAAAGGGCACCGTGTGGTCAAGTACAAAGTTGTGATTCAGTCAAGGGCATCGGGGCTAGGCATGGAAATGTCCTACAAAACACAGACCTACACCGAAATCCCCAAAGTTGTTTTTCTTGAACCCATCCGACGGGTCTAATTTCTCTAATGGAATGCAACGGATGTTTTTCCTCATTAATTGATCCCGTTTCTCGCTTTCTTTGGTTCCCTTTTCGAATCCACGTGCCAGAGGCATGTCACGTTCACTATCACTGTAACAGATGACCCTTCGCCCTCGTCCTAGGAACCAGATGAAGGATGCTATATAAATCCATAACTGTTTTTTTATTTATTTATTTTTTACTTGTGATTAGCACGGATAAGAGAAGCATATGAGACAACTGTATTTTCCTTGTCCCGCCATCATGGCTAGTTGAGACTGCAGCACATTTCTGGAGTTTCATACTTGCTGTTGAAAAGAATTGGCTATTTGATGAAAACGTTGGAATATGTAGAGAAAACATGTGCCCCAGTACACCTCTGTAAATGCTAAAAGCCCGCACTTTAATTAGGCTCTGCCACGAGAATTGATGAACACTCCTTTGATACATAATTTATATTTTTCATATTATGCATGGTTATTTGACTCCTCTAAAGTGAGTCAGAAGGAGAAACGTGTTTTCACAGACATCAAAAATCAATTAATTATTTGCATTGATATGTAAATACGCGCTCGCATTATGCAGTTCCGAGAAGAGACACTTCTGTGCACATTAAATGCAGCCGGCTCTTAGAGCAGGGTTTATGGCTTTCATCACTGGAGACGTTCCCGAGGAGTTTCTGTCATTGATTGGAAACAGCATTGTTCTTGTTGAAATGTAAGTGAGATGCCGCCCTCTGTCGGGCGCAGTCCTACTCTGCACCCTAAGTGAAGGCTTCCCAACGGGAAATACAGGGAATATTTATGACCGGTCACAAACCAGGACCGTAGGCGTTTGTGCGCAGAAATATACATGGGACGCAGAGCTAGCATGACACTGTACCCCCTCCCTACAAGCCAGGGGCCCTGAGGCAGAAGGGCCCCCACCGTCCAGAGGGCCACCATTCAGTCCAATGCCTAGGAATACCTGTGAGATATGGAGATCGGGACACTTCACCACATCCCGCAGAGGGCCTCCTATTTGTATTATGCCACCACTAGCAGCTTCAGAATGTACACCGAACAGGAAGAACATGACACACGTATGCCTTAAGCGATTCTGTTCCGAGAGTATAAAACAAGTTCTCAAAATGAAAGAAAAAGGCGGTTTCTATGTATTTTTTGGTAGGTTTTTATAAAAAACGACCACTGCTCGGTGCATTTGAATACTTTTCAACAGAATCAAACTACGGTTATAAAGTTAGGCACACAGTGGCATATTTATGAAAATAGCGGTGCAGGACAGCGCAGTGAGTCACCTTGCTGCCCTGCCCTGCGTCACTTGGAAAGGGTTGGAATGTGCGGAATTTAAGCCATACAGTGCACTCCCGTCCTTCCCCCTAAGCTGGAGCAGTTTCTGCAGCCTAGCACCAATGTAGGCACCCTTGCATCATGGTGCAAGGGGGCCTCTGTTGTAGGCAGGATTGTTTTTGTGCAGGAAGGGACACCTTCCTGCACAAAATCAATCCAAAGGGGCGTTTCCGTCTTTCGGGGGCATATTTACAAGCCCCCTGCGCCACCGGGGTGTCACTTTTTTGATGCTCCAGTGGCACACAGTGCAGGCCCATATCTACAAGGCCCGCAAACCCACCCTGCTTTGCTTTTCACGGCCTTGTAGATAAGATGTTAGGCCACTTTACATGGTGCCAACGTGACGCACGGCTCTAATAAATACACTCCACGGAGACTAAGGCTCTCATTTATGGGGATTCACCAAAGTGAAAGGGCAGGAATGCACCGTAATTCTCTAATACGATGCATTCCTGTCCTCTCGGCCTGTGCTGGAGCCATTTCAGCAGTCTAGCGCCAACGCAGGCACCCTTGCATCAGAGTGCCTGTGTTGTCATCAGGATTGTTTCTGTGTGATCTCAGCTAATTAGATTAATTAGCAACTAGGCTATAAGTACTTGGATGGTAGGGTGACACTTAAGGGTCCTAATGAAACTCCATTGACCAATCCTAGCAGAAAGTTGTGAAACATGTTAACCACATATTGGACCAAAGAATGACTTCTGTTTAGTTGGTCGAGACCATATTTTTAATCTTGCCGTAGATTATCCTTCAAAAATAAAGACAATGGACGCTGGTCATCTATCGGCAATATTACAATTTTAAAACGCTGCAATCACTTCTCACAATATGCAAGTATTCACCACAACCAAGTCGTCATCAGGGCAAGAAAAAGATCTCCATCGAAGAGCGCCCCTCGGAGGAGCCCGCTGCGTATTGCTCCTACCACCCAGAGTGGAGCACAACCTAATGATGAAGCATGTCACCTGGGTAGGTGAGGGTTCATGAACCCTATAGAGGATCCTTCATAATATATAGGTACAGCAGATAAAGAACATCCATAATACGTGGTTTCTTAGATTTACTCAATGAGAGGCCAGGGTTACCTTACCGAGCATCAAGTTAATTTCTAATCAATTTAATTGTTGGGAGGATATGTGACGCACCACTAACAGCCTCCATTTCCCCATTTATGATTATTGATTCAAAATTGGTACCCAACGTTCCAAATTCAGCCACTAGGCTAAAGTCCGAATGTGTGTGTTTCAATAATGCTTAATTTGCAATTAGTAGCCCGGCAGGTAGTTGGAAAAGCATTAGCTTAACAGACCTCTTCTGTAAACTCATATTACTCTAAGACAGTAGTAGATTTGAGACTTAGAGCCAGCAGACCAACTTGACAGTCAGGGCTCTTCAGGCAGACGTGGGTGGACCGGTCTCCCATCCCTCAACTGTTTACCATAACCTCCCCTATTCATTCTCTCCTTCACCACTCCCTCCCATTTTCCGTGGCCTGTCCCTGCTATGGCGCTCTCAGCTCTTTCATATCACTTTTATCTCTCTTTCATCCCGTCTTCTCTCATCAATTGACATCCTCTCCATTCCCTAACCCTATACGCAGGCGAGACACATATTTATGTAAAAGATTGATGACAAACACCAAGACTCCTGACCATATTTCCCCTGTATTAATCAAGCTCAGATTACTCCATTTCCAAGTGCCCTGTGCACTCAATTATGTCTTTTGGCTGGTACTTCAAGTGTCATCGGCCGGTTCATTAGTAATGTTAATACCCATCTGGCAAAAAAAAAAATAGTTAATTCTAGCCTCACATTTTTGTTTGTCAACATTTTGATCCCCTTTATTGCTTTAAAAAGGCTCTTCATCAGGGCGATTTGGATGCATCCCCTGACTGTGTTGGGCTCACTGCAGCATGACAGAGGTGATGGGTGAAAACCAATTGCTTAGGCTTCACCCACTACAAAAATCGGGTCAATCGAATTCCATGGTCCAGCTATTGGCTTTGACTCACCATTTTGAGGTTCCAGTCAAAGGCATAAATGAGTTCTCTTATTTCATTGTTTCAGTTTCACAACTCATGTGCACTGTGCAGTTTCCCAAATTTGGAGCAACATTTTCATTTTTCTTCTGTTATCCGTAGAACTATTTGTGTATCAATACCATTTGATAATTCTTCTTCCTTTGAGTTCTTATCACAGATAAACCCTTTTAGGAATACATTCATGTATTCCTTGAAGTTATTACAAGTGAATGGAATGACTCTGAAGGAACCACTGTTGCTAGTAATCTCCAGGTCATAGGACAAGTCCAGAACCTCACATAGTTGGGGACAGTCCTAGGCCCCTGTGCCCACATGCTTATATTAGAGTGACGCTTGGGCCAAAATAAAAGTCAGGGTGCCAGATGTGCATGCAGTCAGTCAGTCGGGGCAGGGAAATGGCTTTTACCTTACCCTTCCTCACAAACATTAAGACAACTTATAGACCATTCGAACTGACATATTTGAACAAACTGTGGTTGATTCATAAAAGCATTTATGACTTTGGGAGGTAGTACTGCTGGAGTAATCTTTTACGCATTATTACAAGCCTTTGTGAATTTGCCCCAAAAAGTGTAAAGCAGACACAAACGATTCTATTTGTACTACTTGTATATGAATACTGCCTAAATATTCGATTTTTATTCTCATGTTAGATGTCTGGAGGCCAATTCACAAAGGCTTGGAAAGGTACGTAGAAGAGGACTACAAGAGCACCACTTTACGCACTCCAAAATGCCTTTGTGAATAGATCTCATAATGCTCATCTCTCACATCAAATCTTTTCAAGGCAGTTGAATTTTCTATGTCACGCTTGATGAAGGCAAACAATATTTTCTCACTCTTCCATCCAGAGAGATATTAATCCATTCTCATGAGATTCCTTTTGACATTAGTCTTGTCATCAATAGGAAATACAAATAAAAAAACAAACTATTCATAAGCCCAAAGACGGATCTACACTTTTCTTCGTGTCTTAGTTCTTGTAGCGTTTCATACAATATATACAAGTTTCTCCTTGAGTTTTATGCCCTCCTCTGAGAATAAAATAATTGAAATACTCCAGAGTATCGGAGCAATGCATGCAGAATATAGCAGTTCTTTATGCATCCTGCACCATCCTTCTAAATATAATGACCCAAATTCTACATGCTATCTGCAACAGGTTTGGATTTGTCTTTTTTCAGTGTCTAGCACCTGCTAAAGATTACAAAAAACTGATGTAATTTTTTTGTGTTTCACTCCTCCACATAACCACAGCACACCTGAAAGCATTCCTAGACATATATGACATGGTTAATATTCCTTAATAACATTTGCACAGCCCTTTCAAAGGCTTTGTATGCCAAAGATAATCCAATAAAGAATAGAAAAAAGTGCATGATGCAAGGCTTGAATTAATCTGAGCCGCTGGTAATTACTCAGGGCCGCATCCTAGTCCATCGTTATTTTGCTCACCATGCCACCTCATTTTGGATCCAGCCATATGCAAATCAGTCTTGAGCCTGCTCCAATCGGACCCCAGTGCAACAGCACCTGCTTCACTAATGGTAGCTGCGGCCCTGAGTAGCAGTCTGTCATGTGTGCCCACCCCTTCCCCAGCAAGCCCGCCCAACACTCCAGTTTTGACACAGGCTCTCGATCCCTTTCAGAAAAAAATTAGCTCCCCCATGCTGTCCCCTCTGCAGCAAGGGTTCCCTGCGCGCTAATGCTAGCAAGGAATGGGAGCCATGATGCCCCTTTTGTAAAGGAAGCCAGTCATAATTGTGATGCAGTAAGCTCCTCACAACCCTATGCCACAGAACAACTGCACCTGCTTCACTAATGATAGCTACAAGCTACTTCCATGCAACAGACTGTCTCCTCTGGCCTTTATTAACCCCTTGGCTGCGGCGGTAATTTGGGCTGCAGCGCTAGGGGGGAGGGGGGGACCGCGGCGCCGCCATGCTTGTGACGGAACCACTCCGTCACGAGCCTTGGGCGCGCTGTGCTTGTGTCGGAGTGGTTCTGCCACGGCCCCGTCCGCTCAATAGAATGCTCAGCGCAGGCGCGAAATCTCTGCCACTGCCCCGTCCGCTCAATAGAGCACTCAGCGCAGGCGCGAAATCGCTGCCACGCAGGCGTGGCGGCGGGACCGTGACGGAACCACTTCGTCATTAGCACAGCCCGTCCCTGGCTGGTGACGGAAGGGTTCCGTCACCAGCACCCAAAGGGTTAAAGACATGACCCCCTGTCTTGCCCCCTCCCCGCTATTTCTCTGAGGCCTAAAATAAGGTTTCTCCTCTGCATCAATTCTCTTCCCTTGGGCCATTGTTCCGAGACCTACAGCAGCATTAGCATTGCAAGGGTGCACTCGGCACTAATGCAAGCAAGGATTGATAGTAAAAAGGCCATAATTTGGATTTAGTTGGCTCCACACACCCCTGGGCTCCGGTGTCACTGCATCTGCAGGCAGGATCTATGGGGACCCACATGCCCATGTTTTTAAAAACATTTACAAAAACTGTTCCCTGACTTTTTTGTAAAAAAAAACAACTACAGCATCCCTGCATGGTTAAAGCAAGCCTTGAGGTGCCTCTTGGTGAAAGAGAAAGGGGGCAGGTCTCCTGTTCTGTGAAGCCCAGGGAGGGAGAGAGAGCTAAAGAAGAAACAGGCCTTCTCCCCAGGGAGCCTCCAACCTGAAATGAACGTACATTTGTGAAATTGGTTAATCACCAAATGTAAAGGCTGCTTGGTAACCAGTATTTGCTTACAATTTCGGAGTCTCTTGAAGCTTCATGGTGACAAAGATTTATTTCTGAGAGGCAATGCAAGAGTGTTATCAGCTGAGGTCTGCAATGCATCCTTATAATGGGCACTTATGTATACAGTTTGAATACATATTATTAAAAGATATACTTTGAAAAGCAGCACAGCAAGTGAATACGCTGAGCTGTGCTTTGTTGAATGAATGGGAGTGAGCAGAACAGCGCCACAGCTATTGAGATGTGGCACTGTTCTGCTCTCTCCCTGCGTTGGCGCACTTTATGCTTCCATGCCCCAATGTAGACACCATTGCACCATAGTGCAAGAGTGTCTGCATTGTGGTCAGCATGGTTTTTGCACAGGAAGGGCTCCTTTCCTGTACAAAAATTATACAGGAAATCTATAATTATGTGAAAATCGCCACAGCCGCACAATCGCATATTTCCAGTGGCCATGCTCATGACATATAGTGGTACTGTTAATAGATTTTATTAATTCAATACACATTAAAATGATACTTGCTACCGAACCCACTCATATAGCTCTGAGGGCCTAGAAAGGTCTGAGCTGTCACACCTACCTGAATGAGTGTGATGGTTAGTAGGTCTGTTTGTATTGTCACTGGCAGTATGTGCAGGGGCAATGGATGGTGCAAGTTGCAGTGGACTCCTGACAAGGGCCTTGGCACTTATTAATTTACAATTTTAGCAGTGAATCCACTGCAAATCATGATTTGCACTGAAATGTAGATACCAACACAATTTGCGTCAGGTTTGTGTAGAAAAAAAGAACGCAAACCTGACGCAAAGTTCTTGTAAATCTGGTTCTAAATTATTTTGCGGCAGCCTGATGTATGCTGTGTGCCCTGCAATTTTAAAATAATTTACTGTGCTTTCTGCTACTGACAGGGACCCTGTGGCACTATAAAAACAAAAGTCACTATTCCCCACTGCACCAAGCAGGATTCTGTTCTGGTCACACACACAGACATCTGCAGTGATTGCATTAACCAACTGAGATTTCATTAGGTAAGAGTTTCTTTTCCACTCATTAACGCGCATTAGTTTGCATCTAAAGTGTGCATTATTTTATATGTACCTAACGGAAAGTTAAAAAAACGCAGGTAAACACTATGTTTTTCTTTTTATGTAGGTAATTGACCCTGTCACCACACTGACTAACCCTTGCCGCAATGGAAGTTCCCATGCTTTTATTATGCCCTTTGGCAACATTTAAATGAAGTCAGCCTGGAAATGTGCAGACGAGAAGGGGGAGTTTGGGAGGGGGAGTTCAAGATCTAAGTTACAAGTACACTATTGGAATAGGCAGCTGAAAGACACAATTGAGGGTATTATGGAGTTGTGCTGTATCAGCGGTGACCATCTGCATTGTCAATTTGGATGTTTACATGTTTCTGGTTTACCATGAAAATACCAATATATATATATTTTTAAAATAAAAAAAAAAGTAATAAACAAGGTCGCACTTCTAGGCCACCTTCTTTTACAAGTCTTTACTGAAACCTTTGCGCTCTCCTGGTAATGCTGCCATGGACCACAAGGGGAGGTGCCCCGCAGTATGAAAACCTCTGCACTGCATTGATGCTCGCCACTATTGAAAGTACCTCTACTGAAAATACAAGTAAATTAAGTACATTAGCATGTGTTGAGGTAAGAGAAAGATTTAGGATTAGGGTTAGGATTATGGTTAAGGTTAGGGTTAGTTTAAGGCCAACACTATGGTTATGCTTTGGGCTAGGGTATGGGTCGGCCGAGACATGGATGTACGTTGTTACAACGCATGTTGTAACAACGCATGCCTTTACCACACAAGTCTTACAATGCAAGTCGTTACAACGACTTGCGTTGGGGGGGCGTGGATTTAGGAATCTTATAATTCTATATTCCAACACCAGTCCCCGTAACAGTAGGGAAGGTGTTGGAATATAAAATTGCAAGATTCCTTATCCCACAGCGCCATCCAGCGCAAGTCGTAGTAACGACTTGCGTTGTAATAGCTGCGGGGTAAATGCACTGCGGTGTAAAAACCGCGTCGTAAATGATGTTCCCCCCGAGACATAGGTGCTGGAGTAGGCATAGTGTTATATTTAGGGTACGATTTAGAGTTAGGTTTAAGATTAATGTTCAGGTAAGAGTTGGTTCTAGACATAGTGCTGGGGTCAAATTAGGATGAGGGAGAGGAATGTTCAACTATATTTGTTAGGATTAGGTGTAGAATTTGGTAGAGTGTCAGGGGAAAGCTGAATTTAAATGCTGGAGGAGAGGTTATGGTTAAGGTTAGCTTTAGGATAATAACTTATGAAAGGGATAGCATTAGGTTTAGGATTAAGGATAAGGTGGATGTATATGTAGTAGATAATTATATTAACTACATCTGCATTTTTCTGGAAGCTTTTTAGTTACAAGGATCCATTTTCTTTCATAAACTGTTCTGTAAATATGTTTTATCACACTGCCTTTACTTGAAGTATGTTGTTAGACATAAGGTTTCTGGTTGGCTACGGTATGCATACAAGCCAAGCATAACCCACTACTCTAGTCAGGGTAAGGGAGTTACACACCAACAATAACCCCTGATCACCCCCTTGGTAGCTTGGCAGAGCAGTCAGGCTTATCCCAGAGGAATGTGTAAAGTGTTGCACAACACACACCAGTGACACACTAGGCACACCACAAAAGAGACTCTACACAAGGTTATATAAAAATATAATTTGCATTATTCATAAAAACACATTAGACCACAATCACATAAATCACTGTGCCACTTGGCACTTGTCATGACGTCACATAGATTCCTAAATTACATGGCCAATCAGGCCATTGTCATAACAAACTAGATAGTCTAATAGGGAAAAATATTCCTAGATTCCACACGTTTAAAAAACCACCATCATGACACTGTACATACGGTGCAGCCCCTCGCAATGTAACACAACATACTTAATCACATCAGGGCATAAGCATGAAGCCAAAAATATCAACACATCCCCCTATGAACCTTAGCGTAAACACTCCAGGCAGGGAAGTGCCTATTTGGAAACACAGGCCACCTAACAATCACCATATATCCCCCTTAGCGTGTGGATCATCAAGTCAGGTCAGGAACCATAAGGAGCAACAGATACACTCCTACTATGTGGTATATCGTGCTCCCAGCCTCATTGGCTACTGGGCAATCTGCCCAGCTACTATCGGAAATGTGGCAACTACCGTTCACGATCAGGACCTTAATACTCTTCCTATTTTCAACTGAGGCACTGGGGTCTCCATTGAGGTTTACCCCGAGATGCCAGCAAAGACAATGATCCGAAGGTAGGTGCAACCGGGAGGTTGGCAGGGGACCTTCCCTCACAGCCCATGTTGGCAGGGGACCTTCCCTCACAAAAGGGGTGGCTTCCCTCGAGCTCGCGGCCCATGCGGTAACAGTCAGCAAGCTCAGCCCCACTCCCCAATCACCGGGGGCTGAGCGGTTTAGTTCGCAGCCATAGGCTGCCCAGCTGGAAAGTGTGTGATCCCCTCCTTACTTGCAGGTCACCACTGGCAGACACTGCTCCCTGGCAAAGGAGGCGGTCTGGAATGGCTGGGCAGTTTCATGTGGGGATGGAGGTTCCCTCCATTGCCAAGACTGCTCATACTCTCCTTGGCATGAGTTGAAGAGGTGCGGCAGTGCGCGGACCGTACCAATGTCTTGCAAAGCAGAGAGGGGCGGATGCAGCTTCCCCGCCCACTGTAGGTCGCGAGCGGAGAGCTCTTCCTGGAGTCGGACGTCCCGCGTCACTATGGTGTCTCTCCTGCGGGGAGGGGCTGCAGGGTATCTCACGCGCTCCCTGCTCAGAGCCCTCCACACACGCTGAGGTAGTGAAACCATGAAAGGAAAAAGGAAGCACTCACCATGCGCTAGGTGCAGGGGGAGTCAACAGCGCTCTCCCTGCTGACAAAAGGACCAGGGGCACACAACTGTGCCAGAAACGAACCAGCCTGCACTCCACCACAGGAAAGATAAAGGGAACACTCCACAAAACCGGCCCAGCCTACCTCAACAGCTTACTCTCCTTCTATGTACCCAACAGGCTACTCCGCTCCACTGACCACGCCCTGGCAACGGTCCCGCGCATCCTAAGAACCACCTCCGGAGGCAGATCCTTCTCCCACCCCGCCACCAAGACATGGAACACCCTCCCCTCTATCTACGACAAACCGAAGACCTACTGACCTTCAGGAGACAACTCAAGACCTGGCTTTTCGACCAGTAGCAGCATCAACCCCCCCCTTGCAGGTAAGTAGCGCACTTTACAAATTAACTGATTGATTGATTGATTGAACATGAAGCGCTCACCAGTTTATTTATTTATAAAGTTTTGTATAGCACGAAATTGATCCCGAAGGATATTAGAGCGCTTTACAATCTGAGGCAAAGGTAACAAATCAGAACATTAGTCTAACATGGGGAATCTAACATACACCTGGGTGAATGAAGAATGTGCTAGACGATGGAGCACAATGACTCAAGGGGAGCAAATCTCAACAATCATGTACATGTCAAAGAAAATATTCAAATCCACCCACAAACCGCTCAACATGTCTGTACCATTCTACTAGCTTCTCTCTCAATTTCGGAACATCATTGGTAAATGACGCAAGATCAGTCCTACTCCAGGGTATATGAACATAACCTCCACTGGGCACTTCCCTTATGGCAGAATTTAAGGCGACTTCTTCCTCTCCTGAAAGGAGAGGTGGTTTTACCTGTAGGAATCTTTGGTTCTTCCTTTCTTGCCCATCTATTCTCCCACTTATCTAACTCTTTCCATTTTCTGAGGTTATTGATTAGTTCTATCATTTGAATTGTCATTCCTGGTGCTTTCATGCTATTCATGTCCTCTTCACCAAAATATCCAAGGTAGCATTTCTGCAAATCCTTGGTTTGTTTCAAGTCAATCTTATATTTCCAAGCCAACTCAGATAATTTGTCATAAACTTGTCCTGCACGATTAGTAAGAGGACGGCCGTCCAAGAAATTCACGTTCCAAAAAGAATTGTTCTTTGCCAGTGATCAGGTTGCCAATCTGTTGGTCAATATACCAAGGGCTTTACAAATATTAATTGATCAGTCCTGAAGATGGTCTCACAGAAACATTCATAGGAGACCGAAACGTCGACCATCACCTTTATCCTATGAGAATTAATAATATTTGCAATTGGATAGGTGTACTCAGGTCTAACAGAGGAGAAAATTGAGATCTTATTGTTCTTCCTGTATTCCTGCCTATATATATTTGTATTTTAAATCCCTTGTGGCTTATTTTTTGGTAAAATTCAATATTTGCATATGCACCTAGTGGTTTTTGTTGTTATTGTTTAATGTTTTATGTTTAATGTTCATTTGTGTCAACATTTATTGCCATTTGAATTCATATGATTGACTAGATTAATTGTCATTGGGACCATTGAATTGTCCTTGTCAAAAATTGGATTGAAACATCTAAATATCTTCAAAAACTCCCTTGGAGGCACTTCTTACCCCTTGTTTAACTTTTAGAAGTGGGCATTTCTGTGTGGTTATGTTTCTTGGCACCCTTCCTGGTTGCAGCGGAGCGGGTAGGTCAACCACGAGGCTCCGAGCGGGAGCAGAGACACTACATTGAGGGTCCTCATACTTTGCTGCTAACTGATGAGGCAGAACCAGATACCTTGAAGAGGTTGGCTGTCTTTTCTCTGGGGTAATGACCCACGGGTAGAGCAAGTGGTAGGTAGCATCACAACTTGTCACCCACTGTAGATAGTTTTTTACTATTCACTCGGTCCTGAAGAATTGCCAGCTGATCACTTTTGTGACTTATTGAGGCGAGAAACATGTTGACCATCTGGGGGTTGAGCTAAATTTTTGTCACATTATAACAAAACTATTGCCCCCCCCTCTATTCTTTTTAATCAGGTTGGAACCCTTACAGAATAAAAATCATCACAGAGGCTTCACTTACCTGTTTTACATTCACATCCCACATCTAAACTTACCTAGGCCCCTCACACCCACGGCACCTATATTGCGAAAAACAAAAGATCTCTGATAAAGAGCCCCTTTATGATGAAGCAGGACACCTAGCTTGCTGGGTGTGTGAGGGTCCTAGTTCCGACAGGAGGTATTCCCCACCTCCTCACTACCCAGAGTAAACACAAGGTGGCTAATATCCCACCAAGGAACTCCGTACATTTCTGTCTCTTGGCTTAATTTAGAGCATGTACGTTGGACCTTCATCAAGCCCTTCCCGTCCCTCCCTTTGTTGACAGGTAACAGGTAGGACATGTGCCTTAACTGTGTGGCATATCTTGGTAGTGACAAACAGCCTAATTGGTTTCCCACTACTGTAAGGCTGCCCCCTCATAGGTTTGCATTAGGGATTCCCTGAGATATGCTTCAGTGGTAAATTCTGATCTGAGAGGGGTAGCATGACCATGTGTGGTAGGTTTAGAATAGTAGTGATGAATCCTGTCTATTGGTGAAAGCAGATTTATTATTATTATTTTAGAAATGCCACTTTTAGAAGTGGGCATTTCTGTGTGTTTATGTGTCTTGGCGCCCTGCCTGGATGTGTATTCACCGTCTGGTTTTGACTGACAGGAGAGAGGGTTGTGAATTCCCTATAGTAGGTCACAAGAGGGGTTGTGTTGTGTCCTGCCTTTCCTGGGTGACTCAGCACTAGGAAGAATAGACCTTGGCTGCAATTAGAGTAGCTGGAGGAGTTTCCCTTGCACCTGAATAGGCCTGGCCTGAATTTGGAGTGGTGGGGGGAGTTGCGCCTGAATAGAGCTGTGCCTGCTTTCCACAATGCTCTCTCTGCCTCCCTCTGGTGTGTCTGGGGCCAGATCTTGAAAGGTGAATGAGGGTGTTTGTTAGAAACGGGTATCGTGGTGCAGAGCGGGCGGGCAAAACTCCGGAGGAAATGTGTAAAGCATCCGCGCAGCACACACAGGCGACACACAAGGCACACTACAAAAAGAGACTCCACACCAGGTTAGGTGAAAAACAGTATGTGTATTGTAAAATAAACAAATCAGAAGGGAATCACAGGTGCAGATAAACTGTGCCAGTCGGCACCGGGGAATAATTCACAGGGGGACTATATACAGGACAGCGCCAATCGGGCCGCTGCCAGAACCATCAAAAGTCCAAGGATAACTGAAAGCCCATAAGCAATAATGTCTCACCGGCCGTACCTACTGGTGAGTAGACATGCATTTGGCATGAATCGCTTTAGGCACTTGTCAAGGTAGGCCTAAACATGAAACCAGCCACGTAGGCATTAGGGAAACACAGTAGCATAAAGGCATTAATCATGAAAACACATTATGCATAACTTCAGGCATAAATCATCGTTGCCGTAGCCTGGAATGGGAACCTCAGGTTAGGCATAGTATGCAGAACACCAGCATTGCAGCCTTATAGGAAAAGAAACCATTAGCACTAGGCATAAAACACACAGCGGACAGGCATAAAGTCTGAATCAACTGCTTAGACCTACCGTCACAGTGGACCTGAAAACACGAATACATTAGGCATAACGGGTCAGCATATTCTGCATATCATTAGGCACATCATACTCAGCTGGGGCCTAAACCATGGGAGCATTATATCAGCTTAGATTAGGCACTTTACGCAGGACCCCCACAAGGTAGCATTAGAGTAAAAGCATTGCCAGCATTAATGCATTAGGCATACAAACAGTATGAATAACCTATTAGGCGGGAAAAGCATTAGGCATCAACCTGTGGGCATAAACATTGTAGGCATGAAGCATTCTCATTAGGGTAAAAACGCTAGGCAACATCACCTTAGGCATTAGCAGATGCATAAGGCACCTCCTGCGGTACATGGGGCCTAATCATATTAGAATGGGGCATACACATGCGGCATTTCATCATTGCGCACATTAGGACAGAACATTAGCATAATGGTGCATCCCTAGTAACCCCCAAACATCCTGTAAGCATTAGGGGGAAAGAAACCATTAGCGATATAACCACATGCATTAGGCATAAGCAACATTAGCAGTACACTTTATGTATATACACCTGGATTAGCTGCCCCAAAGTTGAAGATTCGCTTCTGGCGCTACTGCGCCTGGGGAGCCCCTACTCGGGGGCTCTCAAATTACCAATGGCCCAAAATCAGCACTGCAAACTGGAGGGAAAAGCATTAGGTATCATCCTAGGTACAAATGCATTATGCATCAATATTATGCAAAAAATCATATGGGGCATTAGGCCTCGCCAGCATAAACACAGTTCTCCCCAATCGAGGGCACAACACTCTGAAGCTGGCAAACACAGTTCTCCCCAATCGAGGGCACAACACTCTGAAACTGGCCCCAGGCCAACTGGCTTCTCTCCGGGGCTCAAATACCCTATGTCCTGCAAAGTCAGGGCTGGCTGCAAAAACAGCAAAATCAAAGTGTGCAAAGCACTGGGGCAGGGCAGGAGTGTCTCTCATTCCTCTCTCTCTTCTCCTGAGGAGTACAATGTTCCCCAATATGTTGCAGCTGCACCCAAACGACTCGTTTTCTTGATTTTGATATGCTGTGGATGCTTACATTACATGATGACTCAGACTTACACGAGAATCACTGACGCTGCCTGCCCTCGTTTTCCAAGCCCTTGGTCTCTATGAGAGAGAACGGCCGTCCAATAAATTCACGTTCCAAAAAGAATTGTTCTATACCAGTGATCAGGTTGCCACTCTGTTGGTCAATATACCAAGGGCTTTACAAATATTAATTGATCAGTCCTGAAGATGGTCTCACAGAAACATTCATAGGAGACCGAAACGTCGACCATCACCTTTATCCTATGAGAATTAATAATATTTGCAATTGGATAGGTGTACTCAGGTCTAACAGAGGAGAAAATTGAGATCTTATTGTTCTTCCTGTATTCCTGCCTATATATATTTGTATTTTAAATCCCCTGTGACTTATTTTTTGATAAAATTCAATTTTTGCATATGCACCTAGTGTTTTTTGTTGTTATTGTTTATTGTTTTATGTTTAATGTTCTTTTGTGTCAACATTTATTGCCATTTGAATTCATATGATTGACTAGATTAATTGTCATTGGGACCATTGAATTGTCCTTGTCAAAAATGTGATTGAAACATCTAAATATCTTTAAAAACTCCCTTGGAGGCACTTCTTACCCCTTGTTTAACTCTTACCCAAGCCCTCAAGGGTATACTGGGTTGCTCACTGTGTGTACCCACTTCTAAAAGTGGCATTTCTAAAATAGTAATAATAAATCTGCTTTCACCAATAGGCAGGATTCATCACTACTATTCTAAACATACCACACATGGTGACGCTACCTCTCTCAGATCAGAATATACCACTGAAGCATATCTCAGGGAATCCCTAATGCAAACCTATGAGGGGGCAGCCTTACAGCAGTGGGAAACCAAATAGGCTGTTTGTCACTACCAAGACATGCCACACATGTCCTACCTTTTACCTACACACCTCCCTGCCCATAGGGCTAGATAGGGCCTACCTTAGGGGTGACTTTTTATGTAGGAAAAGGGGAGTTTCAGACGTGGCAACGAGTTTGCACGCCACATCATTTTTATTTTTATTTTATTTTATTTTATTTGGAAGTCTTCTATAGCGCTAGCCAGACCCGAGGGTATTGGAGCGCTTTACAACTTGATCAAGAGGAGACAACATACAGGGCAAAGGCATGGAAGGAAAAATACAGAAAAAGTTCGGCAGTAAACTGCGCGAGTGCATGCCCTGCAGCAATATATGTACAGGGTATACCCAAATCACCCTCCTATACCTGGGTAAGAGACACTATCATATACAAAAAGAAATGGGTATGGAGAAATTAATATAAAGTTTTTTTTATTTTTGAGTAGAGCATATTTAATGACCCTCTCTTCAATTTTTTGTCCTTCACACACATATTATCAAATAGATAAAGGCACACATATACAATAGCACCAATCAATGAACAACACATAATTACTAACATAATGACATGGGAAAAATATATACAAAACCATACATTCAACTGTACGTTGCCAATACCCAGAAAAAAATTAAACTAGTGTTCACCCATTTGTTCTGGGTGATACACTCAGAGGTAGTCGGTCTAAGTGAACACTTTAGGCAAATGAACTTATTTTCTTATAGCTCTATTGTGTCCATAAGAGTTACTAAACCACTCCTTATAAATGTTATAAAGACTCCTTCTTAATAAATGTCGACGCAGGCGCATTCCGGCCTTAGACGTTCTTCTTAGCCTCCTCAGGACAAGGGCAATCAAACAAAACTAAATACAATAAATATATGAATTAATTCACATCCATTTCTGACCTCATACTTGTATAAAGCAGTTACGGTTTGTGGCGCACTTAGAGGCGCAACATACCCGGGTCTGTAATAGAAACGATCCGTGACATTTTTGATGTAAGCGACCTGGAACATTACTTTATCTTGCCCCCGATATAGGCCCATATCTCTGTTTTTCTAAAGTGCTTTGGGGCTTTAATTTCGAACTACACGTGTATATCTTCACAGTCTTCCCTCAGTGACTTCGTGATGCGAGTTTATTTATTGATTATATCCTTATCCTATCGATCCCCTATTTATAGATTATTCTCCTGGGGCGTTCTGCTCTTTGCTGGTTGTACTTCCTACACATCCTTGGTGGCACTGCTGTAACCGTATCTGCATGGGCATCTGCCCGTATTAGCCAGTATGCTTTATACAAGTATGAGGTCAGAAATGGATGTGAATTAATTCATATATTCATTTTATTTAGTTTTGTTTGATTGCCCTTGTCCTGAGGAGGCTAAGAAGAACGTCTAATGCTGAAACGCACCCGCGTTGACATCTATTAAGGAGGAGCCTTTATAAAATTTATAAGAAGTGGTTTAGTACCTCTTTAGTGACATAATAGAGCTATAAGAAAATAAGTTCCTTTGCCTAAAGTGTTCAGTTGGGCTACCTCTGAGTGTATCACCCAGAACAAATGGGTGAACACTAGTTTCATTTTTTTCTGGGTATTGGCAACATACAGTTGAATGTATGATTTTGTTTATATTTTGCACATGTCATTATGTTAGTAGTTATGTGTTGTTCATTGATTGGTGCCATTGTATATGTGGGTCTTTATCTATTTGATAATATGTGTGTGAAGGACCAAAAACTAAAGAGAGGGTAATTAAATGTGCTCTACTAAAAAAAAACTTTATATTAATTCCTCCATACCCATTTCTTTTTGTATATGATTGCAGGCCCTGCAGCGGCAGAGTCCGGAGACAGGTTTGAAAGGCTTCTGTGGTGAGTGGCACAAGCAGCGCTGCAAGCCCAGCAGAAGCATTTAATTTACAGGCCCTGGGTATATGGGATACCACTGTACAAGGGACTTACAGGTAAATTAAATATGCCAAACAGGTGTAGACCAATCTTACCAAGTTTACTAGAGAGAGCACGTGCACTTTAGCACTGATCAGCAGTGGTAAATTGTCCAGAGTCATAAAACAATCAACAACAGGTCAGAAAAAATACGGAAGGAAGGCAAAAAGTTCTGGGATGAATCTGCAAAAGGGGCCTAGTCCAACATATGTTCATTCCCTAAAGATCACAAGAATCGATAGGGGCAATAACAAGGGGCTGTTCTCTCGTGAAGGGACGCTTGGGGCATTGCATGATCCAGCCTCTGTGCTTTTACCTACATTACTGAAAAATAACAAGCATTTACAATGCAATGGTCTCGTCTTTGTTAAAGTTAGAGCTATTGGCATTGCTCATGACATTATTTTTGTTTTTAAAACATATAAATAAATGGCATTGTCATTTACAATGCTAATAGCTTAATCTCTCGCAAATGCAAGATCTTTTGCATTTGCACCCACACACACACACAGAGCCACACGCACCCACGCACACACAGAGCCACACACACAGAGCCACAGACACACAGAGCCACACACACACAGAGCCACACACAGACAGAACCACACACACACACAACAGAGACAGAGTGACACACACACAGACAGAGTCACACACACACAGAGCCACACACACGCAGACAGAGACACACACACACACAGAGCCCCACACAAACACACCCCACACACATACAATGATAGTTGGCCCATTCAAGTTTGATCCTTATCGTACTCATTGGTCAAAAATCTCGGCTGGGATGATTTGAACAGAGACAAATTACTGCTGCATGTTGGACTTTTGTTGTGGTTTAAGGAGGCACACGAGCGCACCAGCTGCACCAATGAAATGGAGTGTTTTGTGCTAGATATCACCACCTACCTTTCTCTTTCTCACTCTATCCCTATTCCTTATCTCATTCTCCTTCACCCTATCACTATCCTTCCCTTCTATGACGTATCCTCCCTTTCATTCCACTATAAATGTGATGTAATGGAATGTTTGTGCATTCCAACCTTTGAGACACTACTTGCCAGTGTTGTGCTTCCCACCTGTGTGTGGGCCTTATTGCTGTCATCTTTAAATAAACATTATTTTCATATATTCTCGGACACCGTGTCTCAACAGAGTGGCTCCCATGCAATGACCGCTATGTCTTAGCTAAGGAATCCATATAAGGAACCCATGGAGGCCATGTAAAGTACATGACAATTTGAGGTATAGGGGTTAAAATATTTTCAAGACTATCACTCACTATGTGATTAATGTTTGCAGAGTTATGGACAGCATATATATGTTGTTGACGCTTTTATTCAAGCTGTATAGTAAGTCGTTAATATGGATGCAAGGCTATTTGTACTACTGTTGTTGTAAGCTGCCTATTGCTCTTTCAAAATAATAAAAATAATAAAACGGGAGAGGACAGGACAGCTGGTAGACAAGGCTTTCTAAGTGCCAGAATGCCTGATGTTATGAAAATGTGATGGCACACCTAGGAGAAGGGTAAACAGACACCTGTCCGCACGTGGGACACCTAGATTGTCTATTGCAGAAGACCAATTGCTGCAGTAGTCTCTTAAGATGCAGCATACAGGAGTGAGCGAACGGCAGTGCCATGACAGGAGGTGCTAATACTTTCAACTGGGTTGGAGATGAGAGATGAACAGGCAGGAAATAGGTTGCTCGCACTAGAACTTTACAACCAAGACGTAAGCAACAACCCAAAAGCAGCGTTCTAAAATAGAAATACAGAAACACTGGTATTCCGAATCCAGAGTACCTGTTTGCTCCAGAAAAGAGTTGGTACTCTCCTAATAATTGTATTGCAGCAAGGAAGAGCAATACTAACATCTTAATAGTAACCCCATTTACAGAAGCCGGCTAAGGCAAGCCCGACTTTACTATGCAGCCTCTAGCGAGAGCCACTACACAACATACTGTAAAAGTATCTTTTGCATAGCATAACCTCCCCGACTGCAGCCGCTTCCCATATAAGCACTCGACTTTTAACTTCTTTCAGCGTCACGGTTGGTTCATTCTCCCCATCAATATCCCTTCCCCAGCACCACCGGAACACCGCCCTTTGGTAGTCACCTTACAGGATCTATTTTTAGTGACTTTTAGGGGACAATTCGATCATTTATTAGAGAGACCTATAAATCAATGTAACCGTGCACGATGAAGATGCAAAGAATATTCGGAGGTCATGTTCTAGAAACAATGCCTCTACAAAAATATAGAGCTCTAGCCCTAGAAAAATCTATACATGTGGTAACTACTTACCAGTGCCAGTTGTTAACGTTGGTAGCATCTGCTCTCTGCTCCACGATCCAGTTAGGATCTCCCTGACCCTACTTGGCCATGGCAATTCTGTTCTTCTTGTTTCCGAACCGAACCTCTTTCTGCGGCTCAACACCGCTCTTCACCAACGGGTTCAGTGCCTGACTGCCGGGACCCAGGAGCCTGCCTGTTCGAAGTGCCTCTGGGGCCTGCACGCTCCGTACTGCTGAGACGCACCCTCAATCCAGCGAGCTGGGGAGCCTGCTCCCAGTCTCAATAGCTCTTCGGTTGTCTGTCCAGAAAAGTGTGCTTTGTAGTCTTCGCCGAAGCCCGCTCGTCCTGTGCTCTGTTGCCTTTTGTTTTCTTCGGATCTTGCTCCCGCACTATTTTCCCGCTGCCAGCCGAGCCTGCTGTCACATCTTTTTCAATTGAGAGATCCTTATGTAGAAATTACTGGAAAAGCCTGGAAAATGCCGGCCCTAGCTACACTTCCGGTCCCGCCTCCAGCTGTAACAGACCGGAAACACTAGGTGACGGTGAAGTTTAGACTGCACATATGAAGGCAAACCTCACCTCCTCTCCCCTTGTTAAAGTCAGGCAGCTTGTTACTGACGCTATACATAAATATATTCAAAAAGGGGGTGGTGATGGACAGAGTATCTGAATTAAGCAGAACACTCCTACCCAGTCAAAAGATCAGGGCTTGATCCATCACCGTTTTTTAGCTCACTGCACCATCCCAGTTCAGAACCTGGCTACATGCAAATTAGTCTGGCCCTGGCCCAGTGCATCATGGGAACAGGGCAGACCAAACTACCAAGCCGATTCTTTACTGGAAAGGAAACAAGCTTCCGGGGACCGGTTTCTGGCATTACAGCCGTCTTCGGCCCGGCTTGCTTGAATCCTGATGGTGCAGTGAGCAAGGGACTCACATCTGAGCATACCCTTCCACACTTGTGGTGGCTAAAACGATTCAAAAAGGGGGTGGTGATGGACAGAGTATCTGAATTAAGCAGAACACTCCTACCCAGTCAAAAGATCAGGGCTTGGTCCATCACCGTTTTTTAGCTCATTGCACCATCCCAGTTCAGAACCTGGCTACATGCAAATTAGTCTGGCCCTGGCCCAGTGCATCATGGGAACAGGGCAGCCCAAACTACCAAGCCAATTCTTTACTGGAAAGGAAACAAGCTTCCGGGGACCGGTTTCTGGCATTACAGCCGTCTTCGGCCCGGCTTGCTTGAATCCTGATGGTGCAGTGAGCAAGGGACTCACATCTGAGCATACCCTTCCACACTTGTGGTGGCTAAAACGATTCAAAAAGGGGGTGGTGATGGACAGAGTATCTGAATTAAGCAGAACACTTGGCTTGGTAGTTTGGTTTGCCCTGTTCCCATCATGCACTGGGACAGGAACAGACTAATTTGCATACAGCCAGGTTCTGAAACTGGGATGGTGCAATGAGCTAAAAAACGGTGTTGGATCTAGCCCTGATCTTTTGACTGGGTGAGAGTATTCTGCTTAATTCAGAGACTCTGTCCCTCACCACCCCTTGTTGTAAATATTTTTGTCCACCCTAAGCGTGGAAGGGTATACTCAGACATGAGTCCCTTGCTCATTGCACCATCAGGATTCAAGCAAGCCGGGCCGAAGACGGCTGTAATGCCAGAAACCGGTCCCCGGAAGCTTGTTTCCTTCCCAGTGTAAGAATTGGCTTTTGTAGTTTGGTTTGCCCTGTTCCCATCATGCACTGGGACAGGAACAGACTAATTTGCATACAGCCAGGTTCTGAAACTGGGATGGTGCAATGAGCTAAAAAACGGTGTTGGATCTAGCCCTGATCTTTTGACTGGGTGAGAGTATTCTGCTTAATTCAGAGACTCTGTCCCTCACCACCCCTTGTTGTAAATATACATAAATATATAGCAGTTTTATATCGTGAGAACTAGATCCGAAGATATTGGAGCACTTAACGTGAGCACCAGTTACATCACACAATGGACTAATTCTTGTTTTTGTTGTCACGGACAGCTCAAAAGATTTGTAAAGAATCACAGGATGTTGGGCCGAGGCTCGAACCCACTTCTGTAGATCCAAAGTCGGCAACTCTGGTTGTTAGACCGTAGCCTTAGTTGTCATAATGCCCGCCCACACCGCATTACACCACCATGTTTCTCCGAGGTGAAGCAGGAATGCCTCGGAGAAACGCAGCGTCATTTTCGGATTCAGGGGCGTGTTTTTCTATCTCTCCTCTTCCCATTGGCTGGAATGTAAAATTCCAGCCGATGGGACGAGGAGAGAAAGAACATGATAGTACAACAGTCAAGTAGGGAAGCATAATGTTAAACACATCTGTTCTGGTAAGGTATCACAAACTGCTAGGTCAACCACCTCTGTCGCAGAGTGTTGCATGAACCCAGGGTTCCATTGTGAGACAGCCTACCTTGCTGCTGTCTAGAGACTTCCCTCCCAATAACAGAATCGGTGCCACCATGTGGCTAATGGTACTGCTGCAGCAGATGGGCTTGCTGTTAAAGGCCCCATTACTGTGGTGCTGAGCAGCCTTCCCACCAACGGAGGCACCCAGGTCCCTGGCTGTCTGCCTACACATCAATCAATTTTTACCAACTTCAAATTCTGCAAAGTAAATTAGAGTGCTTAGGAGATTATATGATCTCTACTCCTGCTGTCTCACCAGGGGAGAAAACCCTCCTTTGCCAAAAACCTATGGGGGACAAAGGTCTGAAGGTAAATTCATTACCGGGGCTCCAATAGAGACTAATGTTACCTGACACATCTGTGGACCAAGCTAAGAGGTAACCTGCTGTAGGTCATTACTTGTAACAGTCTGCTTTCATCTTCCTCCTCTTTATGATCTCTCGGTAAAGGCTTCTGTCCACCCTTCCTTGATGCTGTTCCTATTCTAATTGAAAGCATGGTGTATTTTAAGGGCACCTGCCAATGTGCTTCCAGCACCTTATTTTTGCAACTAGTAGATTGTGACAGCCGTGTTCCTCGTGGAGCAGCATGGCAACATTCTCTAATGTTTTAAGTTAGACATTCCAATATCAGCACCCTTCAAAGGCTCAGGACCTGATTCACAATGTGGAGATTCCACCCGAGTGTGGAGACACCCCTACAACTGCAGGCCGCTGCAGCCACTGTGGGCCTCCACCACGAGTGGGAAGGCCCTATGTGAATCAGGCCCTCAGTGGTTGCTGGCATTTTCCTGAATGCTTGCACCTGCACAATCTCTCTGCTGTCTTCCCAGGAAACTAGGAATCTTTTTGACAGCTCTGTACCCCGTGCACTCACTGCAACCACACTTAGGAACAATTCAGAGAAACGTATGCTAACGGTAAGGGTGCTATCCACCAATCGGGCCCCCTGTACGCAATAGCTCTCAAGCTTACACACCCTGTTGCATCTGTGTACAGCTCCAACTCGGAATTGGTCACTTGCAATCCCGCTACATGGACAAGCTGCCGTCAGCAGTCAAAAATGTATGTCACATTTTGAGATCCTTCTTCAATTCCTTTGTTACTCTGGTGTAATGATTTTTACACTTGAGCCCGACTCCTGCATTTGATAAGCACCTCAAATAGCGAATAGTCGTAAAGTTAGGATTTTTCTCAGCTTAGGAGTAGTAAAGTTAGGAATCCTAACTTTACTACTCCTAAAAGCCTTTTGTGAATACCAAAGTCATAAAGTTAGGATTTTTCTCAGTTTAGGAGTAGTGAAGTTAGGAATCCTAACTTAACTACTTCTAAATGCCTTTTGTGAATATTGAAAGTCGTAAAGTTAGGATTTTGTCTCAGATTACTTTGTGAATCGGGCCCGTAGAGTCTATTGGCCCTGGGCCCTGATCTAACATTTTCATTCAGTGTATGAATGTCCTTCCTGTATTTTCGATGACCAATTGATCAATACGGCCTTTCCTTATACTAAGATATGCATCATTTACAACAGAATAGATCTTAACTTGGTGTGTGCCCTATATACCTTCTTTCAGACTTGGCTTCTTTGCTGAATCGACCCAAGTATCGCCCAGCTGAGCTAGCAGGGAGAGCCTATAGAAATACTGCCTCTTCAGTGTCATCTTCCTCAATTCCTGTGACACAAGCTATGCCAAGCCCATCACATCCTCCTTGAACTCACTGAATCTCATCTCTGAAATCATGAGCGGTGCACCTTAAAATCTAAAAAGATTGATAATGTCAATACATCTGGCTTATGAATAAAAGTGTCTTTCGTTGCACTGAAGTGTGTACACTCAATAAGTCATCATATGTGCACTTTGTCACTCACCTTTGCATTCATGCTGCCATTAATTAATCCACTGAGTCATTCTTCCATTCACCTTCTGGCACAACCATAATAAAACACACAGAAGCTCAACAATTTGTGCAAGATAAATTAAAAGAATACATATAAAAAAAGAAAACATGTTGCCTCATAACAAATCTAAACATAGCAAAGGGTGTCTGTCTTGCAATGGTATGGTAAATAGTCTATCCTTGTTTTAAAGTTGAAGCATGCACGCCATATTTAGAAGCAAAGTGTTGGCCATATAGGAATAGTAAAACAACAATACACAATGGACACTGCTTTCTATTATGACCTCCTAGCTTTAAAGGAAGTGACCATTTGGAATGCGGCACACTGCAGATAAAATAAGCAGCAGGCAAGCAACTGGCTAGCACTGCCTGGAGAGCTATAGTATCTTCTTAAGAAACATTAAAATAAAAAGAAGAGATGCAAATAAATCAAAGGGGAACTATAAAAGGAGAACATTCAAAACGAAAGGACTGGCCAACCAGCTGTGAAACTGTAGTGCCCTCATTTGTTGATAAATGTGCATACGTGATCAGAAAATGCCATCACTCACAGGGTAAAAGTGCCATTGACTGATGTTGACTAAACCATTACTCATGAAGTTTAATATCATGGATTTAAGCAGAGTGTAAATAACACTCAGACAGCCCAACAGCAGAACAGATTGGATTTAAAGGCCCTCTATGTATGTATGTATGTATGTATGTATGCATGTATGTATGTATCTATCTCTCTCCTATCTATCTATCTATCTATCTATCTATCTATCTATCTATCTATCTCTCTATCTCTCCTCTCTCTCTCTCTCTCTCTCTCTCTCTCTCTCTCGCTATATATATATATATATATATATATATATATATATATATATATATATATATATGTTATGGATGGATGGAATATTTAATGAGTTTTTTTCATTAAGAGTTTCTGGCAGACATCTAGGAACAGACTCAGCAAGAAAAATGTCTTTGCTCTAGGTTTTGGCAGAGGCAATATACAACACCTAAACCATTCTCTACAAATGTATTCTGACACACTGTATAACAAAATAGCTCTCTGTAAACTTTAATACAGAGAAATAGCAATCCACCTTTAAATGCCTGCCACAAAACAACCATCAGGCACACAGCTCTACAATTACATTTTATACAAAATTAAAGGTGGCACAGCAAACTAGTTTCTCCCCTAGGGCTTTGCAAGGATTCTTATAGTGCAAATATTCTGTGCTCATGGTTTATCAGAGGGGGTAACTAACACCAACCCCCTTGCCTATTAAGGTAATCAATAAGATTTCATATAACAAAAAAGCAATCTGGAGGTTTTAATTTAATGTAATAACAATTCATCCTTAAATGCCTATTGACTTGAACATATGCTTTTCAATATCAATTTGTCAAGCCTCCTATATTTCTATAATAAACAATCAGGCATATAAACTTTTTATTTTCTTGTCACAATAACCAACGTAATCTTTCCAGAAGGCAACCATTCAGCACACAGTCATAAAAGTACACATTTATACAAAAGTACAGTTGGCAAAGCAAAATAATATCTCTCCTAAGAGAGCCTAATAAGGATTATTGTAGAGCATGCCTTCTACCCCTACAGTTTATTCAGATGCATAATAAATATGTAATAACAATGTAATGACAATTTATCTTTAAAAGCCTATTGCTTTTAAACCATGCTTTTCACAATAAGTAGGTCAGGCCTACTGGCTTTGTCATTTGTTTCATAATAAACAGATCAAGCCTATGAAATCTGCCATGCTTTTCCCAATGAACTGATGATGCTTTTACTCTTTATACTTCACCCAATACCTGGCCTATTCAAGTGCACATAAACTGACAACTGCCACGCATAGAGTTACAAAAATACAAATGTATATACAAAATACAACTTCCTAAACAATACATAACCCCTCTCAACAGGGTCGAATGTGAATCATCACAGTAAAACACCCCCCCCCCCATTCAGGTTTTTCCAGAGTGGGTGCCAACGTCAAAACTGTTGCCTACTTCGGTAATCTGTGAGATTCCATGCAACAAAATACCTATGCGCAGGCTTTAATATAGAGTAATACCAATTCACATCTAAATATCTATTGACTTTAACACATGTTTTTCAAAATAAATATGTCAGGCCTAGTGACTTTATTACAACATTTCACAGCAAACAGATCAGCTCTGTAGCCGTAATCATTGGCTTGCCACCATAATCAATTTAGTCCTGCTGTATCGAGTGTAAACTTTGCCACAAGCCAAAAATGCAGTGTTTTTAATAGACTCACACAAATTCAGCTCAATTTAATTCTGTGCCCAGAGGGACCAAAATGTGAATGGAGCCCAAGCCCCTCTCTCATTAGGACTCTGAAAGCTCTTTTTTGTTGATCATATATGTTCAAGTGACAGTTGCGCTGTCAAGGCAAATCTAAAAATCCATGGAGGTTAATGACTGCAGTCCTCCTATCTTTGCTGACGTCAGAGAAAAACATTGTACATTTTCCAGTATTCTAAGACATTTTGAGAGCATTACAATATCATGGTATGCCTTGAAAGTTCATGCTCAAGCAGCTGGATCAATAAACAAAATGATCACAGCTGAGTGCAGGGCAAGCACTTTTTTTGTGTGGAAGCACACAACTTCTGCCCAGCTTAAACATGTACTCCTGCCTGCTCATATGCATGGAGCCAAAGCCCCTTACCTGGTGATTTTCACATCATTGTCTGGTGACAGCGGCACTGTCAAGCCAGACCATAAAAACGCCTTCCTCCTTAGCTCTTCTAGCTCTGGAAAACATTTCCCATTCAACATACCTTATCAAACATTCCTCCCTCAGTCCCTTGATCCACTCCTTGAGCTATCCCTGCCCCTTCCTTTTCTCCTTTGGAGACCTCGAGATGCATTCTGCATACTATATTCCCATCTAGCCCCTTTCAGTCCCTTCTGGCAGGGACTTCTTAGAAATAATTCAACCACATTCAGGAACCCAGTCCGTTGGCCTCTCCTGCTCTCCCTCTTCGCTAATCCCAACCTATTCCTGTCTTTCTGCCAGTGAGGCATGCTCCCCTTCCTATTCCCAACCCTGCCATTCCCTTGTTTCTGCTCCTCCTCCATGCCTCGTCTTCTTTGCTCAGCAGTTCTGCTATGCACAACCAGAACTCTTCCCTCGTCTCTTCACTGATCTCCTGTGTCTACCCCTTTCCCACCTTCAGTACTTTCAGTGTCATCCTCTGCTATGAATGGGGGTTCCTTGTCCAATTCTAGCCTGGTAGTATTTTATGCCTCACTGTCATGTTGCCATGTATTCATAGTAACAACTGTTGGAGTTCTTTTTAGCAAACACAACAAGATGATGGATGGAGTGCTGAAACTTTAATAGGCTGTTTGCGACTGAGAAAAAGATCCGTACTTTTGTCCCTAAGTTCTTATCAGAAGGCGAGCATTTATTTTCTAAGCTGAAAGCAGATCTTTTCCCCACATTTTGCATTGATGACATCATCAATTTATTACAATTGTTACAGTCAAAAAAACACTAAGGGGCAGATTTACAATAACTGTGTAAAAAAGGTCAGGGAACAACCAATAAACAAAGATCCTTAAGTATTGCCCGGCGGTATCGCCTCTTTAACCCACAAAATATTAATCAATGAAGAGGCAGGCGCTGGAGACTGGAAGGCAGGAAACAAGGGTTTATTCTCTCCGGAGGAGAACACATCAGTTCGGACAGCAAGTATCGTCACGAGGTGCTCTAACCGCATCTCTGAGGCCTGGCCTCTTATACACAGGTTTATGATCTTTATTGCAGGTAACACATTCTTGCAATGCTTTGAAGTATGAAAGGACATCCTCGGAATCTCCCCTTCAGGCCCGTTCCCACACACATTTACAGTTGAAGTCCCCACCCCGGTCACAACAGGTGATGATTATCGCGCAGCTGGACATTCCGCCGATTCACGGGATGTGTGGGGTTGATCGGATCTCATAGGGAGGGGCTTTGATCAATTCGAGGGTCCTTTAATGGGGGAAGCTTCCTACTGTACGGGGGGGCAATAAACAGTATCCGCAGGGCCAGGTGGCGGCCTGGGAACGGGGAAGACAAACCGGCACACAGGAAAAGGGGGTTTGTATCGAAGGGCCTGGGACCATGAAAGGAATGAAGGGAGGTGTCGCGCTGGGAACAGGATGGGATTCCGGGGCAGAGCTGCGCTGAAGAGGGGTTTACGACCCAAGGCATGTGAGAGCGGGGGGTTGTCAGCGTGCAGGGGGGGTGCCTGCGAGGTTGAGAGAGAGAGAGACGCGCTGGCTATCAGCGAGGGGCAGGGAGGCCATGGTGCTCAAAATGGCTGCCGCTTACGTGCACGAATGGGTTCAAGAAGAGCAAGATGGCGCCGATAATGTTGACGTTTGCAGCCTAACTTTTAACAGTCCTCCCTTTTCAACATATCTAGCCAACTTGCCTACTTAATGTCAATCTTCATCAAATTACTAACCTCGGCATCATATAATGCTCCCATGCGTTCGTTCCCAAAGTCCACAGTCTTAGGGCAAATACAATTTGTACATAATGAACACAGAGGTGGCAGACATTGAATTCCTAAGCATAGACCGCATATCACAACTACAGGAATCAGGATAATGGTGAACAGTCTCCAGCCCCAGTTCTTAACGGTGTTCCAGAACCAACCACCAAGCGACCATTCTTCCTGATCCTGGTGGACTTCTGAAGAGAGTCTGTGAAGGTGTTCGATGGCTTTGTACACTGAGGGTGAGTTGTCCGGTATGTATGTACAGCAGCTGGACCCAATAATGCGGCATGCTCCACCACGGTCCGCAAGAACCACATCTAGGACAAGGCGGTTCTGGAGGGCCACCAAGCGGACCGCTTGAATCTCGGCGGTGTTGTTAGCAAAGATACCAGCTGTGATGTTCATTGTTGTCTCAACTGCCTGAGTCAGATGTCGGATGGCACGGCTGTTTGCCATCGGGCCCCAGAGGGGAACAAGTCCCTTCATGGCATCGAGGAACTGCGCTCCTGTTGAGTCGGCTTGTTCAATGTCCTTGGCTCGTTTTTGTCTATGATGATTCGCTGGGGCCACATAAGTCGGAGGAAGGATGAAGGAGATGAAACAAGTGCCCCCCAGCCTTTGGGGAGCCAGGTGTAGGCCTTTGTGCCGCAGACGAAATACATGTTTGGGGACGACACAAAGGAAGGTGGATCCGTGGAGTCCAAAGTTCTGGTAAAACGGCAAGCACTGCGGCCCACCAGCTGTGTCCCAAGTCCTTCTATGCACATGTGGCCTGTGACGTTGATGACTGACAGGGCCACAGTCAGGGTGGCAGCCGTTCGTTTCCGCAGGTAGGAGAAGGTGGGTCTGGTTGGATTGTTGAACACCTGCATTTCAATTCGTTCTTTAGCAGGGATGTCCATGTGGATTGAGTCGTTGGAGGTCTGCGGGCAGAAGTGTGTCTTTGTTTTGTTTCGCCAGACCCCGTGTGTTAGACCTGGCACCTTGGCGTGAGTTTCCCTTCCACTTTTTGCTGTTGTGCCTCCAATGTTTTGATGGTGTCTGCTACTCAGGGCACTGCGCCACGGCCAACCCGTGCCGCAGTGCAAGTGCTCCCTACTGTAAAGTGTACATATGATTGATGTCCATGATTGGTTCATTGGATTTACTATTAGTCCCTAGTAAAGCGCACTAGGAGTGCCAGGGCTTGTGAATGCCAATACTGCTAGTGGGCCTGCAGCGCTGGTTGCGCCACCCACAGAAGCAGCCTTAAAATGTGTCTAGGGTCTGCCATTGCAGATCCTGCGTGCAGTCTGGTACTGTCACCCTGGCTGGGCAAGTGCACACACTTGCCAGCCCCTAAACCTTCCCTTAACCTTCATGTTAGTCACCCCTATAGTAGGCCTGAGGGCAGGGTGCATTGTAGTGTAAGGTAGAACATGCCCTGATGTGTGTGGCATGTTCTAATAGTGAATTACTACCAAATTCGTTTTTCACTATTGTAAGGCTACCTGTTCCCTTCTAGGCCAGATGGGCTGCTGGAATTATTACACTCTATAATCCCAGCAGGCTCAGGGAACATGGTAGAAATTCGTGTTTAGTATGCCTGAACTCAGAATAATAAAATACTTCTTTTAGTAAAGTTTATTTTAATATCCTGTGTTTGCAAATGCTACTTTTAGAAAGTTAGCATTTGCTTGCCTAATCATTTCAGCCCGCCTCTGCTTGGATGTGGATCTGACTGTCTGGTGTGTGTGAGTGACAGGGCTGGGAGTTGACAGGTAGTGATTAGCAGGAGGACCCCTTAATGGGTGGTGGGAGTTTCCCCTGAACGATGCATCAGGCTGTGCCCCTGCCACCACAATGCTGGCTCCGCCCTCCTGGGGGGCGACTGATGACTCAGCCTGCACCTGGCCCAGGAAGGACCGAAGCTTGTAAACAAAGTGCTCAGGCCACTCCTGCCCTCTCAATGCCGGCTCCGCCCCCCTGGGGAGCGGCTGATGTGCCTGCCCTCACACTGAATGCAGAAGTCACAAGTACCCACAACAAGTACTCAGAGACTGGAGCAGTTATGCAGAGGCCCCCCTGGCTTGCTAGAACAAAAGAAACTGGGTATAAAAGTAGGAGCCCTGCTCCTTGTAAATTAGATCCTGTTTGTGCTACAAGAGAAACTCTGCCCGAAGAGAAGGACCTGGAAGGACTACAAGGAGGAGTGCTGACTCTGGCCTGTGTCTGGTGCCTTGCTGCCAAAGGAGAGGAAGAGAAAAAGACTACAAGAGACTTTTACTTTATTTTGAACTTTGTGCCAAACTCTGCTAAAAGATCTCCAAGGGCTTGCTGCTGAACTTGCCCCCTGACCAGCGCTCCAGGAACAGTGAGCGCTAACCCCTGACCAAAGCATCTGCTGTGTGTGCTGCTTATCGCTGCAGCGCTGTCTGAGGAAGACAAGAGCATCAAGCCCCCCTGCACACCGTGACCGTGGGTGAGCAGATCGCCATAGCAACGTGAAGCCCAGCCGCCGCTGGCCTGAACACCGTGACGGCATCTGCACCTGACCCCACGAGAGCAAAGTAACGGAGGACCCGTCCGGTCCAAGCACCGGAGTCTACTGGGCACAAGCGCCGTGGATTCCCCCGCAAAGACGGACTGCCGCCTTGTCATCTCCCTCGCTAATCAGCGTCTGGCCGGCTGCCCCGCTGAAGGGACATCACCGCGATCGGCACTTTGGCTGGGTACGTCCCGCACTTGGGGACCGTACTGCCACTGCGCCACACCCAGCCGCCGCCGTCAGGACGGACGAGAAGACTGAGTAAAAGGACCTGAGCCCCATCGAGCACCGCCGCCCTGGGTAACCCGTGACCTGCTGCCTCGAGCCGCAGCTCGCACCGCCCGTCAAGGAAGCAACGCGACGTGGGACAGCTCCCCCTTCAGCCGCCCTCTCCGAGGATCACCACAAGAAGTGAAAGGTACTGTCTTTGCCCCTCCGCGGCGCGAGCGTCCTGCAATCTGAGCTCGCACCGCGCGGTCTGACCTCAGGCACCCCGGGAGCCTCACCGCTGCTGTTTGCTTGGCAGCGCGAGCCGCCCCAGAGTCAGAGGCGCGCTCTGCTCTGGCCCCCGAGGCCCCGCCTGACGCTCTCCGAGGCCCGCGGCCCCCTCTCCCCGAGTCGAGCCCCGAAGGGTGACTCATTTCGAGAGCGGAGACAGCGGGAAGCGCCTTGAAGCGCTATAAGACACTGGAACCTTTCTAAAGCTGGGCAGAAGGCCCAAGAGACCGCAATTATTCAAGAACTGTGCCTTTTTTCATAAAGAGTAACTGGAACCTGCATTTGAAGTAACCAAGACTGTATTGACAAGCCTGCTTGAGATTTATATAAAGAACATATATTTTTACAAATACAGTTTGGTGTCATTGTGTGGTGGGTTGGTTGTGATGGTGTGATATTGCAAATGTTTAACCCTACATGCCCCAGAGATTAGCCTAAGACTGCTTAAGCCACACTACCTAGAGGGTAAGCAGAGGTTGTCTTGAAGGTAACCCTCAGCCCTGACGAGGAAGAGAGAGGCCCTGCTTGTCGCCAGTGTTGCACTGCGCCAACCAGAGACTCCCCCTTCTTACATTGGTGGCAGCGGTGGGATTCGCGAATTTACATTTGCAGTGTTTTACCTTAGCTACTGACCATTGCATAGTGATTTCAGTCCAGTAACTTAGCCACAGACTTTTGGATTTTTAATTTTGCTAAAAGAAGAAGATCCCTAGTGTTGCAAGCATGCCTGGTGCAGACAGCGTTGATGGGGCGGAATCCCTGACCTCTGAGGTGTTGGAGGTAGAATGGGACCCATCAAAGTTGGATGACTACAAGAGGAAAGAACTGTGGAGCTTTATAAAGAAGTTCAAGGTTCCCCATGCAGGGTGCAGGAACAAGGATGATTTCTACCGGGCCCTGAAAGCCTGGAGTGAATCAAGGGATGCGCCTGTGGATCCTGTGATACCTGAGCGACCAGACAGCGTCCACAGCTTTGGCAGAGGCCTGTCGCCAGAGGAGCTGGCAGACAGACAGGCAACCAGGGATCATGAGATCAAGATGGCAGAATTGAATTTGAAGGGCCAAATGGAGCTTGAAAGCAAAAAAATGGCTCTGGAAGAAAGAAAACTCCAGTTTGAGTTTGATGTGAAAATGAGGGAGATGAGTCTAAAGGAGAAAGCCTTGGATCGTCCTCCCTCTGGTGGCAGCACAACGCCGGTGCAGGTAGAGTCAAGAGTGCACATCCCCAAAGATGTAGTTAAAGAGTTCTTTAAGGGGGATGACATAGGACAGTGGTTTAGGGCCTATGAGGTAGCCATGCTTTCCCACCGGGTCCCTGAGAAGGATTGGGGAGCGGGGTTATGGGGAAGGTTCCTTAGCGAAGGAAGGGACACCCTGCTAGATTTGCCCACTGAAGACCAGAGATCCTATCCCCATATGAAAGAAGCTTTAATGACCAGGTATGGGCTTACCCCTGAAATGTATAGGCAGAAGTTTAGGGGGTGTAATAAGCGGCCTGGGAATACGTATGTGGAGTTTGTGACTTTTTTTTGCAGAGCACTGGATGGTTGGGTGAAGGGTAACAAAGTGAATGATTTTCAAGGTCTCTTTGATTTAATTGCATGGGAGCACTTGTCTGATCAATGTTTTCCTGAGTTACGCCAGCACCTGATTGATAGCAAGTTGTCCAACCCGAGGAAACTTGCTGAGGAGGCGGACCGCTGGCTCAGCACCAGGGTCCACAAGGGTCCAGTGGGAGACTCCGCCAAGGGTGGGCAGGGTCCCCAGCAGAAGAGTGGGGGGGACAAGGGAAAACAGAAAGGGTTCCAAAAAGGCCCCCAAAGTAATCCCCAAGGGGACCAGCAGAAAGGTTCTCAGCCTCCCCCACCCCCTAAGCAGAATGGGGCCCCGACAGGTCGACCTGTTCCAAAGGGGCCCTTCAATTGTTACAAATGTGGTGACCCGGGGCACATAGCCAGTGACCCCAAGTGTCGCCTGTTTGGAAAACCAGCACCCACTGGTGCTCCGCCCCGACAAGTGACCAGTGTTCACTTAGGAGAAGAAGTGATGGTCCCGGGGGGTGGAGATCCTGTTCAGATGACCCTAGTCTCACTAGGAGACAGTGAGATGGTCCCTGCAAGCTACCTGCCCTCTAACACTAAAAAATATGGGCAGGTGGTTACCATCAATGGTAAGAAAGCTGAGGCTCTTAGAGACACAGGAGCCAGTGTGACTGCAGTGAGGCATCACCTGGTGTCTCAGGAGCAGGTTGTACCCCATGCCTACTGTAGGGTTGTCAACGCTGACAATTCAGAGAGTCAGTGTCCGATGGCTCAAGTTCCCTTCGAGTGGGGGGGGGTCTCTGGTACTCTGCAGGTCTGTGTGAGGAAAGCCATGCCTGTTGACTGTTTGCTAGGGAATGACTTGGAGGACTCCCCTTGGGAAAAGGTGGAGAAAACGACTCACCTGAAGATGGTGGGTCTACCTGACTGGGCGTGCGTGACCACCCGGTCAATGGCAGCCAGTAGGGGTGATCAAGAGGTCCTGGGGCCTGACGGAGAGGCCCAGGAACCGGCCTTAGGGAGAAGGCGCAGGGTGCGCGGGAAACCGGCCCCTGAAGTTCCCACAGTCCAGGAGGAAGCAGACCTTGAGGGGGATGCCCTGGAGCCTACTGGGGAACAGATTGCCGAACTGGGGGACCTGCCTGAGCTGACCCATTGGCAGCAAGAAGGAGGCCCCTCCAGGGAGGAATTCTGCAGGGAGCAGAAAGAATGCCCTTCTCTCGTGGGTATGCGGCAGCAGGCTGCAGACCAGGCCAATGGTGTTCAGGCCAAAACACATTATGTGTACTGGGAGAATGACCTCCTGTACTCAGAGCCTAAGGCTGCTGGGACTGGCTCATGATGTGCCTTTAGCAGGACATTTGGGGATGGACAAGACCTATGACAGGCTTGTCACCCACTTCTACTGGCCCCAAATGCACAAGAGCTCAGATGCTCATTGTAGGACCTGTCCAACTTGCCAGGCAAGTGGGAAGAGCGGAGGGAAGAACAAGGCTCCCCTCCAACCCTTCCCTGTGGTCAGTACGCCATTCCAACGAGTGGGTATTGATATTGTTGGGCCTCTGGACCCCAAGACAGCCATGGGCAACAGGTTCATCCTGGTCTTGGTGGATCATGCCACCCGGTACCCTGAAGCCATCCCTCTGAGGACAGTGACGGCCCCCGTGGTGGGGCGTGCACTAATGGGAATTTTCTCCAGAGTGGGGTTCCCTCTAGAGGTGGTGAGCGACAGAGGGACCAACTTTATATCCAAGTATATGAAGTCCCTTTGGCAAGAGTGTGGTGTAACCTACAAGTTCACCACACCTTACCATCCCCAAGGAAATGGGTTGGTTGAAAGATTTAACCGAACCCTGAAGGGCATGATCATGGGCCTGGAAGGTCCAATGAGGCGTAAGTGGGACGTCCTCTTACCATGCCTGCTCTTTGCATACCGCGAGGTGCCACAGAAGTCTCTAGGGTTCAGCCCCTTTGAGCTGCTGTATGGCCACCCCGTGAGAGGACCACTGAGTTTGGTAAAGGAAGGCTGGGAGCAATCTCCCAGGAAACCTCCCCAGAATGTATATAGCTACATGCTGGCCTTCAGAAACCAAACCAGGCGCTTCAGACAACTTGCTGAGGCAAATCTGGAAGCAAGCCAGGAGGAGATGAAGCGGTGGTACGACCAGAATGCCACTCTGGTAGAGCTTCAGCCTGGACAGGAGGTGTATGTCTTGGCCCCAGTGGAACCCTGTGCACTTCAGGATAAGTGGACAGGCCCATTTGAGGTTGTGGAGCGCAAGAGCTCAGTGACATACTTGGTGGACATGAAGACGCCCAGGAATCCTTTAAGGGTCTTACATGTCAACCGCCTCAAGCCCCACTTGAAAAGGTCCGAAGTGGGCATGCTGTTGGCCACTGATGATGGAATAGAAGAGGAGTCTGAACCTCTTCCTGACCTCTTAGTGGCCTGTGAGAAAGATGGGTCAGTGGATGGGGTTAACCTCTCACCCACCCTGACCCCTGAGCAACAGGAAGACTGCCGCCAGTTGCTGGGGCAGTTTCCAGACCTGTTCTCCCTGGTTCCTAGTGTCACAGATTGGTGCGTCCATGATGTGGACACAGGGGACAGCTTACCTGTGAAGCACAAGGCTTACAGGGTAACTGACAGGGTACGGGCCTGCATCAAGGAGGAGGTCTCCAAGATGCTTGCTCTTAGGGTGGTTGAGTCTTCCAGCAGTCCTTGGTCCAGCCCCGTGGTCTTGGTCCCAAAGGCTGCTGCGCCGGGAGCCACACCTGAACTCCGGTTCTGTGTGGACTACAGAGGACTCAATTCAGTCACCAAGACTGACGCGCACCCTATCCCCAGAGCTGATGAGCTCATTGATCGGCTAGGGGCTGCCCGGTACCTCAGCACGTTTGATTTAACGTCTGGGTACTGGCAGATCGCCTTGACCGATGGGGCAAAGGAGAGGTCAGCATTCTCCACACCAGATGGGCATTTCCAGTTCCGGGTTATGCCATTTGGGATGAAGAATGCCCCTGCCACCTTTCAGAGGTTGGTCAACCAGGTGTTGGTCGGGCTGGACGAGTTCAGTGCCGCCTACCTGGATGACATCGCAGTGTTCAGTGGCACCTGGCCAGAACACCTGCGGCACCTCTGGGAAGTGTTGATGGCGCTGCGCAAGGCAGGCCTCACAATCAAGGCAAGCAAGTGCCAGATTGGGCAGGGTTCCGTGGTGTACTTGGGACACCAAGTGGGGAGTGGCAAGGTGGCACCCTTGCAACCCAAAATTGAGACCATCCTGGCTTGGGAACCCCCCAAGACCCAGACTGCAGTGAGAGCCTTCCTGGGGCTCACTGGGTATTACAGGAGGTTTGTCAAGGGCTATGGCACTATTGTGACCCCCTTGACAGAACTGACTTCTAAGAAGCAGCCCAGGAATGTGATTTGGACTGACACCTGTCAGAAGGCTTTTGACACCCTGAAGACTGCCATGTGCACGGCGCCCGTGCTCCTGGCTCCTGATTTCTCCAAGGAATTCATAGTGCAAACAGACGCTTCAGAGCATGGTGTAGGGGCTGTTCTCTCACAGATGACTGAGGAGGGCTGGGACCAACCCGTAGCCTTCATCAGTAGGAGGTTACTTCCACGGGAAAGTAGGTGGAGTGCAATAGAGCGAGAAGCATTTGCTGTGGTCTGGGCGCTGAAGAAGCTAAGACCCTACTTGTTTGGGTCTCACTTCCGGGTTCAGACGGACCACAGGCCCCTCAGATGGTTGATGCAAATGAGGGGTGAGAACCCAAAACTGTTGAGGTGGTCCATCTCCCTACAGGGTATGGACTTCACGGTGGAACACCGCCCTGGCACAGATCACGCCAACGCTGATGGTCTGTCCAGATTTTTCCGCCTTAGTGATGAGGAACTCCCTGGGGAAGGGTAGTTCTCCCCACATTTCAGCTGGAGGGGACACGTGTTAGACCTGGCACCTTGGCGTGAGTTTCCCTTCCACTTTTTGCTGTTGTGCCTCCAATGTTTTGATGGTGTCTGCTACTCAGGGCACTGCGCCACGGCCAACCCGTGCCGCAGTGCAAGTGCTCCCTACTGTAAAGTGTACATATGATTGATGTCCATGATTGGTTCATTGGATTTACTATTAGTCCCTAGTAAAGCGCACTAGGAGTGCCAGGGCTTGTGAATGCCAATACTGCTAGTGGGCCTGCAGCGCTGGTTGCGCCACCCACAGAAGCAGCCTTAAAATGTGTCTAGGGTCTGCCATTGCAGATCCTGCGTGCAGTCTGGTACTGTCACCCTGGCTGGGCAAGTGCACACACTTGCCAGCCCCTAAACCTTCCCTTAACCTTCATGTTAGTCACCCCTATAGTAGGCCTGAGGGCAGGGTGCATTGTAGTGTAAGGTAGAACATGCCCTGATGTGTGTGGCATGTTCTAATAGTGAATTACTACCAAATTCGTTTTTCACTATTGTAAGGCTACCTGTTCCCTTCTAGGCCAGATGGGCTGCTGGAATTATTACACTCTATAATCCCAGCAGGCTCAGGGAACATGGTAGAAATTCGTGTTTAGTATGCCTGAACTCAGAATAATAAAATACTTCTTTTAGTAAAGTTTATTTTAATATCCTGTGTTTGCAAATGCTACTTTTAGAAAGTTAGCATTTGCTTGCCTAATCATTTCAGCCCGCCTCTGCTTGGATGTGGATCTGACTGTCTGGTGTGTGTGAGTGACAGGGCTGGGAGTTGACAGGTAGTGATTAGCAGGAGGACCCCTTAATGGGTGGTGGGAGTTTCCCCTGAACGATGCATCAGGCTGTGCCCCTGCCACCACAATGCTGGCTCCGCCCTCCTGGGGGGCGACTGATGACTCAGCCTGCACCTGGCCCAGGAAGGACCGAAGCTTGTAAACAAAGTGCTCAGGCCACTCCTGCCCTCTCAATGCCGGCTCCGCCCCCCTGGGGAGCGGCTGATGTGCCTGCCCTCACACTGAATGCAGAAGTCACAAGTACCCACAACAAGTACTCAGAGACTGGAGCAGTTATGCAGAGGCCCCCCTGGCTTGCTAGAACAAAAGAAACTGGGTATAAAAGTAGGAGCCCTGCTCCTTGTAAATTAGATCCTGTTTGTGCTACAAGAGAAACTCTGCCCGAAGAGAAGGGCCTGGAAGGACTACAAGGAGGAGTGCTGACTCTGGCCTGTGTCTGGTGCCTTGCTGCCAAAGGAGAGGAAGAGAAAAAGACTACAAGAGACTTTTACTTTATTTTGAACTTTGTGCCAAACTCTGCTAAAAGATCTCCAAGGGCTTGCTGCTGAACTTGCCCCCTGACCAGCGCTCCAGGAACAGTGAGCGCTAACCCCTGACCAAAGCATCTGCTGTGTGTGCTGCTTATCGCTGCAGCGCTGTCTGAGGAAGACAAGAGCATCAAGCCCCCCTGCACACCGTGACCGTGGGTGAGCAGATCGCCATAGCAACGTGAAGCCCAGCCGCCGCTGGCCTGAACACCGTGACGGCATCTGCACCTGACCCCACGAGAGCAAAGTAACGGAGGACCCGTCCGGTCCAAGCACCGGAGTCTACTGGGCACAAGCGCCGTGGATTCCCCCGCAAAGACGGACTGCCGCCTTGTCATCTCCCTCGCTAATCAGCGTCTGGCCGGCTGCCCCGCTGAAGGGACATCACCGCGATCGGCACTTTGGCTGGGTACGTCCCGCACTTGGGGACCGTACTGCCACTGCGCCACACCCAGCCGCCGCCGTCAGGACGGACGAGAAGACTGAGTAAAAGGACCTGAGCCCCATCGAGCACCGCCGCCCTGGGTAACCCGTGACCTGCTGCCTCGAGCCGCAGCTCGCACCGCCCGTCAAGGAAGCAACGCGACGTGGGACAGCTCCCCCTTCAGCCGCCCTCTCCGAGGATCACCACAAGAAGTGAAAGGTACTGTCTTTGCCCCTCCGCGGCGCGAGCGTCCTGCAATCTGAGCTCGCACCGCGCGGTCTGACCTCAGGCACCCCGGGAGCCTCACCGCTGCTGTTTGCTTGGCAGCGCGAGCCGCCCCAGAGTCAGAGGCGCGCTCTGCTCTGGCCCCCGAGGCCCCGCCTGACGCTCTCCGAGGCCCGCGGCCCCCTCTCCCCGAGTCGAGCCCCGAAGGGTGACTCATTTCGAGAGCGGAGACAGCGGGAAGCGCCTTGAAGCGCTATAAGACACTGGAACCTTTCTAAAGCTGGGCAGAAGGCCCAAGAGACCGCAATTATTCAAGAACTGTGCCTTTTTTCATAAAGAGTAACTGGAACCTGCATTTGAAGTAACCAAGACTGTATTGACAAGCCTGCTTGAGATTTATATAAAGAACATATATTTTTACAAATACAGTTTGGTGTCATTGTGTGGTGGGTTGGTTGTGATGGTGTGATATTGCAAATGTTTAACCCTACATGCCCCAGAGATTAGCCTAAGACTGCTTAAGCCACACTACCTAGAGGGTAAGCAGAGGTTGTCTTGAAGGTAACCCTCAGCCCTGACGAGGAAGAGAGAGGCCCTGCTTGTCGCCAGTGTTGCACTGCGCCAACCAGAGACTCCCCCTTCTTACACCGTGGAAGAAATGCGTTACGGTTTTGCTGGAGGTGGCATTGTCCTTATAGCTTTCTTGCAGGAGGATCAGCCAAGCAAGGCAGGAGCCATGAACTGAGAAGGGTGAAGGGATGAATGGTATCGAGTGTCCAGTGGCGTGGGGTAGCAACCCACAGATCCAACAGTTGGTGGCATTGGTGGCGAGATTGTGCTGGTGAAGTAGCTGTATGAAAGAGTTATTCCAAAACTCCTTTCGTCTCTCTCTGAGTTGAGGAGAGAGCGAAATCAGATAATGTTCCTTCATGGTGGTAGGCTGAGCAGTGGTCAGGAATGTTTCGTGAGCAGGTGCATTTTCTTCCATAATCCAGAGTGTGGTCATGAGGAGAAAGCAGAAAAGGATTGTGATGAAGAGTGCAATTGTCTTTGAGCTGTGGAGTCTGTCCGTTCTTGGGTTTCTGTAGTGGGTATTTCCTGTTGCTTCCATCATCTTCTTATTTGGCGCTTCCATCATCTTCTTATCTGGCGCTTCCATCATCTTCAAGGTGCTCGGTAGCGGGCAGAACCACAGACTTCGTTTAGCTTCTCTCCGGGTGACCCTTGGTGGTGTTTAGGTCACCGTTCTGAGATTTAACTTAGTCCGTGGTCTACTTAGCCGAAGCTCCCTCCTTTCGACGCAGGAAATACCCTTCTCTGGATGGCACAGTGGGATCAGAGAATTTAGAAAGTTCAAGTGCTTCGGTATCAGGATAGCAGGTTAGTGACGGTCGGTCCTTGTTCAGGAGCTCTTCTTGGTTGTCGATGTTTTCTGTCGTGGTCAGGGTCGAGGAGACCTTCTTACAGTGGTGTGCGTGCAGCCAGTGCCGTTTCCCCTCCACACGAAGAGCCGTCCGGGTGGTGATTAACACTTGCCAGGGGCCCGTCCACCGGGGTTCCAAACTCTTTGACCGCTGAAAGTTTCGGATCAGCACGAAATCTCCAGGTTGGATGGCGTGACCCGGACCCCTGGAAGCATCGGGGATGGCCTGCTGCACCTGCTGATGAATGACAGACAGAGTTTCAGTCAATTTATACAGATAATCAGACATTAGGACGTCCGGGACGTTATGAATGGAAGTTGGTTTCGGTGCAGACCAGACACTCATGGGTCGGCCGAAAACAACTTCATAAGGTGTTAAGTGATGTTTGGTGGGGGTGGAACGCATCGATAGCAATGCCAGTGGGAGGGCGTCTGGCCATTTCAGACCCGTGGTAGCCACTATCTTGGCCAGTTTCAGCTTTAGTGTGGCATTGTGTCGCTCAACAAGTCCAGAAGACTGGGGGTGGAAGACTGCGTGGAACTTCTGCTTGATGCCCAACCCCTTTAAGATGAGCTGGATGACTTCGGCTATGAAGTGGGGGCCATTATCGCTCCATAAAATACGACAAAGGCCGTAACGGGGGAAAAACTCCTTTAACAGTACTTTTGCAGTGGCCATAGCAGTGTTGTCACGGGTTGGGTATGCTTCCACCCATTTGCTAAATGCGCATACCACAGCAAGTACATATTTCAGGCCTTGGCATCTGTCTAGCTGGATGTAGTCCATCTGCAGGACTTCGAACGGGTGATTTGGGACCCCAAATCCTCCCCGGGGTACTACAGTTCCTTTCCCGGGGTTGTGTTGCAGGCATATCAAGCATTGTTGGACCAGACGTTTGGCGGAGTCTGTGATTTTATCATTGTGCCAAACTCTGGAGACAAGTTCAATCATGGGGGCTGATCCTATGTGGGCAGGGGAGTGTGCCATAGTCAGTATGGGAACCAGGTACGAGTCAGGTAGCAACCATTTGTTTGTGTCTCTTGTCCGCCAGCAGCCTTCGTCATCTTTTAATCCCACCCGTGTCCATTCAGTCAGTTCGTGCTGTGTGCTAGCCATTTGAATGTCTCTAATAGTGTCCCTAGCGTCAGTCCATTTTTCTGCTTGTGACCTGGTCACGTACATATGTGTTGTCGTCCTATTTTCAGCTGTTGTTCGGGCAGTGATGTCGGCTAGTGCATTTCCCTGCCCAATAATGTCTGTCACCTTTTCGTGTGCCTGGCATTTGACGACTGCAAGCTTTTTGGGGAGAAGGACAGCTTCGATCAAGGCGGAGACTAGATCCCCGTGCAAAATGGGGGTGCCGTGTGAGGTCAGGAATCCCCTTTCCCTCCAAAGGAGCCCAAAATGGTGAACCACCCCGAAGGCATACTGGCTGTCGGTGTAAATGTTCGCTGTGGTTCCTGCTGCCAGAATGCAGGCTCGTGTCAGGGCAATCAGTTCCGCTGCCTGGGCAGATCGTTGCGTGATGCGGGCTGTCTCGACTACAGTTCGAGCCGTGGTGACTGCATAGGCAACGGAAGTGGTGCCATCGGGGAGTTTGATGCATGAACCGTCCACCCACAGCTCTCCGTCAGGGTCAGGAAAAGCCGTGTCTCTGAGGTCAACCCTACTTCTAGTCTGTTCGTCCGTAAGAGTCCCGCAGTCATGTACAGGGTGCACATTGGGATCGTTCTCTGGTAAGGGTAACAGAGTTGCCGGGTTCAGTGTGGTGCATCTTTTCAGGGTGATATGGGGTGCAAGCAAAGTCAGTTCATATCCAGTCAGTCGTGCACTCGTCAGGTGTTGCGTCTTGGTTTGGTTCAGGAGGGTGTCAACTGCATGGGTTACCAGTACCGTGAGGGAATTCGAGAGCACGATCCCCTCACTCTGTCGGATAGAGATTGCAGCAGCAGCTACAGCTCGAAGGCAGGCAGGCAAGGCTCTGGCTACAGGGTCAAGAGTGGCAGAGAAGTAAGCGCACGGTCGTTGCTTTGGGCCAATGGACTGGGTCAGGACAGATAAAGCGCACCCCTCCCTTTCGTGAGTGTAAAGGGAGAAGGGCTTTGTGTAATCGGGGGTACCTAGGACAGGGGCCGAACAAAGGGCATCTCGTAGTTCCGTGAAGGAGGTTTGACACTCAGGGGTCCAAGGGAGTGGGAAGGGGACGTCTTTAGCTAGCAGAGAAAGCAGCGGTTTCACAACGAGGCTAAAGTTTGGTAACCACTGTCGGCAGAAGGAGGTGAGGCCTAGTAGGGAGCGAACCTGTTTCTGGGTCTTAGGGACAGGAGTTTCGAGAATGGTTTGGATCCGGTCGGGAGTGAGTTTCCTTCCTTCTTTGGACAAAAGGTGGCCTAGGTAAGTGACCTGGGGTTGGCAGAATTGCAACTTCTTCTTGGAGACCTTGTGGCCATTTTCCGCAAGGAAGTGCAGGAGTTGAATGGTGGCTGTAACTGCTAATGGAGTGGTGTCGGCTGCCAAAAGGATGTCATCGACATATTGCACTAACACCACTCCATCGGGTAACTGGACTTGATCCAGTTGTCTCTTGAGGGCCTGGCTGTAGATGCTAGGGCTTTCTGTGTAGCCCTGGGGTGCTCGGCAGAACCTATATGAGCGGGCTTTTAGGGTGAAGCCAAAGAGATATCGGCTGTCTGGGTGGATGGGGATGGAAAAGAATGCGTTTTTGAGGTCAATGACAGTGAAGGTGGTGGCAGTAGAAGGAATCAAAGTCAGGATGGTGGTGATGTCTGAGACCACGGGGTACTGGGGTACCACCACTTTGTTGATCTCTCGAAGGTCAATGATAAAACGGTATGCTTTCTCATCTCCCTCTCCCTGTTTCTTGATGATGGGCAAGATAGGGCTGTTGCAAACGTTGCTAACCACTTCCTCTACCACTCCTGCGTCTATCAGCTACTGAATAATCTTTACCAATGCCTTCTCGCCCTCGGGCGATATCCGATATTGTGGAAGTTTTGGGAGTGTTGCGTCTGGTCGGACAGTAATGTGCACTGGGTCAATCAACATGCGCCCTACGTCCGAATCCGTCTTGGCCCACAGATACGGAGGCAGAGTGTCAAGCAGGGATGTGTCAGCGTCGGTGATGGAAAACATGCGTCGGGGAGGGCAATGTCTAAGCAGAACGGGGTTGTCGTAAAGGAAAACTCGGACTCCGTCTTGAGAACATCTGATTGTCGCTCGGAAGTGTTTCAATAAGTCAAGTCCCATAATGGCGTCAGGGCTATTGGAGGAAAGCAAAAACGTGGTGTCAGTGGTGTTGTTTTCTAAGTCGAAGAGGATCGGGCGGACAAAGGGTTAGTGGAGGGCGTTCCATCGAAACCTGTCGATGTTATAAGTGAGCCAGACAAGGGTGCCCTTGGAATCAGTCGTTTAGATAACGCACTACGTGTTGCGCCAGTGTCTACCAGAAATGGAGACTTTGTACCCAAGACCTTAGCAGTGACGTAAGGGCCTTGCTGGTCAACATAGAGCTCGACTGGATCCCTCCCTTGCCCTTGGCGGTCCTATGCAAAGTTGTGGGCGTCATCGTAGTCAGATTGCTGGCATTGGTTCTGTCTGGGTCGATCAAATGTATTTGGTCTGCCTGATCTGTCGTTAGTCGCGTCATTTGGGGGCCCTCGCTGTTGTCCCTTATTTCTCGGTCCACTTGCTATGTCCTTGGGGTCTTTGCTTCAGATTATTTCCAGAAGAACTGGGCACTGGGATTTCCAATGGCCAGTTCCTTTACAGAAAGCACACTGGTCCTCTCTAATGTCTGTACGTCCAATGTGGGGAGTCAAAGTGCGGTCCTTGGGAAGTGCAGTCTTAGGGATGTTCGTCTGATAATTTCCCCGGTATTGGTCTCGTCCTATAGTCACCCCTTGCAGTTGGGCAATCATCACCCTCTCTTTCAAGTCCTTCTTCTTTTTCTCTGTTGCTCTATCGTTTTCATTTTTCTGATGTTCAAAATATTGGGCCATCTGGAGGATAGCCGTAGGTTTGGAGGCTGCCCAACTACTCTCGCTAGCCTGCAGTTTCTGGGAGACCTCCGGTGACAGACCCTTAACATAATTCTGGACAAACAGATGGTGTCCGGTTGCAGTGGTCATGTCCTGGCCGCTGTAATCGGAGAACACCGTTTCAAACCGGGAGAAGTAGTCCGATACATCCTCCTGGGGTTTCTGGCGACAGGCCGTTACTATCGACCAGTCCACTTTCTTTTCTGGAATCAGGGTTTTTAATTTCTGTACGATTTTATCTGGAAGGTCTAGAATGGGTTTCAAAGGCTTTTGTCCAGGTCCTCGTTGTTTATCAATGCCATCGAGTTGTGACCAGGTATGTCCAAACAGCTCAAGGTGGTCGACTTTCCGGATTTGCTTCCACACATCAGCTGGTAGACATAACCCGAAAAACAAGTCGATGTCAGCCAGGGTCATAATCGTTGAACCTAGGGCTGTACCCAATTCAGTATAGAAGGCAGTGGGGTTTTTACGTAGGTCAGGCAGAGATTTCCTGGAATGTCAGAATCTCTTGCCGGTCCCATGGCTGGTAGACCCAGTTGTACACTACCCTTCCTTTTGCATCTTTGTGGTTTGCATCATCGTTAGTCCCTTCACCTTGTGGAGGAACCCAGTAAGGGGCAGCCTCTCGTATCGGCATCATGGTGTTAGATTGCTCAGTTTGTGGTTCGGTCGCTACGGATGTCGTGGGTTTAGCTCCCGATTCTCGTTCCGTGAGGTGGCGGAAAACCTCAAGCGTACGCTTAAGGAGGTCCGTCACATCACACTCGCCCTCATCCCCGATATCGACCTTCCGGTACAGAGTCGTTAGGCTCTCGGGACCTTTGTCTCGATATCGGTCCTCGTATGCGTTCAAGACATGGTAACACAGTCGTACGGTAAAATGTCGTCTGTGACTCCCTGTATACGAGTTAAACATATCCGTGATGTACTCTTCATCTTCCTTCCTTTCTACCAGTGTCCTTGCTATCTTGTCGATCCCTGCTCGCTCATCTTTGCTTAGTCTGCTTGTTCTTGCAGAACCAACCCTTCGGGTCTCAGGGTCACCTAACGTTGTCGTTTGCGTAGTATTTAATACAAGGAGTTCGGCCGGCACAGAGGCCATGGGGGCCGAAGCTGTGGCGCTACCCTCGTTTGTACCTGGGGGTGGTGGGTGCTGTGCTAAGGGTTGGGAAGGGGCATATGGAGGGGGCATGTAGATGATCGGAGGACCTAACAGCAGATCATCGTTGGCTCGTTGTTTCGAGGGTAAATCAGGGTAGAGCGTGGAGGACGTTCTAACCGGACACTGGCTTGATGTTTCCATTTCTAGTTTCTGTTTGGCTTTCTCTCTTTCCTTTATCTCTTCTTCTAGTTTCTGAGCAGCTAGGTGGGCTGCTTTTCGCAGCTCTTTTCCCAACCTACTCTCAGTTTTCTTTTTACGTTGTTCAGTTTCTTTGCGCCACATGCCGAAACTATCAAGCATAGTGGGCGTTGTCTTGTTTTTACCAAGGGCTGTTTCTAGCGCGTTTATTTTGTCATCATCGAAGGATCCTATCAGTGGCCACTGACTTTCTCGATCCTTTTTCGTGTATTTATGCCACAGCTTGTTATAGGCTATAGCGATCAATCCATGCTTCATGAACATGTCCTTATTAGGGGTGCCTTCCAGTGGAGCCGGATGGTTCATCTCTAATAAGCGGTCCGGGCTAAACAGGCTACCAATCAGTGGGGAGAAGACAGGCATGACGGATCACAACGGGGACAAAAGTCAGCACTGCCTATCTTATCACTGCGTGCAAAGACTAGACAGAATATTTCTATTCTACGTTGTTTGCAGGCAGTGAATACCTCATGAACCAATATCGAATAGTCAACGTTTGGTCAATCAAACAATTCAGTGGGGAGAATAAGTAGGCCCGCAATGGTCTGCGTTACCTACCCTTTCACTATCTGTAAAGGGGGGGGGGGTGCCTTCCTGTTTGCAGACAGAGAATCTCCAGAAAACAATCCGTGAACAGTAGTCCAGGTTCAAATAATTAATCAGTGGGGGAGAAAGATAGGCACGACGGCTGCGTTACCTATCCTTCACTGCTTGCAAACAGAGAGCCTGTTGTTTCTCCGTTTGCAGACAGCGAATCTCCAAACAAATCGACAAAGAGTAATACTAGTATTTTCCAAACAATCAAACAATCATTTCGCAATTCGTCGTGTTTACACGACCTTACCCGGACCGCATGGACAGTTTCTTGTCTTCCGAATCCAGCGCCCGATCGTCCTCTTTTCTTCGTAATCCTCGCGGCACTCCTGATGGTTCCCAGTCAGGACCGTAGATCACTCGAGAGAGGTCTGTTCGGAACCAGTGAAGTTCGGATGATCGGCTGTCAGACGAGGGTCTATCGGACAGGTGCACTTCCCGATCGTTGCAGTCGTTCACTCTGTCGTCAGGACCTCTCCCACTGGATCCACGAGTCACTGATGGGCCCCACGTATGGGACGCCAATTGTAAAAAGGGTCAGGGAACAACCAATAAACAAAGATCCTTAAGTATTGCCCGGCGGTATCGCCTCTTTAACCCACAAAATATTAATCAATGAAGAGGCAGGCGCTGGAGACTGGAAGGCAGGAAACAAGGGTTTATTCTCTCCGGAGGAGAACACATCAGTTCGGACAGCAAGTATCGTCACGAGGTGCTCTAACCGCATCTCTGAGGCCTGGCCTCTTATACACAGGTTTATGATCTTTATTGCAGGTAACACATTCTTGCAATGCTTTGAAGTATGAAAGGACATCCTCGGAATCTCCCCTTCAGGCCCGTTCCCACACACATTTACAGTTGAAGTCCCCACCCCGGTCACAACAGGTGATGATTATCGCGCAGCTGGACATTCCGCCGATTCACGGGATGTGTGGGGTTGATCGGATCTCATAGGGAGGGGCTTTGATCAATTCGAGGGTCCTTTAATGGGGGAAGCTTCCTACTGTACGGGGGGGGCAATAAACAGTATCCGCAGGGCCAGGTGGCGGCCTGGGAACGAGGAAGACAAACGGGCACACAGGAAAAGGGGGTTTGTATCGAAGGGCCTGGGACCATGAAAGGAATGAAGGGAGGTGTCGCGCTGGGAACAGGATGGGATTCCGGGGCAGAGCTGCGCTGAAGAGGGGTTTACGTCCCAAGGCATGTGAGAGCGGGGGGTTGTCAGCGTGCGGGGGGGGGGTGCCTGTGAGGTTGAGAGAGAGAGAGAGACGCGCTGGCTATCAGCGAGGGGCAGGGAGGCCATGGTGCTCAAAATGGCTGCCGCTTACGTGCACGAATGGGTTCAAGAAGAGCAAGATGGCGCCGATAATGTTGACGTTTGCAGCCTAACTTTTAACAACTGGCTCATCCCTGCATATCAGCATGGATGCGCCAGTTATTTAGCATCAGGGCAGACACCTCTTGCGCCACCATGGATGCGCCGCATTTACAATGCGCCGCATAATGGGGCAAGAATAGACAGATGTGTGACGCATCTGCTGCCGCAAAGGCTCGGGGTTCACCTAAGCCTAACATGCTGCGTCAATCCTTACGCCTGCTTCAAGCTGTGGGCAGGGTTTTGACCCCGCATGGCCGTAAAAGTGACTGAGTGAAATCTTGTTGATTTCACTCAGCCACTTTTAGGAGGCCTTCCTGTGCCGGAACGCGCCCCCCCCCCCCGCACCGGAAGGCCCACATGTGGCGCAGGGCTTTACAACGTGACACATCTCCCTAGATGCGTCACGTTGTAAATACCACGCAGCATGGCGCTGGCTTTGCGCCGCCGCTGCGTCACAAAAGTGACGCAACTGCGGCGCAAATGTGTCGTAAGGGGCTTGTAAATCTGCCCCTGAGTAACTAAATAAAATTTAAGCACGAAAAATACTATGCAAAGTGCTACTTCTGATTGCCTCAACAACGACTATCAAAATATCAAAGAGGTGCAACCACATGCTAAGCTTATGACAGCTCTGACAGATAATCTTGATTAATAGTCCAGCATTCTCAAATTATCAAAACAAAGCCAAAGCCAGTTTACCAGAATCACAATGCACCACAGCTGCTGATGATGTAAACAATAGATTCCAATAATATGTAAGTAAAAGGAGGTTGAAGAAATTATAAAAGCATGATAACAATCTTGCAGCTAATGATGCTAACCACAACAATATCAGTTCACTTCATTCATCTAATCCTTCTGATACATTTTATTTTTTTAACATTCTTTATTATCGACTGCAAATTCAATCATGGTATTAACAAATATAGGCGATCACAACAGTCTTTTATGAATTTTATCCCCCCATTGCAGAAATTGCATATCTATATCCCTTATGCATTACAAGGGTAGACAAATCATCCTAGACATGTGTTGGCATATCATTGAGTAAGTAATTCAGCACAATCCAATCAAGAGATAACAAGTACCGTTTGAAAACCAGATAAAACCCCCACCCCAACATCCCCCCACCCGTCCCCTCCCGCTCCTGGTCGGTCCGTTGTCAATAGTTCAACGGCCCCTGGGGAGGCACTAGAGGCTGTCAGGCTGTAGAGCAGACATCGTGCCACTACCCCGTGCTGGAGGGGGCCCAACTCTAGATAGGGCCCTCTAGGTCGTACGCGTTATTGAGACCCTGCCACCTGAGATGGGACCAAGTCGAGTCCTTCCAGTTCTAGCAACATGGCTTCCAACTCTAATGCTATGGGTCGTCTCTGTTGACCTCTCTCCTCTTCCCTCCTGAGGGCCGCTCCCTCCGCTCGCCCCCACTGCACTAGATCCGTCTGCCATGTAGTCACCTTAGGGCACCTAGGGGACTTCCACCTCATCGTTATGACCCTGATCGCCAAAATAAACACAAGGTCCAGAAATTGTAACTTAACTTTCTGTCTCCCTGACCTTTTATGTAATCCCACTAGGCAAGGTAAGGCTTCGACCTGGACCGTTAACTGTGTCACAGTATTGAGCACTTGACAAACTCCGACCCAGTAGTCCCGCAGTCGTGGGCAAGACCGCATCATGTGTATAAAGTCTGCTTCGTCCCCCCTGCAGCGAGGGCAGCAATGTGGGGAGTCCGGGAACCTACGATGTATCTTCTTGGGGGTGAGATATGATCTATGGAGCACCATTGCCTCGATAAATTTGAACCTGGCATTACGGGACACTCTTTTGGGGTGTTCTAATATAACTTGCCATGCCTTATCTGGCAGTTCAGTGTCAGAGTCCTCTGCCCAACGTGTTTAATCCTTCTGATACATCATCTAAGAATTATCGTATATCGAATTCAGGAAACAATATTGGACCACCTAATTAAGCTCGCTCAGAATCAATAAAGAATCCCCCACTCAGATTGATCCCCACTGAATCTTTGTTACAGACCCAGACCTCCCCAAGACCTGCCTACAGTAAAGTAGCTGGGAGAGGGCTCCAATCAAAGGTACTTTTAACAAGCCCTGTAAAAGTAATCCCTGATAATATGCTTCATGTTGGTCCGGCTGATTCTTCAGATATGCTAAGAAATACTGCAGATGGTTTCGCTCTTATAGCTACTAAACTGACTTCATCCCAGCAGATTAACCCTCAGTTAACAAATACTACGGTTAGCTTGTTGCCAAAATGTGACCATAGTAGATCATCTCAAAAAAACTACGCCAACTCCTGGTGCTCAGTCTCACCCTTACAAGGGGCTTTTCAACCTCAGCTTTTGACATTTAATAAAATCCTACCGAGGTTTCATCCTGGACAAACTAATCCAACTGACTCTTTTGACACTGTTAGGACCAAAAACCTGCCTCAGACACATAAGGTAGGCAACTATAGACCCACAGAGCTCAACCTATGCCCAACATATAAGTCTGAAAGTCCACATAATGTTGTGAATCTGCAGAATATCCGTAAACTAATAAACAATTTTGAAGAATTGCAGTCTACAACTTTGACAAATTGAATTAGCCTTTGAATTATATATAACCAGAGCTACAAAAGCAATGTCACACCAACAAAGTCTCAAAACTCTGGGCCAGGAGCGCTAACTTGGCACAATGGGATATTAAAGTCAGTCTAGTTTCGGAACCAAAATATCTACATATTTTCAAACGAAATCCTATAATTAATGGAGCTATCTGACCAATTTCAAAAAGAATGCGCAATATTAAAGGCCCTGAATTCAAGCTTGACTATGTAAACTTTGCTATCTCAACAAACAAATTTTCTTTAATATATCAGAGCCTTGTTAATTTAACTTCAATTAATCATAACTCGTAGCCAACTCCAGTCCTATTCAGGATGCCTAATCTTTTGTTTATTACTATAATGACTCTAGATCAAGCATTTACAATTTATTCATGGAGCATAGCCAGTTTGGAACAACATCTTCCTACTTCATGGGTCAGTCTATTGCGTTTTAAACACCTTATCAAATAATCTGCTCCTAAGAATCTTGGGAGACCTCTGCTTAAATTACTAGGAATGAAAGTGTGTCCAGAACATCAATAAAGTGCTCCTACTGCTAAAAAAACTGATATGGATCCCTGTTCTCTCCTCTAAATTAAAAAAAACAGAGAGAACAAGATTTGTAGCAAGTAGTCCACTTCTTCTACCAATTGATGAATACTCAATGGACTGGATCGGTGAATGGGAAGGGCTGTTAAGTTCCACGTTAAGACATATTTCAGTTCAACCGACGTCTCATAATTAGAGAAATAAGACTGCTCTCTTACAAAACCATACTGTTCTCTTAGTGGCGAATGTGAAACAAGAACATCGCAAACAATTAGGAGCACTCTTAAAAAAACACCTTGCTCCGTAGAGAGGAATAACCTTATTAAATCTGCGAGGTTAGCAAAAAAACATGCCATCAAAAGCATAATCAGGAACTCACAGGAAGAGGCATGGACAAAATTAGTGACTGCTATAAAACAAATAAAACCAAACAATTTTACTCACTGATTGGATTGGGTTTAGGAGCCCTCAAACCATCAAATGATCAAATGTATTTCCTGCGATATTTGGTCATCTCATATTAGAACATATATTCCTCTTCCATTGTGGTTACCACATCAAACATTACCTACAAAAACCCTGTTTTACAATTACTGCCAGTAAAATTACTACTTTGATAAACAGAGCTTGCTCTTCTCGATCAGCGTGCCCGAATGGGCTGCCAATAGATATATTAAAAGAGGACCCCCACTTTTGAAGCATCATGTTATTCAAACTCTCAAGTGCTTGACATTGGAATTATCCCCATTTCCTGGAAGGGTTATATTATTCATCCTATCTTTAAAAAAGCACTGAAGTCAGACCCACGCAATTATAGTCTAATAGCTTTGTTATACTGTGAAGGGAAACTATTTGCTAAATACTACCTTAACTTGCTAATAGACTGGGCAAAGGAAAAACATTTCATCCCACTCACCGAGGTAGGTTTTCAGCCAGGTTGCTCTACAATTGGTAATATTGCTTCATTAACTATTCTACGAGAAGAAATCAAGATCAAGAAACATCACTCTTCATGCTTGTTTTATCGACCACAGTTCAGCGTCTGATAAAATCAACCATGGTAGACTCTGGAACATATTGTTGAGCTGGGACATTGATCCAAATCTACTCTACCTCTTAATAGAATTGCACAAGGACACTGGATAAGAATTAAATTAACTTCAACAAATATCCTGTCACCAAAAATGTATTCCACAAACGACTTTAAAAAGATTGTATTATAGCTCTTCTATTGTTCTCAATGTACATTTCTGACATCCCAAACTACTTGGAGGGTTCCTGGAGCCTGCCTTCAAAACATATTAAGTATGGTATCACCCATTTGGCATATGCTGTCGATACTGTCCTGCTCTCCCAAACTACAAAAGGCCTGAAAACCCAGCTGTCTAAGCTTAATGCCAATAATTTAGAAAACAATTTGCATGTCAACCTTGCAAAAACAAAAGCAGTAACATTAGGGAAAATAAGTAAAACAAATGGTTGGGTGGCTGAGAAATGCAGTTATAAAGCTACAGCGTTAGATACATGGGTGTAACCATTGATTCAATGCTTTCCTGGTCAGCTCATCTGAACACTTAGGGGCCGAATACAATGTCGTCAGGAAAGCACTCTCACTGAATCGGGTTAGGAATGCTTTCCAAACAATTTGTATTCGGGGAGTCCTACCAACCGATTACGATGTGTCCGGATGCTTACAGACTCGGTTCGGTCGGACTCCTATTGAGTTCAATGGGAGCTTGTGTTCCGAGCGCGAACACAGGCTCCCATTGAAAAAATGGGTCTGTGGGGATAACCTTGCAGCCTGTGGTGGGCACCCCATGGTGCCTTCCACACTGTGCATGGTTGGGCCCCACGGGCCCCACCCGGAGGCCTACATGTGACGGGAGCCTTCTACGGGCCGCCAAAGTCAGATTCCACAGCTGTTTCGTCTCAGCCAAACTGAATCGGAACGGCTGTCCGAATCGGTTATCTGCTCGTTCGGAAACCGTCTCCATTGGGCTGTACAATTCGGCTCCGAATGACTCGGGCTACCTGAATCCCATTCGGACAGCCCGGACGGCTTCCTTGCATTGTACTCGGTCATCCGGAAAGGTGGCCCATTCGGTCGGGAACATAGGTCACGAATCGGATTCGCAGAATCCGAATGCTGTTCTGAGCCTTTCCTGATGACAATGTAATAGACCCCTAAGAGGCAAAAAGCGATTGAAACTACAAAAGCTTTGAGAAGATTCTCAAAGCTCTATGGGAAAAAAGCATTAGGTCACTCTCTGACAGCACTAACATCAAAACTTACTCCCCTTCTATTATATGTATCCCACCTTTTCAATCAGAAAACATTATTGCAATTAGAACTAATCTATATGCGCAATATTCAATAACTTTTGAACTTGCGAATTTAGACCCTTCAAAGTAAAATAAGGCAAGAGCTAAACATAAAACCTTTGCATACTCTTCATATTGCCTTAATAGTGAATTACATCTATTAGGGAGAGGATGTAGCCTAATGGCTAGGGCGGTGTATCTCAAATCTGGGGAACCGTTGCTCAACATTCTGTGATTCTGGGTAAATAACTTAATATTCCTGTGCCTAACAAAAATGAATGTGTCCTTGTGTAATGCAACTGGTGTTCATGTAAAGCACTCTGATACCCTCGGGTCACGTTCGCGCTGTATAAAACTATGAAAAGAAAGGAGTGTGCTAATGCTAATAGCCTTACGATAACAGGGTTGATCCCGGAGGATCTGAAACAAAATAAGTATAACATCTTTACACTCAACCTGAACAGTGTTAATAAAGTTATCAGATACCATAATCTCCCAGACTTGGAAATGTTACTATCCATGTCACGAACTGAACGGAAGAACTTGCTAAAGAAAGCTTGAGGCTGGGTTGTCACACTCAGGATTTGAAGACTATATTATTTCCAAGCACAGGGATTTACTCAATAATTCACATCTCGGGGGAGGAGCTTGGCGGGCATCCGAGATGGCCGCGTGAGCACAGCGCTCTCCGGACCCCCACCGCTCCCGGCATAATATCCTGCATGAATCCTGATTTTTCGCGAGGATTGGTATAGAGGACGTTGGGCTGATCTACCTGGACCTTTCAGAACTTTATTTTGACACCGGGTGCCTGAGTTATGGCAAATTGAACTTTTGGGCTCCGCCCTTGCGGTGCGCCCGGGACTGGGTGAGGTTCGGTGGCCGTCTTGGAGTTGAACAACAACGGCAGGGGGATTGGACTTGTGGGTCCCCTTCTTAAGTTTCGGTTTTGATTCTGCCTCTGACTGGGACATCGGCGAGAGAGTCGGGCCAGAGCTGGTTCCAGGACACGCGTTGGCTGTCGGGCCTTTAGCTGGACTGTTCTCCTATTTGGCTGCCCATATCCTGGTGATACCTTTGTCACTGTCCTTTGGTCCCGAGGCCTCCATTTCTGGTGCCCGGTCCGTTGACCCTGGTGAATCTCCTTGTGACGCATCTCCAAAATGGCGGGCAGAGGGGACCGGGATACGTGCAAGACGAAGACACCTCTGCGCGGGGGTCCGGTCCAATCCAACGTTATGGACCGTTATACCCATTCTAAGGGGTCCCCCGGAGCTGCCCTGCCTGGTCCCAGTGCATCTGATCACGTCGTGGATGTGTCGACGGAGCCTTCCTTGCAGGACATCATGGGCGCCATTTCCGGCATGAGGGAGTCAATAGGCCAACAATACGAAACCTTGACCCACAAAATTGACACCGTGGCAATCGATGTGACTCTAATTCGAGCCGATCTCTCCAAAACGAACGAAAAGGTGAAGTCGTTGGATATCAAATCATCCAGCCTCACGGCGGACGTCTCTGAGATACAGACGGAGATTGGCAATCTTCGTAGGGTGAACGATTTCATGACCCGGCGCTTGGAAGATTTTGAGAACAGGGCACGTCGCTGTAATGTTCGCGTGGTTGGTGTACCGGAGAACCCAGAACCCCACTCGGTTGATCTCCTGGTTGAGGACCTGATCCAGAACCACCTTTCTCCGTCTGGCCTTAGTAAATTCTTCACAGTGGAGCGTGCACATCATGTTCCGGGGGGCCAGGGTAAGCCAGGCGCCCCGCCGAGACCTATTGTTGCCAAGCTTTTCCACTATAGAGATCGGGACGCTATCCTGCAGGCGTCGCGGGTGAAGGGCCCGGTGGCCTTTGAGAATGCCACAGTGAACTTTTATCCGGACTTTTCCCAACAGGTCCAGAAGCAGCGGATGGGATTTCGTGGTGCCAAGAAGCGTCTTAGGGACATGGGGATGCGCTACGCTATGCTCTTTCCGACCAGGCTGCGGGTTGAGTATAATGACCGAACTTTCTTCTTCGATCGGCCGGATGCTGTGAATGACTGGCTGGACTCCTTGCCTGGCCGACCTCCTGAGACTGAGTCCGATGCCCACCCGGGCGGTGCTGAAGGTGGTGTGGAGAGCTGAACATTTCGTCTATGCCTGGTGCCTTGTTTTGAATAACTCTTCCAGGAATGTGTGCCTTTGTTCCTCTACCGCTTATGTGATTTGATATATGTTCCTTTTTCGTCATTGGTCTTGTTCGGGGTGGCGGGTGGAACGGAGCCTTTCCTCCTCCGGGGTCTTTGTGTAGAATAGGGGTTCTTGGGCGACAGGCACACTGCAGGTTGGGGTGGCTTTTTAGCTTATTGCAGGGGTGCAGGGTGGGGGGTGTTTTCTTGTTCTTTGGGGGGTGGGTGGTTGGGAAGTTTGTTGTTGTGTGTTCTGTTTTCAAGGCGACTTTATCCTGTATTTGAAGATGTTTCTGGTGTCATGCTCATTGGTGGGGGGTTTTGGCTTTGTTGGGTGGGATGGGGGGTAGCGGGTTGAGATTTGTTTCGTGGAACGTTAACGGTCTGGGAGATCGTATCAAACGAAGTGTGGTGTTGAAATGTATACGACGTTTATCTCCTGATATTGTTTTCCTATAGGAGACTCACTTGGTAGGCAATGTTTGTCATGCAATGAATAGGTGGGGCTATCGCCTCGTAGCACATTCGGGGTTTACCTCGGGCTCTAGGGGGGTGGGTATCCTTGTTCGCGCTTCCCTCCCCCTAGCTATTGATGATGTCATTCAGGATGATCGGGGGCGATATGCTGTCCTTGTGGGTCGCTATGAGGGTCGTGCCCTCTCCTTATTTACTGTTTATGTGCCCCCCGGCTTGCAGACTTCTACCTTTTCAGATTTGGGCCGTGTCTTGTTGGACCTCCCTGATAGTACGCTCTTTCTGGCTGGTGATTTTAATTCGGTGTTCTCCGGTCTCCACGATCGCCACCCCCCTAGGGATACTCCTGCGGCCCAACAGTGGTTGGGTGGATTTTTGGATACCTTTGGCTTGGTGGATTGCTGGAGGCTTTTGCATCCTACTCAGCTTCAATACACTTTTCATTCTGGGGCCCATGGGAGTCTGTCTAGACTGGACTATTTCCTGATGCCTGCGGCTCAGTCACCAGCGGTGCGTGAGATTGTGCACCTACCCAGGGGTATTTCTGACCACTCTCCGCTCTGGCTTCGTTTTGAGGTTGGAGTGGAGGCTGTGGGCCGGGTAGCTCTCATCAATCCGTGGTACCTTACCTCCCCCGAGACCCGCAGCCTTTTGCTTAAGTCTTTGGACGCGTATTTTCTGGATAACGAGGGGTCGGTTTCCTCAGCTGTGTCCCTATGGGAGGCCTTTAAGACGGTGATTCGTGGGCAGGCCCTCTCCCTTATTGTTGAAGCTAAGAGGGCGAGGAATAGGGAGGTGGTGGACCTCGAGGGAGAGATTTCTGCATTGGAGGATGCTTTGCAATCTGGTGTCACGTCTGCGAAACTCCACGCCCTGGGTCTGAAACAATTTGCCTATAAATCCATGGTCACGGATGCTGCTAAAGTGATGTTTCGGGAGCAACAGGGTCGTTTGTATGATGTGGGTGACAAGGCGGGTAAATTGTTGGCATGGCTGGATAAGAAGGAGAGGGCCAATCGTGTGGTACCCGTGATTCAGTCTTTGGGTGGTGAGAGTGTGACGGACCCGATTGGAATAGTTGACCGTTTTGCTGAGTACTTCCGTGTGGTGTATACCCCTGTGTCTGTGAGAGATGTGGCTGACTCCCGCCTTCTATTGCGTGATATAGCTCTGCCCAGTGTCTCTGATTTGGATCGTGTAGCGTTGGATTCCCCCTTTACTGTTGATGAGATAGCTACTGCCATCCGTTCACTCCGTTCGGACAAAGCGTTGGGCCCGAACGGGTTGCCGATTGAACTGTACAAGTTGCGTCCCGACAGAGTGGCGCCATATCTTCGCGCCATGTTTCTGGAGTCCCGGGAACGGGGTATTCTCCCCTATGATCAGCGACTGGCCACGATAGTTGTCATCCCCAAGGATGGTAAACCACGGGACCTTTGTTCATCCTATAGGCCCATATCTCTTCTAAATGTTGAACCCAAGGTATTGGCGAAACTCCTGGCGTCCCGCCTCCTGACGGTCATTAGTGGCTTGGTCCATCCAGATCAATCCGGATTTATCCCGCATCGCAACACGGCTCTGAACCTGCGTCGTCTCCACGGCGCGATTGCGAGGGCGGGGCTTCTGACGGAGCCGGCCATTTTGGCATCGTTGGATGCCTCCATGGCTTTTGACACTGTGGAGTGGCCTTATCTTTGGGCGGCTCTTGAGAAATTTGGTTTCGGGCCTGAGTTTATTGGTTGGATCAAGTTATTATATGCGGAACCTCTGGCACAAGTAGTAGTAAATGGTAGAGTTTCGGCCCCTTTCGCCCTTTGTAGGGGTACCCGTCAGGGATGCCCCTTGTCTCCGTTGCTATTTGCACTCGCCTTGGAACCATTGGCTGCTTGGCTTCGGTGGGAGCCTTCGCTCAAGGGGATTCGCTGGTCTCCGGACTTTGAGGACCGCGTTTCACTTTACGCTGACGACATTCTTTTATATCTCACCTCCCCGCGCAAATCTCTGACAGTTTTGTTTGACGTTCTCACTTCATTTGGTGCCAACTCAGGCCTAGTTATTAACTGGGCCAAGTCCTGCGTATATGTTCTTTCGGGTGTTTTGCCCCCATTGCCGAGCAGACTTCCTATCCAGGTGGCCCAGTCTGGCTTCAAATATTTAGGGATTTTTATTACGTTGGACTCCTCGCTCCGCTTCGAGCGTAATCTCCTCCCCCCGTTGCTCAGATTGCGACTGGACGTGGCCCGTTGGCGTAAGCTTCCTTTGTCTCCTCTGGGCAGGGCGGCCCTGTTTAAAATGATGTCCTTGCCGCGGTTCCTCTACGCGCTCCAGAACTCCTATGACGCTATCCCCCAGACTTATTTTCGAGAGATCGAGAGTCTTCAAAGGCAATTGATTTGGGACGGGCGTCCACGTATTGCCCTCGCGAAACTCACCATCCCTTGGTACGACGGGGGCATGGCGCTCCCCGATATCAAGCGATATTATTGGGCTTCCCAGCTGTCTGCTATTATTCATGTGATGTTTTCACCGGGTCGAAATCCTGCATTCGAGATGGATAGACTTCAGCTGCCGGGTGGGGACTTTAATAGAGCGCTTTATTCTCGATCGGCTGGGCGCCATCTTGTGGGCCCATCCAGGATTGCAGTAACTGTGTGGCGAGCCGCGAATGTGAGTTTGGGATGGGAGGATCGAATGACGCTGGCAACGCCGCTTTATGCCTCGGAACGTTTGGGGTGTCTCTGGTCTACTAAGGGCTTCGACCGCTGGGATATGATTGGTATATGTAAGGTGGGTGATGTATGTTTGAAAGGTAGTGTGAAGTCGTTCCAGGCCCTCCAGGAGGAATATGGTTTGAATGGTAGGGAATTTTTTCGTTATCTGCAGGTCCGGCACGCCCTCACCTCAGTCTTGACTCCTGATGAGGCCCTGCCCGAGTCTTCCCCCCTCGAAGATCGTGTCCTTGATGGGCACCTGCCTGATAGCACTATTTCCCTGATCTATAAGAAGCTGATCAATAATCGGGCTGACTTATTGGTCCGACTTCGGGAGGCTTGGGTCGGCGATGGGTTGGAACTGGACGACGAGGATTGGCAATCGGCACTCTCTTCTCCCAAGGAGGTGGCCATTCCTGCCCGTCTCCGTTTGGTTCAACTTAAAATCCTTCATCGAGTGTATGTCACTGGTCCGCGTCTGGTAACGATGGGCTTTTCCTTGGATGGGTTATGTAAGTGTGGTTGTGGGTCGAGTGCTACTTTTTTACACATTCTTTGGGAGTGCCCGGTTGTGGTGGCTTACTGGACTGCTGTGCTTGAGGTGATGACTGCTGTGACTGGTGTTGCCCTGCGGCCGGAGCCTCGACGATGTCTGTTGAATGTGTGGGAGCCCACTGACTACTCTGTGGCCCAGACCAGATGGGCGACCTTGGGTTACATGATTGCGAAACGGGATATTGCGCAACTCTGGGGCGCATCCAGGCCCCCTGAGGTCTCGAAATGGGAGGACAACATGGACTGGTCCATGTTTCGTGAGAAGACTGTTTATGTGGCCAGGGGCAGACCCGGGGCGTGGACGAAGATTTGGGGCCAGTGGAATGAATATCGTGGGGATATCTGTACACCTCCCCTTGTAGGCACTACTGATGTTGTCCTATCTCCCTAGGCGAGCGTTCCCGGAACCCTTTCATACTGTTTTTTTTTTAATTTCCGACTCTCCCCCGCTGCTCCCCCCCCCCGATTTTGTTGGAGCCTCAGGGCTCTTGGTAGGTTCTCCTGATTGTTGACCATCCCCTCCGTTCTTTGGGCTGACCTTGATTACCGTGCATTCGCCTTTCTAGTGTTTGTTTTTCTTTTTGTATAAAATAAAAATTCAATATGCTCTGTCACATGTTGGGAGTAATGCTTGGTGCAAGATTTGTGCCTGACTACGGGTGTACACTTCTGATTCGTGCCTGGTGCCTTATTATTAGCGGCCAGCCCGTGAGGTTGTAGGCCCATTCTTGTATTTTCCTATGCTTGCTTAAATAAAGGTTTTTGAACAAAAAAAAAAAAAAATAAATAATTCACATCTCAATGTCCAGCAACCATATCTCGATTCTAACCTAGAAGCTGGAACTAAATGAAAATTTTTGAGATTTAGGCGACTCTATTCCCCAGATGCATCAAGCACCCATTCTGCGAATTCCAATTTGCGAAAAATACCAAATCGCAAATTGGAATTCGTAGAATAAGATGCATCAAAAAATGCGATCAAAAAATACGATTCGCAATCGGCCGCAATCGCCGATTGCGAATTTCCAAACATCGCAGAAAAGTCGAAGATTTCTCCTGTTTTCCCAATCTGAAATTGCGATTTCGCAATTACCGAAATCGCAAATTGCGAGATCGCAAAAACGGGAAGTCGCATTTTGAGCACAATGATGACATCACAACCAGGAAGTAGGCAGCTCCCTTACTCATCCTGAACACAGAGCTGGAGAGAGGAGGAGGCACAGCCCTGAGCTCTAGAAGACACACCCTGCAGCCCCAAAACAGAACAGACATCCAACACCAGAATGTCCCAGGATGCAGCAGGAGCTAGTGAAACTGGCAGGAAAAGAAAAATAAAGTTTTCAGAACAGGAGCTGGAGTTCCTGATTGAGGGAGTCAGCAGGGACCATGATAAGCTTTTTGGGAAGCTATCCAGAAAGGTGCCTTAGGCCGACAAAAGGCGCATTTGGCTGCGCATCAGGGCGAAGGTAAATGCCGTAGGAGTGACCCAGCGGTCAATTGATGACCTAATGAAGAGGTGGTATGACCTCAGAGGGCAAGCCAAGGAGCGCATAGCAGAGAGGCTGGGGGAGCAACATGCCATGGGAGGAGGAGACCCCACAGTTGCCGCCAACACACCACTTGAAGACTTGGTTAAGGACACCATCAACCCTGCAGCATGCGTGGGGGTCACTCGGCTGGACACCTCCCAACCCACACAACAATCACAAGGTAAGAGCCATGCAACTGCGACCCCATCCCCTAAGAATGCCCATGCCCCCCGAGCTAGCCATTTGACAACCCCAGTAATGCAGTCCCTGCACATCAGAAACGCACTATTGCATTGTGGGACCTGTAGTGTGACAATAGTTCCCTGATAGCCACACACAGTCAGAACTGTCAAGCGAAACATATCCTTAAAGCCAGTCAGGGAATGCAAGTGTGCATGCATGTTGCAACATCCCATGTGCAAGATTCATATCAATAATCATGCACCCATTTACATCACAGGTGCTGCAGAAGCAGAGACCACAGACAGCGAGGCACTCCATATCGAGGAGACCCCAGAGGAGACGGAGGGAGAGAGCCATCCTGCCCCACAACCTGGACCGTCACACACACCTGCACCAGTACCACCACCTCCACATGCGGACAGGGCCATCACTGCAGCCACAGGAGGAGTGCAGACACCCCAGGTGTCACGCATGGCAGTGGAACAGGCCCCACCACCACCCAGAAGGCAGACACGCCTCACAGCCACTGTGAGGTCGCAGTCAAGCGCCCGGTTGAGGCAGCAGCGCAACGGGACACACGAGCAGAGAGGGAGCAACAGGCCCAGGATCCAGGGCTAGGGATCGAACGCCGGATGCTAGCTGTGCACTGTAAGCAGGCACAGCACATGGCAGCCATGCAGCTGCAGCTGTACAAGACTGCACGCAATGTGAATCAGCTCACCGAAAGTGTGCAGGAGTTGACTGCTGCAGTAAAAGAGAACAGCCAACTGATGGTGTCGCAGCAGGACATCACCCGCCGCCGCCACCGCTGCTGCTGACCCGGCTATCAGCATATACCAGGTCAACCTACATGATCGGGAATGCAACATCCCAAATGTCACGCCGGTCCCTGGCAATGCAAATTCAAATGGTGCAATGCAGCCAGGATGTTGCAAGTGCCCTAGAGTAGGTCACCACCGCAATCCAAAACCAACAGGTGTGTGACCATGCCCATGCAAGGGGGGCGGGTGGGGGTGATGATGCCAGTGAGGGCACATCCAGCCTGAGCAGCCTGTCTGTGCTGGTGGCACCAGAACGGCGCCGCAGTACCAGGCCCAGTGCAGCATCACGGCCAGACACTGCCGACGTGGATTTGGAGAGGCGACAGGGTGCGTCCGGCAGGAGGCACCAGTGAATGGCTGAACATTAGCAGCAGTGCCATGCTGATGTACCAAGCACGCCTGCTCTGCATTCAAGAGGCTGTATGATGTAATACAGCAGTTATGTTGTTTGTAAAATACAAAAAAGTTCTAGATCTTGTTCAATAAAAGAATGAGAATTTTTTTTGAACTCAAATATTACTCATGTCATTATTTCATGTGGCATGCATGAGTGCAGTGTTGTGTGAGGGGTATGGGTGCACTAGAAATAGTTCAGTGTAATGTTGTTGCGGCGCCTGTGTCCTTCTGCAGGATTCTCCCTGCGTGCATGATGCACATGTGCAGGTGGCCGGTTTTCCCCCTCCGACTCACTACCAGAGATCTCCACAGGTATCCTCCACTTGGTAGCAATATTGTGGAGTATGGCACACACGGCCACGATGCGGCAGCAGACCTCAAGCTGGTATTTGAGGGCCCCACCAGTCTTGTGTAGTATGCAGAATAGGCTCTTTAACATCCCAAATGTCCGCTCAATTACATTGCTTGTGTGAATGTGCGCAGCATTGTGACGCCGTTCCTCTGGTGTTGCAGGGTTGAGGTATGGGGTGAGGAGGTACTCACGGAGGCCGTAGGCGCTGTCACCTGAAGGATGGGAGCAGAGGGTCAGTGCCTGTTATGCGCAGCTACATGGTCTTGACATACTGTATGTGGGAATGTGTACTTACCTAGGAGATGGTCTTCACCAAAGTCACCCCTGGCCAAGCGGGTGTGTATGCCGCTGTGCCTGAAGATGAACGAATCATGCGTGCTCCCCCGGTATTGGGCCACTATGTCGGTGTTGAATGTCTTTGCATTGCAGACCATCTGGATGTTTAGTGAGTGGTAGGACTTGCGGTTCCGGTACATGTATTCTGTCTCAGCGGGTGGGCAGATGTGGATGTCGGTACAGTCAATGCAGCCAATTACATGGGGGAATTGCGCGGTGTTATAGAAGTCAAGCTTTGTTTGGTTTAAGTCCTGTTGGGTGATTGGAAAGGTTATGTAGTGGTGTATCCGGCTCAGCATGGCATCCAGGAAACTCCATAGGCAGCGTGACAGTGTGCTCTGGGAGATCCCCCCTGCATATGCAACTATCCCCTGGAAGCTTCCAGAGGCCATGAGGTGCAGGCAGCACAGGACCAGGACATTGGTGGGCACGGCATTGGTCCTCCTTGTTGGGTGCTGCATCAGGGGGTCAATGTCTCGGGTGAGCTTAGTTATCATTGCCCCATTCAGCCTGTATTTGGAGTAGATCTCCTCTTCAGTCTGGCCCAGGAGTGTTATCCGCAGCTGGAAGATGCGCTCCTGGATCCTGCGTTGGTTCCGGGCTGCAGCCTGGAGCCTCAGCCGCCTTACCACGATGTATAGACCTGGCATTGTGAATGTCCTCATGCTCCTACTGTGTCTCCTTAAGTGTGTTTGTTTTACCCCGCCCCTGTTTCTTGTTAGAATTATTTTTTTTTTTTTTACCAATTGAACTTCATGGTTACCACCTGGTTTGACTTCTCCTTAAATTGCGACTCGCAATTTGCGATGTTTGGTTAATTGAATTTGCGGTTTATTTGCGAATTCGCAAAATAATTCGCAGAATAAGTGGAAAATCGCTGTTACAGATTCGCTAAGGGGGTTCCACATTGATTCTGCGAATTTATGTTTGCGAATTCGCAATTTAATGTTTTTTTTTGCTTAATGAATTGCGGGAGCCGTAATTGCGATCGCAATAGCTGTTTCGCAGCTATTGCGATCGCAATTTCGGTTGATGAATCTATGCCTATATCCTTTGTCTCAATTTGGGAAGTCAAGGAATCCTACCCTGAGGAATAACTGCTCTTGTCGTCTGTGTGGTTACAAACTAGAAACTATAGACCATATCACATGTATCTGTCCTAAACTTTTAAATTTCCGGAGGTTCTATCTTCGAAAATGCCTTGATGAGGCAAATGTCAGAACAATTAAAGAAGTAGTTGAATTTTGTTTCTCTAATCAAGGCTCCTAATGTATAAGTGAGATTTTTTAGACTTGGCTTATAGTCTTTTAAAATCTAAATGCTAAATGTTTTAAACTGGAAAGAGTTTTTCTATGAAGGGTTGTCTGTTTTTATTCATGACCACATTGTACCATTTTATAATCCTAATCTTATTGCTGTAGTCATTGTATTAAATATATTTATTGTAATCATTTTTGATTAATACTATAACATTTATTTATCATTCTGTTTGGTCTGCCCCTCAGATGCCATTCCCCTAATACAAGATCTGGCAGATATTCTGTCATCGAGAAGAGTGCCCTCCCCCACACTCTAGTTGTGGTGGGGTACATGGAGGTGGGCAGATGGGAAAAATATTACTTCATGGATTGATGTTCAATAACACCCACCACTAAGTGATGGTTGTGGGGAAGGAGAAGAACACTGATGTGAAGTAGAATAGAGACAATCGGACAAAATTAGGCACAATGTGCAAAAAAGACACAAAAGAGAAATTAGGAAAATAGAAATCTGGGCAAATGGGGCATTGCTTGCCAAATAAAGGTTTGCAAAAAAGGCAAAGACACATTTGGAAGATGCAATGATGTTGTCTGTGCAATCTGCAAATAATAATAACAATATGTACCGTCTTCTTTTTTCACAATAATATTGCTGCTAACATTCTAACTTGAGTAATGTAATTAATGATCCACGTTGTGAAGTAATGAGATGAATGCACAAAGTATTCTTTCTTTGTATTGTAAGTAGTTCAGTCGATGATTTTGCAGTATTTCACAATTTATACCTAAATCGCAGTTTTGAAGATGTGGTGAGTTCAAAGAAAAAACAGCAATGGACCGCAAACCGCCAGCCCTTCCTCCGGGTCGCCCCTAAGCACTCTGGTATGTGCAGTGCCTGAAGTTCGAAGAATTACTGAAAGTTCGTAAGTGGTTCACCTATGTAGGTGCAAGTAGATACTTGTTGTTCCCCCGATCTCTAGACCCGGGACATGGCCCGGGTTTCGGGATATCTTCCCTCATCAGTAGAGAAAGTCAATAGGGGTGGAAGAGAAGGCCGCCTTGTAACCGTCACGGGCCTCGTTGCCCAGCACGCAGGTGCGTCGTCCAGAGGCTCGTCAGCTTGGGAGGCTCAAGGGAGCCCTTATGTAGAAAAAACAGCAATGGACCGCACACCGCTAGCCCCTCCTCCGGGTCGCCCCTAAGCACTCTGGTATGTGCAGTGCCTGAAGTTCGAAGAATTACTGAAAGTTCGTAAGTGGTTCACCTATGTAGGTGCAAGTAGATACTTGTTGTTCCCCCGATCTCTAGACCCGGGACATGGCCCGGGTTTCGGGATATCTTCCCTCATCAGTAGAGAAAGTCAATAGGGGTGGAAGAGAAGGCCGCCTCGTAACCGTCACGGGCCTCGTTGCCCAGCACGCAGGTGCGTCGTCCAGAAGCTCATCAGCTTGGGAGGCTCAAGGAGCCCTTATGTAGAAAAAACAGCAATGGACCGCACACCGCTAGCCCCTCCTCCGGGTCGCCCCTAAGCACTCTGGTATGTGCAGTGCCTGAAGTTCGAAGAATTACTGAAAGTTCGTAAGTGGTTCACCTATGTAGGTGCAAGTAGATACTTGTTGTTCCCCCGATCTCTAGACCCGGGACATGGCCCGGGTTTCGGGATATCTTCCCTCATCAGTAGAGAAAGTCAATAGGGGTGGAAGAGAAGGCCGCCTTGTAACCGTCACGGGCCTCGTTGCCCAGCACGCAGGTGCGTCGTCCAGAGGCTCGTCAGCTTGGGAGGCTCAAGGGAGCCCTTATGTAGAAAAAACAGCAATGGACCGCACACCGCTAGCCCCTCCTCCGGGTCACCCCTAAGCACTCTGGTATGTGCAGTGCCTGAAGTTCGAAGAATTACTGAAAGTTCGTAAGTGGTTCACCTATGTAGGTGCAAGTAGATACTTGTTGTTCCCCCGATCTCTAGACCCGGGACATGGCCCGGGTTTCGGGATATCTTCCCTCATCAGTAGAGAAAGTCAATAGGGGTGGAAGAGAAGGCCGCCTCGTAACCGTCACGGGCCTCGTTGCCCAGCACGCAGGTGCGTCGTCCAGAAGCTCATCAGCTTGGGAGGCTCAAGGAGCCCTTATGTAGAAAAAACAGCAATGGACCGCACACCGCTAGCCCCTCCTCCGGGTCGCCCATAAGCACTCTGGTATGTGCAGTGCCTGAAGTTTGAAGAATTACTGAAAGTTCGTAAGTGGTTCACCTATGTAGGTGCAAGTAGATACTTGATGGTCTCAAGACCTGAGAACACTTTTGGCAGCCTACGCAGCAGCCCCATACACACGCCTATTCCCTGCTGATGAAAGGTAACGACCTAGAAACACGTGTCCAGGGATGGCCAGCACAACGGTGGATATACTCGACATTTTTTCAGAAGCGCACACGCTGGAACACACTGCATTAACCATAATGCCTAGGGGCCAACCCGCTGGTAGGAGGAGCAGTGTGCGACCATATGGATTGTTGTTTATTAAGGCTCCCTTGAGTCGGTCGAGCTGACGAGCTCATGGTTACGCACCTGCGCGCCGCGAGAGGTATCAAGACCTGAGAACACTTTTGGCAGCCTACGCAGAAGCCCCATACACACGCCTATTTCCTGCTGATGAAAGGTAACGACCTAGAAACACGTGTCCAGGGATGGGCAGCACAGCGGTGGATATACTCGACATTTTTTCAGAAGCGCACATGCTGGAACACACTGCATTAACCATAATGCCTAGGGGCCAACCCGCTGGTAGGAGGAGCAGTGTGCGACCATATGGATTGTGAGTTCAAAGAAAGCCTACCCCTGTCAGTTGCCTAGTCACCAGTGCAATATGGCCCACTCGCTTGTGCAATGCATGCCATCAGAACACTAAACGTTACTTATTTCTTTAACTTGGGCCTACCTCAGTGAGGCCTGTGGGAGTGGCTCGAACACTGCAATTTTAATACAGTGATTTAAAATGGTCAAAACTACGACTGCGTTATTAATAAAAGTGACAATAATTATGAGAACAGTAATATTAAGAATATTGCCGATACTGTTACTGTTCATAGTGCAAATACTTTTCTAATATTATAAGTAATGCACATGTTAATATTAAGGAGGATAAAAATTAGCATTACAATGCCAATATTATTCCAATAATAGGAGTAGCATAACGAAGGAAAATAACAATGTTACCTATGTTATATATTCGAATGTCCTATAATACTAACTATAACACCAATTATTATTATTATTACTACGCATAACAATAGGCATTTAGACTTCCGGCAGCTATTTAAATGCCGTGAAGAACCAACCTTCATTTCCCAATGTCCTGCGATTCCTTTATTTTAAGGAATATAGGAATGATTTTTGCTATGAAATGTGTCAGTATCCGGGACAAATACCATTAGATTTTCGCTGCATAAATTCATACTGACTAAAGAGCCATTAACATTTAATTTTAAAAAACGCGTTATTTGTATTAAAATAAAATACTGTAAAAGCCAGAGGTTCCTCCACGTCCTTACAAACACAAGTGGTCAGCAAGTAGTGGACACGCTGGGTTCGGGCCCTGATCTAGCGCCTCCCTTCACAGGGCCTCACTACTTTTCTCCAGAATGACGCAGCGCGGAGATAGATGCTTCTCGCCGCACACAATGGTAATCTTCCGCTCATATAGAAGTAATGCAGCCAGGAACTCAGATGCGCGGAAGCTCCCCGGGGACTGAGCATCATTTATATCCAGAGAGAGAGACACTCTCCAGGGAGTGATTAGTCGGCAGAATGAGTGTCCTGTTCGCTGCTTCCTGCAGGCACACTGTGCAAGTCCCTTTTTTTGCTGTTTTCCACATGGGCGTTATGCTAATGGCAGAAATGTAACACGGTTTTCTATTTGCATTGCGAGCTGGCCTTATTTGTGTCTGGCTGGGGGAGGGGCGGTAGCAGAAGATTTTAAGTGAAAGAGCTGCTTTTAATAGACACTGGGGCAGATTTACAAGCCCCCTGTCCCACCAGTACTTCACTTTTCGTGACGTACTGGTGGCGCAGGGGGCTCCTCCATATTTACAAGGAGAGGAAAAGCCACCCTGCGTGACTTTTCCTCTCCTTGTAAATACAGCCCCTTCACACGCAGCACTTTGCGTTGAAGGGGCGTTCCATGGGTGTTGCTGTGGGTGTTCCCACCCAAAACCCATGGAACAAGAATGCAACATATTCTTGTAAATATGTCGCATTCCTGTGCTTTGGAAGTGCTGCAGCGTGGCGCAGCCAAAGGGCTTGCGGTGCCACGCTGCGGCACTTCCTCGTAGATCTGTCCCACAGTGTACATTCAGGGGTCAGGAGGCCTTGGAAAAGCCACTTGTGGTTTCACTATGAGTCGAAATCATGTAATCAATTATAGCTGAAACATAGTAAAATAACTTATTGCACAAGAAATTTTATCAGGGGCGTAATAGACGCCTCTGTAGCCGCAAGCGTTGCAGGGGCGGGGTAACCTCTTGGGGGGGGAGGCGGGGGACAGCTCTTCAAGGGGGCCGACTTAGCCCAAGTACATTACATATCTGTAAAATAAGGCAGTCTTAGGGACCATTCATCACAATCTGCTGTTTGCCCCATTATTTTGTCTTAGGCCACTGAATGTAATGTGAGAATTGCTTCTTTACCTGGTTTATAGAAAATCAGTCCGAGTGATATTTGCTTTGTAAATCTTTATTCGGTAAAATTGCTCACCATAAAAGACAACAATATACATTTTAAAATACATTTCATCAAGATAGTACTAACAGCAACAAGGAATAACCATAATTAAAATATAACAGAGCACAATCACAATTAATAAGACCACGGGCAAAAGTACTCCGGAAACTCAGAGTAGGTGGCTTCAGTTAACTCCGCTCTGAGTAGATAGTGACCTGGCAATCATTCCCAGAGATCTTGATCTAGTAAGCCAGACACTACTTAAAAACTTTGCCACCCCGCATATCAATGAGGTAGATGATAGATCCGTTGAAATCACTCGTAGGGCCGAACGATGGCACCTCATCCCCAGTCCTTTACAAACTGGTTTCAGCCAGTTTTTCCGAGCCACTTTATACGCGGGGCAGGCAAAAAAGAGATGGGCCACAGACTCTTTGGGAGCCGCACAACCGGGACATGATCGTGAGGGGCCGTCCTGATTGGACCATCTTGAAGTAAATTCGTGTACCGGGAGGGTGCCGTACCTTAATTTTAAATAGAGGGCCCTGTCTAGCGGCTTGGTTATAAGGTCAAAGAGGGGTTCAAATTTCCTTGCCCACTTGAACTCAAGAAAACACTCAGTAAGTGAACCCCCTGTTATACTGCGTGATGCTTCGGCCTGAACCCAATCCCAATATAGTTTCTTGATCACCATTTTGGGCGGGGGAGCTTGGGACTCCCATACATCTCTCAAACCCAATTGTGAGACTAATAGCCTCACATTTTTCAACCAGCCAATTTTGTACCCAGTATCAAGTAAAATTAGGTCATCCAGACCTTCGGCATATTTGGCCAGCTCCTTAGTCCTTCTTAGGCGGACCCAAAAGAGCAGTGGCCGCAGCCTCACTATATCCTTTAAGGCACGTCTACCAAGGTCTAACCGCAGGGGGATCAGCGGGGTGGAGGCAGGGAGGGCCACCACATCTCTCAAAAACTTATTTTCTGCTAAGGTTAACTCATTAACGTTGTCGAACCCCCATAATTCGGAGCCGTATAGTGCAGCCGGGAGTATCTGGCCCTCATAGATGGCCATTACCGGAGACACTGGTTTACTAATTGATGCCCGGTACTCTCGCAAGGTCACCCCCGACACTCTTTTGTGGCCCAATAGCATTTTAGCCAGGTGATCCTTCCAGGTCATTCGGCTATTTATCCGGACCCCTAAATAGTCGAATGCCTCGACCAACTCCAGGGGGGTCCCGTTAAGCAGAAAATTATTTTTAAAAATTTTGGAGGGCGAAAAGGCCATCAGTTTGGTTTTGGTGGTATTGATGGTTAGGCCTCTATCTGTACAAAATGAGCTGAATCGCTGCAAAAGTTTTTGCAGGCCTATCGGGGATTTAGCTATCAGTAAGGTGTCATCAGCGAAGAGCAGAGTCTGAATCTTTTCCCCCGCCAGGGTTGGGGCATCCGTCTCTTCTCCTCTCAGATGGTCCACCACTCCATTCACAAACAAGGAGAAGAGAGTCGGAGCCATAACACACCCTTGACGGACTCCACTCCTCACTGGTACCCTGTCTGTCAGTTGGCCCTGTGTACCCCATCTGATCCTAGCATATGTCCCCTCATGGAGTCTTACAATTAGTCTCAAGAGTGAGCCAGGGAAGCCCATACTTTCCAGAGTCTCCCACAGTTTAGCACGAGGGACCAGGTCAAAGGCCGTCTTGAGATCTATGAAGGCCATATACAGGCTGCCCTTCTTGATGGTGACTGCCTTCCAATAGATCCCACACAGACGAAAGACCTGGTCCATCGTGCCCACCCTCTGGCGAAATCCGGCCTGCAGATGAGAGAGAATACATTCCTCCTCCATCCAGTCGCCTACCCTGGAGATAATGACCCTGCCAACCACTTTCTGGATTATGTCTATCAGACTAATCGGTCTGTAGTTGGCAGGGTCATCTCTTGCCCCCTTCTTATACACTGTGACCACCTCGGCACCCTTCCATGAATCTGGCACGGGGTGACCCCTTACTAACAAATTCATTATGGTAGCTATAAGATTGGCCCAGGCCAGGGGTTCAGCGATCAGAAGGTCCCCAGGGATCCCATCTGGCCCAGCTGCCTTCTTAGGGGTCAAGTGTTTAATTGCTGCCACTACTTCAGAGGCCGTGAATAAGCACTCAGTCACCCCGCCAGATACCCTTCCCTCCCCACAAGCAACCAAGGGGCCAGTTGTATCTTCACTGCCGCCATATAGAGCTGAGAAGTGATTAAACCATTGCAGGCTAGTTATATGGGTTGCTAAAGGCTGGGTTTTACCCTGCCTAGCTCTATTGAATAAATCCCAAAATAACGTCGAATCCCTCCTGCTCACAGCGTCTGTTATATCCCTCCAGTGCTCCTCCTCCCAATCGCGCTTTGCCAGTGCTATTGCTCTCAAGTACTCCCTCCTGGCCGCTCTAACCAGAGTAGGATTCCTTGAGAGCAAGGCAACTGACAAACTTTTCCTCTTCCCCTTGCAGTCCGCCGAATACCATGGATTGCTGGAGATGGGGGGGGTCCTGTTTGGTCTAGAGGTTTTCCTTTTAGAGATAAAATAGTGACTCACTTGGTCTATCATGCCTTTGTAAGCAGAATCGAGGCTTGAGGATAGGTTCGGAAAACTAGCAACCACCCGTTCCATTGCCTCCAAATCCCTGTGCAGGTCTTCGATGGTAGATTTAATGGTCCCTAGTTGGTCTACATTTAACTGAGCCTTATCCCATTTCAATCTACGATTGTTTTCGTAGGGGATGATCTCTTTGGTTAATTTCAACGGCGCACTCACCCCTTTCTCTTTACTTTTGCCCCATTTAAACTTGCTGCAAAGCGGGTTATGGTCGCTATCCAGGGTGGGTACCACCTCCATATCAATAAGGTCAAACCACATACTAACGCTCATTAAAATGTAGTCTATTCTGGACGGGGCCGTTAGCCTATTAAAAGTCATTGCGCCGAATATGTCAGACCGGGTCCTACCATTGAGGGCTCTTAATTTGTGCTCCCTGGTAAGGGCATTCAATTGGATTGCCCTAGCAGACCATTTCCGAATGGGGGGTACCGTCAAGGGGGGGATAGACCACCTGGAGTCGTCCTCCTCAGTGCCTAGGGGATCATCACCAAGAAGGGGTTCGAACGTACAATTAAAATCACCACCCGCCATAATTCTGGCTGAAGGAGGACAATTAGCTAGAGCAGAATCTAGGCTCATTATGGTTGCAGATGTATTATCCCCCGCAGCCCCTCTAGCATACACATTAAAAAGTTCAAGCCTAATCCCCTCGATGTGACCCCTAGAAGAAAGGTGCATTAAGTCATTACACTGAGTGTCATTGGATACCATGTCCCAATCTAGATCAATTCTTAACCAGACTAGAAGACCTCCTGCTGGTCTACCCTTCCCTCTGCTTATCGCTGGGGAAAAGAAAGTAGTATAGCCAGATTTATCAATTGGTAACAGACACCAGGTTTCCTGAAACAGGCAGACATCGAACTTCTCAATGAATGCATGCCATTCAGGGATGTCTAACTTCCTTTTTAGCCCAGCTACATTCCAGGAAATCAGATTTATTACCCGAGGACCCTTGTGCACTGGAGAGGGCCCACCCATGGTCACCCCCCCCAAATCCATACTATTTGTGCGAATTTTTCCCACACAACTAGATTGGTGACTATTACTCACACAACTTGATTGCCTGAGAGATACAGAACAATCAACAGTAATAGACATACCCGGGGCAGCAAGAAGAGCCATATTCGAGTGAATGATATTAGAGTCGTCTGTGGTTACCTCCTGGAAATTGTCACAAATACTTCCTACTTGCTGGGGAACCACTCCTTGTCGACCACATCCCTCCACCTTAGGCTGTAAACATCAATCGCAGTCCACCATGCCAGTAAGCTGCGAGAACCTATTGAAAGTATCTAAGGGGGTGAAGGGTCTAAGATGCTCCATTGCACTATTGTGGCTTAGGTGATGTCTCTGTGGAATCGTAGACCAACCAAACTGACCATTAGGCTGAAACTGATGCTGGCCATTTACATGATAAGTACTGTTGTAAACAAACTGTGGATTGGGCCTCGGGGCATAAGACTCTTCCCAATGGTTGGGGGGGTAAGAAACCGGCCTCGGGTAAAAATAGGTTAAAGGCCTAGGTGTAATAGAGTTTCCCCCTCCTGCGTATGGCCAGTTTAAAATGTAGTCTACTGCCCGTGGATCTCTAAAATTGACCACCACTAGATCCCCTTCAATGTCTTTCCTTATGTTGCCCAACCAAGGGATCCGTTTAACATGTACAATATCACCATCCACATTTGGGGCTATGGGCCTGAATATCCTCAACCAATGAATTATTTTATTTTTCAGTTGGGCGTAACCTTCCTTCTTATTTTCTGCTAGTGGGGGAACCCCGGTCATAACTACTACATAGGGCACCGCCTGAGGTGGAATCTCCACATGTGGTACCCTAGTTAAGGGGCCTCTAGTGCAACCCCCTTCCCCTTGTCTCTCACTTCTGTTAACTGTAGGAGCTTTTGTCGCTGGCCTTTGAGGGCCACCTTCTGTCCCAGATACAGAGATATTCGGGTTCTTTATGGGGTTTTGTTTTTGAATAACAGGCACGTCCTTACCCTGATGCTGAGACGACTGTTTAGACGGCTGGGGTGGAGCAGAGGGGGTAGCAACTGGGGATTTTACAATCTGGTTAGACAAAACCCCAGTGCGAGGTTTAGGTTGTATCCCCCCACTCCCCTGGACCTTGGTCAACGTAGCCATACTATTTATGGCAGCCTCTATTAAGGTCAATCTATTTTCGACTTTCTTAAGACTCTCAGTGACGGGTAGCAGCAGAGACCTCAGTAAAAGTTCGAATTCCCCTACAGATAGAGAAGAGGTCGGTATGTTTGTAGATAAAGGCCCCTGACTGATATCTAAGGCCACTATATTAGGGACCTCAACAAACGGAGTAACCACCGGTGATGATGCCTCAGGTGTTACTGTAGTTGCAACCTCCATAGTAGCCCTTACATGTGTTGAGGGTAATTTAGGGCCTTTGCCAAAGTCTAAATGGGAAATTTTAACTTTGCCTTGTCCCACCCTTGATTTCCTTCTTTTTTTATTTGGTGGTGGACCGTGTATCTGGGCTACCACTAGTTGTTTAGATTTCATTGTCTTAGGCTTCGGGGGAACAGCAGTGTGGCATGGAATCTGGGAGGGAGGGTCAATCACAATAGGGTCGAGGGACATACCAGGGGAAGAGGTGCAGTCACGTAGTAGAAGTGGGAAGCCTTCTTGGCTAACGGTTTCCCTCCCAAGGTCAATTAAGTCCCCCTCGGTGGACAAAGAAACAGGCACAGAGTCAATAAAGGATCTGTTTTTCAAACTTTCGATTGAACGACGCCGCTCGGCCCTGCGTTCGGCCATGGTCAGTTCCTTCTCACCCTCGGACAGTACCTTGGGGAAATAATTGTCTAATGACCCGTTGCGAAGTTTACCCTTCTTCCCAGGTGTCCCCTCATCAGATAGGGTAGCCATTAACTAACCTGTAACAGGAACTCACGGAGTAAATTTTAGAGAATGGGCCCAGCCCGGCCTACTCTGGCCTACGAGGGCCTCAGAGGGCCCGCCCTTTGCCCGGGCTTCGCCCCGGGCGCTCCCGCGCAGCGTGATTCGCTGGATTATATGGGCGTAAGACTGGAATGAGCTGGGCGGGGCGGTCAGGGAGAGCGGGCCAGGTGACAGGCCGGAGGATTGCCGGGACTCCTGGGAAAGCGAGTCCCGGTTCCTTCGCTCGCAGCCCTGTCTCTCGCTCACTCGCCCAGCTGGTGCCTGTGACTCCTGGGCTCCGGTGGCAGCAACGGCGCAGCGGGACCCGCGAAGCGGGTACCGCAAGGTGTAACTTGTCCTCCCAAACGGCAACAGGAAACAAAGTGCAGCAAACGACCCCAATGGCAATGGAAGGCGGGGATTTTTAAGTAGGTGAGCTGGGCGGGGCGGTCAGGGAGAGCGGGCCAGGTGACAGGCCGGAGGATTGCCGGGACTCCTGGGAAAGCGAGTCCCGGTTCCTTCGCTCGCAGCCCTGTCTCTCGCTCACTCGCCCAGCTGGTGCCTGTGACTCCTGGGCTCCGGTGGCAGCAACGGCGCAGCGGGACCCGTAAAGCGGGTACCGCAAGGTGTAACTTGTCCTCCCAAACGGCAACAGGAAACAAAGTGCAGCAAACGACCCCAATGGCAATGGAAGGCGGGGATTTTTAAGTAGGTGAGCTGGGCGGGGCGGTCAGGGAGAGCGGGCCAGGTGACAGGCCGGAGGATTGCCGGGACTCCTGGGAAAGCGAGTCCCGGTTCCTTCGCTCGCAGCCCTGTCTCTCGCTCACTCGCCCAGCTGGTGCCTGTGACTCCTGGGCTCCGGTGGCAGCAACGGCACAGCGGGACCCGCGAAGCGGGTACCGCAAGGTGTAACTTGTCCTCCCAAACGGCAACAGGAAACAAAGTGCAGCAAACGACCCCAATGGCAATGGAAGGCGGGGATTTTTAAGTAGGTGAGCTGGGCGGGGCGGTCAGGGAGAGCGGGCCAGGTGACAGGCCGGAGGATTGCCGGGACTCCTGGGAAAGCGAGTCCCGGTTCCTTCGCTCGCAGCCCTGTCTCTCGCTCACTCGCCCAGCTGGTGCCTGTGACTCCTGGGCTCCGGTGGCAGCAACGGCGCAGCGGGACCCGCGAAGCGGGTACCGCAAGGTGTAACTTGTCCTCCCAAACGGCAACAGGAAACAAAGTGCAGCAAACGACCCCAATGGCAATGGAAGGCGGGGATTTTTAAGTAGGTGAGCTGGGCGGGGCGGTCAGGGAGAGCGGGCCAGGTGACAGGCCGGAGGATTGCCGGGACTCCTGGGAAAGCGAGTCCCGGTTCCTTCGCTCGCAGCCCTGTCTCTCGCTCACTCGCCCAGCTGGTGCCTGTGACTCCTGGGCTCCGGTGGCAGCAACGGCGCAGCGGGACCCGCGAAGCGGGTACCGCAAGGTGTAACTTGTCCTCCCAAACGGCAACAGGAAACAAAGTGCAGCAAACGACCCTCCGAGTGATATATCTATCGACCTGCTTAACGTTTGGGAAACCCAGCGATAAAACTGCCCAGTCGGCCTTCATAGAGGGGTGTGTGTTCTGGGTGGTACTGGTGTGGTTAGGTAAATTGTGAGATTATTCTTCAAAGATAGACTGATCATTGACCTTAGCCTGGCCGCCATCTGATATAGGGACCCACCACTGCATGGTATCACTGTCCTCTTTCTTAGCATCACTAAAGGTAAAAATGTTTCTAAAGCTACTTTGTGCATTAAAACTTCGGTGCTGCAGGTTCTCCTACCAGGCTCCCAAGTAGTAAACTATTGGACACTTACAGGTACTTCTACATAGCTCATGCACAGAGTGCCAAGGTTCTGCAAGGAGCCTCCCAAGGATTCATTTCTGAAAAAGGAGCCCAAAGTTGTTCTTTCTTTTGAGCATGCTGCTGCACCTCACAAGTTGGAGACTGCTGTGGTGGCTAACTACCAAGGCTGCCTAGTCTTGATTCCACCTCATGCCTGTTGAAATCTCACTTTATATTTTTTCGCAGGAGCGACTGGTCGACAAGTAACTAATTTCCCCACTTAGCCTCTGTATTGGGAACCCCAACTGCAGTGAAAGTTTGCCGAGCACAATGGAGAATGGGGGATGGGAATAGAGAGAAAAGTCTGTGTCCCTCGTAGCTGCCTTCCAGAGTGTGACTGCCTCTGCCTACCAGATGAAGTGTTCCCTATTAAAAGAAGTGAGAGATGGTGAAAGCACAGGTATCTTCTAGTATACAATCCTACGTAATATTACTCATATGTACCATGTAATTCTCCTCTCTCTTCTTGTTGATGGTCTGGTATAAGGGCATATCAGCATCTGTTAATGTTGTTCTATAAGGAAAGATAGTACATGAAATGGATAGAACATTTAACTGAGTACCTATTTATAGTTTTGTAGGTGATGACCTCATATCTGTTCTTCTACTGTGTCTCTAAAAAACTGGCCCCACCCAGGAAATTACTGGATATTTCTTAGGACGTTTATTACCTCATGAATGTCAAAAACAACCAAGAATGTCAAAATGAGAAAACTAAAATATAGGACCTCCCATCTGTAATAATCAAAGTTGTATACCCAGTTCCAGTAGGTAGTTATAACACACATACTAAATGGACTTTTGACCTTGTCATCCTCTATTTTATATGAGACAAAATATCATGAAGTCAAGAAAATCTCAGTGGGAAATTCAAAACTCCCTAAATCAGTTAAGTGTGTTTACATATTTAGTTACAGCAGCGCAAAGAGCGCATAATTTACATCATAGTCTCGGATACTTTACATGTTTTGCTGTGTCTGTTCTTTGTGGCTGGAAATCCAGGGAGAAAATGTAGAAAATGGCCCGTAGGCTTCCAGGGCATGAAGGAAGGGGACAAGGAAAGCAGACGCTTCAGAAGCCTGACGAGGGAATTGCGAGACATTGCTGCAGCGTGTGAAGACCCGGAAGAGGTAAGTGAATATCCTACAGCAGGCACGAGAACACTAGACAGCCAAGCAGCTCCATGTCATGACCGCTCGCATCTTGTACAAGTCGCCCGCCACTGCCACATCCCCTGGCTGGACCATGGCAGGCTTAACAGTACACCTCCCAACAGTGCCCCCAACCAGCTTTGGATTATCCGGAAACTGCTGATAGAATTGACGGAGCAAGCAAAGGGAGTGAACATGTCTAGCAGGTTCCCTAGAATGCTCTTCAGGACCATAGCCCTTCCAATGAATGAGATAATGTGCTTGCGTTGTATTCTCTTAGAGCCCAGGATAGCCTGAACCTTAAATTCTGGCTCATCATCCACTTCAACAGATGCATGTCTAGTAGGCATCCAAGTTTCAGGAGGCACAGGTTTGAGCAACGATACAAGGAACACAGGGTGTATTTGCAATGTAGCAGGTAAGTCCAATTTCATTGCAACAGGGTATTTTTTCTTTATGATTTTGTAAGGACCAATAAAGCGAGTTTTTAAATTAAGGGACCCCTTTAAAGCAATATTCCGAGTCAAAAGCCATACAGATTCCACAACATTGTAATCAGGACAAAGCCTCCTACTTGCATCTGCATGCTTCATACACACTTCTTTAGCCTTATCTAGATTTTCTAAAGCAGTTTGCTGTATGTCATGAATGTGATCTACCATTTCTTGTGTTGCGGGTATACAAGATGTACATTCAGTTGGGAGAAGCAAAACACGGGGATGGAATCCATAATTGCAATAAAACTGAGACATTTGTGTGGAGGTATGCATGCCATTTTTGTAGGCGAATCTAGCAGCCCATAAGTAGACATCCCAATCATCAGCAGTATTTCACAACTGACAATGTAAACATTGCTCCAGGCATTGGTGCAGCCTTTCTGTCTGGCCATCTGTCTGCGGATGGTGACTAGATGATACCCTTAAATCAACTCGTAAGGATTCCCCCAACCGCTTCCAGAACTGTGAGAAGAACTGAGCATCTCTGTCTGAAATGATAACAGAAGGAAGACGGGCAATATTCTGGAAGAAGATGGTAGATAACTCCTTAGCAGCGGGTAACCATTTCAGAGGGATAAAGTGCGACATCTTAGTCCAAAAATAAACAACAACTAAAATATTAATGTACCCCTGTTCTATCTATGGTAATTTGACAATGAAATCCAGTGAAATAGTGTGCCAAGGGGCAGGAGGTGTGGGCATAGGTATTAACAACCCTGCAGGTGCTTGATGTGAGCTCTTACTTTGTACACAGATACTCCACTGTTGCATGTATTGTTTTGTGTCCCTAAGCAGAGTAGACCACCAGAAGTACTGCTGCATCAATTCTACTGGCTTTCTCTCTCCTGGATGCCCCTTGAGTAAATGTGTATGACACCTTTCTAAAGCTTGTTGCTGTAATGAAGAGGTAAGAATTTACTAACCCTCCTGCATGTACAGTAAATCATGAACTAACTGGCCATTATGTGTAAGTGCTTCATTTTTAGCTTCATCTGAGTCCTGTGTCTGTAATACGTCATCCAAATACTGATCCTCCAAGTAAACTGCCCCAGTATCCTCTCACTCAATATTATATGAGGTTGTTCTTCCTGATTCTCTGGCATTTCAAACCCTAATCTAGAAAGAGCAAGTGCCTTCCCATGTTGCCGACCTGCCTCAAATTGAATCACAAAGTCATAATCGCTAAAATAAAACAGTGTCCAACATAACGGTCTCATGGATAAGATGCGTGCTGACTTCAGAAACTTTTAATTTCTATGATCTGTTAACACCGTAATGGTATGGAGAGCACCCATTAGATATTGGCACCATTCCACAAAAGCCTTCTCGATAACCAGAAGTTCCCTGTTCCCAACTGCATAGTTCTATTCTGCAGGACTCAATTTATGGGAAAAAAGCTACCGGGTGTAAAGCTCCTGTATCCCGATTTCTTTGCGACAACACCCCCCTCCCCCACTGCAATTTGTGATGTGCCTACCTCCAAAATATACGGCTGTGAGGTGTCTGGATGTTGCAATATAGGCACCCTAGAAAAAGCCAGTTTTAACTTGTGGAAGGCCCTTTCTGCTTCAGGGATCTACTGTAATTGTATTCTCTTCCACAATAAATTCTTGATGGGAGAAGCTAATGTTGAAAAATTCTCAATGAAGCGCTGGTAAAAATTGGCAACATCTAGAAAACATTGCACCTCCTTGACTGACTGTGGGGATTTCCACTGAGTGATTGCCCTCACCTTTTGTGGAGCCATACTTACTCCCTGGTCTGATAAGACATATCCCAAAAAGGAGACGGTAGGAACATCAAATTCACACTTCTCCATTTTCACAAAAGCCTGTTTCTCTTTCAGTCTCTGCAAGATAGCATAACATGGGTCTTGTGTGCTATCATGGAAGAGGAATAGATTAGAATATAACCAATTTATGCAATGGCACATACGTTCAGAAATTCCCATAACAATTCATTTATAAAAAGTTGAAAAGCTGCGGGAGTATTGCAAAGCCCAAAAGGCTTGACCAACTACTCATAAAACCCAAACTTTGTGCAAAAGGCCTTCTTCTGTTCATCTCCTTCTTTTTCGTGTACCAGATAATATGCCCCTCTTACATCTAGTTTACTGAATAACTTTGCATCCTTGACCTGATCTAATGAAGAATGAATGAAGGGTAAGGGGCACCAGTTCTTTATGGTTAAATTATCGTGGGGCCTTTAGTCAATGCAAGCACAAAGATCCCATCCTTTTTTGGGATAAAAAATAAAGACGAAGAAGGAGGTTAACGGGAGGTCGAATGAAAACTATACTGAGCATTTCAGCCAGATAGTCAAAATATGTATATTTTCCTTTTCAGTTAAAGCATAAAAATTCAATTGCTAAGTATCTGACCCCAGGTACCAGATTTAATCGACAGTCATAGGGACAATGTGGTGAAAGTGCATTAGCCTTTACCTTATCAAATACGTCTGCAAGACGCTAATAACACAAAGGGTGTTGTGGGATCTTTATTCCCTGTGCTGCCATTAACTTTTTGCATGAAACATTGTCCTGCTTACATTTGGTGTTACGAACCTCAGATCGAAAAGGGATGATTCCTCTACTCAATCGATATCTGGATTGTGTTTTATAAGCCATGGAATGGCCAATATGGCCTGAAATTTAGGAGCTTGAATCAAAACAAAGTGTACAAATTCAAGATGGTTTCCCTGAATTTGTAACCTGAGACTTTGTGTATAATGTGTAATAGGACCAGATTTAATATCACTCCCATCTATAGTTTTTACTTCTATGCTGGCTTTTTGTACTGTAAAGATTCCTAACTGAGCGGCTAGATCCATATCCATAAAATTGCCAGTAGCACCTGAATCAATCATTATACAGATATCTGCTGTATGTGAACCCCAAAACAGCAAGGCGGGAATGAAAAAATGATGTTGTGATTGAGCAGCTGTTATCTGAGCTAAGAATCTTGAGACTGTTGATCTAGTACAACCTGAAATTCTCATCTCATCAGATTCTGGATTCTTCAGTTTCCCTAATCTTCTCCTCGTTTTGGTTTTAGAGAACAGTCACGTAGAAAATGACCTGTCTGTCCACAATATAGAAACAGTTTCATGTCCCTTCGTCTTTAGCTTTCCTCTGCACTTAAAGGCCCTCTCATGCTTCCTATATGTAACGGCTCTGGTGTTTTTACCATCTTTTCAGGTTCTGTTCTTCTCTCTCTATAGACATATGTCCCAATCTCAGTTCACCCTTTGTCTCCAGGTCTCTCAGAATGTCTGTGATCCGATTTAACTATGAGATCTATTAAATCAGTGCAGGTTTCAGGTGGGTCCACAATCTGAGCCAAGATATCCTTTAATTCATAACATAGTGGAGCACAGTGGGGAAGAGGGGATGAGAAGAGAAAGAAAAGTCAGTGTCCCTCATAGGTGCCTACCGGAATGTGACTGCCTATGCCTGCCAGATAAAGTGTTCCCTTTAAAAAGAAGTGAGACAAAGTGAGCGGTACCACAGGCATCTTCTAGTGTACAATCCTTATAAGTAATATTGCTCATATGTGCTTTTTTCTTCCCTTTTCCCCTCTTGTTGATGGTCTGGTATAAGGACCTGGCAGTGTCTGTATGTGTTGGGCTATAAGGAAAGACAGTACGTGAAATGGATAGAACAATTGACTGAGTACTTATTTATAATCTTGTAGGTAATGACCTCATAACTATTCTTCTACTGTGTCTCTAAAAAACTGGTCCGACCCAGTCATTTACCGGATATTTCTTAGGGCAGTCATTGCCTCATGAATGTCAAAAATAACAAAAAATGTCAAAAAGAGAAAACAAAAATATATGACCTCTCATCTGTAATAATCACATTTGTACACCCAGTTCCAATAGTTAGTTATAACACATATACTAAATGGCCTTTTGTCCTTGTCATCCTTCATTTTATAGGAGACGAAATATCATGAAAACAAGTAATTCTCCCTGAGAATTTGAAAACTCCCTTATTCAGATAAGTGTATTTGCATATTTAGTCATAGCAGCATAGAGTGCGTGAAATTTGCATCATAGTCACCGATACTTTAGAGTGTTTTGTTGTGTCCTTTTTCGCAAGAAATCCAGGCAGAAAATGTAGAAAATGGCCTGTAGGCTGCCAGGAACATGAAGTAAGTGAACAGGCAAAGCCAAAGCTTCAGGAGCCAGATGACGGAATTGCAGAAATGCTGCTGCAGGGTGTGAAGACCCGGAAGAGGTAAGTGAATATCCGACAGCAGGAAGCAGCAGGTGTGAGAACACTAGAACACCAAGCAGCTTCATGCTGTCACAGCTCTCTTCTTGTGTGAGTCAGCCTCACCCCTACTGCGCCCCTTGGCTGGCTCGCGGCAGGCCTGACAATGCCTCTGCCTTCCGCTTTCTTCCGCTACTTCTCTATTTTACTATTTATCCCACTCATTAAGGTTCTTTTAATCCCTGCTGTTCTCCTTTTGTTACTGTTTTCCCATTTTCTCTTTTTTTTCCATATCTGATGATCCCCGTCTTGTTCTGTGTCAAAGGCTGATGTTAATTAAGTCCTAGTCCCCATTGTCTACCACCTAGAACCACCAGCATTAATTCAGCTCTACGCATCTCTGTAGGGAGAAGAGAAGTAATCCATGAAGCAGAATCCTATTACCTCAAATGAGTTGCAGCAGTGTGGGAGAATTGAAGACACTGATTGTGGAAGTGGGACTATAAGCTCTCCTGCAATGTGGGAGCTCATAAAAATAGACATAGTTGGTAAATATGAATCAAAAGGACTATCCAATCTGCCCATGGTCTGCCTACTGCTAGGCTCTGGCACTGTGCTGCATGGAATTTTCATGCTTGCAGTCATTAACAGTGCTACCAAAAGGGGTAGGGTCTGGACTATTTAAGGGTCCGCACTGCCGCAGCTAAATATATTTATATATCACAAAAGCAGGCCTTGCCTGGTTTGGGGATAGATTTTTGATTAAATAGATAATAACCTTAGCCACCACTAGGTGTGCCATAAAACCAAAGAAGGGGCCCACATCACATTGGTGACCTGAGCCCCCCAAAAGCTTGTGACAAGCCTAGCCATTAAGGATGTCGTTTCTCTCACCTTATGCATGGATATGGCTGTTCATTATTTCAATTTATCATCACTGAAGTACTACAAAAGAGGCAATCTTCAGATTGGGTTTGGGATGTAAAAGGAGTGGCATATTTAAGGGACCTTGCAAAGCGGCTTTTGAACACAGTCCCTACGACTTTTCCCCCAACTCCTCAAAGTAGCATATTTTGAAAACTTTTGTGATCCTTTACCCTCATAAGTGACTTGGAGCTTGATTTAGAGTGTGATCCTTTACCGTCATAAGTGCAATGGCTATTCCGTCTGCCTAATTACAAGAGCATTAAATCCAAATGCACTTGTAATAAGGTGGACAGGGTATCCGTCGTGTTTGTGACAGAGCACCAATGTGACAAACTCTAAATCAGGCCCTTGTTCTCTGTTTTGCCTCAGGTAGATTTTATATAGCACATAAATCTACATGGTGGGATGCTGCAGACTCAAAAGTAAAGCAATGAAAAGCACAATTTCCAAATCAGGGGATCAGAGAGGTGTTGTGGTTATTTGCAACAATGTTTATCAATAATAATAGTTCTAGATAAATCCAACACTAAGGATGTGGTTGTCCAGTCTATTCAATTAAACTAATACTCCTGAAAGCAATTAGTTGTAAAAGAAAATACCAGTAATGTAACATGGTGTCCTTGATGATATGGGGTCAAGTGGTAACCTCAGTTAATATTAGTGCCTGTTCCAGTCACTGGTGGTTGAGCCATGATCTATCTTAATATCCCCTACGTTTGCACCTCATGAAGTTTCAGTTCACCTAGGTTTTCTCTCGGTAATGGGATGGACAAAGTAGTTTGGGATTAAGGTTTGGAGTTGGGCGAATATGGCTGGACACTAGAAGGCAATCTGATTTTCAGAGAATCGTCTGTTCAACTTAGAAACTGGTTAATTGTCACTAATGTGGCTGTTATGATGCTACAGTCTGTCTTTCAGATACAAGGCAACTTTCTTTATGGCTAAGTAGTGGCCCGTGTTTTCAGGAAGGCCAAGTGTTTCAAGCCGTTGGGCTGTGAGCAGTGGTCGTACAAACCTAGGGATCTTCATTTTCTATTCCAGAGGCACAAGTAAGAAGCATTCCCACTTTCAGTAGGTGCTTGTGGGAATCCTCAGTGACTGTTCCCTAACTCCTTTGTGCTTCATCTGGGTAGCAACAAGATGATTCATTTGTGAGATGGTGAATTATGAAAGCTTTGATGGAGCAATTTGTATGGCTAGATTCTGGCCTATTATCATGGGGGGAAGGAGGTGATGCGCAGTCTTTCAATTGCTTTGTCAAAAGCTGACTTTTGAATTATTGAAATTGAAAGGTGTCCCCTGATTATGTCACATTAGGAATAGATTGTTGACTTTATTGGCCACGTATTTAACTAATTCAGACTAAGGTTATTTCTAAGATAAAGACACAGATGTTTCATTCAGACAATCCTTTCTCAAATCCTAAATTAATCTCCTAAATTAGTGAATGTGCTGTGGTTTGGGTCTGTGTTTGACGAACTGGCTATGCGGCCCAGATTTGTAACCACACATTGGATAGTAGGTGACACTGAGGGGTGGATTGATAGTTATTGTTGCCAACCCCTGATTGCTTTTTTATTATGGAAGAAATTGTCCCAAGGTTGCTGTGTCTGGGGTCAGTTTGTTGATACAGCTAACCAGCCAGAAGGTGCCATTAACACGAATTGCTCATTTTAGGGCCCACATTTATTGCTACCTTTTGATATAATTTTGTAAAAATAAAGGTGGTCAAGATGTTTTCCACTCAGTTAGATGGGTGCAGTGTGTGCTGGCCACTTATAGTCTCTTGAACCTCCAGAGCAGGCTGTGCTGCACATTGCACCAAGTGGCTGAGCCCATTAGGCACAGCAGAAGCAATTGTCCATTGTTATGTTATTGGCTGTTGTACAGCATTTACTATCATAATTGTGGCATCATAGTACATTCTCAATAGGAGCACCCTTGCAAGTGAATGCAGGAGTGTGCATTTGTCTTTTGTTTGTTGGTATTTGGTGGTTTGAAATTAGCAGAGAGCATGTGTAATGTTTCGCTTAGAAGTTGATTGTGTAGGTTAATAAAAAGTAAAATCAGTTCTACATTGGAAGATCTTTGTTGTATCATATGTATATATGTGGTTGTGCAGAAAGCCTTTTCCATTTTTATTTAGATTGGGTGGTCAATTGTCTATTTCTCAGCTGAAGTACAGTGCTTTCTTTATAGGTATCACATCCTGGGAGGTAGTTAAGATCTGATGTTGTGCACATGAGAGTTTGGTACATTTCTTCTGGTTTACGATATTGGTTCTATGGTTTTTGTTGGTGTGGTGTGTAAAATTGCTATTGATTTAGCCGGGCTTAGCCAACAGCATGGGTTTTGTGTGTGTAATAAAGTGCGGCGAATCGTGTAAGGGCTCAATCTAGCATGAGCTGAGTATGAGCATTTGTAGGTGTGTTAGGGTCAATGGTGTATGGTGGCGTTGTAGGTGCAGAGCGCTGTTGGATATCAGATGAAATATAAAGTATGGGACATCATACGTGCACAGTTCACATGTGGTAAAGAGTGCTTATAATCTACTGAGTGGCACAAATGATGGGGTGCTTTAGGCTTAGGTGATATGTGCATCCAATAAACAAGCTATTTGCTTAACAAGCACTGCTCTGTAGAAGACCTAATAAATGGAGAGTAGTCCAGGCAGCAGGAGAGAAGCAGGGTAGGCATGGCAGACAAATAGAGGGCACCATAGAAGGTTTAGAATCACCCCTACCTGGCTAGGAGAGGTAAAGCAAGCATCATGAACAGAGCATCATTTAGAAATGACATTGCACTGTCTAATAAGCACTCTTGGGCTGATAGAAATTATTATCTTTGCCTAAAGGTTGTATGCCAGAATATTGGTAATATCATCTGACATAAATAGTGTGGCCTACATATAATTGACAAAACTGTTGCTCAATTAAGTTTATATGTTCCATTATGAACCCCAAAGTGCTATACTCCTGTAAATGATATTTAAGATGCAATATTTTTTGCCAGATGACATTTTAGGCACAATATTCTGGTACTATATGTGTTTAAATCACAGGAAGTAGGTCTGTTGGTGGGAGAAACGAATAGCAGTGGGATGACCTCTCCCTTGCCACGTTGTCCACTCGGCCCCCCCTTTTTCATTTTTCACTTGATTTATTGTATTTCAAGAAGTCGGGTTTTACCGCAGGGGCAACTGGGCGATTTACAAAGGGAGAGAACATATAAACATCGTCTTCCAATAATTATGTTCAGGGCAATCAGCACAGCTAAGGCCTGGCCTCTAAGGAGGGACTGCTATGTATTTGTTTATTGGATACTTGTATACAGCACGAAGTTCCCCAAGCATCCGAGCGCTCAATATGTGAACTATTCGAGGTGAGTACAAGCAGCCAGACAAGTGTAGATGTTGACAGTGAATGGAAAGAATGTCTCGACAAAAAAAACATAAAATCGAAACAATATTGGAGAAAGTAAAGTAGCAAGTGGATAATGTAACAATATCACACCTGCATCGTCAAGGGTATAGAGGAAATCCTGTTGAAGTCTCTATAACAAAGGAAACAAACAATCTTTCATTCGCTCATGAGGGTAAAATAGTCGGTATCGTTGCGGTGCAAGAGGAACAAACAACCTAGGAAGCAGATCATGGATATCATTTAGGGGTCGCCAGGGGTCGTTAGTGCGACCCCAGGCATGCCCCTTGTGACTCCTGGCACTGCCTTTGCGACCCCTAGCTTCAGCCATGGCAAAATCAGAACCAGGAACAGAAAGAGCTCGTCCTTATGGAGGCCGGTGGAGGCTTCACTCACCTCGTTTTTTATAATTTTTTTACTATGCTAATAATGAATAACATTACATTATTCTCTATTAGTGTAATGAAAAATGGAATACAAAATAGCTGGAATATGACTTTCCCTGGAATCTAAGTAAAAAAATGCTTTAAAATATATGTTTGTTGTGTGTGCGGGCAGTTTTGAATGTGTTTATGTAAGAGAGAATGTGTGTATGTGTGAATGTGTGTGCATGTGTAGGCAGAGTGTGTGTGTATGTGGGAGTGTGTGTGTGTTTATGTATGAGTGTGTTTGTATAAGCATATGTATGTGTGAGTGAAAGTGAAGGCATGTGAAGTCACTTCCGCTACCCCAGGCATTTTGGTGAATTGACATCCTTGAAGCAGACGGGAAATTGTATTACTCATGAAGAAAAGATTTAAGCTCGCATTTCAAAGTGGAAATAGAGGAAACAGTGAGGAAGGTAGGTGGAAGAGAATTCCAAACCCTAGGAGCACCTCCCAAGAAAGACTCTATCACTGTTCTATTTTTTCTTTTTAGAAGAGAGGGTTGTCAATGAGAAGGGTGTCAGGACTGTGACGTGAACTGAATCCCTGAAAACGTCAGTGTGCTGTTCAGCTAGTGGGACTGATTACAATGTAGGAGTTTGTGTTGTGCATGAGGCATTCAAGCCTGTTTGTGTTGTTTCTATCTACAGCAAGCCCTACTAAGGAGTGCAGTATCAGGGTGACATGGTCAAAACAGCCACTTCATGACAACAGACAAGAAGTAGCATGCAAGGGAAACGTGAGGGTTTCACACTGAGATTTCGGATTTCCAGAGAGAAGAGAAACACCATAGTCAATTCAATTCAATTCAATTTCAATTCATGAAGCTTTATTCGGTACATGTATAATGACCATAAAAGCACATAAGATAAAACACATAAAATAACAATGTGCAAAATACAGACAAGGAAAATAGAATACAGCAGTACATACTTTAAAATAACATACTTTTTCGGACATAAACAGCCTGATTTAAAAAAGTAGCAGTATAAAAACAGAAGTCGACGGATTCCAAATTAATTATTAAATTCAATGCCTGGTTAACTGTACGTACGCCATATTTCATGCACATGGGTTTCAGATAGGCAGTACGAAGGTTCATATACAGTTTACAGAATAGTAAAAAGTGCAAGGTGCTCTGTTTCGATACGCCGTCACACAGACACGGCCCTATCGGATGTTTTTTAAGGTTTGGTAGGGCCACCAAATGGTGAGCTATTCCAAATCTTAGTCTGGTTAGCACGTACTTATGGGATGGCCTGGTCACCATAACTAGATAAAAAGGGAAACCTTCAGTGATATTAAATCTGCTATAGAACATGACAGTGGACATAGAACCATTGGCTAATGTCCGCTTCCTTGCTCTAAAAGCTAAACATTTTATTTTCAACTCTGCTTTAGGTATCAGAGATGCAGCATTTGGGTCAATCAGGACGTTAATATTAAAAATTTTAGAGAAACAATCTACAACATATTTCAGCCAAGGGATTTTTAGATATTTATCCAATGCTAAACAGTGCTCAATTATAGACCTATTAAAATGTTTTTCATCTTGTAGCCAAATGGAACGCCATATCATGAGTGGCCTTAAGCATAACAGATCAATTAGGAAATGAATATCTAATTCCCGATGAATCAACTCAGTAGGGGCACTAGGGGTAAACACAAAAGCCTCTTTAAAAATGTATTTTCCTCCACCTGTAGAATGTAGTCACAACTGTGACCCCAGACACCTGCCCCATATAAAGCCGTTGTAACACATCTAGCTTGGTAGATTTTTATCATATCTCTGGTACGTCTATCCCCAACTTTTGCTGCAAATCTAAAAACACCGTGGGCATTTTTTGCCATTTTATTACAGATGTTATTAAACTCGCTATTCCAGTTCCTATCTTTTGCGAAGGTAATCCCAAGGTAGCAACATTTATCAACCTGTTGCACCTTTTCACCATCAATAAAAAAGGCATTGGAAAGTTTGCTTTTTGACCCACAAGTCATGGTGTACGCTTTCCCCTTGTTGATCATCAGCATTCTATCTTTAATGAAGGTGGAAGATCTATCAATTAGACGCTGAAGTCCAATAGGAGTTCTGGAAAGCAGTACGGCGTCATCAGCATATAACAACACCGGTACCGAAACACCTTTGATCATAGGGGCATCAGAAATTTCATTTTTTTAAATTACGTCGATTTCATTAATAAATAAAATAAAAAGTAGGGGGGCCAAAACACAGCCCTGTCTAATCCCTCGTTTAACATTAAATTTGGGGGTACACTCGCCTTTAGTGCCAAAACGCACACAGGTTCGTAATTTCTCGTACAGCCTGGCGAGGAAAAAATTGATACCCTCAGGTGCTCCTAGCTGTCACAGTGTTGGCCATAATAAAGTATGATCAATTATATCAAAAGCACTACTTAAATCTGCAAAGCAGAGGTATAATGATCCATGTTTAGCTTCAGTGTACTTACCTATCAATAAATCGAGGTTAATACACTGATCAAGTGTGCCCCGCCCCTTCCTGAAACCATACTGGCTAGCGGCCAAAATGTCCTCTTTCCCCACCCACTCTTCTAGTCTAACCAACATAACTCGACTCATGATTTTGACTGAGCAGTCTAGAAGAGAGATGGGGTGGTAGTTTTTTACCTCTGACCTGCTGCCCTTTTTATAAATCGGGATTATAGTGGATTCCCCCCAGGTTTCAGGTGCCTCCGTCCATACTGCTGCATTAAATATGATAGTCAGGATGGGGCTCCACAACTCTGGGGCTGCTTTGTAGATATCGATAGGTACTCCATCAGGTCCCTGGGCTTTTCCCCCTTACTAGAACGTATGCCAAGCTCAACCTCACTAACAGTAATATCCAGTGGTAAAACAGCCCATCTCCCTGGCAAAGTGTCTACACAACTGTCAGAGTTAAAAATTTCAGAAAAGTGTGAAACCTACCCATCACTGGGGATATTAGAAGTCAGCTCTGGAATGTTATCCTCTTTGAGGAAAGGGGAGTTTATAGTAGCCCAAAATAACGTATTATTTGATAGCTCAGCGGCTTGGTTGAGGGAATCCCATGCCTGCTGCTGCAGCTCACCCTTCCTCCGTTTCATTGCTTGCTTGTAATCTAATCTTAATACAGATATAAGATTAGTATCCCTAGGCTTTTTAACAAGGGCATGTTTTAACTCTGTCAGTAAGGTAGTACACATATGGTCAAACCAGCCCGGGCCGTTTCTGTGCTGTACACTCTTAGTTCTAGTGAACCTGGCATCAATAATTTTATTAATACCGTTAAAAGCAAGTAAAACCCGCTCAAGATCAGCACTGTGATCAAGGATAAGGGTAATATCAGACAGACATTCTTTGACAATAAAGTGTATTGTTTCTTCAGCTTTCTCCCCTACCCATCTTAGTCTCACACCATTTGGTCTGTGTGGCTCCACATTGGAAACGATTGTTCCTATTCCAACAGAGCTTCCACCCCAGAAAGTACATTCTAGAATAATACAATTGTGGTCACTTAAAGAAGTGACTTCTATCCTGGGAGGAGTACAGTGGGGGATAATGTTAGAGGAAACAATCACATGATCAATGACTGAACTGGTCTGCTGATTCTTAAAAGTAGGAATAATAAATCCACTTTCGTCGCTGGAGAAATCCAAGATTTCCAAATCATGGCAACCCATAAATTTATGTAATGATTCTCCATAATTGTTATGTTTAAAAAGCAGATCGTCCGAACCGGCATTATTAATAAATCCACATACTTTTTGGCTAGAGAGTTCACATAGCGGTATATTAAAATCACCCACCCAAAAAAAAACAAATATGATATTTGTTTCTGTATTCAAATTGTCGATAACATTAGCCAGATCATTTATAACTAACTAACTAGAATTATCAAAAACATTGTTATAGTAATTTACTAATAAAATATTACATCCATGATCCTCCTGAAGCCAAAGAATCTGCACAAGGGCTCCCGCAGTTAAATACCTTTTTACTTTAATTGGCCGCTTAATTCAAATTAATATCAAAAGGCCGCCTTTCGCTCTCCCCGAAGTAGAACATTGCGCCAACAGGTTATAGGAGACAAACCCATCATAATTTACTTCTTCTCTACACCAGGTTTCCTGGAAACAGAGGATGTCATAAGTATCAATAAAGTTTTTCCACCCCAGGACATTATCCTTGGATTTCCATCCGGCAATATTCCAGCTGACGATTGTAACACCTTTAGTACCACTTGTTCGGTTCCCAACCAGGTTAATAATTTCGTTCGGGCCACCACCCACATTGGGGTTTCCATTTATTATATCCCCATTGTCGTTTATAAAAATAGGATCGGCCCTCATTGCTGGTACTGAGTCTATACATTTTTCACATATTTTGGTCACCTGAGTGTCTGAATTCTCACACAGGAGGGACCGACAGACCGGGGTAAGTCAATCGTTGGAATCCAGGGAGCTTAGGGCTTGATAACGATTTTGAATGGGAACCTCACAAACCGGGCGATTAATAGGTATAAAAGATCTACTTCTGTTATTATCAGGGGGCGCTTTAATTAGATGGCTATAAAAAAAGCCAAGTGGGCGAACACATATGCCATTCTCGTCAGAAGGTAAGGAAGCAGCTCTTAACAGGACAGTTGCTACATGTTGGGGGTATCTAAAATTAACAATAACACAATCACCCCTGCAATTCTTTCTAGAATTGCCAATCCAATTTATCCTCCTGATTGTTATTATTTGGTCAGAATAGGTAATTGGGAAGCCACATTGCTTATGCAGCCAAGAAACTGTTTTGTTTTTGAGGGATTCACGTGTTTCCGGTTGAGACTGCATCGGGTGTTCACATGACGGTACATTGCTTAAGACAACCACATGGGGAGCACAGTCGGGGGGAAGATTAATAAAATGACTTTTCTTTGCTTCTATCAGTCCCACCCTACTAGTTGGTTCTACTTCTACCTGTGTATTTTGGCGGGCTTTAGGAGGGGGGATAGGCGCGACTACTTTATTTACACTTACCCCTGCATTGGGTATCGTGAGGCTGTCATTAACGATTTCAAAATCTTTCTCCGCCACCCTGGATTTACCAGACGAGTTAATATGAATATCCAAGAGGCCTTCTAGTCTTAGTACTACTGCAGAGATCTGATCAAGTTTGGTAACTAGGGGTTTAACGATCTGCTCTATCTTCGCATCCATGATACTAACAAGAAGATCAAGTTGCTCCGAGTTCATTTTAACTGTACCATTCTTATCTGTTGACTCCTCATTACCCATGATACTTTTAGGTGGTGTTTCTACTCTTTTCTTATTGCGATTTCCCCCACGTTTCGTTTGTGCTTTCCTACTCGCCCTTGTTACTCTGGGGGGCGGGGAACACAATATTGAGGCATCATAAGATGTATCCAGTAAATCCTGGGTAGACAGTTATTGGGCTGGCACTTCCGTTTCTGGGGCATCAAGATCACATGATCCACAGTTATCCCCCGATGCCGCTACTACCAGTGGGATGGGCGACACAGGGGATGCAACCGGTGATCTCCCCCGGCCAAATGATAATCTCCGCTCTTTGTTAATTTTACTAACCACTTTCACTAGGTAGTTATCTAGCGTGGCGGTCACAGTTGGAGTATTTATAGCCTTATGTTTCGACATTGTTATATCTAGGTACAAATCCTTGAGAATTTATATTTGAAAGAAAGCTATCATGAGTTTGCAAAATGTTGGAAAATAAAACTAAAATGAGTTAATGACGGGTCAAGTTCCAAAGACTTATAAGTTCCACAATGGTAAAATGTTTCAATGTCTCACTTAGCAGGTAAAGATGTCCTTGGGTGCAATGTGCAGGGTCTGTGGCCCAGCCGAGCCTCGTTCTGCCCCGGACTGCCACAGACTGTCCCGCCCTTGTCCCGGGCTTCTCCCGCACTGCTCCCGCGCGCGACTCGCGGGGCGAGAGGCGCTCCGCCTTCATAAGCGCCTCCGGGCGCGTCGGTGGCGTGGGTGATTAGCGCCACCCCCTAGGCAGCTGGGAAATGTAGTTTGACTACAGCCGTTCCCCTCATGGCGTGGCGGTGATGGCGTGATGGCGTGGCGGCGATGGACAGTGCCGTTCCCCTCACTCCGTGCCAACAGGAATCGAGAGATGTCAGGTAAAGAATGCTGTTCCCCTCACGGCTCACGTCCTGCACAAAGCGCTGACCCCCAGGAGCTCTGGCGCTCCGCCTTCATGAGCGCCTCCGGGCGCGTTGGTGGCGTGGGTGATTAGCGCCACCCCCTAGGCAGCTGGGAAATGTAGTTTGACTACAGCCGTTCCCCTCACGGCGTGGCGGTGATGGCGTGGCGGCGATGGACAGTGCCGTTCCCCTCACTGCGTGCCAACAGGAATCGAGAGATGTCAGGTAAAGAATGCCGTTCCCCTCACGGCTCACGTCCTGCACAAAGCGCTGACCCCCAGGAGCTCTGGCGCTCCGCCTTCATGAGTGCCTCCGGGCGCGTTGGTGGCGTGGGTGATTAGCGCCACCCCCTAGGCAGCTGGGAAATGTAGTTTGACTACAGCCGTTCCCCTCACGGCGTGGCGGTGATGGCGTGATGACGTGGCGGCGATGGACAGTGCCGTTCCCCTCACGGCGTGCCAACAGGAATCAAGAGATGTCAGGTAAAGAATGCCGTTCCCCTCACGGCTCACGTCCTGCACAAAGCGCTGACCCCCAGGAGCTCTGGTGCTCCGCCTTCCTAAGCGCCTCCGGGCGCGTTGGTGGCATGGGTGATTAGCGCCACCCCCTAGGCAGCTGGGAAATGTAGTTTGACTACAGCCGTTCTCCTCACGGCGTGGCGGTGATGGCGTGATGGCGTGGCGGCGATGGACAGTGCCGTTCTCCTCACGGCGTGCCAACAGGAATCGAGAGATGTCAGGTAAAGAATGCCGTTCCCCTGACGGCTCACGTCCTGAACAAGGCGCTGATTCATAGTCAAATTTGGATAGTTTTAAAACTTGCACAACATCTTTAAAGTCTGATTCAGAGATAAAAGGTTCATTTCCTCTAACCAGTCTCAACTGATAGCTGGAGCTGCTGGCTGTATTGTTTATGTATTGATAGAGATTGAGTTGGTAATCAAAAGTAAAGCCATGGGATTTTGAACTGCTGGTAATGGTCGGGTACAATCACGGATGACAGTGGAATCAAACCATTGCTGGCCAAGAGAGGAACCGGCTTGAGATGAAATCAGTAAGAATTTTATGGCAAGACCGGAGGCTCCTATTATGCTTTCTAATCTTGCATTTAATTGCACAGCAGCCAAGATAAGCAAAAAACTACAGTTCCCAGAGGGCCAGAGAACAAACTGGGCCATGGGAATGAGAAAAAACGAGAGTGAAGTAACCAATCACGGAGGACCTAACAGATAAAGACCCTAACTGACTGCGCAGCTTCCTCTTTTCTTGCTGCTCGCAGTCAGATAAGTGTCTTTATCTTTGCTCTCAGACTTATTATTGTTGACGTTATTGAATTATGCCCGTTTTCATGCCCGTTTTCATGATGTTTATCTTCTATTTGTAATGCGCGACCTCGCCCTGCTGCCTTGACGCTCTCAGCGTGTTTTTCTAACGCTCCGGTGCACGTTTCCTCGCCCCCCCCCCTTCCTCTGGGCTCCCTTTGGTAGCTCCCTGGCTCGCGCTGCTTCGCGCGTCTTCTCTAACTCCCTCTCACCTCCCTGAGGCTTCTCCGGCCCCGGCTCCTCAGCGTGTCGGCGTTTTCGGTCCTTTGGCTCTCTGCTTCCTGGTTGTGCCTCGTGTGAGGCTCGGCTGACGCTCTCTGCTCGGCCCGCCTTCTGACACGCCCCTGCAAGACAATTTAACCCTCGCCTGCCTCTCCTGCTTTTCTGGTGTTTTCTGCCATAACCTGAATATGGAACACGATCGTTCCTCAGAGGAAGTCCCTGCCGAGGACCCCCAAAATTTAAAAAAAGGCTTAAATAAATTTATTAATAACTCTGTTGAGTCAGCTGTGGAAGTCTCCATGAAACGAATGTCCAAAAATATGGAGAACTCCATGTTAAGCATCATGTCCAAACTATTGGCCCAATCTGCGGGGGAAAGCAGAAAACGAAAGGTGGACCACTCTGCTCAGCTCGTGCCCCTAAAAAAGCGTCGTTGATTGGCGAGTCTTCCTCGCTCTTGACTGAGGACTTAGTGCCTCCCAGGCCTCCTACTAAGGAGGGGTTTGTTGGTTCCGAGGGCAAACGAAAACAAAAAGATAAACATGCAGAGTCTCCTAGGAAAAAATTGGTCATTTCCACCATAATGGACACTGATGATGATGATGATGATAATATGGATGACGCTGATAAATTATTTGACATGTTTGACATTGCTGACCCTTCTACCCCCCCTTCCAAATCTGCTAAACTAGATTCTTTTTCTTTTGAGCCAGTCTTTGACACTGAAGGCTTTCCCATGTTTGACCCCTCTTCTATTCGTCACCCGAATTCCACGGAATAGCTTCCTTCTCATCATGTCGGAGAATATATTTCGGCCAGATTGCGTCTCCCTCTGGAGTCCGCAGTGTGCGATCCAGGCTCAAATCTGAGTGCCCTAAACGAGCTCTTCCCGACAAAATCACATTAGTTCCTTCCATTGATCAACCACTTCTCACCTTCTTTTCCAAGTTTGGCAAGGACCCCCGCAGAGGGGTAGACAAGGCTTGGTCCACTTGTCAGGACAAGTTGCTGGACGTTGTGGGTCCTCTACCCCGTGTCTTTGATTTGGCGGAAGCCGCCCGTTTAGAGGGTACGGAACTCTCTGCAGAAAAGGTCTCCATGTGGGCACAACGCGCCTTTTGTCTCCTAGGGAATGCGAATTCTGCTATTACTCATGAGCGCCGCAAAGGTCTCCTTATCAAATTGGATCCAAAACTCTCGAATCTCGCCCCTATGGATCCTGGCCCCAAGGCTAATGGTCTCCTGTTCGGGACCTCAGCAGATTTGTCTCCACTTTTGCTTCATTGGATAAAGCCCAACAAACCGTAAAAAAGGTTTTCGCCCCTCTGGTTTTTAGACGGGCCGGCAGAGGCAGGGGCCGCTCTTCCGGCCGTCCCTACAATCAAGGCTCCAGAGGGTCGTCCAATAACAACCAGGACTACAAGCCACAATTTTATCCCCAACGTGGCCGTGGCTACAGAGGCAGAGGTCAAAGAAACTATCGTCACAACAACTCCAACCAACAAGGTAAGCCTCTCTTTTTCCCCTCCTGTGGGGGGTCGTTTAAAGCTGTTCCTTCCAAAATAGTGTGCTCTCAGCTCGGACCCTTGGGTCTTAAACACAGTCCAAGGCTACCTAATCGAATTTCTCTCCCCTCCCGTTCAAACTTTCTTTCCTCCTCCCCTAGTTTTCTCCTCTCTCATGGCCTCTCAGATTTCAAACGAAATCGATGCTCTTCTTCTAAAACAAGCAATTCAAATTTTTCCCTTCGACTCCTCAGGCTTTCTAAGCTCCATTTTTCTGGTTCAAAAGAAAAACAAAAAGCTCCGCATTGTCATCAACCTGAAGTGGTTCAACCAGTTTGTTGTTTACCGCCATTTCAAAATGGAAACAATTTTGCATCTAAGAGACACACTTCGCCCAAACGACTGGATGGTCCGTTTGGACCTTCAGGATGCTTACCTCACAGTACCCATTCATCACTCCCAATGGAAGTTTCTTCAATTCCAATGGGCAGGTGTCAACTACTGTTTCACCTCTCTTCCCTTTGGCTTATCTTCCGCGCCCTGGTGCTTCACAAAACTCTTAAAACCAGTGGTCGCTTATCTTCGATCCCTTGGCACAAGGCTGATAATTTACTTGGACGACATCCTTCTCATGAACTCCGACAAACAGAGTCTTCTCTCCGACCTGCTCTTGACACAATCTCTTCTTTCAGACCTAGGTTTCCTGATCAACACAGACAAGTCCTCTCTCATCCCGTCTCAGAACATGGAATTCTTGGGTTTTCTGGTGGACTCTGCAGCAGCGTCCCTTCGCCTACCTCTCTCCAAAGTCTCCAAGATCAAAGCGGAGATTGTTTCCGTTCTTCAGTCCTCTCTCTTATCTCTCCGGTCCCTGGCGAGGATCGTCGGTCTCCTCTCCTCCTCCATTCAAGCCATCTTCCCTGGCCCTCTTCATTATCGCGCTCTTCAGCGCCTAAAAATAAAGCACCTAAGACAAGGTCTCGCTTATTCGGATCTCGTTGCCCTAGATCCCGAATCCCGCACCGAGCTTCAATGGTGGACAGACCATTTAGATGCGTGGAACGGCCGGACTATCTTCGCCACTGCCCCAGATCTTGTCTTAGAATCCGATGCAAGCCTGTCGGGTTGGGGCGCCCGATGTGGACCAATCTCGACTGGAGGTTCATGGTCCGCCGAGGAGTCCAAGTTGCACATCAACTGTTTAGAGATGCTTGCAGGTTCCTTTGCGATCAAAAGCCTTTCAAAGAACGGAATTCGCTGTTCAATCCTCCTCCGTATGGACAATGTTTCTGCGGTCCGCTATATCAACCATCTTGGCGGAACCAGGTCCAAACCTCTGGCGGACTTAGCGAAAAGTCTGTGGGAATACTGCCTCGCCCATCACCTATCCTTGTCAGCGGAGTATCTCCCTGGAGATCTCAACACTGTGGCGGATTGGCACTCGAGGTTTCTTCGAGATTCCAGCGACTGGAAGCTCTGTCCATCCGTCTTCCTTTCTCTCTCCCATCTTTGGGGCCCTTTCTCTATTGATCTTTTTGCATCCCGGCTCAACTCCCAATTGCCCCAGTTCTACAGCTGGCGACCGGACCCTATGGCTTTGGTGACAGACGCTTTCCTGCAGGATTGGTCTCGTCATTTGCATTATGCCTTTCCCCCCTTTCGGATGATCAACAGGGTTCACTCTCAAATTCGCCGCCAGTCTTCGTCTCTAGTTCTTGTAGCTCCTTTCTGGCAGGCACAGGTTTGGTTTCCGTCTCTTCTCGAGATGGCAGTGGACTTCCCAGTCCTTCTTCCCTCCTTCAGGGATCTTCTACTCAATCCTCAAGGCGAACAACACAGTCTCATTCTCGACAACTCCCTAACGTTGTCGGCCTGGAAAGTTTCCGGCCTTCCACTTCTAACGTCCTCATTTCACAAGAGGCTTCGATCTTTATCAGCCAGGCCTGGGCCCCTGGAACCTCCAAGGCATACAAATCCGCCTGGTCTCTTTGGGCAAGCTGGTGTTTGGAAAGGGACCTCAATCCCATTTCAGCCCCTCTGAATTTTATCATTAATTTCCTCGCTTCAGAGGCCAGCGCAGGTAAGGTCTATCGCACTGTGAATCTCTATCGTTCAGCCATTTCTCTCAACCACTCCCAGATTGTTGGTAAACCGGTTGGTGCTCACCCTCTAATTTGTCGTCTCTTGAAAGGAGTTCGATGTGCAAAACCGCCGTTGGCTAAGTATACTTCTTTATGGGATGTTACAGTAGTTCTTAAATTATTTACAAATTGGCCTGACAATTCTGTTCTTTCACTCAAAATGTTATCTGCCAAACTTACCATGTTACTGTGTTTAATTTCCATTAAGAGAGTTTCTGATGTTAAGGCTCTAGATGTTTCTGCTCGCCAATTCTCTCCTATAGGTGTATTATTTCAAATACGCAGACGAACTAAGACTAACTTGGATTCAGTGTTTTATCCTTATTTTCCAGCTCATCCCAAATTGTGTGTTGGACAGTGTTTAAAAGTGTACGAAGAAAGGACCGCTAATCTCAGAACGCCCTCTCATTCTCAACTCCTTATTTCCTTTCGTAAACCCCATATCCCTGTCTCCTCTCCTTCCCTTGCCCGTTGGGTCCGTTGGGTCATGTCTCTTGCCCGAATTGATGTCTCCGTCTTCGGGGCTCATTCGGCCAGGGGAGCCATGGCTTCTAAAGCCTTTTAGTCTGGCTCTCGTTTGGAAGACATTCTGAGATCAGCGGATTGGTCCAATGACAGTATTTTTCGCATATTCTATTGTAAACCTGTTCATACTGTGGCTTCTGATGTTGTTAATATGCTTTAAACAAGCATAATAGGAGCCTCCGGTCTTGCCATAAAATGTAGATTTTCCTAGTGTTCATGACGGAAAGTCTTAATTTTATTAAAGAGACGGAGGCGAGTATTATCCCGCCGCAACATTACTAACATTCGTTTCTCCCTCCCTACAGCGAATCCAGCCCTGCCACCGGCTTCGTCTTAGGAGATCTACCCTTCGGCTTCTAAGATCCTCACCTCCACGTTCTCCAGCTCCAGTGCTCCTGGCTCCTTCTTCTGGTGTCCTGCTTGGTCTTCTTCATTGGATTCCTCTGATGCAAGACTTATGTTCCTGGACTTTGGCTCTATCCTTAATTTTGTTCATTTTTCCTTTATTTGATGACATTATATGACTTGCTCGTCAGCGAAAAGAGGAAGCTGCGCAGTCAGTTAGGGTCTTTATCTGTTAGGTCCTCCGTGATTGGTTACTTCACTCTCGTTTTTTCTCATTCCCATGGCCCAGTTTGTTCTCTGGCCCTCTGGGAACTGTAGTTTTTTGCTTATCTTGGCTGCTGTGCAATTAAATGCAAGATTAGAAAGCATAATACTCGCCTCCGTGTCTTTAATAAAATTAAGACTTTCCGTCATGAACACTAGGAAAATCTACATTTAGTTTTAGAGTGATTGCATTTAAGCTGTGGTTGAATGTGATCAAGAGTGGAAGCTGCTAGGGTGGTACCAGCAGGGCAAGAAACAGTATGCTAAAGCTTAGTGTCATTAGTGTATTGGTGGTATAAGGTGTCAGACATTCTGATAATGTCACCCAAGTGTTCATTGGATAGGTAAAGCATGCAAGAGTTAAGACTAAGCCATGAGGGGCACATTACTGGAGAATAAGCGGGTTGAGAATGATTTTTCATTTTAGATTATTTGGGACTGATTGGTTAGGAATTACTTGAATGAGTCCTATACTACGGCTACGAAGGCCTTACCTTCTTTTAATGCATGCATTAGGATACCATGGTCAGCTGTGTCCTCTGTGTCAACTGTGTCAAAGGCAGTAGATAGACGGTGGAGTATTAGCGAACATGAGTCACCTTTGTCCAAAATGCATAATTCATCATCAATAGTTTTCAAGATGGCTGTTTCACCGCTGTAGCCATTTCTGAAGCCAGACAGAAAATCACCAAGGAGATTGTTGTAATGTATACACTATTGCAAATGGCTTTTCATACAGGCTTACAGTGATTTAGCAAGAAAGGGTTGACGTTATTTAGGTTTCTTGGGTCTGAAATAGATTTTTAAAAGAGGAGCTGCTTTGCCTATTTTCAAGGAATCTAGGAAAACTCCTCGTGGGAGGGAGAGGTTGTTAATGTTTGGCAGTGAAGCACAAGAATATATCTCATCTGTTTTGCTGCGCTGGGATGCGGATGATCTGCTGTGTGGTTGGAATGTTTCAGATTCAATTTCAACATGCTGTACGTTTTTAAAAACAGACCAATTGTATAGTGATTTTCTTGTCATTCCAGGACACTGAGAAGTCAAGAGGCCTGGAAGAGATGATTTCCTTTTTTAATGTTGGTGTCAAAAAGTGAATACATTGTTCAGCTGTCTCTTCAAAGTTTGCAGCATGGTTTTGCCATTGGTAAAGATGGCGTTCGGAAGGTAACCTGCGATGACAGGAGAGGTGAGGAAAGTTGCAGACTATAAGGGGTTTTGTTGTTTACCACTGTTTCCATGTGGCAACTCAACAGCATGATTCTAGTTTTGAGTTTTCAACTACAACCCTCCCTGGTACTGCTCAGTTCTTTGTCTGATTCTAGGTGGGGGCTAGTTTACAGCAGCATGCACTATCTTGGCAGGTAAACATGGTCATTCTTGCTTACTCACAGTGCTAGCAGCGTGTTTCCTTTACCGCGTTATTACTCACCTCTCCTCCTTCTTGCTCTAGTCTGCCTGTGATCACTGCTCTTGAGAATCGCTCTACCTTGAAGCTCCTGAGGGGTCGCCTGCTGAATCCTGTGTTGTCTTCTATCTTTCCATACCCATCTTTCTCCCCCAGGGGTACCCCCATTGCCTTGCTTTAGAAAAAGCAAAGTGTGTCACCATTATGGAGAGAGAGTGGGGTTAACATCCGCAACCAGAGTTATTGTCCCAGGAGTAGGTAAGACGGACAATAAGAAAATCATGCAATCATGCGCAATGGGCTTTACAAAGCCTACTGTGTGTAGTGAAGTGTTCACAGCAGTTTTTCAACAATATACAAGTCAGATGACTTTCAGCAAGACCTAAAAGTGCTTCAAAGGGAAAATAAAGTAGGTAGAGAAAGATAGGAAAACAGTGACAAAGAGAGAAAGGGATGAACAAGAATATTTAAGATGGCAAAAAAGAGACGAGGTGTAGTGTGCTGGACTGGGTTGGATTGGGATCAAAAATAGGCCCGGGCATGCTAAAAAAAAGTGGCCCACATTTGCGGATGTTTTCTTAATTTCACTTAGATAAAAAAAAATGCGTGGATGAGTTCACACTGCTGAACCACACATGAATGCAAGTGAGACCATATCTGTTCTGGCCCCCTGCCCAGAGCAAGGGAGAGACACCTCTGCCCATCTGCCTCCAGAAATGCCACTCAGGCCGACACTGAGCCAGTGGAGGTATCCAAGCAGCACAGACAGCCCCCAGGCTGCCCAAAAAACGACCCACAGCTGGAACTCGATAACGCCCCTTCGGCCATTGCCCGAGTGCCCGCGTTATCAACCCGACTCTGGTGGTGAAAGAAAAAGACATGAGGTGGAATCAAAGCATGGCAGCATAGGAATTCGGCAATTCACAATCCGCAGAGCTAGTTTTAGGCACCTCACGAGAATGTTGGGCCCCTGCACGTGTACCTTTTTCATAACTACGGCGCTGCTCCCCCTCCCCCCCTTCCCCAGTAAAGGTAATATAATTCACAGGAAGCTTCTTCCAGAATGCTTGGGACTCCTCAGTACAAAATAGCTGCCATTACAACGATTTATAATCATGACTGTCACAATGTGACGCTAAAGGGACACAAATATATGGGGTGAGGTGCTGCCTTCGTGCTTCAGTGACTGCATTTCCTTTCTCCACACTGTTGAATTGTCTTGCTTGCTCCTGCACAGAAATGATATTCCGGTTGCCTACTGACTGGAATGTTTATTTGCTGAATTTCGATTCTTCTTTCCGGCTACCCTCATTAATGAACACATTTTTATGCATTTTTCCCTCGCGATAAATCTTCACTCCAAAGCGTCCTGGTAAACAGGGCTGTCGATGCGATCGGTTCAAATACCAAAGGAAAAATTAATCCTATTAGGCAGCGGAACCTCCTCGTGTCCCGCATTTTAGCATTTCTTGAAATTTCCTGCTATTTAATCCGCGACCCGAATTTGCATTTGAAAACCGTTTTTCATTTTGTTACTTCGCCGCCGAAGATACTAATTTAATTCCGTGTTTGTTTGATGCTTCTTAAATCCTGGCCGTGTTTATGCATCATCCCCCCTGGTGCCGTTCAGTAATCAAGAATGCTGAGCTGTGTGGGAATTTAATGGCACTTCATGATGTCAGAAAGCAGTGGCCGCCGAACCCAGCAGCACCGCTCTGTATGAATGAGGGTTGCTGCCAATCACTCCATTTTCCAGTGAGTACAGACCCAAACCCTTTCCTTAACAGTAAATCTGAAACAGAGTTTAGTTATTAATAGTACACTCCACCAGAGAATGTAAACTAGACATATATTGAAAATAGTTTGTTTTATTTGACAATTGTTTTAAATAGTTAGGTGTTTACTGAATTCACAAGAAGCGCCATTGTGTTCCATGTTCTCACTTACGTCAACATCCACTTCATGGATTTGAGGCAATGTTACACAACACCCAATAACTCCCCACCCCCTCCCCAGTGTTCTTTCCAGTCCCCATTCCACCCCTTGGGTCAACCAATCTCCTCACATTTTCTCCATCTTCCTCCATAATCCCCTTCAGGTTTGTTGACATTTCTATTGGTGGCATTTGTTATAATCTCCAAAAACCAGTCGCCAAAAGTTAGCAAATTTATATCCTACATCAGGGCAATTGCAAGTTGAACAGAAAATACGTCATGAAAAAACAATATGTTCAGTTTGATTCCATCTCATTCTAAAGTATTATGGAATCTCAATTTATTCTGTTCTATAGTGGAAGAGTCAAACAAGCCCCCACTGAAGCTATACATTTTTTATCTTGCTGTACAAAATCCTCTCTATACATCACATTCTTTCATCATAGGCCGCAAAGTCCTGACTTGATTCTCACACATCTATGGCAATTTCCTTAAACTTCTGGGAATTATTGATGTAGTTTGGCAGGCGTATGCTCTCATCTAAATGTGGTATAATATAAGGATGTGGGATAAAGGCCCAAGCAATACAGTAAGCATTTTAGCTGGAATTAGCCCTGATTTAGAGTTTGGCTGATGGGTACTCTGTCACGAATGTGACGCATATCCCGTCCGCCTTATTACGAATGCCATAGGCATAATGCATTTGTTATAAGGCGGACAGGATATCCGCCACATTTGTAACAGAGTAACCCATCTGCCAAACTCTAAAACAAGCCCTGAATTCTGCATCAATTATTATTATTTCTCTCAAGCCAATTTTTCAACCAGCTCTTTGCACCATTAAGCAGAAGGATCTTTAAATGCTCAATGTAATGAATACATTATCTCCCTCTATGCATTTGTACATGGAAAGTGCAGGAGTGGTATAGATATTTCCTTGTTGCATTGAATCATTTGCTGACTCACTATCTGGTGTCTTCTTTGTTCCAGTTTTGATGCCCCTCTCTTTCAGTTTTCATGAACCATCAGGCAAAGCTGCGCTATAACCACTGACCACTTGAATAAAGTGAGAAAGATTGCTTTAATAGTACAAGTCGGTGTAAAACATTAGATTTTTGGCAACACAATCCAGCCTAATAAAATACCCAACTCACTAATGCAAGAAATTTTGTTACCTGACATTCCATCCCTTAAACCTCCCCCAATCAAACAACGCCAAACAGGCTGTGTTTGACCAAAATAACAGAGAAAAATATTGTGCGGACAAAATATTATGTCAAGAATATCGAGGACAAAAATATTGTGAAGGTAAGTTTCTATGGGTGAGCAAACTTTAACTATACTTAACTCCACATATATGTACCTTGACGATATATACATCTTCAAGGTATGTAGATTTGGAGTTATGGATGGTAAATCTATAGTTACCTCGTTGCACTTATCTTCTCGATATTTTAGCCCTCTATATTTTTGACAATATTCTGTCCACATGATAATTGTTTCCTCAATATTCTGTCAGATAACCCAAGCATACAACCGCCTGCCCCATCTTAAGTCCTGAAAATGCCTTCTGTTTCCTTTCTATTCCCTATTCCCTTAGTCTCTATTATTAACGTTTGTCCCGGTCACTCGTCTTACATATAGGTAGCCTCAAACTCTGTCCAGTGTCCCCCTTCCCACCCGATCTGGAATTGTTTGCTTTATAATGATCCAACTAACAGTGTGTACTCCTACCACTTCTTTCCATGTGTCACAATACCGACCTGTTGACCAAGCTAACCAGTCCTGCTCCACCATCGAAACATACCTTAATGTCCCAGCATCGATTCATATGATACCTCTAGCCCCACACCGCCTTGACAAAAGCAAGAACTGAGGGGAGTGGAGGTTGATTTGCAATTGTCCAAGCTTGAGAGTGAAAGGAAAATTGAGATTTTATTAAATACTCAGAGGTTCGGAATTATTGCAGTCCCTTTAAATGTACTCACAAACTTTGCCTTTGCCTGCAATATTTCTTCCATTGCCCCTTTCTATAGCAATGCCTGAAAACCCTGTTTATGTTTTTAATAGGTTATCTGACGTGGTAATCAATCCTGAACTGGACATAGTGAAACTCTATTCTGTAACAACCCATTACACCCAAGGATTTAAAGTTATCCTCCTCCTGGCACTCAAGTGGTACCTCAACCCACCTCCAACCTTTGGAGGGAAACAATTGGAATGGGACCTGAGATATTATCTGAGCTCTGCCCTCTGCCACAATTGTTCGTTTCTCTGGCCCCTCTTTCTCTCTGAAAGTAGTAACCAATAGTAACCTTTCAATCCCACTTTCCCATGATCATCCTCACCTGCTATTGCATGCCTGTTGCTCCTTGAAAATGTCTTTAGTTTTATATTGGCTGTATTGATGGATCTGTAAATAAAATACAGCCCTCTCCAGTTCCTACCAAAAACACGGCATGTAAAAAGTTATTCAGTAGCACTCTGGACCTTACTTTGATTGATTAAATTACTGTATATTTCCACAGTTATGTAAGACAATCATCTTTAAATAAAAGTATTTTTGCCCTTTGCCCATCTTCCACCACAGCCATATCAACTAACTTAGGACTGAATCTTATGAGTATCGTTTTTTTCCTTTCTGCTGCCATTGTGGAACAACATTCCCAATTAAATATATAGCATGCTGAATCCAGCCCTTCAGGGTGCCAATGCCAATTAAGGTGCCTTTAGAGACATCCTCTTCTGTCACAACGAATATGCATTTAAATGGTCCAATCACATCCAATAATTTATCCAAACGTATCTTATTAAGGATTTCTTTAACATAATTTTTGAGTTGTTGCCCAGTTTGATCATACATTTTGCTATTTTCAGGTCCAGCTCTGGAGTGTGGCATATTTGATCTGCAACAGTACTGAGACCTTAAAAGTTCTATTTTCTCTACCTCCAATGGGTTCACAACTTGGAATGTTAATATTTGGCCACATGATAGTGCCCATAATTCCCTAGATCTATGATGGTGAATCCCGCCCGGCTCAAACATCTCTCCATCTTTGCAGTCCCTAATTACATCCTTTCCTATGTCTCCATCATCTACATTATCACCAAACAGGTCAATGACTAGATCACGAGTGTCCTGCAACAATAAACCATCCTTCAAGAAACCATTCTATGAATCTGAAAGTGCCATCTTTTCCGCAGACTTTCTTATTCAAATCAAGAAGTTGACCAATGCCTGCCTGCTCCAGGTGTGCAGAACGTGGCTCAAAGACCATCTGTCACAATGTATCTTCACTTAGGCCCATATGTAAAATAGGAAATTGCATTTTTTAACTGGTCGAATTGCAATTTCGGGCCATTAAGAAATGCATAAGAGTCATTCCTAATGCACAAAGGTATATATGCGGTTGAAAATTGCAATTTCTACCCTGTAGAAATCACAATTTGCAATTCCCAAAGTAGGAAATCTCAAATAGGGATTTCCTATTTGCGATTTCCTAAGCACATGTACATAGGATTTCCTAAATGAGAAATTGGCATTTAGGAAATTTTATTACTATTGAATGTATTCCAATGGTAACCATGTGCAAATACAATAAAAGTCCCCAAAAAGCTGTTTTAGCAGTGCCATATATGGTGTGCCATTGACCTGATGGCATATAGAAGGGGGGCCTAAGGCCCATAGGTAAGATAGGTTTAGCATTTCCTAAATAGGGATTTCCTATTATGAAATTGCACATCTGGAAATGTAAGCTTTTCGTACCTACGGGCCTTAGGCCCATAGGTACCAAAGGTTTTGCATTTCCTAAATAGCAATTATTTAGGATTCGCTATTTAGGAAATGCAAAATGGAAGTTTCGTACATAAGGGGCCAAATCCATTATTGGGCCAGCCCAGAAGTACCCTGGTTAATCCCTGCCTCCCTTGGACAGTGGATTACACCACTCGCCCTAAAAGCCAGGGAGATCTCATACCACTTCAATTTCCCCAGGGCTAGTGACGAACGAGATGGTACAGTAACCACTGATTATTTGAATTTAGAGAGATAGGCTATCTTAATAGAGCAGAACTCTGTAAAACATTAGGGGCTCTATTACAAGTCAGGCGGTCCACGGACCGCCAAACTCGTGGGGGGGTGTCGGTCTTTCGACCGCCCTATTACAATTAGGATTTGTGAGACAGATAACAGCACAGCCAGTATTTAGGAGTAACTACGGTTCAGGCAAACCGCATTTTATTAGATGAAAATTATTTAACTAAACAATTTGTAAGTGTCTATACGGTGTATTGGTTGCTTCATTTCAAAAGGCAGCAGTTTATATATTCGGTGCATTTTAAGATACAGGGAATTAATAATTTTGTATCACAATTATAATAAGTTGTCTATCTTTGTACATATGTTGATGGCATTTCGACCCTTGGAAGGATAAAAGGGTCTCATCAGGACTGAAATTGGGCATCTAGTTTTATCCATTCCGCTAACGCCTCTAAAGCAAAGGCAATAAGCATCGGCCCGTTCTTATCGGAAAGTCTCAGGAGAGGACTTCATTTACTTTGATCCATGCCTTAGGGTTTGCTTAAAGTAGTTTGACTCATATAAGGAATTCGGGCCCAAGCTTCATTTTCTTAAGGATCTCAACCAGGAAAGGCCATTCTTCTGAGTCAAAACCTTTATTTGGATCCAACGAGACCAGGGCCAGGGAGTCTCCCAAAACCTCGTAGCCGCTATGTTGTGGTTTAAGTGGCATCGGTTGAGCTTTGTAGATCCATTGGGCATGAATCCATTCTGGTCTGGATGTACCAGATCCAGTATCACTTTACCAAGTCAGTTTGCTAGGGCTTTTGCCAGTATTTTTGTTAGGAGGTAAGGAGGGAGATTGGCCGGTAGGAGTCTCAGCGATCTATTCAGTCCTGGGATTTTGCCGGGTTGCAGTTGTGTGGGAGCCAACCGAACCTCCCCCACTGTTAAGCCCTCTTCTAAAGTCATTGCCCACATGGATAGTCTTGGACGAATTATCTTAAGTCTGTTTTTGGCGGGTGTAGTTTCTTTGAATAAAAGAGGTACATGTGGCCCGCCAGAGCAACCACTCTGGCCTCACGGCCACAGGTGGGCGTGCCGTCCGGAGCTATGATGACTTGGATATTGTTCCTTTCTCGTTCCCTGCCACGAGCCATGCCAAAAGTCTACTCACCTTATCTCCAGTCTCGTATATGCATTTTTGCTGTGCCATGTAGGTCTGCTACGTAGGCCTGCTTGACCATATGCATTGCCATTGCCTGATATTCCTCTTGTTTCAGTGCATTGCAGGCATATGTTGCCATTGAGGGCTGCTGGAGATACTCCTCTCTAGGTCTAAAAGGTCCCTTTCTATTGCCTCGCAGTGTTCCCCTCATTTCCTTGTATCTCCCACTTTCCCGGATATTATCACTCCCCATATAGTGACCTTGTAGGCCTCCCACAGTGTGGATGCTTCCTTTACTGAAGCAGAGTTCTATGTATAATAATGTTTAGTGGCCTTATGTTGGCGCTCTATTTCTTTTTTGTCAGTCAATTGCCATGTATCTACTCTCCATTCTCCCTTCCCTCGTACTTTCCAGGTCTCTAAGTGGATGCTAAGGGGGGAGTAGTCTGAAATTCACTATGCTTTATATTCTGCCTCCTAAAATCTATGGAGTTTTGAGGCCAGGGTAAAGAAATAGTCAATATGAGAGTTACTATCAGGCGCTCCTGAGTAATAGTACTAGCCAAGTCATGATCCATGTAATGTCCTCCAGATGTCTCCTATACCCAGTGCTTGCATGAAAGAGTGGAGTTTCCTGGCTAAGAACAGGGATGTTTGCCAAGTAGCAAGTCTGTCTGGGCCTAGGTCCACTGACATATTAAAATCCCCCTTAATATAGTTAGCGCCTGCAGTAATTCCATAAGTAGACAACCCAGAATTTGCAATGTGTCTGTTTGTAACCCAGGCGGGACATATACATTTACCAGCAGTATTATTTCTCTATCTCATTGTCCCAGCACTGCAGTGTAGCAACCCAAGTCATCTGTTCTAGTGACGTGAAAAGCTGTCGCTCTCCTAATCAGAATCGCCACTCCCCTGGAGCCTGTGGTGTAGCCAGAGTGGCTCACTACCATACATTTTCCTCTGTTTAGTGCCTCACATGTAGCGCCTTTCATGTGCGTTTCATGAAGGAAAACTATATCTCCTGCATATCTGACCAGCGCCTTCATTACTAGACGCCAATTAATTTTGCTGCCCAGTCCGTTTACATTCCACGTCAACAGTTTCAACGTGTCATTTGTCATATTCATTCATATTCATTAAATCTGGTCCCCTTTGCATCTCTATCATTTTACCCCAGATCGTGTGTGTCCTCCTTGAGTCCTGTGCTTCTTGTAGTGTTTTGTAACTGAATAATATGTCCTCAACTCTGTCCCCACCTTACCTTACAGTGTTGCGATCTTTGAACTGACCTCCACCCCAATTCATGGTACGTCCATCACCCATTCATATGAAAGTTTAGTATAGTAACATTAACATTTACAGATAGTTCTGCAGAATGATAATATACTTCTCGACAGCAAACCTCCAAACCAGATACCTCCCTGGAGTTGGCCTTCAAAGAACGATGCGACAACTTTGCCAACTTCTTTGATGATAAGATCTCCAAGATCGAACACTCTCTGACCACCAACCACTCCCTTCCCCCTCACAGCAAACAAGGTGGGTTGCTTGATAGCGCCCCTCCTCCCTCTATTAAACCCTGGTCACTCTTTCAGCCCATCCTAGAAGAAGAGATAGTCAAACTTATCGCCACCTCCAAACCTTCATCTCACACACTTGACCCCCTTCCTGCTCAACTCACCAAAAAACTAAAACTCTCCCTTGCCCCTCTATGGTGCAGGATTATCAACAGTTCCCTAAAAACTGGAGTAGTCCCAGACTGTTTGAAAGTGGGACAAGTCATCCCTCTACTAAAAAAACCTGGCCTGGACAAAAACGACTTAAACAACTTCAGACCCGTCTCCAACCTTCCTCTTCTCTCCAAAATCCTAGAAAAATGTATTCTCCATCAACTAACTCGGCACTTGGACAATACAAGTTTCCTCGACTCACATCAATCGGGATTCAGGAAAGGGTGCAGCACAGAAACCGCAATCCTCAATGTAATTGATGATCTACACAATTCACTGGACTCAGACCATTGCTCCCTCCTCATTCTCCTAGATCTATCGGCGGCTTTTGACACGTTCGACCACATTCTTCTCCTCAAAGCTCTGGAAGAAAGGGCTGGACTTGACGACGTGGTCCTTAACTGGTTCTCCTCATTCTTACACAACCGCTCACAAAAAATCAAAATCAGAAGGTCCGAATCCGACCTCCACCCAACCATAAGGGGAGTACCTCAAGGCTCAGTGCTCTCCTCCCAACTCTTTAACATTTACATGTAACCCCTCACCACCCTACTCAGAAAAGCCAACATGCCCTTTCACCTCTACACTGATGATACACAACTCTACCTGGAAATGTCCTCTTCTAAAGACATCCATAGACTAAATGAAACACTAAAGGAGGTCCAACGTTGGCTATCAAGCAACCATTTAAAGCTTAACCCGGACAAAACTGAACTACTTCTTATCTCGAACAAAGAAGAGGACCCACAAACGAACGAATGGCTAAGAGATATTGATGCGCTCAATGGGAACCTCTCCTTGGCTGACTCGGTCAAGTCATTAGGCATCACGCTAGACTCTAAACTTGATCTGACCAAACACATCAAGATTTCGGCCAAGAGTGCCTTCCTTAACTTGAAACTGCTAAACAAAATTAAACCTTTCATTCCATCCAAAGATCTCAAACAAGCCATCCAAGCATTGGTTCTGTCAAGACTAGACTATGGAAATGCAATTCTCTCGGGAATTCCCCAAACTCACCTTGCTCCTCTGAAAACAATGATCACTGGAATAAAGAAATTCGATCACATTTCTCCGGCACTAAAATAACTCAAGTGGCTACCTATAGAAATGCGGGCGAACTTTAGAACAGCCTGCCTCACCCATAAAGCCCTTCACACAGGCAAACACGAATATCTGGCATCCAAACTCAGAAAAGCGGGTCAGAACAGGACTCTCAGAAGCTCTAACACCCTACTTCTTATCCCACTCAAAGCACGAAAACAAAAAACCACGGCCAGGTCCTTTGCCGGGAATGGCCCCAAAATATGGAACTCTATCCCCCCCACATCAGAACTATTCCTTACTTCCCGAAATTCAAAAGCCAACTCAAAATCCTTTTCCTCGACCGCTCCCTATAGGAACAGATAGGAACCGCTTGGAGTGCTCAAAACGCCTTGGCTCTTACCTTCGATGCGGTTGGCCATTTCTACTTGACTTGTATCCTGAACGCATTGCTGACTGTATTATATTTGCTTTCTTTTGCACGGCTCTCTACTTGTAAAGCGCTCCGATAACTTCTGGTCATGCTAGCGCTATATAAAACTTCTTAAATAAAATTTGCACCAGAAGCCCCCACACCACCAACCCGCAGCTTAGCCAGGCACCCACAAGGAGCTAGTCGGCTGTCATTGGTGTGAAAAAAAGTAGCAGTTGTTCGTCATCTGATTCTTCAGGTTCTGAGCCGTCATATATCTGGTTCTCTCTCTCTCTCTCTCTCTCTCTCTCGCTCTCCCCCCCTACTTTGTCCCATTCAAGTTTGGCTTGGTTTACAGGGCGCAACAGGGTGCGCCTATGGGTTTTGCAACACTCTTTATATCTTGCCAGCGCTCAGGCGGAGTTGTGATTATTTCCTCTGGCACTGGATAGCCGCGCCTTTCAACCACTCCCACCTCCGTAGCAGTATCAAAACACATGGGATGCACCCTTCACAAGTATTCGCCGCTTTCCATGGAAGACCAGAGCATAATGGAGAACTAGTTGGCATGGGTGCTGCTTGACCATGATGAACGTTTCTTGTTGTTGTTGTACCATTGTGGTGTAGTCTGGGTAGATATTGATGTAGCTCCTGTCTATCTGCCAGGGTCCATGTGCGCGTGTCTTTTGTAGCAGAGCATCTCTGTCGTGGAAATCAAGTAATGTGGCTACAGCGGCATGTGGTGGTGCGTATGGCTGTTGTGGTCTGCCGGGGACTCTGTTGGCGTGCTCCACTGTGAACCAGTGGGATGTTTTATCTTCGCGCACCATCCAGCAGCAATCCTCCACGAAGATCTCCATGCTGGGGCCTTCTTTCCCATCTAGAATTCGCACCAGGCGGATGGTGTTGCAGCAAGACCTCCCCGTCAATTCTTCCTCTCAGGGAACCTTTTTCTTTCTCCAATAACTGTATTTGGGAGGTGTGGTCAGTGATTGCAGGCTGGGCTTGGGACAGCGCAGATTCTGCCACTGCCACCCTCTCCACTCATTTCTTGTGGTTGGCCCGTAATATACCCACATCCTGTACTACTGTATCTATTTTGTGCCCGAAGGCGCTTCTGGGACCTGCTCAACCAGTTACGGCATTGGTGCGTGTTTGTCCCCTTCGGTCAGGGTGGATCATCCTGCCGGGGTGGTTTGGTTATCTTGGCTAGTTCATTGGTGCTGTGGCTCAGTGTGGGGGCAGAATCTACCTAGGCACCACAAAGGTTGCGTTGGAGGGACAAGGTTGTGTTGGGGGCCACAGGGTTGCCTCTGGTAGCTACCTTCACCAGTTATCTGGGTGGGGTGTGTCTGTAAACTCTACAACTTGCATTCCTCCTGGGGATTCATACCAGATAGGCTGAACCCCTTACAGAAGCCCCCGGCATGGCACCCGGGACACGTGCACACTCGCCATTTCACTACTCATCCTTTTCCCCCTCTAACCAGCAGGTTCTGGTCCTCCAAGGGGCTTCTTCTTCCGCTGCAAAGTATTGGGGACAAGGGACATCGCTGACTGGTGCCCCAGCCTGAAGGGGTCAGCTCAAATAGGAGATCTCCCATTCTTTCCCTTGATGTTGGGATTGTGTACAAAAGTTGCACCCAATTGACAATGTTCCATGGTATCTCCATATGGGTCAAGACTGAAATCAAATAGTTCTATTCAGTAGAATTGAAAGCATTGGACGGGTCTAAGACTACAGCCGCTGCATCCTTTCTGGGGTCTAGGTAGTGTATGAGGGCAAATAGTGTATGCAGGATATGTGTTGTGGCTCTAACCGGTATGAATCCTGCCTGGTCTGGGAGTAACCAAATCTGGCAGAAATAGGAGCAACCCGTGAACCAGAGCCTTACCCAGTATTTTTGCATTTAGGTTTCTGAGGAACAGTGGTCTATAGGACACTGGATGGATGGGATATTTACCAGGTTTCAGTAATGTGACTATCATTGACTCACGCACCGACAAGGGCAATGTTCTCTGCTCCAGTGCATCGTCGTAGACTTGGAAAAGTTGTGGGGCAGGAGGTTTGCATAGAGTGTATAAAGCTCTGCTGGGAGATAATCTCTCCCTGGTGCTTTACCTGTGGAGAGCCCCTCTATTGCAGCACTGATTTCCTCAAGGAGGAGGGGTTCCTCCTGAAAGTGTTGTAATGGGCTCTCAATCCAGGCTACAGCTATGCGCTTGGAATAATGTAGTTTTCTTGCGATCTGGATGTTCTCAATGCATAGAGGCTAGACTAATAGTAATGTAGCTCTGCCAGTATGGCATCTGAACAGTAGAGAATGGTACCATCCACTTTCTGCAAGAAGATGATTGCCTATGTATGTCTCTGGTTGTGACAGAACTGCAGGAGTTTTGCTCAGTCTCTCTGCCACCCCGTATGTCCTGGCTCTGGCATGTTTGTGTGAATGTTTAAGTTCCAGGTCTACTGCCTCTATATATTCAGAGTGCTTTTACCTGTTCTTGGCTAGTATATCAGGTGATAGTGCGGTGGTGTAGTGCTTCATAGTTCTTTAAGCTCCTGCTAAGACCGATCGAGGCTACTGTGTAGAGCCTTGCAGATGCCATGCTGTTTGGCAATGCATATGTACCTCAGGTACGCCTTAAAGGCGTCCCAGATGATGCCCAGAGAGTGTACAGACCAGCCGTCATTGATTTGTCAGTATGTTAGTATTTAGCTTTTAAATTTGTCAGTGAAAACTGTGTCTAGTGGGGACTGAGGCCAGAGATGCCAGATGTTTAGGAGCCGGAGTAGTCAGATAGTGTGCACAGGAGATGGTCTACACCTGTTTCCACCCGCCAATATCTGTTGTACTGATCCAATAATCCAGTCTTGCCATTTTCCCACAGGACAATGTGGGACTGTGTGGGTGGAATGTCTGGTTCTTCAGATATTTTGCAGTCCGTGAGTGTACATTATGTGAGTGAGGGCGGTCGCAGCTGAATGGCAGGTACGTGTCGCCGAGTTTGAGCAGTCCAGTTATCTGTCTAATACAAGATTAAAATCCCCTCCACAAGACTGTTACGGTGTTAGGGTGTGGCCACTGTTTAATAGGTTTCTGAGGAAATTGGGGTCGTCAACATTAGGACCATAAGAGTTTACTAGTGTAATGCGTTTCCCCACCACCAGTTGAAGGGTGTTATATCTGTAATTTTAAAAACTTTTTTGTATATATTACACAAATTTGGTGCTCCTTCCTGGCCAATATGGCATCCCATGGGCATAGGAGGAGTAGTTAGACAAGGAGCCATGACTGCTCCAACTGGTTGCTATGGACAGTGTTGGCTGCACCACAAGGTTAGTCTCCTGTAGGAGCGGGACATCTATTTGGTGGTGGTCAAGATATGCCAGTACCTGTCTCGTTTCGCGGGGGTTGTTGAGTCCCTGCATGTTCCATGTTAAGAAGCGAAGGGGGGCAGTATCACCTGGCCTGTTCATCAGTGCGTTACAAACATGGGGAATGTGTTGTCGGGTAAGATGTATTGTTGGGTGCAATCCCGTGGCTGGTTATGTTACAGACAGTATCCCCATAAATGGTTCCCTGCTCTGTGCGGCTGTGGATAGCATATTATAGTTGTCTATGGAATTTTCCCCTCCTCCCACCTACACAAGTCACCCCAACCTGCCAGTGTTTGTCTCCCAACCTGTAACATTAACATCTGTACCAAAAACCCAAGTAAGGCACAAACACAAAAAAACTTCCAGTATGTCCAAAGATGGGCTTTCCCTTTGGGAGAGTCCAGAGTGCTGGCCTATATCAACACCATAGGTCTAGAGGTGATTGCCGGTCAACAAATTATATGCAGTCCTATTAAACAATACATGTTGTGATTCAAATGTCCTGTGCACCCGGGTACCCATCGGGGTAAGTCGGTCCCTCCTGATTGTCCATTCCATTAAGTGATAATAGGGGCAAAGTGTTTTTGGCAGCAGTGAGGCATGAAAGCGTAATGCTTCCACCCAATTCAATCGTTGGACCATGTTGGTGTCATTCCGCATCGCTGACTCCTCCGTCGGATGACTGCACATCCAGTCGAGTAGTGGCCTGCAAGTCATTCATGGTCTTTTTCACAAACGGTTCGACTTTCTGCGGTGATGGGAATATGTGGACTTTGCATGATTTTGAGACGGGCAAATAATCCTGGCGGGCTATCTGTAGGCCATCGTGAAGTCAGGGAATCTCGAGAGTGTGCAACCCTCATATGTTAGTGTTTGTTTCTCGTGTGCCAAGCGCAATGCCGTGTCCCTATTCCTGAATTTGAATAGTCTAGCGATGATCGGGCATGGAGGCACACCCGGTGGAGATCTGGGGGCACAGCGAGAGATGTGCTTGTTCCACAGCATAAAGTGAAGAAAAACTGTCCACACCCAATAGCTTTTTGAGAAGAGTTTGTATGTAGTCTGCCATGTTGTTGATATCGGTTGTTTCTTATAGGCAAATTATGTGCAAATCGTTGCATTGTGACCCTGCTTCTAGGTCTTTGTTATTTGCCATGATGATCTGAAGCACTTTAATCATATTGAGCATTTTTTCGTTCTAATTCGCTGTGTCATCTTTCAGTTGAGAGATCCTGCCTTCGGGTGTAGTGACACGCTTTTCATGCTTATCGAGTGTGGCAGTAATTGTATCTACTCTTGTGGTCAGTGCGTCTCTTTTGTCGTTAATTGAGGTTAGGCTTTTTTGAATATGGAGCATCAATACTTTCATGTCTAATTCCTCTGAATCTCTTGAGTTTCCTTGAGACACGGATGCTTTCTCTGCAGAGTGTGCTCTATTTGCCTATTTGGAACACAACACAAGAAGTGCCAATACTGATGAACATTCACTCAAACGTTCATTCAAAGACTTCGCAAACGGACCTGAAGGAAGTACAGCTTATTTGCTTCACACATCACCTGCTACAATATGGGGTGGTAAACCCCACACCTTACAAATAACAGCTCCTTTAGGGGACAAACCTCTGAAACAGGACAGAGAGAAAAGTTTAGCAAACTGATGCTAGCATGAAAGTCGTCCTAGGAAATTGAGCTTCACAAAAACCACAACACAATTGTAATCCAGCTGGCATGAGAAACATAAAAGGTGTTCCTTCTGTCATGACTGTCAGGAACTGTAAAGTGCATCCAGGACAGCAAGTGTGATGAACTTTATTGTCCCAGACTCACCCCACATTCTTGACTTTGTTGATGCCTTCATTAGTCTATTTCGAGCCTAACGGTGATAGACACATTTTCCCTCATCATCCTCAGACTTAAGGTAATCTCCTAGTACTTAGGCCAATTCCATTTTCTGGAACCAATTGAACCATCTATTTAACCCTTGCAGCCCCAGGGATATCACGGTGTAAAGTTACAATTGCAGCCTGGCTTTAAATCCTCGGTTCAGTCATAGAACCACTGAATCCAGACTGTGCGCGTAGTCTCATGGGTGTCCATCAACTGGAAATCCTGATACAGACCTGTAGAGTGTTGTAACCTCAACAGAACTTAATTTGAGGTCTAGTCCAATCCCAGGACCACTAGGTGTATACTGGAAAGGTAGGGTGCACACACCAATTACATGTAAATAATCCTATCACTTATATGTGATGGATCTGGTAGGGAAGCTTGTGCAAGAGAGAAAGTGAAATTATGGGGTATGATCTTCAGTTGTGTCTTTGTGATATTCAATGGTATTGTATTTTATTTTTTAACATAACATTTCTGAAAAGTGCTCCAATACTTATAGGCTGAGTACCTGCTTACTAAGTACACTAAATAAAATAAAATAAAATAAAATTGGACAGCGGGTGATAACAATTTGCATCCGAAGAGGGCTTCTAACAACAATGAAACAGTACAAGGAAGTTTTTAGAGTTCCTGATGTATTTCATATTTTGTTACAGCAAATGATTAGAAGGGATTAGGAAGGAAGCTGCAGCCTAATTTCAGCGAAGGCAGGTGAGCCGAAGGACCTGAGGGGACCCCCTAAATAAAAAGAGCTAGTTAGCTCCGGAGGGCTGTGAGGTGAAGTCCTCTGAGATGCTGTAAAGTCAGATCGTGGTGAGAGAGAAATGTTCATAAGGGCGACTGGTTTTGAGGAAGGAATGTTATGAACTAGTTGAAAAGCCAGGTTTGTGACGTGATGTGTCAATATTTTATAACCACAAAAAGGGTCACGTTAAAGCAACTTTTTCCACGCACTCTTCTGCTTGTTGCCAATCAAATCGTATCACCCAAGGTCACCCTGAGAGCAGTTGAGGCCTCTGCAGTCTCCAGACAGAGCGAATGTGTGTGTGGGCAGGGACATGGTATGAGGGCATGTGCTAGTTTATTGGCAGAATGTGACTTTTGGTGGGTGGGGTCAGAAGCAGTAGCAAGCTTCGGACAAATTCCTCACTTGGTCATTAGCAGGCAAAGTGGTCAGTCCATCCACCAATCCCCTTTTTAGGGGGCGATTACGATGTCATTCGGAAACTACTCCGAACAAATCTGTTTCGGGATGGTTTCTGACCGAATCAGATACTGGGAGTCCATCCAAATGATTACGATTGTTTCCAACACCGTTCGGTCAGACTCCCATTGACTTCAATAGGAGCCTGTGTTCCGACCAAATACACAGGCTCCCATTGAAGAAAGGGGTGGTTGGGGAAAATCGTGCAACCTGTGGAGGGCACCCCAAGGTGCCTGCCACACTGTGTATGGTTGGAAAGGGGGACCCATGGGTACCCCCACGGGCCCGATTCGGAGGCCCTTGGTAAAGGTGGGCCTGCTACAGGCCCCCAAAGTCAGATTCTGACAGCTGATCTGCGTTGTAACAGCCGATTCAGAAAGGCTGTCAGAATCCGACTACCTTATCGCTCTGTCAGAAATGTGGTCCGTAGGTCTGTACGAGTCAGCTCAAAACGACTGGGTTACTCCGAATGCTGTTCAGAACCGAGTCGGACAGCCCGAACGGTCTCAGAACATCATAATCGGTCGTTCGGAAATGTTTCCGACTTGGTTGGAAACAAGACTTCCGAATTTGATTCGAATGAATTGAATGCAGTTCGGTGCCTTTCCGAACGACGTCGTAATCGACCCTTTAGTGTTTTCCAGGCGTCATTTGAGGTACGCAAACTGCTTAATATATCGGAGTAGAGAGCAGATTCTCTAATATTTTTTCTGTTGCAGCTGCTGCAGTAAAGTCCACCTCTAATTATTATCTGATACTTCTATGAGTTTAGGTTAAGTTAATGGAGATAAGGAAGGAAACAGCAGCCATGATTCATTGTGTACACGCTATACAAGGAACACAATTCGGCATGGCTGGGCAGAAATTTGAGGGGAAAATGTAGTGCTGCAAGGTCTCAGCCCACATTTCCTTTTTTGTAGAAATCCTCTTAGCACATTACGAGATGTGGCGGAGGGCTACTTTCATCTGCTGAGTCAAGAACAGAGGAGGGCAGAGAAGAGGAGGGTAATTGGGAAGCGTGCCATTAAGTGGGAATATGATGGGGATGAACAGAAAAGAATGTAAAAAAGGAAGATTACAAAATAAATCTATAATTAAAGGATCACTTAAAAACTAACATAAATGTACACTGCTTTTGAAATGGAGGCCATAAAAATTATGTCAGTCAATGTGAACGGCTGGTAGCTAAGAGGAAGAGGCAGCTCCTTATCACCTTTTTCGAGCAAACTTAACCTGAATTGATTTTGATGCAAATAACTCAATTTGTCTCTCCAGTATTCACGATTCTTGGCTCAGTAAGTAATGTATTTTCTCTAATGTAAAAGGATTTGCATGTCTTCATAGGAACTATCCCACAGTCAGCGACTAAGAAACACAGAATGTAGATGATTGATATGAGTTGTACTTACGTTAAATATTATGACCCCATTATGGTTGATTTACATCCACTAGAGGTACTTATGATGGAGTTGCCAATGTTTCCCACCCCAATAATTGTAGTTGTTATGTACAATGCTACTCTTTTGGCTGAGGAGAGGTGCTCTAGATCAGTGATATCTCTGTGTGAAAGACCTGATATGTGGGAATAAACACAGAAACCCAGATTTCCTCATTCTATTCCACAAAAGCTTGCAACCCCTGTCATTTCCCCACCCCATATTTACTGGGACCCTCTGTAACTTTAATTTTAGGCAGGAAAGTAACTAGGATTTTAGCGGTCTACTTGTCATTGAGATCTAAGACTGTTTCAAAATAGTTATGGATTGTTGCTGGTCTGGAAAGTCTGGAGAATTGACCATTAGGATGTTATTACTTGTACATTTTTATTAGAACATATAACAACCAGCCTTGCCTTTGTTATATTTTTTCGGGCTTCGGAATCATTATCCTGTGCTGATTCAGAGATTTTATATCTGGTTTTAACAAATTATTCTCCTATTTGTATGGTTTGTAAAATCAGCATGATGTGTCATTTATTAAGGGAAAACTTCAGTGCTGAACGGCTGCTATAGCTTTCTTATTAAACCTATAGCAGGTAGGTCTCTAGGCAACACCTTAAAGATTTTTTTTAAGTCAACAAAGAGACTCTTTTTCAGGGTATACTTGAGAATGCATTAAACATCTAACATAGAGGGTGTTGATTTAATTAACAAAAAGAAGGAACACAAAAAAGAGATGAAAATATAACAGTATTATAAATGAATGTGCCTATTGCACAACAATATGTGGTTCCTAATCCATCTAATGGCAAAGTCCATGCTTTGACCGAGCTCTATGAAGAGGTTAGACTGGGCTGCATTGAGAGGGAGATTGTAAACCAACAATCTCATCAGGTCCAGAACTAGGTAAAAAGAATAATTCATATTGAGACAGAAATGGCACACAAGATCCTAAACGGATGCCGTCACTTTGTTGAATTTTTTAATAAGAGATTTTATGCATATACACTTTATCCTGAAGAGGATACACTATCTTGATTTTTGGAGGCTGTCAATTAACATAAGATTAAGGAGGAAGATCTAATGGTGTTGGTAGACAGGATAATTATAAATGCCGTAGAAAACCATTATAAAACAGTCAAGATGGCTTTCCCAGAAAAAAGTACATAGTATTTAAGCTTTAAATGGCTCCCAAGCTGGCTAATTCATTCAGCCCCATAATGCAGGGAAAGGAGGATCCAGATACATGTTGTTGATTTACTGATGTTTTTTAAAATGGGAAAAAGATCCAGAGCTCTGTGAATCAGATCTGCCAATAATATTGTTAAATACAGATAATAAACATTTTATGGAAATACTGTTAGATTAGCCGTTATTATACACAGACTATTTCATTTGAGCCAGACGGGATTAATTCCATGGTTAAGTTTACCCCCTAATACTCATTATATTATAATCTATCTTGCCACTTAAAATCATAGAGGCAATAATAAGAGCCCCTCTAATAAGGCTCCGGGTCCAGACGGTGTCCCTGTGGACCTCTTCGAAACGTATCCGGAACTATGAGCTGTCTTTTATGTAATTGTTTTAATGCTATCTGCATGGTAGGACTTCCACAGTCCTAGCGTACAGCTGTTATTGTGGTGATTTTTAAGAAGGTAAATCCCTAATAACCGGGCTGCTGAGCTGTTCTGGCGCCTCCTAACCTGGGTTAGGGAGATGGATACGCTGTCGGAGGTGTAGTATGGGTTCCGTGAGGGGCTCGGCCCGAAGGAGCAATGATTGAATTTGCATCTGCTGGTCAATAAGTATACTGTCACCAAGCAGGGCACTATCTGCTTGGCCTTCATGGATCTCTCCTCATCCTTCAACAGCATGGTCAGACTGAAATTATGTGAGATCTTATCCAACCTAGGAGTGGAGGACAACCTGGTGCAGGTCTTGAGAGTACTACACTACTGTCATCTTCAGTGAGATTTGGCCCATCAGGTGATCGGACAGACAGCTCTAAGCTGGGGGGAGGGTTGCGACCGGGCAGTGTGTTTGCTCCCTTTCTGCTCCTTTGATATGTTAATGCCGTGGCGCAGCCCTCTCTAATACAGTTTCGGATGCCTCCTCAATTAGCAGGAAAAAGGTCCCAGTTTTACTATATGCAGATGGTGCTGTTTCACTCACTAAATCCTCCAATGGTCTTAACATCCTATTCAAGAATTTTTAGACTACATTGGGGGTGCACACCTCACAAAGTCCAGTAGACCAAAGTAATGTGGAAAAGTAACTTCTTTATTGGAACAATTGTTTTGCTTATAAAATCAATCAGATCACAGTATCAGCCAACGCGTTTCACTCCCACACTGAGAGCTTCCTCAGGGCACAAAAGATAGCAATTGGTCCGTACGTAGTTCCCAAAACAGTAAGTATGGAAGATGATGTCACTATATCAATTGTAGACGGAATGATATATAATAATAAGGCCTGTCATCATCCAAAAGGTCCTGTAAAATTAAAATATCAAGTTCTGTTCCAGCGGCTAGTGATAACTGTGAATAGGCTGCAAGTGGTGTCACACTGGTCCCACGCTCTGTGGTTCCAAATTTAAGCCTCCACAGGTAAGGATCAGCGCCACAGTGATAAAAAAAACATTTTCAGAAAGAAACCCCAATTGGATCGAGTGTCGGTACATGGGGTGTAGTCCAAGAAGGAGACTTCCAGTATCCAGCAACGTTTGCGTCACGATGTAGATGCACGGGTAGTAATAGCTTAAGAGGACACGTTCAGAAGATATCACTATCGAATCATAGTCTTGGCCGCCGCATGTATTACATCGCAAAGTCCATCGTCCCAAGCCTGAAGTTCCAGTATGACGTAGCGTGTCGTTCCCGTGCCAGTACTATTTAAGAATTTGTATCTTTTACGGGATCATTAGGTTTGGTCACCAATCAGTCGAAATCTTTTATAATGGTTTGTAAGCTTAGACAGTATAAGATGCAGGGTATATTTTTACAAGGCCATCCTGTTGCTCAAACCCAGGACTTCTCATATAAGTTATAGATGAAAGGGGAAACTTGGACCCATGTATTGCTAAAGTGTGGCAGAAATTCTCAAGCTCAGTGGGTATATTCTGTTATTCCTTTAAATAATTGCAGTGCCTAAAGCCAATGTTATTCTGAAGTATAAAAAACAGACCATGAAAATGAAATAAGACTGCCTTTCACATAGACCCTACCTGCCCTTGCAAGTGTTCGAAACAGCAACCCTGTGTATCCAGCGTCACAGAGCCGCGGTTGTAATAACTTCCTCATATTCATTTCTCATGTGATTATGTAATCATGCAAATATGCATGATGTGCTGTTGCACATGGTCACCATATTATAAGACATTATCCTCAAGGTACCTTCCCAAAATCCAAGCAATAACCTTTTTGTACACTTCAGCTATCAAATAGCACCTACAGTTCTGCAATAGACAACCCTTCAACCAGTCACGAATGACCTAACACCACAATATATGTTTATGTAATTCAATGTGCCACTTTATAGCCTCATATTGAGGGTCAATTCTCCAATACAAACCCCTAAGCACTTGGAGAAACACGTAAACTTACATGACATAGCACCTAATACTCATTACCATGCCGATATGATAACCCCGTACTGGTAACTCTGTGTGAGAAAAACAGGAACCCATAATGATGTCCACATGGTTGAATCTTTTTTCCCCTTCCGTGCTCTCCTTTTTTGTTTTATTTAAAAAGCAGCCAATCAAACTCTTACATTGCCCTAATTCTACAGGAAAGAGACAATTAATAGATCTGAACCTCAAGTACCCAACGGGTGCCTGCCTTCGAAGATCAAATGATTCCCTGTACTCACTAGGTCCTCCTTTTACCTACATTTCCTCAAAGTCTACAAAGCCCTGGTAAAACAAGTGAGCCAAGTAGGTCTGTAACAACATAACTTTGTTTTCCAGCGACAAAGGGAAACACAGTATGTGGAGATGGGCTAACAGGATCTGAAAGGAAATGTATAATACATAAACAGGTTGTGTTTCCATACATTATATACACTATATCTCAAATTAATGGGTAAATAGTTTTTAATTGAATGTCTTAAAGAGAGAGGGTATCATTCTCAGGATAATTTGGAAAACTTGTTCTGCAAATTGTTTATCTTGCATAGACACATATTTTTGACAGTTTGGAATGTATACATTTTTTTCAGGGTAACACTTGGAAACCTTCAAACCATTTCCACACGTATCCCTTGAAAATTTGTATTAATTCAATTTTTACATGCAAGAATACATTTATGGATATTATTTCATGTTATATAAAAAAGTGCAAATGCAATGTTCTTGCTTAAATTTCCCTATTTTCTCCATGGGGGAAATATTTCACCTGAAGAGAAATCCCTACTTCGTTATCACTGGCAATTGTGGGTGTTAGTCTTTCTTCTTTTCACTCTTGAAAGGGATTTACTTTTACTCTTACTCTCAGAGTAGAGTGTGTATAGTGAACAGGGCTCTGGTGTGAAGCTTGATTGTGACATCTTCCAAGCTAGGCTGACTCCTATTACCCAGGAGGTGGCCTGGCCAGAACCTGCCTGAGGTGTTTTCATGGGTGAAAAGGGGAATTTCCTGATTTTTGTGTAGCAGCCCCTGGGTGGAGCAACATCGCTACAGTGGTACTAGGGTCCTACCGTTTTGGTGGGCAAAGTAGGGAAGCTTTTCCTGCAAATATGTGAAAATTTCATGAAGCTTATGCTCAGTTTGCAAAATACTCTTGGATGGTTGCCTGAATGGAAACTGTATGTGAGTTACCTCCTCCGACACAAAAGTCTAGCAAAGTACCCGCACAATGCATGTTCCATACAGTTCCTAAAGCGAGGCAGTAATCCTTGCTGATGAACTTCAAAAAGGCATATTGCAGATCTAGTTTCATAATTCCAGTGAGGCATATGATGCTCAAACCCACCTCGCGGGCATGAAAATTATGTAGAAAACAACTGTAAGGAGAAGAGTTTAAGAATATTCTGAAAAATATGTGAACTATAATGATCAGGATTTATGAGAGGTTTTTGGTTTAAAGTTTTTATTATTATCCTGGTATGAATTTTGGAAGAACACCAGAATAGTGCCTTCTGAGATAGTTTTACCCTAAGTAAGAGGAAGTGCTGTAAGTGGCAAAAGACCAAGGATGGGAATTTACCAGGAAACGTAGAAGACTCAGCAGCTGCTAAGGTACAACTGTTTCTTGGTGCTCCAACCATCATCACACAAGAACGCAACTGGATCTAGAGACATACAAAGAGGAAGAAATTGTGCTCTGTGAGTGCCTTGCTAAAGAGAGTGGTTGAGCCCGCCTTCCACGGCTGTCTGTGTCATGGTACCCTAGATGCTTTCCACTGTAGTGTGGGAGCTTTAGGAGTGACCTGGAGGAAGAACTTAAGAAACCAAGAAAAGTGGTACTTAGAACATTTTTGACCTCCTGAGGAATAGATGCCAAGGCTTTCGAGAAATATGTCACCTTGGTGGGCAAGATTTACTGGTTTATCTCACTGAGAGCTTTCTACCCTAAGAATAAAAGCTACAGCAGGGCCTCCACAGAGGGTGTTTGCCCTTGTGGAGCCGTAGCCAACTTATCTGAGAGCCTTTCCCTGTGGATCATTTTAAGTTCCAAAAGAGTCATAAAGTAGAATGCAAGAGAGGGCCAAAGTGGCATTGTAACCCCAACTATGGGAGGACCTTGGCAGCTACCTGGTCCCATTCAATATTTGGTGTCAAAACTGGAAAATGATAAACCTTGAACACCTCTGACTGGCTCCATCATTCTGCTTTGCTCCACTCTTGGATTTTGATCTCCAGAAAAAATATTGTGTTCCAATGTAGAAGAAACCAGCCAGCAAAAGATAGCAAGATGATCCAAACAGAGAAGTGACTTTGTCAGCTATAATTTCCAGCTTCACCTGCTTTGACATTTTGGTGCTAAAACCAAAAACTGGCGATTTCTGAGAACCAAAAAAGTGAATAAGTCCAAACATAAAACGTCGGTGTGTGCCCTGAACACCAACCCTCACAATATTGTTGGGATACAACATTGAGGACAAAATATCAAAAAGGTAGGTAAGTCTAGATTTTCTATACCTACCTCCACATATATATATGTACATATATCTTCAAAATACGTAGATGTGGAGTTAGGAATAGTAAATCTATACGTCTCTATATGCACTTACCTTTTGATATTTTGTCCCTCGATATTCTGTCCTCGATAGTCTTATACCTGCAACAAAAGTAAAGTATTTGTGCAACACTTCAAACAGTAAGATAGTGAAAACACCACACAAAAGATCCCACACCAGATTAGAAAAGTAGACTTTAATTTAATAAATAAAACAAGAACAAACCAACAAAAATCCAATCAGTAGAATGGGAGGTATGAATTTTTCAAATAAACTGCAATATAGCTCCTAAAATCATAAAGCGCCAACCTTGACTATCTGGACTGCGTTCAAAGTCAGAAGATGTATCGCAGGTTGGATACAATCCCAGATTAGTCTTGCTGAAGGTTTACCTTCTCAAGTGTTGTGCCAAAAGTTCCGGTTCACATTGGAGAGGGTCGCAAGGTGCAAGGAGAGCATTGCGGGTGGCAGTCAGCATAGTGCAAACAGCAGGTTGGGTGCGGTGGACGGGCCAGATGGAGCTTTGCGTTTGCAGTTACCCACGGGCTTTTGATGCTGCTGTGCAAAGAGACAGACTGGTGATGTCTCGTACTGATTTTCCATGTGAGCGGTGTGGCCTAGGTGCGAACAGACGCGTTCGCGGTTGCCAAAAGCCCAAAAGCTTGAATTCAAGAGCACGAGAGCCACACCTAGAGTCTAGGACCTGAGATCCACCACTAAGGTTTCGAGAACTCACTGAAGATGGGTCCAGGAGCTGTTGGGGAGCCTTTTCTGTCACTGAAGCTCAGATTAAGAGGCCAGCAGACTAGCCCTTTGAGTCACGCTAGGGTCCTGGGTTCAGAATGAAGTTGCAGGCCCATTTCTTCTTCCTCGGGCAAGAGGGCAGCAGGCCAGCACAGCAGGTACATTATTTAATTCAGAGCAGCAGTCCAGCAGAGTGGCAGTCCTTGTAGCAGCACAACAGTACTTCTGCCTGGCAGAGCTTCCACAGGTTCAGAAGTGTACTGAAGTGGTGGTGTGTGAGGTCCTTCTTTGATACACAGTTGTGCCTTTGAAGTGGGGAGAAGCTACTAGAGGCAGGCAATTGTAGTGCACAGATAGTCTGCCTTCCTGGCCCTGGCTCCAGACTCCCTAGAGAGGGGTATGCAGTCCTTTTTGTGGCGGCAGGACACAGCCTATTCAGGTGTGAGTGAGGCTGGACCCAGCTCCTCCCTCCCATCCTGCAGTGATGGCCCATCTAGTCACAACTAAGCTCTCATTGTGTGTCTAGGAGGAATACACAAAGCCCAACTGCCAACTACATCCAGTCATGTGACCAAACATGCTGCAGGCACCAAATGCTAGAGCATGAAAAAGCCAACTTTCCAAAAGTGGCATTTTCAGATGTGTAGTTCAAAATCTGACTTCGCCATACGTTAGGATTTTAAATTGTGATTCCAAAGACACCAAAATTAGAGGTGTTGTCCCTCCCTGTTTGAAAATTACACTTATAAAATGTAATAAAGCACCTCCTGTGTTATCCTATGGGAGAGATACGCCTTGCAGTAGTGAAAAACAAATTTTAAACGTTTTCCCTACCAGGAAAAATTTAATTTAAAAGCAGATGTCCTACCTTTTAAATACACTGCACCCTGCCCCCTGGTCTGTCCAGGGCCTACCCCAGGTGTAACCTAGATGTATAAAAATGGAAAGTTTGGGCCTGGCAAAAGGTTTATTTTGCCAGATCGACATGGTTTCATGTGGTCATATTATAGGCCAAGGAAGAAACCCCACCATTTTCCATTCCCAAGTTTTTAAGTTGCCTTCCTTTCTTAAACACAATGACATTTGACATACATTTGCTTGCGTGCCAGTGCAGGATAATATTCTGTGAAACCGCTTTGCTTACCTTTCCACTTTGTAGCATATTATCAAATACCTTGAACGTCCTTTACAAGGCCTAAGTTCACTGCGCAATGTTGTTTCTTATTATCCGTTAGGCGACTGAGCTATCACAACAGAATCAACAATAGCGGCCTGACTGGGACTTCAGCAAGGCAACATGGATGATGTTTATTATATAAAAAACATCTCTCCCTTGTTTAGTTAGAGGAGCACTTCGCTGGCACTGGGAGGTCACCACATGCTTGAATTCCAGTCCAGCTGATTCCTGTTTACCTCATTCGAGGAATGAGGCCCAGTTCTCTACAAATACAGGCTTCCCGATGACTCCCACCCACAAGTAACGGGGGAGTTAGATCACCCTACAGGGATTTGGCAGATCCATCCACTCTAGGCATAATAGGATAGAAAGTCCTAGGTAGGAGCCAAATATAACAGTATTTATATGCTTGCACATATTCTCTGTAAACAGCACGATAGTTGAATTATTCATCTTCTTCACCATTCTTGAATTGCTGCTCATACTATTCTGTTTCCTTCTATTGATTATTGCAGCACACATATTTTATTCAAGAATCACAATGCTTCAATAAGTATTGAAACATCATGTAGTGTATTTCTTGTGTATCTCTTTGGGTATGCATGAGTAACCAAACAAAAAATTCTAGATCTGTAACCACGATTTCCTTGGGGAATCAGAATTGTCATGTTCTGAGGTTGTATATTCCACCTGTTACTATTCCTGGTTAGGGGTACAGATGGTGCACCATGAGCTAGCATGACTACGGTCAACATATCCTCATGGTGTGCGTAAAATCAGTCTTGCACAGTTTTAACATTTATGTTGTCCAACAAACGCACAGTTTTTATAGAGAAAGCATAAGCTGTTCAACAATGGCAGATTAACCTGCACATACAGGCTTTGCAACGGCAGGCCTTAGAAATATTTAACCCCTTGTGTGCTCAGGACGGCCCCCGGCCATCCGACGTCACAGTGGGCGTGTGCTCAGGATGGCCGGGGGCCACATGAACGTCACCGATTCCCCAGAGAAAATTCCACGCATGTGAGGAAGAATTCATTCGTGGGCGGAGTTCGGACAGCCACCGGCCGTCCTCCGCGCATGCCTACGGTGACGTAGGACGGCCAGGGTCCGTCCTGAGCACGGAAGGGCTTACGCCCTCTAATTAAATCCCCGCACCTCTGCGGAATTCGCGCCGTAGGGAAGGGGTTAAAGGCTACCTAAGTGGGTGGCACAACCAGTACTGCAGGCCCACTAGTAGCAATTAATTTACAGGCCCTGGGCACATGTAGTGCATTTTACTAGGGACTTATAAGTACATTAAATATGCCAATGGGGTTTAAACCAATCTCACTATTCTTTTAGCTGAGAGCACAAGCACTTTAGCACTAGTTAGCAGTGGTAAGGTGTGCAGAGTCCTAAGGCCAGCACAAACAAAGTCAGCAGAAATAGGAGGTCTGAAAGGAAAAAGGGAGAAACCACACCAATGATGCCAGGTTTTACACACCCCAACTTGAGTGTTGGTTAAATTTCAATATTTGCAAATGGATTTTGGTCGCAAAATATTGATACAATTAATACCATCACCTACAAAATGCCCCCCCAGATACCAAATCCATATCCATTTGGAATCCCATTTTAGGATTCTGAAAACCTTTTCCAACCCCTAAAATGGGATTAGTTCATATCAAAAAATGCTAATGAGAAATCAGAGCATTCGGGATCATTAAAATGCTTTGTACATATGACATATAGTCTTAAAATTTGCATTTTCATCTTTTCAAAAAGTGATTTTGGACAATTTACATAAAAAATCTATTAACACGTTTCAAAGTGTCTAAAGATCATTAGACAACCATAGATTTATATTTTGTCTAGTAGTGCTCTTTACTGCTTCATAATCCATTTTTGCTGTAGTCGTTCTAGGAGCTAAAATTAGCCTTTTTCCAGTATGTCTTGCTGTTTCAGAATACTTTGCAGTTGCTATACCACTAAAATCAATGGGCTGCCGGAAAGTCACTACATACAATTGGACAGATTTATCAAGTCTATGTGCTGATGCAGTCAGTGCTGCTGAAACAATTTTCAGAGTGGGGGTGTGCCACACAAAAAACTAATGTAGCAAATCAGCTAGATCCATTCAGAAGGAAAGTGGCAAAAAGGTGTTATGTAGCCGGTGGTGCATTTTGGAGGACACTGTCCAAATATATTACTAAAGCATGGTGGTACCACGCTATCTTGTACAAACAGCACATTTGCCATTGAAAATTATCACACAATTTACACAAAAATGCTGTTTTACTGATAAAACTCAGGTTTTAACAAATATTTATCATATGCTCATCACCAAGTAGAGTGTCTTGATTTGTTTTGATCCCTAAAATCTTTATTTTCATCGCAGTTCCAAATTACGAGAAAAATGTGCTCCATTTGTGCTTTCCTGACTGCTGATATATTTGAAATATTTGCACAATTCATTTACTTCAATTTAAATGTTGGTTTGATTTAGGAAAAAAACAGACATTCTACAGCCTTTTCTTTCACACTTCCTGTACCCTAGCAAGGCTTGCAAATAGCTCGCTTTGCAAAGTCCTCGAACATTGCTGTCAGAGAAAGAATAGCAAACACCCAGCTCATGGGCGTAGGAAGTGTGGGGGACACGGGGGACATATCCCCCCCAGATTTTAGAGTGGGTGGGACACGGGGGACAAGGGTGGGGGGGACGAGTGGACAAAAGAATTTCCCCTCTTCCTTCTGTTATTCGTAGTGCCATTAGCACGTGAAAGCGCTACCTAATGGCCCTGTGCTTGACCTGCCTGGAGTCAAAGAGGCCACCCGCCCTCTGCCCTTTGTTATTCTGCAGGAAGGCTTGACCAGTCTGGGAAGGGCAGATATTGAAAAAAACTCGTCTCTTTTCCATCATGCCCAGAGAAGGCAAGGACAGTGTCCGCTTCTCCTGCTCTGCCTCTGGTAGCTTCCCTCCTCCCCCCCCTCTCTCTCTTTATTCCTCCATCTCTTTCTGTCTCTGTCTCGCTTATCCTTAAGTGCTGATTTCAAAAGACAGCTGTTACATACTCTCTCTTGCCTCTCCTTTTCTTTATTTGTTCCCCCGTGAAATGGATCCAAAAACGAGCAGAACACTTTGGCTGGAAATGTCCTCATTTTCTGACTGGGTTCTATTCCAAAGTATAACCTCGGGACGGAGAGAAAAAAGTATTAAAATAAGACAAATAATTAAATAACCAACTAAAGCAATACAGAGTGGTCAGCAGACAGGCCAGATTGCTATTTACACCCAGGGCACAAGTCGTAAAAAAAGAAGTGGGGGGACGCTGTCACCGGAAGTGACGTCACGACAGGAAGTGACATCACGAAAGGTGCCGAGCTCCTCGTCCCAGAGAGGCCAAAGAGTGAAGTCCAGCTGTTTGGCAGGGGGATGGCGTCCCCCCGGTAAAATAAGTGGGGGGACTCCGTCCACCTGCGTGGTACCCCGACTCGAGCTCTGTTCACATCCATGCACCTTAGCGCTGCTTTACAGAGTTTTCCAGTGAAGCGCTGCTTTCTTTTTATCTTCTTTATTTGAACAACAATGTTTTCCCAGGGTGGGAAAGTGCACCATTCATAAAGGGACTGCAATACCTGGTTGAGGGGTGGACTGGAAAACGTTAAATATGAGCGTTTTCAACTGTTTTAATTATTTTAGCCTATAAAATGTGTACCGCAGCTCTGTGATGAGGGATTTGGGGGCATATTAGCAAGGACAATCTTGCCACTTTAGCAGGACTTTTTCCCGCTAAAGCGGCGATATTTTTATCGCCCTATTAGCAAGCTGTCGCTAACAGCAGTTAGCGACAGCTCATAGGCGATAGCTACAGGTTTTGGGCCCGCTTTGCATGTCAGCGATATTTATCGCTAATGACATGCAAAGTGGGCGTACCCAAACTGTTAGCGACTGAAAACAATCGCTAACACAGCTATCTCCTATAAGTAAGGCAGGCAAAGCGATAAAAAAATAGCGCTAAGCGCAAGAATCTAACGCCTGCTAAAAAGTTGACTTACCTGTATAGTCAATGGGGGGTGGATTATTACATTAAGCCCCATTGGTGTTAATGCAAGAATATCGCTGGATTTCCAGCGATATTCTCGCATTGAGCCGCTATCGCCAGATATTTTATTGCATTGGAGATAAACGTTGCTAATAGCAGGTTATCGCTGCGATAATATCCGGCGATAGGCAGCGATAAAAAAAAAGTGCGCTAAGCGCATTCAGCGATAAATATCGCTACTCCTTGCTAATATGCCCCTTGGTCTTTTTTAAACCAAATTGCTTACATTTTGTAAGTATATAAGCAATGGACATTGAAACGGGTCCCTTCCTGGTCCTGTAGTCATGTCCTGAACTTTTCAGGCAAAATCACTTACTGATTTCTGAATAATGAGTTTAAAACCGTTAAGGTAACTATGTTGTTCCTGCTTACATTTCATATGCTTTGCTCATACTTGCATTCAGTGTTTGCTTTTTACAGGGTGTTGTTACTTTTTTCAGGCAGCATTTTACTGTTGTCCAATGCATAATTTGAATTGAGTCTCAGAACAATTGGATTGTAGCTGAAGGCAGTGCCAGTTTCTCTCAGTGGGGTAGTATGGTGTTCAGTGGGGGAGAGGATGTGGCACTCTGGCCAGAGCTGCCAAATTTGGAACTGGAGCACCATTTTCAGCCTTCATGACCAGTCCACCAGACCACACTCCTGACAGAGCTCATTCCGATGCTACACCTTAGAAGGCCCGATAGACCTTAGATGCCCTGGTGTCTTAGCACCAGCAGGTGGACCCTAACGGTGGCAAGTGTGGGTTAACCTTGAAGACCTGTCCACCACAATCCATGCAGTTCACCTCAAGTTTTGCGAGCAGGCATACGAAGAAGCACACACTAGAGCGACAGTGACTCTGTCACTGAGGTCACAAGACCCTTGAGGCCAGTCCACCTCGTCCATTGGTACCCCCATTGGATTTTTTCAGCACTAGTAGTGCAACCAGGGGTTGGTAATGTTGGATTTGCATGCACATTAAACTTAGGGGGTGATTATAATGGTGGTGGGACTGCCACATCACCGCGTCGTTGACAGTCCCGCCGTCATTGATGACTGCATTACTGCCCGCCATATTACAATGGCGGGCAGTTCCCTGGCAGTCGGAGACACCGATCGCTACGCACACTTCTCCCTTCCATATGGAAGGGAGAAGGCTGGGATCCTTGTGTCTTGCAGAAAGGGGAGAAAAGGGTGTATCTGCTCTTCAGGAAAGATATACAATGCAGAAAGGGACAGAATAGCCACTCTGGCATTTCCTTTGTGGGCTGCAAGCTAATGATGCTTAATATAAGTTGGTGTCTGCAGGTGAGGCGTAACTGTATTCTTTGTTAGAGACCGGTACATTATTTAAACCAACAGCCTGTAAAACAGAACAAGAGAAAGGCATCAAGAGTTGTTGGCAGAAGGAGGAAGGGAAATATGCAAAACAGAGAAAAAGGAGAACGCAAAGATGAGAAAGAACCTGGAAGAGTGAGATAATGTGGAGGGAGAGTATGTTTGTGGATAAAGGAGGCAGGAGATGAAATCAGATAGATAGCCTTGGTATTCAACAACCCAGCTCCGCCACGGATTCCCTCACAACCACCCTCTCAGATGCATTTAATTAGTTATATAGCGCCACTCATACCAGTGCAGGGTGTCAACACTTCACATCATTCACAATACACAGAGGCAGTCAATCATAGGTGTGTAAATCTGTGTATAGGAAATGTTAAATAAAACTACAGGGTGTAGGAGTCACATGTCATCCATACTTGTAGACAGTATAGTTTAAGAGTGCTTGGTCTGGATGTTGGAAAGTGGGTTAATAGTAGGGGCAAATGTATATCTGTCCCCGGCAATAAGGACACTACCTCAATATATAGCTCCGTACCGGTCTTCGAAAATTATTCTCATGCTCAACCCTTGCTAGCTTGGCTGTGAGCAGGTATGTAAAGCATTTAAAAACACCAATCCAATAAATAATTAAGACACAACACACAATAAAAATCCAACACCAATTTATAAAAATAAAAAATATGTTTTTCTTTAAAATGAAAAAAATCCAATGTAGGGAACCGGAATATGACTTTAAAAATATTTAGCACGATATAGCACATAGAAACGTATATCCCCTTTTGGTACATCTGGTCACGCTGGACCTGCTCAAAGTTTCAGGCCGACCACGATGAAGCCCTGTGGGGCTACTCCTTGTGGTAGGTCTCAGTCAAAGTTTTTACCTTCTGACTTAGAAACTTTTCTGGAGCTTTTGTTCATGGGGTCCGTCGAAGCTCTCAGCCAGCCCTGATTCGGTGAGGCTTCACTGGCTTGCCTTGCAACAAACTCCCGGTCAAACTTATGGAAGTCCAACTTCCAGAGCTTTCTAGCGGTACAAGCTAGGGATGCAGGCTAGCACACAGTTGATGGTGGGTGGCTTGGCTCTCATGGTTGGCCCAGGTCACCTTTTCTAAGTTTGGAATTAGAAATGTTTGCAGAGCTATTTCTTGCAGGGTCCCTCAATGCTTTTCACTAGGCCGGATTCGGTGAGGGTTTGCCAGCTTGGGTTTCTTCCTATGCCCTCAAACTCTGGAAGTCGGACCCCTGGAGCTTTTCAGCGGAGGAACCCGGATGGCAGGCCAACTCATGGTTTATGGTTGTCAGCTTGGCTGGCCAGAGTGAGTCGGTCCACTTATGGCGCTTTTTACCAAAGTTGCTCCAAACTTCTCCAAACCTCAGGAACTTCTTCCTGAAGTTTTCCAAAGGGTCTCAAAGTGTCCACAACTTACTCCAAGGGTCTGGAATCTCCAAGATGGTCCTTGAAATGGACTTCAGTTACCACAATCCACTTGGATAAAACCCTTTCAAATTCACTGGTAGTTCTCCAGTCTGAGGATTCTTGGTGGTCCAGGTGTGCTCGGTTAACCTCCAACTTGCAGGGAGTCCACTCTTTAGTCCTTTTGAAGCAAGGTAGTCCATAGAACTGAAATTCCAGATTGTGCAACAGGCACAATCTTCAGTCCAGGGCCTGGTTGGTTCACATCAAACTCCTCAGCAGGGACCCTTCTTCTCCCAAGTTTGTAGCAGCATCATCTGAGAGGCTTTGTCCCTTTCAGATACTTATTTCAAGTTCTCTGGGTCAAGAAGGAGGACACTCCTGTCCAATGAGGTGCAGGGCAATGCTCTAGGGTATGACCACATCCTCTAAAGTGTGGCATTATTTTCCCAAAGAGAGCACAATTTCTCCAAAATTCATCATGGCTGATTTTCCAGCAGAGGGAGCAGAACTAACTAAACCAGCCTACAGGATGGCTTCATCTACCTAGGTCCACTCCCCTTACATCTGGGAATTCCTCCTTAATCCCCCCATCCGGCTGTGGGAGTGGTGTAAATGAAAGTGATTTTACCAGCTTGTCTCCTTCTCTAGAAGAGCATTGTTTACTACCCCTCCCTCTGGATATGGCATTCCTATGCCCAGCAACCTCTACTCCCAGACAGGCCTCCTAACTCCAGGGGTCATTTATCACCTCTTCAAACAGCCAGTCCAATCCACTTACCTCTGACAAATCTAGGCAGGGCACTAGAGGGCTGAATTGTGGGTTGCAGACAAGAAAGTCTTATAACTTATTGTCTGTACATTTTAGAATAAATTCAACAATACCACATTGTTGCATGTATCATTAACACTCCACTGCGTCCTTTAATCCTAGTTGTATGGCTTTCCTTTATCCAGTTATTAATTAATAACCTCTTGCAATGTTAACCTATGGGCTGGGGATCTGCAATGGAAAAATTAACTGGCCAATTTCTCCAATACCAGGGCCTATATAAGGATCCTCCTTATACCTACAGGACCCCCCACCCCTAGAATACATAGGAAAGACTTTAGGGGTTCTGATTATATCAAAATATTGCAGATCCTCACTTCACAGTGCTCCTAGCACAAAAACCGATTTTGGGAAAGCACTACACTACAAATTAGGCGGGGAAATTTGCAATTTCACTAAACCCAGGGCATATAACACTCATTTTATAAGGGTCCTCCTTGTAGATACCTGACCTCTAACCCCTGGGACACTATCGCGTTCAGATTCCTCGATCCCGGTACATCAGATCCCACATCACGGATTTGGATAATTTTTCTCCATTAATGGGTTGGCGCCACCCGCATTTTTTGATATAATGGACAACATCAGGAGTACAGCTAGCGTCTAAATACAAGATACTCGTTAGATATCAGTAAGATATTCAACCATAAATCAACTGAAGTTGTTGTAGCTAAAAATCGTATGACTTATCACCCTTCATAAAGAAATTGTGGGAGAACGTTATGTGACGACCAAATAATTGGCACCACAGAAGCCAACCTTGTTTTTTAACCAGATCAGCACATCATATCTATCTTTCAACCCTGATGTCTGGATTGCCCATTACCCTGATTCAGAGTAATCTCTAATAAATCGACTATCAAGAGTATCAAATATCTCGCCCAAGAATTTAATATAATTAGAGCAGTCAACTATTATTGTGTATCTATTTTTGTTCTGTCCTGTTGCAAATGACGGACTCCTGAAGAAGGCAATAGCCGAAACGCGCGTTGAGTTTACACCCTCCGCTTTGCTAACTTCATCAGCCCACTGAATACAATTAATAGTCATTTGATGTGTTTGAATATATTTTGGAATTGTGACATCATTTTTGTAATTATGTTTCTTGTGTAATTCATTATTGTATTATATTTTTAACTATTGAACATTTTTCACTCAAAACAAAAAGAGAAAAAAAGATAAATACATTTTTGATACTATGTATGATATATCAATCAGTTTTGTCTCAGTTAATCATGGTTTCATGTCACTTTATATATATATTTCAATTCATGTGTGTTTCTTAGGTTTTTTGGCACTTGTTTCATCAGTTTTCACTGCCATTTTTCTTAAAATATACACCCATGGGAAACCCCTGGGGATACCTAATATGCCCCAACATTGCAGTTTATCAATTTGTAAGTGCCCCAAACCCAAAAGTCAAGATTGGGCACAATTTGCATTTTAAAAGCAGTCCTCCAACACAGGCCTGCTTTTAAACTGACCTCAGGCTACAGCAGTGCACACATGCAAGTGCAGGAAGGGCTGCTGGCCTCTAAACCACTATGCCCTAATATATACTAGGGACTTAAAGGTAGTTTCAATCCCCATGCCCTATTATGTACTAGGGCCGTAAAGGCGAGGACATGTCAATCATGGAGGTATCCTAACCCATAGTGGACCCTAGTGTATGCAGGTGTTGTTACTGTATTTGTGTCTCTTTCAACATAGCACTGGCCCTGGGCCTGGTTAGTCAGAGGCCAGGGTCAGTCAGAGTCAGGTACCACCAGTACCAGTCCGCAAAAAGTTAGGGAGTGCCCAGGGCACAGATGGCTTTGCAACACTAGAGAAGCACAAACCCAGAATTTTAAACATAACACCATTGTTGGAGGTTCTCTTTAATAATCAGAATTGATTTCCATCCTAATGAACCCATTTACCAACCTTAGGATAATGAAAGACTGGGTAAAAATCATAATGTTCTAATCTATACCTTGCAGTTTTCATACAGCTCTTTGATGACGGTTAATAGCTCACTGTTCGATGTTAGGATTTTAACTTATAAACTGCAAATGGCAAAAGAATCTCAGATAAAAGCAGTAACTTACTGACCTATTTACATTATATGCATTTTGTGATCTGCGTGGTACACGTTCTTTGCAGCAGGCATATTAACACATTGTGGCTACCTTACCATGAGTCAAAACTTCCAGTAGTCAGACCTCTGATCTCTCTCAATAAAGATCATTAATCACCGAAGTTATCTTCACATTTTTATTGTTGCCTGAAAATTGGTGGAGACCAGGAATGCAGCAGCAGGTACTTTTCAAACCATAATTCACTTACAAAGATGACACCCTCACCCAAAGTCAGCGACCTTTTTTGCTTAGTGCATGAAGATGCACGATTCATATACATGTGTTTTTTTAACATTTGGTCTGATTACTATGTGAATGTAAATAACAATAAAGAATAAATGCAAACTGTGACTACATGCCTGCTTTTCTCAATATTTCACTTCAAAAAGATGCCACTGTATTTGTTTAACAGGCGGTGATTTGAATAGGGTCAATGGAAAGTCCACAAGGTTGTCCCTGTCCCCCCAGAATTTAAGTGTCTCCTATGCCCCTGACCCAGCTCCATGTTTAAAGTATAAGCAACAGTTTGTCAGAATGCACAGCCTGACATTGGACCTCTGCATTTAAACACACAGCAAATGTGAAAAGGTAAAAACTAAATTTAAAGCCATAATTATTGCTCATTCATGTTCTGGACTCCAGCATGGTTATTTTGGGGTTGCTGCATCGCCCCCAAAATCCCTACCTTCAGCACGTAAGGGTGCAGTGTCACAAAATGTGGCACAAACTGGTGCGAAGTCTTGAACTGGATTTTACTTTCAAGTGTAAAACCTGATTTGCGCTAGAAATTAGCCTAAGTGCTACTTAGCATCAAGGGGCGTCCAATGGGTGATCCTTGAGCGTTCCCATCAACCACCCATAGTTTATAACACAAAGCCCAGCCTACTTAAAATGGAAGACAGGGCTTTGCGCCACAAACATTACGTCTTTTATGTATTGCAGCTTTGAAGATGTACTGTCCTCTAAAGCACAAAGAAACCTGGAAAAGTTTCAAACTATATCTAAGCACTGTACTTTGTACTGGAAGTACAAAACATGCTAGACATCAGGCACACACTCTTGCACTAAGGCAGACACATTGGCAGAGAGATACAGCGCCGTAGCTTAATGGATATGGTGTTGTCCTGCTCTCTCCCTTTAACGCAACGCAGTGCAACTACTTTGGTTGTTGCCCTGGTTGCAAGAAAAATTTGCAAATTCTGCCCAATATATTTAGGAGTTCGCTGGTACTCTAAAATGCCAGCACTCACACATTCACTATTGCAACCCCCAGTGCATTCTGGTAAGTCGCCTTCAAATTAGCCTTTTTGTGTTTTCGTCAAAGTAATGTTGAACAATATAAATATGTAGTGTCGTGAGATGTCTTTTGCAATGGCCATTACTTATTATGATTGCGGAAAAGTATAGTTACCAAGGAGTTCTGCTTGCTGAAAGTTTGAAGCCGACATGTACCAGAATGCCCCAGCAAGTTCACACTAGTGGTAACAAATGTGAACATTTTTGATGACTCTCATGTGAGAGTACAGTGACCACTTCAAGCAGACATTTTGAAGTGAATGCAGCTGAAGAAGAATTGGACGAATAACAGAAAGTTAGCATTGTAAATTCCAAAACAAACGTTGAAAATTGCCAAAAATCCCTAAAAGGATATCCATTTCATTTGAGCCCGGTAGGGAGCGGCTAATTTGTTCTTCTGTCACCCAGTCCTTGAAATTCTTACAAAGAGCTTTGCATACACCATAGGCAGAAAAGCGTCTCAGCAGTCGGCAAACAAGGAGAACCCCTTCAGTTGAGTAATAACACCCCAGAGATTGATTTACTCCTATTGCTTCTCCCTAGGGTCAGATCAAGTCCACTGATACCCATATCACCTCACCTCTCATGTAAACTGGTACAGCAGACTTTCCTTTTGGATAATCCAACACTTACCCCGCCCGGCCATCTGCACGAATATTTTTTCCCCCCAAATTAGAAACCAGAGCCATAACTTACTGTTTATGTATCAATAAACCAAAGAGCAAAATTTCAAAGGGATCCTTCACTGCGGAGCAGAGTAACAGAATGTTTGTCCCACGCCACACCATTGCTTAATTGCTCACTAATTGGACAAACGTGACTAAATATTTCAAGATCTGTACTAATTGCCTCTATTTAAAGAAGCTGTTAACTTTAAAATGTGCTTGCCACCAACAAATTTAATGACACTGGTGTCTAGTCATCAGCCGAAAGCCCAAGAGCTGCTCTTTAAAACGTACCTCGTCAGAATATTTACTGATTGTGCATTGTCTCCAATGTGGCTTAATTAGAAATCCAATCAGTTCCCTAAGTCTAATTATACTTGATTTGTAGATTCAGAGTATGATAAATAATGAAGGGAAGCAGCGAGCAGCAGGACGTGCTTGAAATGCAACAATATGAGAAATATTCTTAATGCGCGGCTGCCGCGCGCATCGGCAAACGGGTAATAATATATGGGATCCCAACTGGAGGAGAAACACAGCGGAGAAATTTACGACACCTTGGATCCCGAATACAAAACTAGACACAAGGCCGTTTGCATTCTACGCCACTGAGTGATAAAGCTCTATGTCTCTTTTATTTGATGCACAAGATTTCTGTTGCCTAATTATAGAGCATAAATAGGACATTAGATCTGTATTTCATCGGCATAACAAGAAACCTAACGCCTCTTTGAGTGTCTTCAACTAGGTATGAGGATGTCTCAGGGAGGCGTATAGCTATCCTAGTGGAACCGCGCTCCCTATGGTGTTTCAGAAGTCTATAGGTGGCGAGAATTTGTATAACCTAAAGCACTTTGTTTGCTTGACTCTAATTTCTGGATGCACATCATTAACAAAGACGTGATCTTTATGTTATTGTTCACAACATAAATAGAACACATTTTCTAGACTGTTAATTGCTTTACCTCTTTATGGTGCTGATATTTCAACGCGTCGCGTGATACTGTGGTTTGCTTGCACCAGCTGCGCAGGGATTGATGAACAATATATATCCCCTGAAATTATTCTAATGAATATTTAGATACTACAGTGGTTGAGAAAGGGTCACAGCAAATTATAAAATTGATTATGAATTGTTGATGCAATTATCAAATTTGGTGAGGCATTTTTTGAGATAATATCCTAGTGATATTAATAAGTAAAATCTTTGAAGTAAACCTGCTTTCTAAACCTTTTTTGTGCCAATTCTTTTATTGCAATTCTTCATTTTCTTCGTTTTCTTTTTGCAGCCTCTCTGAATGTTTGAGTCACTTTGCAGTCCCTGTTTCTGGGGGTATTTGTTACACCGCTGGTGGTGCGGGCTCCGGCCCCTTTTTTCTCCCAGGCCGTAGTTTTGCAAACTCACCACCTGCTGGTTCATTTCTCTTCCCGTTCATGGTAGATTGCTTTTGTTGATTAATGTGCTCGATGTGAAAAAAACATGCTAGTGTACGTGATGAAAATAATGATGGTACAACATTGGTGCAGTGAGGTTGGATATTAGCAAACAACAGTTTACGTGGTTGCGGGGTGCATTTACAACTCTGCCAGATTACTTGCTATTCGGTTTCAGTGGTTCGTGAAGCCACGCACAGATGCTGCCTATGGCGTCAGATCTGAAGGTGGACACATATATGACTGTAGCATGAACGCCACAGTCTCTCCTTGGCTTCTATTCCAAGCAAGATGATGCTGAGCACAAGTTGTGATGACATCCCTTGTCGCTGGGATTTATAAAGAAATGATGATGCTGAAGGTATATCCGCGCAGTCTCCTTGAAGACCAGGAGTGGGGTACCATAGGAGTCTGATAGGAAAATGGACTTTACCCAAGGACTTTGATGAAAAGTATATGATGGGTGGCCTTGCACTTTGAAGATTTAGACCGGCTTTACACTTGAAGACAATGGCCCTAATAACTCTTTACACTATTCTGTCACCAAATCGTAAGCTCAGCAATGGTGCCTTGCAGAAATCGACATCAGTGGTAATATGGGCCGCAACGATTCTGCCGGTGGTCATCTCACGGGCAGTGGATTTGTCACATATGCCAGGAATAAATTAATTTTATGTGACCTACAATCTTCATTTTGTTAAGGTTAGCTGATACCACTAGATGGCTACACAGGACAAGCATTGGCAACGCCAATAGTTTGAGCCCATGGGAAATCTATCGTCATTGTCAATGTCTTTATATATGTTGCACAGCAGTGTGAACTGCTGTGCAAAGTGGGTTACAGTAAATAAAACATCAACACTATGACAGGGCTAGCAATGGCCACGTCATAGAGCTTTTTTCCCCTATAAGCAACATGCAAAGCTGCCTGCGCTGCTGTGTAATATGTTTTAAAACAGAGCAGGGCGTTAAGGGGAGGGGTCATGCAACACGAGGGAGGAGGGGGGAAGCACAATGGAGAGTGTGAGGAGGGCAGGGGTGAAAAGGAGGATGGGTGAAACAACAGAGAGCGGGAAGGAGGGGTTTCAAACAACCAAGAATGGGAGGGGGTGGGTTAAACGAAGTGGGAGCGGGTTAAAAACAATGAGAGCGTGTGGAGGATGGGGAGGATTAAAAACAGTATCGCAGAGCATAAGATGGCAGTTTAAAAAATAAAAACAACAGGGGGCAGGGAATGGATTAAAAACAATAGAGAGCAGTGAGAGGGTGTGGGTGCTAATTAAAAAACAACAGAGGGTGGGGTGAAGGAGAGGGGATGCAGACACATGCACTCTCTAAGAGTGCATGCCAATTTTTTTTAAAAGAGTAACTGCAGGATCCTGCAGTCGGTGGACAGACACTGATTGTAGACAGGAAGTTGTACATGATCAATGTTCCAGGGCAGGGACACATGGCAAAGACTCAGGAGGAAGCTGAGGCAAGGAGGAGGCTCTGACCAATGAGAAGTAAGGAAAAAAGAGTGACTTGGAAGCCAACCAATAGTAAGCAATGGCAAGCAATTGGCTGGCTCTAAGCCAGTTTTAAGATTTTCTTTTATTTACCAGAGATTTCGCAAGCACACCACAAGCGCTGTACAGGTGAAACCTAAAAAAGACATATGGGGTAAAGGCAAATCTCATTCCATGCATGCAGCAGAAGTATGGCAGAACTTGCAGCATACTTTACAAGAACTCACACTACATGTACTCTTTCTTATCAACATTGGTACTATGGATTTGTTTACTTTTTGGTCTCTTTTCCTATGAACTGTGGTTGAACATTTAAGTGCAGAAAGACCATTGTGGTGATCATGGTGCAGAGTAGAACATAAGATAGAGACATGGGGCCAGATATTCTAAGACTTTTTGAGGTGGCGAAAGGGCTGTTTGCGAGCACAAAAAGGCATTTCCAAATGTACAAAGCCCAAATTACGATTTGGTAACCTGGTACTGAACTGCAATTTGGGTTTGCGAATAGGTATTGAGAAGGGGCGTGTTTAGGGCATCCCTTCCAATTACCGATTTGCATTGGTATGTACGAATGTTTTGCGACCAAAATGCAGTCACAAAACATTTACCACCAACCCATGTTAGGGAAAAGCTGGTCATATTTTGCGTTCGTTCTTTAAAGGATTTATACTCTTGCACATTTTTATTGTTGGAAATATGTTTTCTACTGTTAAACTTGATGTGAAACGTCAGGTTAAATCCCAGAGACAATTGGGTATTACAAAAATTCTGCATTATTTAAAATTCTTTTAGAAAAACATCAAATATATCACGCCTTAAAACCAATAGGTCAGCATACAGTATCTAAGAATCCTGAAGCACAAACAGATCACACACTATTGAAAAAAACAGCAGTGGTTTTGAGTGCAGCATGAGAAACCTTCACGACAGGACAAAGCAGGCTCTGACTGTGAACCTATTAAAAATCCCAGCTAGTTAAAAACGGAATAACCAATGAACATGGAAATACTCAATTATAAACCAACCTAATGGTAGGAATAACAACCCAGTAAAATGACTAGAGGTTAGCAATAAAACAATTGTGAAAAATGGCCGATAAGTCTATTTTAAGGGGTAAGTGTTTGAGTAGGATTTAATAAGGGAATTGTGGGGACTGGGAGAGACACAGGCAGCAAAGGCAAAAAAAATTATAACAGCAAAGAGATGAAAAAATGACATTGAAAAATGAAAACTATAACCAAGGGCAGAATATTTCTGTGATTTTTGATTGTTATTGCACCTCTACAAGGAACCCCTCCAGAGCTGTAGGAGGCAAATAGGGATTTTATTAGAATATTTAAAGCAAATTCATAATATTGAATGGTGCAGTTTATTCTTTCCAATTTCTTATATTCACAGGACCTGGCCCTCTTTAACATGCAGACAGGGCCTAATGATCCATGCAGGCTCCTGCAGTTGCTTCCCTGTAGAAATTATCTGACACTAATCTGTACCATTAATGCTAATATAAGGCGTGGAGCGTAGGGTTTGGTGCAATGCAAACAAGACCGGCACATTTCTCGACTGCAAGTGGTGAATTCTTGCTTCGTGCTATCAAAGAACACAGGGTCAAAAAGCTGCCTGCAAACCAAAGCCAATCTGTCGATGAAAAATGAGAATCAGAGTCAATCAACAATATACGTGCTTTGGATAGCCTTTTATTCTGAAAAACGCTTTCGAAGGAATCACTTGTCGTATGAATCAATCAATAAAAATACTTAATTTCTAAGAAATACATTCTTAAAGAAATATTATACACATTTCCTATTATACACATTTGTCATATCAAAACATCACTACAACCACTAAAAGTAGCATTACTATTAATATTTATATTAATATTAATTATGTCAATATTAATAATTATATCATTATTATTAATAATAATAGCAATACTACTACTACTAATAATAATTGTTATTATTATTATTATTATTATTATTATTATTATTACACCAATTGTTAAGTTGATTATTTTTTCTGCCATGATTATTGTTTGCTGTTAGTATTGTTATTTGTGTTATTATTATTCTTACTATATTATTATTATTATTATTATTATTATTATAACAGATGCTCCAAAATAGAAACCTCAGGTACTATATAAAATAATTTTGGTATCAGAACGTTAAATTTGAATAATAACGAGCATAAAGTGCAGATGGAGGTATAGCATTGCAAAAAACTCTTCCATATGAGGTATTTATGGGCAGAATGGAGCAAAGTCTGTATGAAACGTATCGTTGATTTACAAACGTGCTTCCCCTCACTGTTTTCTTCTCCTGGAATCACTCCACAGTGTAGAATAAAATCCAAGTTTTTTTCTTTGTATAATTCCTGTATGATAAAAAGCACTATTACATGCAGAAGTATTGCATAATATGTGGCAGTACACGATATATGTGTGGGTCACTGTGTTACCATTAGTGACAGCGTTTTTGTGAATTCTTTACAATGTTTAGCGCATTATCCTCAAGGCCGCAACTCTAAACAAGCTAGGTTGCATGGAGTGCAATGTCTATATGTTGGGCTGCTGCAGAACTACCTGTAGCCAACCCCAAGCCCGGCTCGTTTTACAGTTACAAAGAAAACACTCAAACAAATCTCAGTGATCTTCACCCAACACTGGAACAATGCCCCCCTGGCTCTCAATCCTTCTGCGATGCAGGAAATAGATGAAAACTTAACCTTGTGGGCAACTTCATCTTCAGTCGACCCACACCTAATTGGCAGGCAGGAACACTGCATAGATTTTAATCTGTTAAAACCCCCACCTCCCAATAATCCTCCCCTACACCCAAACGCCAAATGTAGATATATAAGATAACCTAGATATGAAATACTGCGTGCTATATGCATCATTCAACTTTACCCAGGCCATGTTTCATCTTTCTGAATGGCATAAATAAAGAAAAAAATATCTATCTATCTATCTATCTATCTATCCATCTATCTATCTATCATATATGTGTGTGTCTGGATGTCTCTGGTGTGTATTCCAGTGGCGGCTCCTCGAGGAAGTGCTGCGTGCGGTGTAGTGGGCGGGGGAGGGGCAGGGTGGGGGTTAGTAAACTCCGGCATACAGCCGAAGGGAGCTAAGTAAATAAATAAAACGATTTCCATTGCGCACGCAGCAAAGCCAAATGGCGATCCAGCGTGCGCAATGTAATTCATTTTATTTATTTATTTATTTACTTAACTCCGTTTGGCCATGTGCCGGAGTTTACTACACCCCACACTGCCCCTCCCCTGCCTCACTGCCCCACAGCACTCCCTCGAAGAGCCACCACTGGTGTATTCCTGTGTGTTGAACTCTTTTTGTGCTCTGGAGAGGAGTCAGATAATATAGACTGGAACAATAATTACATCACCTCATCTCCCAACAGCAATTATGCAAATTGCTACACTTTGCTGGTATCACTTGTGACTATCCACTTTTGATTACCCACCTTCACTTTGAAGAACCAGGAAGAGAGAGTCTCTTTTATAAATGAGAAGGAGAGGAGTTTAACCAACTCTGCTGGTCCAAGTATTCCCTTTGCATTCTGTTGAAGAATGGACCAATAAGCTTCTCGATGTGTCAAACTGGTGGGATGCTCTTTGTGAGTGGGGGGGGGGGGGGGGTGCAAAAATAACAAATCAAGCAAAACACATTCCCCAGAGACAACAATCCTCTTAAATGTCTGGGTCAGTCCATTATGCTTAGAGAGGAAAGGCTCATACGTGTTAATATATGTTCAGCCACCAAGGTTTGCATTTGTGTGTTTTACTGATACACTGCTTTGCTTAGTAACGTGTATTACACTGCAGACTGGGGTTTCTGCATTTAACATTGTTGCCCTTTGCATGGTGAACGGGTGTGTACCCCTGCCCAGAGTGCCCGACTGCATGTGAAACTGATCTGCTGACCTTTTTGTTTGGCCCTGGCATCATGCTAATCTGGCATTAGTGCAGATGTCTAGATCTCCCCCTGGAAATGGGAAGTCCAAGAGCTGTTCAGTGATCTAGCGAGGGGTGCTCCACGCATTCCCCTATAGCAGATATAGAACTACTGTCCATACAGTGAATGAGAAAAGGTGGTTGTGTTTGTATCCTGTGTTTTTGTGAATTACTAGTCATAATTATTACTGTGAATAGGCCTTTTTCAATGTGTCATGAACAGTAAGATCTCCTGACCACTCTCATCTCAAGTTACACTTTTATAGGAACCTCATGTCCCCAAGCTGACATTCTGTGCGCATGTTGAGTGTGTCTGTGTGCATTGTTTATAGGTGTGGCACATGTATTGTAGTGGAAAACTGTATTCCTGTAGCTGGATGGTGGAGACATATCAGTCACATTCAAGTCTATTAAATCAAATCAAATAAGTTGTTGTACAACTGATGTTCAGAACTCACATATTTGAAAGGGCTTTCATACTCATTGATGAGAAAAACGTTTTGGTGAAGTAAAACATTTGACTAAGATCACACCATTTAAGCAGGTAAGCTGCAATGTATCCCTGTTTCTAATATAACTTTGCACAAATCAGCCAGGAAGTGGGTATTCGTCTTTCCTTATGTTAAAGGCTTTGTTTTGACTTTATTCATTTTTCCACAGTTTTTATATAGGGTGGACTGAACCCAAACGTATTGGGCCACTTTACATGAGCACCACTTACGTTACACAAGGTCACATTCATTGTTTCTAGGCATGGAGAGATTTAGAGGTTTGCCGAGAATCACAGGATGTTAAGCTGTTGCCGAGACTTGAACCTGCTTCCCCAGTTCTAAAGTCAGCAGCCTTGTCCCTAACACCATATCCTAGGGAGGGGAAAGAAGGCAGGCAGAAGCCACATAAAAGCTAGGCTCATTATAAGATCAAAGTTCCAAGGTGCCAGGCCCCTGCTCACCCTTCACAAGCACAGCCAGCAGACCACTGTATCAGCAGTTTGCCAGGGTGGGTGGGTGCTGCTTGTTCCTCCACTTGACAGTGCCTCTTCTGCTTCTCTCCTCCCTCCTGAGACAAATCCTCAGGTACACAATACTTTCCAAAACTCATGGCGGGCCAATTTGTCTGATTTTAGGAGCTTTCCCATGTTGTTCTCTTCCTTATTTGTCTAGTTCTTGGTAACAACCTTTTGAATCAGTTGCTGTGGATCGCCCATCTGATCTTTATTTCATCCTGCTCTTTAATTCTCTTTGTCTGGTTTTCTCAGCTCTTTTGTGTGAGCTAAATGTACAGTCCTGAAAGTACACTCTAGTGCTGTGAGAGTACAGACAAGTTGTGGGCACCTCACAACCTGAAATTAGATGTGAAACTGTCACCCACTTCATCTGCTCTGTCTCATTAGTTTTTTTTAAGTTTAACGTTGAGTTGAGGTTGAGGTGACCCAGATGTTTTTGTTCAACTTGTCTAAACTAGCATACGGCCACTTACCTTAATGTTTGACATAGGTTTTAAAATGTTTAGAAACATAATCAAAATGTTGCTGTTGCTTTCTCTCCAAGAAAGTTTGAGTAAATGTGAATAGGGTGATGCCCTTGACACCATGCTCAAGGGCATTAATTTACTATTGAAGAAGGACATAATATGCCACCAGAATGTAGCATACCTAGTGGCTATCACATAAGGACCATAGTGAATAAATTGTGCTATGTAGAAAATAGTAAATACATGCCCTGTTAAAGTAGAGGAGTATGGCCTTTCCTTGGATGTCTCCGTAAAATTGACCTTTTGTCTTAAGTTTTTGTCCTGAATTTTGATCCTGCATCCTGAATTTTTGTCCTGAATTTTGACCCTTTCTTCTGAATTTTTCACCTTTCATGTCCAGAATTTGCCTCCATGTCAGGTAGTCACCCTAGCTCTGGACAGCTTGGAGACCACAAATGCTGAAGTCATGCACAAGGTTTAGATCAACCTGCACCTGCTGAACCAGCATCCCAGCCATGAGACACAGAAACTGCCAAAGATAAGAGCTGCCAAAAGGAGCTACAGCACTGAAATCCCATAAGTCTTAATTTTCCAAGAGAGGCTGCCATTGTGTGCCTGATAACTCAGAAGCTGTCGGTGAAGAAGCAGGAGTGCTGCACATGTTCATCCCACAGCAGCCCAAACTACAACTTCCAGTTGTAGGTAACTTCAGGGCTTGATAAATGTTTGCGAACAAGAGGCTAAGAAGCACGCCAAGGTCTGTCACATGAACTAAGGCATTTCTTTAATATCTCACTAAGTGAAAAGCAAACTGAACTGTTAGGTGCATATACGCCTTGGGGGTGATTGAGTGAACTGCACCTGTGCCTAGCCTGAGCTGTGTCCCTGTTAGATGCCAGATGATGGGAACTATCATAGGGTGGGTACGAAGTGTGTAGTTCCTCACGATGACAAGCAGGATCTTAATGATGTAATATAAAGTAACACAGTGTGACTAAAGTACTTTCTTGTATTCCAAAGATAAGCACTTGGCTAGAACAATACATTATTGTGTCTATTGACTGATTATTGAATTCTGAGTTCATGTCCCCCACACTACCGCCCTGAGATGCCTTTGACCATCACTCTCACTACCTTGAAAGTCAAATGTGAAAATGGTGTACTTGGTCCAGTTTGAATGGCCATAGTAGGACGGACCCCAGAAAACCAGTGGCAAACAGCCTCAAGCATCACGGCGGGGGGCCAGTAGTTTGTATTTGCCCTATGATTCTGAAAACTTGGTCTGACAAGCATGTTACTATGCCTGACTATGGTTATTTTATTGTTACTGTGACTGTGGTGTTGCAAATATGTGAGTGTGTTTATTTGCAATCCTGTCTGTAACAGTTTAAGATGTGTACTAGTATTAATTACTTCATGTATTCATATATTAATGATAGCATATTTGACTACATCAGGTGGTGTGCATTGCCGCAATCTTATACATAGCTCCAGTATGGAATATAACTTTATATTACATCAGAGACCTTCAAAACATGTATAAAAACATGTTCAAAGTTTCCTTATTACAATGTAGTTGGAGTATCACTACTTGTAATAAGAAAATGGCATCTCTACTCTGTAACAGTAATTTTTTACAACTTGCGGGGTTATTTATTGTTTGGCAGTCCACTCACCACCCCAGAAGTGTGGTGGAGATCATAATCTCTGCCTTCTGACAAATAACAGCCCATCACTTTTAGAGGGATGAATGACGTTACAACACATACATTTACATCGCGGTACATTACATCGCGGTTTATACAACGCAAGTCTTTACAACGACTTGCGTTGGAGGGCGCAGGATTTAGGAATAGTATAATTTACTATTCCAACTCCAGTCTACGTACAGTAGGGAAGGTGTTGGATAGTAAATTATACTATTCCTTGTCCTAGAGCGCCATCCAGTCGTCATGTCATTAAATCCCGGTTTTTACAATGCAAGTCGCAACGACTTGCGTTGTAAAAACCACGATTTAATGGCATCGCGATGTAATCCCTGCATTGTAAACGATGTTTCCCCTTTTAGAGATCTGTGCCTGCCAGACCTTCACAAGAGCAGCCACAGTGGTTTCAGAAGAGCAGCCACGTGGCCCCTGTGACGTCACTTTAAGCAGGAGTCCATTGAAAAACAGAAAACAAATGGTCCTGGCACACTTTGAGATATGTCAAAACATCTGCCCTAAATATGGCTGTTGGTCTGAGATACATACCCCAATGTATGTGGGGCGGTCAGACTAAGGTTTCCACTAGTAAACAGAGCGGGACCTCCACCAATGGAAACATGGCGGTTCACCCAACTCTAAGTAAAGCCAGCAGATTCTCAGTTTGGCATCCAGAGTACTCCACCACGTTTGTGATGGGATACCTTGTCCTCCATAAACTACATAACCCCATTAGTTCTAAGGTCACAATGCCTGCTCCCAGCTGTTTTCTTAGTGTATTGATGGAGTTCAAGACAGAAATACATATGCATGCCACCAGATACGTTAAAAAAAATTTTTTAATGGCCTATTCTCAAAACGCTTAAGTCTTTTCCTTACCCCAAAACATAGACAGCTTGGTACTTACGTTCACAGTGCTTTGTTAAAAGTCACTCTGCGCTAGAGACATTTCATGCTCCAGGAAGACCATAGCTTTAAGTATGGGTAACTGTCGCTATACATTATACGGAATATAGTACCTTCAACCATACAACAAATGGATACTGAAAGGCACCTGAAAGCCACCTCGATATTCCATGACAAAATAAATGAACTCACCTTTTACCCATGTTTGTGTATATTGTCACAGAATGGCTCTGCAACATATCATAGGGAATATTTTAACACATATGTTATAGAGCCATGCAGTAGCCCAGCTCTCAAGTTGTTGCGTGTTTGCTGTGCAACTATTTACCTCTTTTGGTGTAAATCTATTGGGTGTGCGTCAGGAATATTGAAGGGTTACAATATTATGATCAGAATATCGATAACAAATATCGAAAGGTAAGTTGGTATAGCTTTCCTATACCTAACTCCACATATTCATAGAGAGAGAGAGAGAGAGAGAGAGAGAGAGAGAGAGATGCATTTATTTGCTCGAGTTTTATATAGTGCTTCATTAATGGGAGAGTACCTGCACTTCTCAAGATAAAACGGGTCATCTAAATAGGTGCACTTACAACTTTGATATTTTGGTCAGCATATTTTGACCCTTCGATATTCGGCCTTCAATATTACCCATTACAGTCCATGTATTGTGAACAAATAGAGAGAACATGGTTTGAAAGTGTTCATACCTTGAAGTACTTAGACCTCTTGCTTGCTAAAAAATATATGCGGCATTGAATTATGTTTGTGTATGGCTTCAACATGTATCTGCACTACAAACTTTTGTTGCACCAGAGAGAGTATTTCACCAAATATTGAATGGGCTGAGGGCTGACTGTCACTGTGTATTAAAAGAAATAAAGTATATCCTTCCATACACAAAATGCAATATATCCCTCCCTTCTATGACCGTAGAATGAAAGGCATTCCTTTGGCTCGTTTCATTTAGTTAGCCATTTAACCCTTTAGTGACTTGCAATATCTATATAGCGTACAGCAAGGGGTACTTTATGACTTATATCATATAGCCATGTATTAGAGAAAAATATAGACGGCCTAGTGCTTATGTTCACAGTGCATTTGAAAAACAAAATCTGCACTAGAGGCATTTTATGCACCAGGAGGCCATAACACGATGTATTGAAGGTGCTGTAGGATAACTCACTATATATCATAGTGTATTATACATTATTATCTGTATATAATATTATTAGGGCTCCGGGTTGTATGGTATTTCTTTTTTTGACATTTCTGTCTGTATTTATCCATATTTTTTTTTTGATCATTTTATCTTTATTTACCCATATTTATATTGCTCTTAGCACTCGTGATTGACCGTGGTGAGAATAGTCCAAATAGTCCAAAATAAAACCTATTTTCTGTATTTATTTATTTATATTTATTTATTTTCCTTATTTATCCATATGTAAAACTAAATACAGACAGGAAAATAGATAGTTTTCTGTCTGTATGTATCTGTAAAAATCAGTAAAAACGGGAAACTGAGGCCCTTACTTATTATCCTTCCTTCAGTAAATGCACTTTCATATCTGTTGAAATCAAAGGAGGAAGTTTTCCGTCTCTGAGACGGTGACCATTGTCAGATTCTATTTTTAGGATTTTTTTCCCACAATTTACATTTTTGCTATGTGCATCACCCAAGGGCAGCGCACAAATGTCAAAACCAATCCCCGAACCTCCATTCTGACGGCACAGTTTTTATGTTGAAAGCAGACATATTTCATTCCAAACAAAACAAAGCACGTGATTCGTTTTTTAATAGGAAAAAAACCCCGAATAGGCTAGAGGTGATGAGCCATTAAGAAACATTAAAAGGCTCCAGAGGGCATGAAGGCAGCAAGTCCCTCGGCCGACAGTGTCGCAGCTCATTGCCGCGCAGCGCGCGCGCTCATGCAGAGGCGGACAGCGAAGAACGTTTCAAATAGAAATAGAAAAGGTCACAGGGCACGTTCCTGCGCTTCCGCCCTGACCGCGCTATGTGCCACCTCTCATTACACGGTAGACATCACCATCAAAGACTGGCGGTGCTATTAAAAACGTAATTAACACATGCGCGGTCACTGGCAGACGAAGGCAGTAAACAGTGATAGGACATGATTTAAAACACCTCTGCCGGAAACTGCGCAATCAGAATTTGCTCTTTGAATATACATCACAAACAGAGGAAGAGATGTATGTTTCGGGGATGAAACCCTATGCACTCGTTATTCCTTTGAATTGTGTTAAAAATCAGTATAAAGAGGTCTTGTTTGCCCACTTCTGTATTTTAATAGAAGCATTTAATAGGCTACTATGAGTTTTGAATAATTGCACTACAACACATACCGTGTGGTGTCGAAGTATCGTAGTCTGCAAGTTGTGTGACATAAATATCGTTGTAAATATCGTTCACCAAAATGTCTACAGAGCAACGTATTCCTTCTGTGTTTATTTCGATTCTAATACTGGAAGAAATTAAAATAGAAGCATGACAATATTGAGTATTTTTTTAAATTATGCTGGCTCCTAGACCGTCCGAATAGGAGAATCGAGGCTATATACAATGAATATCAACAGATGTAGGGTGACTTTGCATAAAAACAACTATTTAGATATGTGTTTGTCATTCTGAAAACCCAAATTAATGTTACTATTGGACAGGTTACAAATCCAGCCTATGAGGAAAGATGACTGAAGTAAGGGGGTTAAAATGTGCTAGCAGTCCTCAGTTTCACCAAGACTCTTTGAATGCTGTCTGCCCTTTCTTTGTCGTTGTCTGGGGGTAGGAGGCACTGGAAGAGACAGGAAGAAGTGGGGACCCTTCGAATATTTTTTCAGTTTTCCCTGCATTTTCACTTCCCACATTGTTCCCCCTCATCTTCCTGTGGCCCTCTTGCATCTACTGTCCATTCTCCATTTGGGTGTAAAGTGTGATGCAACAGGAAGAGAAAAGATAAACGAGCAGTACATGCACATTCTTATGAACGTGATTATTGTGTTCCCCATTTTTATTAGGTTTGGTGTTAGCCAAGACACTTCAATTTTACTAAAATATGTATAATATATTTACACAGAGAGGCTTTCAGTCTCCTCTCCTTATCCATTGGTCTTTTGTGTCATTCACATTTTCCTTCTGCCCACTACAAGATACAGCATGGGGCAGTGGGTCAACCTACTAAAGCCACTGGTTAACTTCACTTTGAGTTTGAGAAGAGAATGGAGGCAGCACCAGATGTGAAGTAAGACAGAGCCACGTTGTATCAAAAAATTGTGTTTTTCTTTATTTTTTCATTCTTAAAACAGCCAACGCGTTTCGCTCCCCAACCTTGGGAGCTTCGTCAGGGCAAAGATCTGGATTAGTCCTGATACGGCGCAATAGTATGGGCACGAAGACTGGTCAAATCCAGCAGCAAGAAGTTCCAGTATCAAGGTTCCCGTATCAGAACAGAAGATGAAAACAGCGTCACGGGCTTTAAGGTAAATCTCATCGAGAATCAAGAAGGTAATGTTTTGTAAAGTCTCCAGTTTCAAATTAATGTACCAGGACAAAGATGAAGGTATACATCTTGGGCTTTAAAATGTGTCACACTGGTAACCAGGGCCGTAATTTCAATAGTATAATAGTTTTGGTGAAGAGCGTATGCGCAGACCTTGATAAGCTGCTAACATAAAAGCTCCAAGCTCCGTAGTACAACAGCAACCCGTGGCCGATTCGGTAGACGGGTTGCTGTTGTACTACGGTGTCCTGGTACATTAATTTGAAACTGGAGACTTTACAAAACATTACCTTCTTGATTCTCGATGAGATTTACCTTAAAGCCCGTGACGCTGTTTTCATCTTCTGTTCTGATACGGGAACCTTGATACTGGAACTTCTTGCTGCTGGATTTGACCAGTCTTCGTGCCCATACTATTGCGCCGTATCAGGACTAATCCAGATCTTTGCCCTGACGAAGCTCCCAAGGTTGGGGAGCGAAACGCGTTGGCTGTCTTAAGAATGAAAAAATAAAGAAAAACACAATTTTTTGATACAACGTGGCTCTGTCTTACTTCACATCTGGTGCTGCCTCCATTCTCTTCTCAAAGTCTTCATCTGGTTTTCCAGTGGGACCAAACCACAGCGGGTCCTGGAGGTTGTCAGCACAGAAAAATTGAACACTTTGAGGGACATTGAAATATAGAGGTGCTGGTTGCTTGATCAGCTGTGGAATACTCTTTTTTGAACTTCACTTTGAGTGACTGCATTTTGCTTTCTCACAAGGAGTACACCACACCGTGGGGCATATTACCAAGGCAGGCAAAATGAAATTATCGCCGCTTTAGCGGCCGTTTTCGGCTACAAAGCGGTGATAATTTCATCACCCTATTAGCAAGCTGTCGCTGACATCAGTTAGCGACTGCTTTTAGGTGATAGCAAGCGGTTTGGGGCCCGCTTTGCATGTCAGCGATATTTAGCGCTAATGACATGAAAAGTGGGCGTACCCGACCTGTTAGCGACTGAAAGCAGTCGCTAACATCGCTATCGCCTATTATCAACGCAGGCGTAGCGATTAAAATATTCGCGCTAAGCGCGAATATCGCCAAATCCTAACGCCTGCTCAGACCACTTCTTAGCCTGTATATCCAATGCGAGGTATATATTCAGGTTAAGTCCCTATTAGCGATAATGCCTGAATATCGCTGAATTACCAGCGATATTCACGCATTTCGCCACTATCGCTGGATATTTTATCGCTTTGGAGATAAACATTGCTAATAGCACGTTATCTCTGCGATAAAATCCGACGATGCGCGGCGATAAAAAAATGTCTCTAAGCTTATTTAGCGATAAATATCGCTAGTTGTTGATAATATGCTCCCAAGTTAGTTCCCTTCAGCACCAGTGTTTTTGCTTTTATTTTATGATTACTTTAGTGTTGCCTTTGTGTTTAGAGCCTGATGTGATAGCAGGACACTTCTCTTGCACATCCCATCTTTATCAGATCCCATTTTCTGCCACTACTCTTGTTAATTCCTTTTGGAGTGTTTTGTTTTTCTGACTGATGCTATTTCACAGCATACCAGATCAGACTGGGGCTTTTTGCAACAGTTCTGTATTAAGTTATTTTCTTTTCACTTCTTTCTTTCTTTCTTGTTTTCTTTCTTTCTTTCCTTCATTCTTTCTTTTTTATTTTTCTATCCTTTGCTCTTTCTTTGTCTCTTTTTTGTTTGTTTGTTTCTTTGTTTGTTTGTTTCTTTCTTTCTTTCGTTCTTTCTTTCACTCTTTCTTTTCAACCCTTCACTCTTTCTTTCCTCTTTCTTTCTTTTGTCTTTCTTTCCTTTTTTCTATTCTTTTTCATTCTAGCATTCTTTCTTTCCGTGCTTCTCTTTTCTTTTCATTTTCATTCCTTCTCTTTCGTTCCCTCTCTCATACCTTCTTTCTTTCTTTCTTTCTTTCTTTCTTTCTTTCTTTCTTTCTTTCTTTCTTTCTTTCTTTCTTCTTTCCTTTTCTTTATTTAAGTCCTCCCTTCTCTCTTTCTTTCTTTCCTTCTGTATTTCTTCTTAAAGGAAAGAAGCTTGCAGCCATGCCAGACTTATTGACTTTTCCGGTTTGTGTTAGCCAGAACCCTTTGAATTCACTAAAATTATATGTCTGACATAGCTACTTATAGGAGGTTCAGCCAGACTTCATTCATTAGTCTATGATTGATGTCATTCACATTTTTCATCTACCCACTGAGCAGGCATTAAGATGCAATGTATCAGCCCACTTTATCCACTGACTAGCTTCACTACGAGTTATTGCATGCTGCCTTTTCACATGGAACACACCCACACAAAAACGAATTCCCTTCAGTGTCAGAGAGTACTATGGTAATGTGTTTTTTAGACCCCCAAAACTTTTTTGCCTGTAGCAAATGATTTTTTTTTTGTTGAATGATGCGCTCTGCAGCATATACCCAAACAATAGCGTATTGCAAAAACTTTGACAACACAAAATAAACATTGCCAAAAGGCAGGCGGCCAATACCAGACCTATTGGCTTTGACAATGCTTGTTCTTCATTGCCATAGTTGTGGAAATCCCCGTTTTTAGGTTTCGCCTCATTGAAAGGCTGCGCAGCAGACTTTATGCGCAAGGCAAAATCTTTAGTTCTAGAGTAGTGTGTGTAGTACCGCCCCTCTGTTCCATTGGCTAGCTCCATAAATGGAGGCTAGCCATTGGAACAGAGATCTGTCCGTCAATTGCGGAGCAGATTCGGGGGCGTTCCGGACATTTTTACTCATCCTGCCCCTTTGAAAACGTCATTGCGGTGGTGGGCGGTTCCTATTTTTTTGGGGGGGGGAAGGTTTGTTTTGTTCATTGCAGGCCGACCGTCGCCGGAAGGAGTCCAGGTGAGGGCTTTTTCTTGCCGTTCTCGCCCCCCTTCCCGCTGTCCGTGCCTTTCCCGCCCCCCTCCCGCTGTCCGTGCCTTTCCCGCCCCCCTCCCGCTGGAAGCTCTGCCACTGCCTCGGCTCTGTTTCCCGGCTTCCTGCCGTGCCATTTTCAAACCGCTGAACGCCGGAGTCCTCTGCGAGCCGAGAAGGGAGGAGAAGCGGCCTACTATGCTCCTCCAGGCCGCGACACCGAGTGGCTCGGGAGCAGTTGCAACGGAGATCGGCGGGAGCGCTGGACCGCGAGAAGCCGCCTGATCCGCTGCGCACAGTAAGTAGGGCTTTGGCTGGAGATGCACAAATACAGCTACAGCACAATACACCAGTGCTTGTAAATGCCTCCGTATTTAACGCTCTTGTTAGCCTTCGTCAGGGCTGCAGCTATATTCGGTTCTTGCTACCATGACTTAAAGGCCCCCTCCGGTGCAGATAGATAGGTACTTTAGGTTTGTTATTGCCTCCGTCTACGCTGCAATTGGCTGATCTGTCATTTGTAGTGTCACGAGGGGGCATTATAGCTGTCAGTGCGGTCTACCCTGTGCTGACAAGGTAGAGATGCTGCCCCCTCAGTACCGCGGCCCACACTCTTAATTAGCTGTAGTAGCATATGTTTCTGTGACGTGTAATAAAAGTAAAACATCCTTGTCGATCAGAGTCCTGACAATCTTGAGGGTCAAGCAGATGTGTATCATGCAGCATGGGTGGATAGTGGGTGGGATCTCATAGGAGTTTCATGTGAGATGTGGAGAATGCCCCCTTTGTTTACTTCCCCTTCTGAGAGCAGCAGCTTCCGGCAGATGACTGATAGCAGTGTGTGCGTCGGAGCTCCCTTTGAACTTTTTTGACAGCTGCTGTTAAGCTTTTTTTGGTGATCACGAGTGCTGCTTTGTATGTGCAAGCGTGGGTTGTGGCACGAGGATTCTGGGGTTCTTGTAACGTCATGGTTAGTAGTGCTATGTAGTATCCGTATTAGGAAACTCCTCTAGACTATACATTACAGATTACTTAATTAACAGGATAAGTTGGGAATGCGCTGACAAGGGGAATGCGCAAAGCTTGATATATATTAGACTCTCCAATCGCAGGCATTTCTATGTTCATGTCCATATTGTTTTATGCACCTTGTCATTTTGCTGACTGGTATGGGCATGGTTTGCTGCCCTGTCACCGCTTTCTTTATTTCTGGATGTGGGAGTACCATTGATGGAGCATGATTATTTGAGGATAATCTTGTTTGATCAAGCCTGCTCATAAGTTTGTTATAATAAACATAACTAACGGTGTGGGAAATTATTAACATGTACAGTGCAGAGAGCATGGGGTGTTGTACAGTTGGGATGCGTGCAGTGGGCGCTGTACAGTGCAGAGAGCACGGGGTGTTGTACAGTTGGGATTCGTGCAGTGGGCGCTGTACAGTGCAGAGAGCACGTGGTGTTGTATAGTTGGACAGTTGGGATGCGTGCAGTGGGCGCTGTATAGTGCAGAGAGCACGGGATGTTGTACAGTTGGGATGCGTGCAGTGGGCGCTGTACGGTACAGAGAGCACAGGGTGTTGTACAGATGGGATGCGTGCTGTGGGCGCTGTACGGTGCAGAGAGCACCGGGTGTTGTACAGTTGGGATGTGTGCAGTGTGCGCTGTATAGTGTAAATGACAATGCCATTTATTTATCTGTTTTCAAAACCAACACATAAATAAACAATTTGTCATTTGCAATGCCAATAGCTCTAACTTTGTCAAAGGCGAAACCATTGCATTGTAAATGCTTGTTTGAGTGTTCTCTTCAAATGGAGGATTCACTGGAGAGGAATGCCATTACAGACTGTCTGTGAAGGCCTGCTTGGAGCCTGAGTGACTCACTCGACGCTTCCCAGCTGAGTGGTCGCTCCCTTTGGCTCCGGTATCGTTGCATAGCGCTTCTTGCTGTGAACTGTCTGAATTGAATTGCCTGCTGTGCGCTTTGTGTACCGATTTGCATGTTTCATTGTTCAGATTGCCAGCGCGACTTTCCTGATCTCTAAAGTGTATTCCCCCCAAGCGCCCTCCATTTTCTTGTTGTTGTCCACCTACTTAGCCCGCCCCGCCTCCCAGCTGAGCCGCCCTCCCACAGACTACATCAGCGCTCCGTTACCTGGAAGCGCTGTGACTCACTCGACGCTTCCCAGCTGAGTGGTCGCTCCCTTGGGCTCCGGTATCGTTGCATAGCGCTTCTTGCTGTGAACTGTCTGAATTGAATTGCCTGCTGTGCGCTTTGTGTACCGATTTGCATGTTTCATTGTTCAGATTGCCAGCGCGACTTTCCTGATCTCTAAAGTGTATTCCCCCCAAGCGCCCTCCATTTTCTTGTTGTTGTCCACCTACTTAGCCCGCCCCGCCTCCCAGCTGAGCCGCCCTCCCACAGACTACATCAGCGCTCCGTTACCTGGAAGCGCTGTGACTCACTCGACGCTTCCCAGCTGAGTGGTCGCTCCCTTTGGCTCCGGTATCGTTGCATAGCGCTTCTTGCTGTGAACTGTCTGAATTGAATTGCCTGCTGTGCGCTTTGTGTACCGATTTGCATGTTTCATTGTTCAGATTGCCAGCGCGACTTTCCTGATCTCTAAAGTGTATTCCCCCCAAGCGCCCTCCATTTTCTTGTTGTTGTCCACCTACTTAGCCCGCCCCGCCTCCCAGCTGAGCCGCCCTCGCCCCTCCCCCTCCACTCTCCACATATGACAGTAGTTCCCGCGCGCAGCGTTCACGCGCAGCGACCGCGCCCAATCCGCGCCGAAGGTGCGCCAAAGGTAAGCCCGTCTACGCCCGTCCGCGCCTGGACCGCGCCCAGCGCCAAACCCCCTGGCCCCCGTCCCTCCCAGCCCCCCCGCATTACCTACGATGCCGCAACCCTCCTAGCCCTTAACTCCGGACGCGCCCCAAACTGCGTCCAAGCAGCTCCTGGACACACCCATGGACCTTTCTCCTGCTACTCCTGCAATTTCAGCGGCACCGACAACTACTCCGCTACAACCACTCCACAGACTCCCGACCCCAACCACCTACAATGCATCCTTCTCAACACCCGCTCGGTCCACAGACACGCCATTGACCTATGGAATCTACTAGACACCATCTCTCCAGACGTCGCCTTCCTAACAGAAACATGGATGAACGCTTCCTCCGCCCCAGACATCACCATTGCCATCCCTGAAGACTACAAGATCACACGCAAGGACCGTTCCGGCCACACAGGAGGAGGAATCGCTATCGTCCATAAGAAATCAATCCGCATCTCAACCAGCTCCGACGCCAACCTCGCCAACTCCGAACACCTCCACTTCCAAATCCACATCGACCCCAAGACCACACTCAGAGGCACCCTCCTCTACAGACCACCAGGTCCCCGCGCAAAATTCAGTGAAGACATCACGGACTTCATCACTCCACACGCGCTCCCCTCCAAAGACTACATCCTTCTGGGAGACCTCAACTTTCACCTTGAAAAGATCAACGACCGCAACACCACCACCATCTTGGACAACCTCGCCAACCTCGGACTTAAACAACTGGTCACTTCCCCCACCCACATCGCAGGTCACACACTCGACCCCATCTTCACCTCCAGCAATCATGTCTCCTTCAGCCACACTACGGATCTCCTCTGGACTGACCACAGTTGCGTCCACTTCACCTACAACAAGCCAAAACCCACCAACCACCTCCAACCAACTCTGCAAAGAAACTGGAACAAACTCACCACCGACCAGATCTCCGCATCGCTCCTTCTCAACACCCCAGCTCAGTCTTCTAACCCAAATCAAGCCGCCGCCAACCTCACCCTATGGTTATCCAACACCGCCGACACCTTAGCACCACTGAAAAAACGCCAAAGCAAATCTGGCAGCAAGAAGGCCTCTTGGTTCAACGATGATCTTAAGAAGTCCAAGAAACTCTGCCGCTCCCTTGAAAAGGCCTGGAAAAAAGACCCAACCACTAGCACCAAGGACGCCTTCAAAAACGCCTCCCGCACTCACCACCAACTAATCCGAAAGGCCAAGAAAGCAGCATTCAAGGATCGACTTGACAACAACGCCCACAACAGCAAGGAACTTTTCAACATCGTCAAGGAATTTTCCAATCCCTCGGCCAACTCCAACGACATCACCCCCTCTCAAGCCCTCTGCGACTCCCTAGCCTCATTCTTCCACAACAAGATTGCGGACATCCACAACAGCTTCGACAACCAACCCGGAGACCAACCCGCCCAACCATTTGCTGAACACTATCCCCCCGTGAACACCCTCAACCACTGGAACCCAATCTCCACTGAGGACACAATCCGCCTGATGAATTCCATCCACTCAGGATCCCCCACAGACCCATGCCCTCACCACATCTTCAACAAAGTAGACTCCGTCATAGCACCGCACCTCCGAGACGTCATCAACTGCTCCTTCAACTCCGCCACCTTCCCGGAAGACTGGAAACACGCCGAACTCACCGCCCTTCTGAAAAAACCCACAGCGGACCCCACCGAACTCAAAAATTACCGCCCCATTTCGCTCCTTCCATTCCCGGCCAAAGTCATCGAGAAAGCTGTCAACAACCAACTCGCTGCTTTCCTCGAAGCCAACAAATCACTCGACTCCTCACAATCTGGCTTCCGAGCAAAACACAGCACTGAGACCGCCCTCATCGCAGCAACAGACGATATTCGAACTCTACTGGACAACGGAGACACAGTCGCCCTCATCCTCCTCGACCTCTCTGCAGCTTTCGACACAGTCTGCCACAGCACCCTTTTACAACGCCTCAGTAACACCGGAATTCAAGGAAAAGCACTGGAGTGGATCACCTCGTTCCTCACCGGAAGACCCCAGAGAGTCCGCCTTCCACCTTTCAAGTCCGAGGCCACTGAAGTCATCTGTGGAGTACCACAAGGATCCTCACTCAGCCCCACCCTCTTCAACGTATACATGAGCCCCCTCGCGGCCATCGCCCGCCAACACAACCTCAACATCATATCTTACGCGGATGACACTCAACTTATCCTTTCTCTCACCAATGACCCCAGCACCGCCAAAACTAACCTACACGAAGGAATGAAAGAAGTTGCCGAATGGATGAAACAAAGCCGTCTGAAACTGAACTCAGACAAAACAGAAGTCCTCATCTTAGGTACATCCCCCTCTGCATGGGACGACTCTTGGTGGCCGGAAGCCCTTGGAAAAGCACCCATCCCGACAGACCACGCACGGAACCTAGGCATCATCCTGGACTCTTCACTCTCAATGAACAGACAAGTCAACGCCGTCTCCTCATCCTGCTTCAACATTCTTCGCATGCTCAAAAAAACATTTCGCTGGATCCCCACCGAAACCAGAAAAACAGTCACCCACGCTCTGGTCACGAGCCGACTGGACTACGGAAACACCCTCTACGCAGGTACTACCGCTAAACTCCAGAAGAAACTCCAACGAATCCAAAACGCCTCAGCCAGGATCATTTTAGACATCCCGCGCAACGAACATATCTCTGGCCACCTGAAAGACCTCCACTGGCTACCCGTCAATAAGAGAATCACTTTCCGACTGCTAACCCACGCACACAAATCACTCTACGACATCGGACCAGAATGCCTCAACTCACGACTGTCCTTCTACACTCCCCCCCGCCAACTACGCTCTTCCAGCCAAGCCCTCGCCACTGTACCTCGCATCAACAAGACCACCATGGGAGGCAGATCCTTCTCATACCTGGCTGCCAAAACATGGAACTCACTACCCGCTGACCCGCGCCTTACCCAGAACCACCTAACATTCAGAAAGCAACTTAAAACGTGGATATTCGACAAGTAATCCTCTTCCCCTTCCTAAGCGCCTTGAAACCCTCTGGGTATGTAGTGCGCTATATAAATTCTCTGACTTGACTTGACTTGACTGAGTAAGTAAAGATCTCTCAGTGTTGGCTTCAGCACTGTTTGACATTTCAAAAAATCAAGTATTCGGTGAAATTATTGAAGCTGAAGACGTTGCAGCACTGACAAATGAAACTACGATTTGATGAATCATTTACAATAAGTTATAATCTGTCTGGATCATAGGCAGAGCTGAAAGGTGTCTGCCCGGAGGCCTGCATTCTGCCACCCCTTCCAGAGATATCCTTACTCAAGGAAAATGGAGCAGGACTACACCTTTTAGGGATACATGTGAACAGAGGCTTAGATAACATGCCAGAAGACAACAGAAAGGCCCTAATAATTAAAACCAAAAATATTTCCTTAGATAGGAGGCACTTAATCTTTCAATGTGGGGAAGAGTCCTGACTATGAAAATAACAGTAGCTCCACGAAAAAACTGTTTTCTTGGAATGTGTTGGAGGGGTAAGATCTCTAGGGGGACAGAGGTAGTTACTTCTGGCCACCCCGGGATCCCCCTCCTCCAGGAACGTTGCTGAGCACGTGAGTCACACCCTCCCCATGAGGGTTTGAGCACTTATGGTCATGTATAACGAACATCAACAAACAGAGGGGAAGAGGGTCTGAGGGACAGTTTAACGACCCAACAATGCTACTATCCCTAAGAGCAGTCACATCAACAACAAATAGCAAGGGGTCAGCTCATATGCATCCCAAGTTAAATTACTATGTGGTGATCAAAGGAAAGTGAAGTAGAACTAATGATGTATTATAGAAGTCACGCATAGGGTCTCTCTTCCATGCGAAAAGATTCCCATCAGTCACCACTCGGATCCGCCCTTCATCATCTGGGATCCTTCACCATTGAAGGTAGATTGTGAGACCCACTGCGGACTGGCAGTTGTTTAAAGCCTAGTCCTACAGGTGGTACCCAGTGCAAGGAAATCAAGTAATGTATTATGAGGTGACTGGAAGCAGTGCTAAAAGTGAAGTGCAAAGTGAAGTTGTGTGGATATGAATAACGGTAAAATTAGGTACAGATGAGAAAATAATTTTAATAAGCTTCTCTTCAGTCCCAAAATAAAACAAGTGCGTAGTGGTCTAAACAAATAACCACTAATAAAGATGAAACGTCGACATGTTTCTGCAGACTAATTAGATCCAGCTGGTATCTAGCTGCTTACTCAGGACCATTAACGCTACTGCTTATAAAGAGTTTGTGAAAAAGATAAAATATCACCTGAAATATAGTGATAACATCCTTCTCCTGACTTCATAGTTCAACAGGATAAAGATCCATTTCCGACGAAACACACACATAGGGAAGAAACAAAGTGCATAGAAATTCATTATAGATCCCTGTATTGAAGCAAATCTTTCTAACACAGAGTGATCTAATGCGTCACGGATGTGTCGTATCTATAATACATGTATCATTCACATCCGTCTACACCACAAAAATTGTAGCTGCTCACTTACCAATTTGGCAGGAGAGAAAAGTCCCACCTCACCTGGCTGCAGCGCAGGTAAAACGGGGCACCGCTCTAAGTAGCGAAAGTAGATAAAAAGAAAGTTAGGACACATAGAGGTGTCACTTCATTCAAACCACAGCCATCAAGTCCAAAACAATTTCAAGATGTGCCCTGTATGGTATTCATAAAGTGAAGCCACTTAAAAAACTATCGTGATAGTTTGACACATTCATTCGAATGGCAGTGGAAATCAGACAGTTATATGACTCTTATGTAGGGGCACTAATGAGGATTAGTTCTTAGTCACGTGCCTCTTATTTAGTAAGTCCCTTCGTGGTGACCGACGTTAACTGTATTTGAACAGAGACCACAAAGGTTGCATTTTTAGTCAATTAGCAACGTGTGGACTGACTCTATTTTATGGCCCAACCCCAGTCTTCTGCCTACAATTGGGCAATAAGGGCGTCAAATATGCGCTACACACCACAGCCGACAAAAGGCAGGCATGTAGCCATTAGTTATGAAAGCCGGTATTGTTTGCACATAACTGGTAAGATATAGGGTCACACGCGGAAAGCAAATACTCATGCACCCAAATACCAAAGCGTTGCTCGCAGACCATGCTCGCGCTTACCTGTCCGTCGGTACCCCTGGCGTCCCTCTGGGCTGTCGTGGGAGGTACCGACGCGGCGCGCAAAGCCTCATTATCTGTCCGTCTTGTCGACGCCCGAATGACGTGCAAATGACGTCAGTCGCGACGCGACTCGCACTGGACCCTGGGAAAAGTAGTTTCTTAAGAAAAACTACTCGTTTTTGTTATTATTCAACCCTTTGTCGAACGTGCTCAGTGTGTCTGTTATTTAAGGAATTCAGAGCAATTCAACATAACCCATACATTTGGAAGTCGATTATTGCCTCCTACAGTTTGCCCTTCATGTGCGCTAGCTCAACTCAACTGGTATCTCGCGGGAAAGCAGCAGCAGAAAATACCAGACAACAAACTGCAATACGCATGCGTATACACCTTAGTTATATGTGAGCTTCGCTGTATAGTGAGTTTACTGAAGGACAATGTCCTGAGCAGGAAATATATTTGCCTCTCATATTCAGTCACTTCAACTACACAGGAGGTTGGCAAGGCGGAAAGCGCACTGCCATGTACAGGTGTCTCCAAAATGATAAAAAGGTGTCTCTAGTAATGCTCTGTACTACCAGTCCACAGCACGTATCTATTCATTCAATGATCTTTTCAGGGTCCAAATACAGGGGGTAAAAAACCTTTTTAAGAACGAGAGTACTCAGAGTGGGTATATTTTTATACTCTCATTGATTAGAACCTGAGTGGCTCTTATAACAGTCGTGGCAATAGGCGTATTCATTGTCCTTATACATTAAAGTGACATCCATGGGATGTCCTCGTTTAGACCCACCTTGTCAGATTTAAGTTTATAGACCCATCTTTGTTCTTTTTTTAATAAAAAGCTGCTGATGTCAGTTACATGGGATGGGATCAAGGGTTGTTCAATGACCGTCCATTTAAGCTCTGTTGGTAGATGACCAACCTCAATGAAATGCGTAGTGAGTCTCGTTGCCTGTTTGCAGCATCTGATGGAACTCTTATGCTCTGAAATCCTTATTTTAACTTTACGCGTGGTCATCCCTACATATGTTTTGTTGCAGGGGCATGTGATGAGATAGATCAAATTTTGGCTGTTGCAATTTGTAAAGCGTCGTTGTTCCCAAGGACGACCAGTGCCAATGACAATTTGTGTAGATTTAGCTGTTAAGGGGCAAGCTACACAATTGCCACAGGGATGGTGGCCAGTAACTGCCGGCATATCCCACAAAGTCCCTACAGTGCGGGGAATGGTGTTTTTAGGTCTCGTATGGACCAACTGGTCCTTCACATTTCGTCCGCGCTTGAAAGCGAACAAGGGGGGTGGTAAGTTGACGGTGTCATTCCCTGTGTTGAGGATCGCCCAGTGCTTTTTCACAATTTTTGGGATTTGATTAGACTGGGTGCTAAAAGTGTTGACACATGTTATCCTTTTTTGTGCCGGTTTAGGAGGCAGTAGTTCTAATAAGCCCTCCCTGTTGTTGTTGGAGGCTCGTTTTTTTGGAGGACCTGATCAGCCGTTTGGGATACTTTTTTTCGATCAGATGCTTTTCTAGAGTCTGAGAGTGTTCCTCAAATGCAGATCTGGTTGAGCAATTCCATTGGATACGGAGGAATTGCCCATAAGGCAGGTTGTCACGGAGTGCCTTAGGGTGAAAGCTTTCATAACTCAATAATGAGTTCCTGGCTGTCGGTTTTCGATATATCTCTGTTTGCAAACCAGTGGATGTTGAGGTAACCAACAGACAGCAGTTAGCTTTTCTAGATCTGTTGATTACCTCAACATCCGTGACAAAATTGCTCTGAATTCCTTAAATAACAGACACACTGAGCACGTTCGACAAAGGGTTGAATAATAACAAAAACTAGTAGTTTTTCCTAAGAAACTACTTTTCCCAGGGTCCTGTGCGAGTCGCGTCGCGACTGACGTCATTTGCACGTCATTCGGGCGTCGACAAGACGGACAGATAATGAGGCTTTGCGCGCCGCGTCGGTACCTCCCACGACAGCCCAGAGGGACGCCCGGGGTACCGACCGACAGGTAAGCGCGAGCATGGTCTGAGAGCAACGCTTTGGTATTTGTGTGCATGAGTATTTGCTTTCCGCGTGTGACCCTATATCGTACCAGTTATGTGCAAACAATACCGGCTTTCATAACTAATGGCTACATGCCTGCCTTTTGTCGGCTGTGGTGTGTAGCGCGTATTTGACGCCCTTATTGCCCAATTGTAGGCAGAAGACTGGGGTTGGGCCATAAAATAGAGTCAGTCCACACGTTGCTAATTGACTAAAAATGCAACCTTTGTGGTCTCTGTTCAAATACAGTTAACGTCGGTCACCACGAAGGGACTTACTGAATAAGAGGCACGTGACTAAGAACTAATCCTCATTAGTGCCCCTACGTAAGAGTCATATAACTGTCTGATTTCCACTGCCATTCGAATGAATGTGTCAAACTATCACAATAGTTTTTTAAGTGGCTTCACTTTATGAATACCATACAGGGCACATCTTGAAATTGTTTTGGACTTGATGGCTGTGGTTTGAATGAAGTGACACCTCTATGTGTCCTAACTTTCTTTTTATCTTCTTTCGCTACTTAGAGCGGTGCCCTGTTTTACCTGCGCTGCAGCCAGGTGAGGTGGGACTTTTCTCTCCTGCCAAATTGGTAAGTGAGCAGCTACAATTTTTGTGCTGTAGACGGATGTGAATGATACATGTATTATAGATACGACACATCCGTGACGCATTAGATCACTTTGTGTTAGAAAGATTTGCTTCAATACAGCGATCTATAATGAATTTCTATGCACTTTGTTTCTTCCCTATGTGTGTGTTTCGTCGGAAGTGGATCTTTATCCTGTTGAACTATGAAGTCAGGAGAATGATGTTATCACTATATTTCAGGTGATATTTTATCTTTTTCACAAACTCTTTATAAGCAGTAGCGTTAATGGTCCTGAGGAAGCAGCTAGATACCAGCTGGATCTAATTAGTCTGCAGAAACATGTCGACCTTTCATCTTTATTAGTGGTTATTTGTTTAGACCACTACGCACTTGTTTTATTTTGGGACTGAAGAGAAGCTTATTAAAATTATTTTCTCATCTGTACCTAATTTTACCGTTATTCATATCCACACAACTTCACTTTGCACTTCACTTTTAGCACTGCTTCCAGTCACCTCATAATACATTACTTGATTTCCTTGCACTGGGTACCACCTGTAGGACTAGGCTTTAAACAACTGCCAGTCCGCAGTGGGTCTCACAATCTACCTTCAATGGTGAAGGATCCCAGATGATGAAGGGCGGATCCGAGTGGTGACTGATGGGAATCTTTTCTCATGGAAGAGAGACCCTATGCGTGACTTCTATAATACATCATTAGTTCTACTTCACTTTCCTTTGATCACCACATAGTAATTTAACTTGGGATGCATATGAGCTGACCCCTTGCTATTTGTTGTTGATGTGATATGTATAACGAACCCCTGCCACACTACAAATTGACACCACACGGGTTGGTCAGATGCGGAATAGATTCTTTATAAGCAATTCTCAGCAGGTCTTATAATTCAATGTACAATCAGGGTAGGGATCAGGGTTACTCTGAGGATGAGGGTAAATAAGGAAGGGGTTGATCTGGTGACGTCGGAGGGATGGGCCCGGTACTCACAGTCCCCACGGAGGGGGGTGTCCTTAGTCCAGGTCTGGTTCGGGGGACCAGTTAGAATTGTCCCACTGTCACTGGTGAGGAGGCTGACACGTACCCGGCGCACGGCTCTCAATCCTCGAGCTGCGGAATACAACGCAGCCTCCAGTGCAGGCCACCCTGTTTGGTCGAGTCATACTCCCCGGCCCGAACTTCTTCGAAGCGGGGGTTCCTGGGGGAGTTCGTGGGCACGGCCCGTACCTCTTGAGCGCCGCAGGTCTCCTCACGATGATTCAGTGCGGGGCGCACAGAGTCCGTCTCGTACCTCACGAGCGCTAAGGACCCCTTGGTGATCGTTCAGTGCGGGCGCACAGAGCCAGGCTTGTACTTCTCGAGCGCTGCAGGTCTCCTCATGATGGTTCAGTGCGGGGCGCACAGAGTCCAGTTCGTACCTCACGAGCGCTACGGACCCCTTGATGATGGTTGCCGTAGGGTGCGCACAGGGTCCGGCTCGAGCCGTGACTAGACTTCCAGGGCTCGGGCAGGGGTAAATACAAGTGTCCTCGAGGTCCAGGGGAGCCGCGACCAGGTCAGCAGGGCTCCAGGGGCTCCAGCAAGGAGGCGATCAGTCTTTGGTCAGCAGTCTGGGCCGTGACCAGGTCAGCAGGGCTCCAGGTGTTCTAGCACAGAGGCGATCGGTCTTTGTTTCAGCAGTCAGGGCCTCGACCATGTCAGCAGGGCTCCAGTGGTTAGAGACGGAACATAGATTTCCTTCCTTTCAACGGAGCAGCCGCGACCAGGTCTGCAGGCTCTATTCTTCCAGGATTCTTCTACTTTTCCCTCTGCCAGCTTATATCCCTCTTTTCCTTTGAAGCTTGAGCCCTCCCAGGCGGTCTCCTCAGACCTGGGGCTAATTGTCTGTCCTTCGGGCCATCTGGTACTCTTCCCCTTTGAAGTCTCGCTCGAGAGCCCCCAGACGCTCGGTGGGGAGTGGGGCCATCGCTGGCAGGAGGTGTTATCGAAACTCCTCCACCCCATTCCACGGGGGAGAGGCTCGCTTCCCTCAGCCGGCATGTCGCGTTGGGGGTCTAGGTTTCTAGGGGATCGGAGTGTGTTGTGGGGGCTATCAGGTCGGGTCTCTGGAGGGAATGGGGGTGCTACACGGGGGCTGCTACTATTCCTCCGGGGTCAGGAGGGATTGGGGCGGACAGAGGACAGGGTTAACGGGTGTTGGCGTTGTACGGGGCGAACGGACGGGGCCCTGGATGTATGGGGACCCACGCCAAGGGGGCCAGGTCTAACACACGTACACCCAGCTGAAAGGCAGGGAGAACTACCCATCCCCCTGGGAGCTCTCCTCACTGAGGCGGAAAAACCTGGACAGACCGTCCGCGTTGGCGTGGTCGGTACCAGGGCGGTGTTCTACGGTGAAGTCCATTCCCTGGAGGGAAATGGACCACCGCAACAGTTTTGGGTTCTCTCCTCTCATCTGCATTAACCACCGGAAGGGCCGGTGGTCGGCTTGGACCCGGAAGTGAGTTCCGAACAGGCAGGGCCTCAGCTTCTTCAGGGCCCAAACCACCGCAAAGGCCTCCCTCTCGATAGTGCTCCACCTTTGCTCCCTGGGTAGTAACCTCCTACTAATGAAGGCGACTGGCTGATCTTGGCCCTCCTCATTTAGTTGGGATAGAACTGCCCCTACGCCATGCTATGAGGCATCAGTCTGGACAACAAATTCTCTGGAGTAGTCAGGGGCCTGGAGTACTGGGGCGGTGCACATGGCTGTCTTTAAGGCGTCAAACGCCTTCTGGCAGGGGGTGGTCCAGTGCACCTTCTTAGGCTGCCTTTTAGAGGTCAGTTCTGTCAGGGGTCCAACCAGGCTGCCATACCCCTTGATGAATCTTCGGTAGTAACCGGTGAGGCCGAGGAAGGCTCTCACTCCTTTCTGGGTCGTGGGGGGATCCCAAGCCAGGATGGCGTCGATTATGGGTTGGAGGGACGCCACCTGGCCGCTCCCTACCTGGTGCCCGAGGTAGACCACTGACCCTTGCCCAATCTGTCAATTACTGGCCTTGATGGTGAACCCGGCCCGGCGTAGGGCCAACAACACCTCCCAGAGGTGTCGCAAGTGTTCTCCCCAGTCGGTGCTGAACACTGTAATGTCATCCAGGTACGCGGGAAGACTTCTAGCCCTGTCAGTACCCGGTTGTCCAGTCTCTGGAAGGTGGCTGGGGCGTTTTTCATCCCGAACGGCATCACCCGGAATTGGTAGTGCCCATCGGGGTGGAGAAGGCCGACCTCTCTTTTGCTCCTTCGGTGAGGGCAATTTGCCAGTGTTCTGATTTCAGGTCGAAAGTGCTGAGGTAACGGGCTGCTCCCAGACGGTCAATAAGTTTGTCTGCCTGGGGAATGGGGTGTGAATCTGTTCGGGTGACTGCATTGAGTCCCCGGTAATCCACGCAGAACCTTAGTTCGGGAGTGGTACCTGGGGCAGCCGCTATCGGGACTAGGACCACTGGGCTGGCCCAGGGACTGTCAGAGGACGCCACTACCATCAGGGCAAGCATTTTGGAGACTTCCTCCTTAATGCAGGACCGGACTTGGTCTGGGACACGGTAGGCTTTGTGCCGCACAGGGGTGCTGTCTCCAGTGTCCACATCGTGGACACACCAATCGGTGACCCGGGGGACCAGGGAAAAGAGGTCAGAGAACTGCCCCAATAGCTGGTGACAGTCTTCGTGCTGTTCAGAGGTCAGGGAGGGGGAGAGAACCACTCCCTCCATGGAGCCATCCTTTTCCTTAGCACCCAGGAGATCGGGTAGGGGTTCGGTCTCCTCTTCCGCTCCATCATCTGTGGCGAGGAGCATGCTCACCTCAGACCGCTCAAAGTGGGGTTTGAGGCGGTTCACGTGGAGGACCCTTAAAGGGTTCCTTGGGGACTGTACATCTACTAGGTAGGTGACTTGGCTCATACGCTCCACTACCTTGAAGGGCCCAGTCCATTTATCCTGGAGGGCGAAAGGTTCTACCGGGGCCACCACCCACACCTGCTGACCAGGCTGAAACTCTACCAGAGTGGCATTCTGGTCATACCAGCGTTTCATTTCTTCCTGGCTAGCCTCTAGGTTGGCCTCCGCGAGTTCCCTGAATGTCCGAGTCTGATTCCTTAGGGCCAGGATGTATCGGAATACGTCCTGGGGAGGGATCTGGGGGGCGGTCTTCCAGCCCTCCTTGACTAGGCTCAGCGGTCCTCGGACGGGGTGACCATAGAGTAGTTCAAAAGGGCTGAACCCCAGGGACTTCTGGGGGACTTCCCGGTAAGCGAACAAGAGGCAGGGTAGGAGGATGTCCCACTTATGCCTCAAGGGCTCCTCGAGGCCCATGATCATCCCTTTGATGGTCTGGTTGAACCTCTCAACCAGACCATTGCCTTGGGGGTTGTACGGGGTGGTGAACTTGTATGTCACCCCACACTCCTGCTACAGGGACTTCATGTATTTGGAAATGAAGTTGGCCCCCCTGTCGCTGACTACCTCCCGGGGGAATCCCACCCAGGAGAATATTCCCATCAGGGCCCGCCCCACCACGGGGGCCGTCACTGTTCTGAAGGGGATGGCTTCGGGGTACCTGGTGGCATGGTCCACCAGGATTAGGATGAATCAGTGGCCCATGGCGGTCCGGGGGTCCAGAGGTTCCACAATATCGATTCCCACCCGCTCAAAGGGGGTGCGGACCACCGGAAAGGGCTGGTGAGGGGCCTTGTGCCTTCCTCCACTCTTCCCACTGGCCTGGCAGGTCGGGCAGGACTGGCAGTGGGTCGCTACGTTTTGGCGCATCTTGGGCCAATAGAAATGGGTGATCAGCCGGTGGTAGGTCTTATCTTGTCCCAAGTGTCCAGCTAGGGACACGTCATGAGCCAGGCCCAGTAGGAAATCTCTGAAGCATAGGGGTACCACCAGCACCCGGGCTGACCCTAGTTCAGCAGGCTTAGGCTCGCTGTAGAGAAGACCATTTTCCTAGTAGATCCAGTGGGACCCGAGAAGGTTGGGGCAGGTGGTCTGTTCTCGGCAGAACTCTTCCCGGGAAGGTCCCCCCTCTTGTCGCCACTCGGCCAATCCGGGGAGGTCCCTCAGCTCTGCAATCTGTTCTCCGGTAGGGCCCCAGGCTTCTTCTTCTCCAGGGATGAATTCCCCTAGGGTGTCGGGACTGGAGGGGTCAGGTTGTCCGCCCTCCCTTTCTCCTCTGGGCCCCTCTTTTGGCCCCACTCCCTCTGGGGCTCTCATCCGTGTGGCCATGGCCCGAGTGGTGGCGCACACCCACCCAGGTAGGCCCATCATTCTCAGATGAGCCTTTCATTCCACCTGTGTCCATGGTAAAGTTTCCAGGTCGTTGCCTAGTAAACAATCGACGGGCATGGAGGGTCGGACCGCTACCTGCAGGGTGCCGGACACTCCCCCCATTCAAAGGGAATTTGGGCCATTCTACAGAGGCTCTCAGAATTGTCGGGCGCAATGACGGGACAGAGGACGTGAGGGACAATCTGCTCCTTTGATACTAAGTGACAGCGGACAGCCGTGACACTGGCACCGGTGTTGCGGCGGGCCTCTACCCGGTGTCCGTTGACGGTCACCCACTGCGCGTACTTCATAGTGTTGGGGGGTAGCGGGGTCCCGGGGACCATTTCTCCATCCCCTAGGGAAACCAGGGACATCGCTACGGGTTCCCACTCCTCGGGAGCTTCTAACTCCTCCTCGAGGGCGACGGCGGTCAGGTGACGGGGGTTGCCAGAGATGGTGGGCTTTTTGTAGAGGGAACACTGGGCGTCACTGGCATAGTGGCCTGGTTGTTGGCATTTGTAACAAGATGTGGCGTTCCTTAGCCCCGGTCTGCCGGGGGGGACCCCAGGGCTCGTTACGGGGGGAGACTGTGATCCGGGCTGCTGGTTTCCCTGGGGGCTGCATTGGGGCCCTGGCGGGAACTCCTGCAGCCTACCTTGGCCTCCCCACCTCGCTGTCGGGGGCCCTTCTCATTTCTAGCATAGTCACCCACTGGGTCCCTGGGGACCCGGGTGTTCACCCAGCGGTCTGCCTCCACAGCAAGCCCTCTAGGGTTAGTAAGCTTGCTGTCCAGGAGGTGCTGAAGCAGTTCTACGAAGCAATTTAAGGATAGGTGTTCCCAGGCTATCAAATCAAATAATTCTTCGAAAGTGGTGACCTTGCTGCCCTTGATCCAACCTTCTAAGGCTCTACTGTAAAAGTTGACATACTCTACCCAGGTGGTACCAGGGAGCTTTTTGCAATACCGGAATCGCTGCCTGTACATTTCTGGGGTGAGCCCATACCTAGCTAACAGGGCCTCCTTCATATGGCTGTAGGAATTTAGTACCGTGGAGGGTAGCTCTAGCAAGGTATCCCTCCCCTCGCTTAGGAACCGCCCTCACAACCCGGCCCCCCAATCCTTCTCAGGGACCCGGTGGGAGGTCATAGCTACCTCATAGGCTTTGAACCATTGTTGAATGTCATCATTCCTATAATATTCTTTTACTACGTCTTTGGGGATATGGACCTTGGCTTCTACAGGTGGAGCGGTCCCTCGGCTCCCCGGGGACCCAGTTTCTTTACTCCTCGCTTTGAGCTCGAGCTCCTTCAAGCTCCGTTCATGCTCTAACTGGAGTTTCCTGCCCTCATGCTCCCACTGCAACTTTTTTTCCTCCAACTCCCCTTGTAACCTTAATTCTTCTATCGCCAACTTCCTTTCGGCTAACTTTAACTCTCTTTCAATTTTTAGTTTAGCTAGCTCTAACTCGTGGGCTCTGCTTCTCTCTCTGTCCGCTAGCTCCCCGGGGGACAAGCCTCTCTCCGACGCGCCGCTGCGCGCAGGGGAGACTGCTCTCTCTCTCTCAGGGGCCCCAGGTTCGTCCTGCCACGCATCCCCAACACCGTTCCCTTATTCCAGGGGAGGCGGCGCTCTGGATTCTACCCAGGCCATCAGGGCCTTTTGGAAGTCCTCCTTGGTGCTTAGGCTAGTGGAAGAAATTTGAAAGTCTTTACAAAATTGTTTTAGTTCCCTATGGGTGTAAGTCTCTAACTGTTCTTCCTGAAAGGCTGGGTTCGCATTGAGTCCGGTAAGACTCATGGTGGAAGGGTTACGTTCGGGCTTGCCCTCGCTATGTAGTGTGTCAGGTGCTCACTTACACAATGTCCACAAATGCTGGTTCGAATCCTTCCCGCTGCTACCAGTGTTGGAGGGGGAAGATCTCTAGGGGGACAGAGGTAGTTACTTCTGGCCACCCCGGGATCCCCCTCCTCCAGGAACGTTGCCGAGCACGTGAGTCACACCTCCCTGTGAGGGTTTGAGCACTTATGGTCATGTATAACGAACCCCTGCCACACTACAAATTGACACCACACGGGTTGGTCAGATGCGGAATAGATTCTTTATAAGCAATTCTCAGCAGGTCTTATAATACTATGTACAATCAGGGTAGGGATATGGGTTACTCTTGAGGACGGGGGGTAAATAAGGAAGGGGTTGATCTGGGGACGTCGGAGGGATGGGCCCGGTACTCACAGTCTTTGTTTCAGCAGTCTGGGCCGCGACCAGGTCAGCAAGGCTCCAGTGGTTAGAGACAGAACGTAGATTTCCTTCCTTTCAACGGAGCAGCCGCGACCAGGTCAGCAGGCTCTCTTCTTCCAGGATTCTTCTACTTTTCCCTCTGCCAGCCGCCTCAGTTATATCCCTCTTTTCCTTTTAAGCTTGAGCACTCCCAGGCAGTCTCCTCAGGCTGGGGCTAATTGTCGGTCCTTCGGGCCATCTGGTAATCTTCCCCTTTGAAGTCTCGCTCGAGAGCTCCCAGACGCTCGGTGGGGAGTGGGGCTATCGCCGGCAGGAGGTGTTATCGAAACTCCTCCGCCCCATACCACGGGGGAGAGGCTCACTTCCCTCAGCCGGCATGTCGCGTTGGGGGTCTAGGTTTCTCGGGGATCGGAGTGAGGTGTGGGGGTTATCGGGTCGGGTCTCTGGAGGGAATGGGGGTGCTACACGGGGGCTGCTACTATTCCTCCGGGGTCAGGAGGGATCGGGGCAGACAGAGGACAGGGTTAACGGGTGTAGGCCTCGTATGGGGCCAACGGACGGGGCCCTGGATGTATGTGGACCCACGCCAAGGGGGCTAGGTCTAACAGAATGCTACCAATGTTAATCGCAAAGTAACCCTGAAACACATTGACAAAGACATTAAAAAATGTATATGGGGAGACACAAAAAAACCTAAAAATTCAAGTATAATGTGAAGATATGACATCAGGAGGTGTACAATTAGCTCATTTCATGCCACAAGCAATACTATTAACCTACCGCAATGATATTTAATGGCAGGCCCTACAGCACCCGGACCCACTATATCCCATCTACCTGGGCAATACAACCGCTGTTTAGTGGGAAAGCTCCATAATCAACTGTATGATGTCTATGTAGAAACACTGTCACAAGCTCCTTAAAATAGATCAGTATATACGTGTCTGCATTGATTTGAGTAAACGGCAGCCTAATAATCGATGGCAAGTCTCTGATGTGATGCCAGTGGACAGCATGAGGTATACAGACCTTAGATCACCTATTCTCTCATGTGGCTAAATTAAAGATCTCCACGCTCTATGTAGGGATATAGGAAATCAGTGGTTCTACAGACAGCTGCACGGTAGCATACAGAGGAGAATACAGCCACCCTCCACTGTACTAACCACCTTTCCAATTAGCAAACATCTTTTTGAACCTGGGACGTCAGATCACAGGACTATACAGCTCCTTAATAAGTCTGTAGTATCCTGCAGTGTTGGGACACAGAGAGGTGAAGTGACAGTGGAGCATGGGCTGAGCAGCAGACAGGCTGCTCCTGGTGGGGCTCCCCTGCACAACTCATCTACCTGTTGTCTGGAACTATGCAACTTGTTACCTGCTTGAATAAATCATCTTTAATTACATCCTACCTGTGTGGACCTCCTGACTACAAAGTCACACTACACTTGTAGAACATAAAAAGAGAGTACAATGGTAAAACACTGTAGGCAAGGTTTATTCTGGAGAAAAATATTCCGACCTGATGCTTGCACACTCTAAAATAAATGGAGAAACTAGACTAAAGGTCCTATATTTCAAAATATTACACTCCTGGTACTGGTTTCTGAAGAGGCTTCATAGGGATGGGCTTCGCCTGAAGGAAGCTGGATGAAGATGCAGCAAATGGGGATGTGACCCGGCTCACATCTGTCCCCGGCTCACATCCTATGGCACTGTACCAGTCTGAAAACGTACAGGCAAACACCATGGACAGAATCATCCAAAACAAGTATGCTCGTCATATAATCCTCAATGCAAGATCCTGAAGACATGACTGGTCTAATTGCGCACTCACACAGATGGGTAGCGACCTCCTCGGTGCCAGCGAACACATGCATTTTTAAACACTGGGAACAGTCACTGTAGGTGAGCAGCTCACTGTACTGAGAATGATTGCATACTGTGAAGAAATCTGGGGCTACAGAGTACCCAGATCTGAACAATGAGTGCTTCAAAACACACAGTAGAGATTCTTGAATGCGAGCATGAATACTCAATGATCAGGATTCATATTAGATAGACCTGAAATACCATTGGCGTTTAGGAGGATTGTTCCCTCTCTCCTCTGCCTCCTACCAGCCCCTTTGTGGGGTGGAAGGAAAGAAAAGAGATGGGGCAATTGGAGGAGCAAAGTAAAGAGTACAATTACACTCTATGTGCACACAGCAGGAGGAAGGGGCAGGACATGCACTCCCATGGAATGCTCAACGAGAAATTAAAGAAAAATAGTTCCCTGACATCAGCAGTTAAAGGATACAAGCTGTCCAATCATAAGCAAGGTAAATCAGCAATGCGCCTGGAGCAGGACAAACACAAGAATAGAAAGGAAATCCAAAACCATTCAGTAAGCAGCAGAAAACTGAGCGCGCTCAGAAAGCCATCCAATCATGAGTAAGTGGATGATCCAAAACCTACTCTATGTAGTATTGAATGCAATGCTGTCTGTTGTAGATAGCTCAAGATGTTTGTCCAAAAGACAACAAGACTGTAAATGAAGCTTGTACATCTACGGAGACAAAGATTCCGCTGTCGTTCCCTGTGCTTAGCTGTAAGAGTCAAAGACAGTAAAGACTGGGTGATGGCTTGTAGGGTGCAGGGTGTGGCTTGTAGTTTGTGCCTGGTAGCTTCTGCAGATGCCGGAGAACACATAGTTTCTACCACCTTGTACTTAGGGACTATCTTCCAAGGAAAGGGGAAATGGGTGCAGCAGGAGGGCTAGTGTCACAGCTCTCTGTGTCTCTTAGTTGTGTGCTGACAAGCCACATGCGTCCTGTCACTGTGGCTGCTTTTCTACAAGATTGACTCTGTGCTGCGGGCACAGGTGTCGAACTCCTCTGAAATCTAACAAAGCAAATTCAGTGTGCTCTCAATGGGCTTTTTTTCAATATACATCCCTGAATTCCACCAGATCAGCACCAAGCCTCTGGCAGGAAATGGGAATTGTAAGATATCACTTGATGCTTTTAGTTCTGGTAAGTTTCGATACTGAAGGTAAAGGTGTAGTAGGCCCCAGTCAGTGTTGCACCTGCGCACAAACGTCATAAGAATTTGAGCATGTTGCTGGTCAGGAAGTGGAGGCAGAGGCTACCAGTGAAATTCATAAAGCTGCTATAGGTGTCTCAGTTCCATCTTTTTCTATTAGTAGTGATAGATTGAATCAGATGGAAAATAAAACTCCAAGAACAGGCATATTAGGGCCAGAAAAATATGCATGCTGAATTATGAAAATATTTAGCTCTCAAAGATACTACTGCAATGAGGTAGATAAGAGATGCACAAAAAAAACACATCCATAAATGCAACCAGAGGAGAGATTAATTGGTAAAAATTGAATGGATTGTGGAAGCAAATGTACAAGAGTCTCGCCATCTCTGATCAACCTGAAAGGGCAGGAGAGACAGTGCTTCCTGAGATCCACCTTCCTAAGTTCAAGATCATCGATAGACACATTGGAGCTAGGAGACAAGAATTCGGAGGGAACTAATTTAATTGGCTACCATTAGCCACTGACACTGATGTCTCTTCTTCTACCTCCCAGGTACCACAGCTACACGGGCACCAGTATCTATAACTGTTTCTGTACCTGCCTTTCTACTGTTTTCTGAGACAGAAAACACTGAGCAGACATTGGGCCCACAAGAGTGTATTATGCAGCAGCCAATATCCTGTCCCTCATTTGGATAAAGGAAAATAAATAGTGGTCATGTTCACTCTGAAGTGCAAGCATTTATTTAAACAGCAAAATACATTCTGGAACAATAGTCCATTTTCGACAGCACACACCAGTGTTGCAGGGGAAGGGTCAGATGTCGCCGGGAAGAAACCATGGGTAGTCATCCGGCAAGGTGCATTAACCAGCAACTTGTTCACACAAGAATTACATAACTACTCTTGGTAGGTGCACCTGCTGGATGAATCATCTCCAGCTGCAATATTAGCTCATCTTCAGTGGTTGGGCATTACTGTTGATTCCCAAGATGTTGAGAATGGGAACAAGGGCTATAGAAACAGCAAGAGGAAAAATCAAAATAAAATGGATAGAGGTAAGGTACTTTTTCACTGATGATTTGTTACAGGAACAGTTTCTCACTCATAGAGGAAATTTCTTGCAGTGTAATTTGAACAGGGTATGGACAGTGGTGGCTGCTGCTTAACGGGGTGGCGGGGCAGGAGGGAGTGGGAATGAAAAAAAAATCCACTTACTGTCAGGCTGTTGGCTGCCTCTCGGTCCTCTTAGGTCATCGACATGCGGGACGCATGAAGCACACAGGCTCCCCTACCCAATCACAATGCTGCTGTCACCAGCATGACAGCAGTGTTGCGATTGGTCTGAGCGCCGTGGCTCGGCCCTCAGACAGGGACTGGGAACGTGTGCATGTTCTCCACCCAGGCTGTGCAATAAAGCCAGTGGAGAACATGCAAAGTGCGCATGACTGGCCGGTTCAAGACGGCCAACCAAACCATCATGCATACTTAGAGAGCGCTCACCACTCCTCCCCCTGGCCCCTGCTCTGGCCAGCTCAGCCCCGCCCCTAAGCCAGTGCAGAAAAATAAAATGATAATAACATTGCATTATTATAATTTTATTTTTCCTTTCTGAACAACTCACAGAGCAGTGGGGCAGCGCTCTTCCGCCTAAGTGGAGGAGCTGCCACTGGGTACGGAATTGCTTCAAGTCTTCCTAACAGGGAATATTCACATGCAAAACTTAGGAAGAAAGAAGACAGGATGCGAGATAAATTGGAGGAGCAGATGAGGTTGGCAAACTGAGATTCTTCTAAATAGCATAAAACAGATGTATGTGCAGGCTGAAATATTGCAGTTTCACAGGAAGGAATTAAAGCTGGGCAATACTTAGCCTGACAAGCACAAGCCAAGGAGATCAAGAATTACATTAGGGAAACCACAAGTACTAGAGCAGGGCACTTCAAGAAAGACTGAAGGTCATAAAACGAGGGATGGTATTTCTGAAGTGGACATTTGTAACCATTTAGGAAAAGAGTGACAATGTACGGTAGGCCAGAACGTGCAGGCAATTATAGTTGCTGATATCTCTGAAGAGCTGTGTCAGGCCATTTTGTCATTGTCTATGGGAAAATTCTAAAGTAAGATGCTTTTAGATTTATATAAAAAACTGGTATTTCAACATAAATGGACAGGGTCATTAACCGAATGGTTTTAACAAGGACCTTTACTAATCTTTCAAAAACCAAACAAACACAAAACTTAATATGATTCATTTTGTCCCATTACTTCTGAACAGTGATTATAAGAGTTCTATTAAAGTTTTGGCCTCTAGGCTCAGCAAATTATTTAAAATGTTAGTGCTCCCTGATCAGACAGGTTTCATACCTGGATGATTACTTGCTTCAAACACTCATTCGAAATCATGTCTAATGTGAAGGAACTCAATGTAGGCTAATTCATTTTGGCACTAGACACTAAGAAGGCTTTCACCCTGAGAGATTGTGGGTTTGCATGGCAAATCTTGAAGAATATGAACTCGCGTCACATCCTCAGTTCATTAGGTCTGTTTAGTTAGCGTGCATTTAATCGTAGGCAAATTTCATAATAAACCTCAGAGGTAGTGACTTAGGCCCTCACTCTGATGTCGGCCGGACCGCAACAGACAGCGTGTCGGTTGCGGTCTGACCGGCATCTGCTGCTGCAGTCCAACCGCTGGATTACAGTGCATGCGTTCAGAGGCAGCAGGCACAGAGACTGTTCAATGCTTTCCAACGGGCTCAGGTAGCCCGCCGGAGGAACAGTAATCCCTACAAAAGGGGCGGTGCCTGCTCAGGCACTGCTGTAGGGATTACAATGTTCCTTTCCGCCTGCACTTTCATGGCGATTCGCCCGCCATGAGAAGGTAGGTCGAAAGTGATTTTGGGGACCCCTAGCAGGACCCCCTTCCCGTTTGATCCTCCGCTATGGTGCCCCCTAAACTTCCTGCACCATGTAGCAGGCACAGCATGGTGCTGTCACACATTGCAGGGATGTTTTAAAAGTGTATATTTTCTATTGCAGCTTGTGCTGCAGCTTCCAGCACAAGCTGCAATAGAAAATGAACGGGGAACAGCCATTACAATGCGGTTTTTAACACGCATACCATTACATCGCATGCGCTTTTACAACGCATGCAATGTAATGTGTAATGGCGGTGGCTATCCAAGTCGTTGTGAGGAAACTCAGGCTGTTTCCTAACAACGACGTGCACCAAGTAGGAAGGCGGAAGCAGGAACTGGGAGCAGAGACGGCGATGCTGGAGAGGAGATAGGTAAGGGGGTTTGAGCTTGGGCTGGGGGTTACTTTTGTAGGGTTTAGGGTAGTGTAAAACTAGTGTTGTAATGTTTGTGTTGTGTGGTTTTTTTAATAACGTTTTAGTGTTTTTTGTGTAGTGTAATGTAGTTTTGTAGTGTTTGTTTAGTGTAGTGTATTACGGTTTAGGGTAGTGTAGTAGTGTTTATGTAGTGTAGTGTTTTAGGGTTTAGGGTAGTGTTGTAGTGTTTGAGTACTGCAGTATTTTAGCGGTTAGGGTAGTGTAGTGTTTTAGGGTTTAGGGTAGTATAGTGTTTTAGGGTTTAGGGTAGTGTTGTAGTGTTTGTGTAGTGTAGTGTTATTACGTTTAGGGTAGTGTAGTGTTTTAGGGTTTAGGGTAGAGTAGTAGTGTCTGTGTTATGTAGTGTTTTAGGGTTTAGGGTAGCGTTTTATTGTTTGTGTAGTGTTTTAGTGTTTAGGTAGTGTAGTGTTTTAGCGTTTAGAGTAGTGTAGTAATGTTTGTGTAGTGTAGTGTTTTAGGGTTTAGGGTAGTGTAGTGTTTTAGGGTTTAGGGTAGAGTAGTAGTGTTTGTGTAGTGTAGTGTTTTAGGGTTTAGGGTAGTGTTGTAGTGTTTGTGTAGTGTAGTGTTTTAGGGTTTAGGGTAGTGTAGTGCTTTAGGGTTAAGGGTAGTGTAGTGTTTTAGCGTTTAGAGTAGTGTAGTATTGTTTGTGTAGTGTAGTGTTTTAGGGTTTAGGGTAGTGTAGTGTTTTAGGGATTAGGGTAGAGTAGTAGTGTTTGTGTAGTGTAGTGTTTTAGGGTTTAGGGTAGTGTAGTGTTTTAGGGTTTAGGGTAGAGTAGTAGTGTTTGTGTAGTGTAGTGTTTTAGGGTTTAGGGTAGTGTTGTAGTGTTTGTGTAGTGTAGTGTTTTAGGGTTTAGGGTAGTGTAGTGCTTTAGGGTTTAGGGTAGTGTAGTGTTTTAGCGTTTAGAGTAGTGTAGTATTGTTTGTGTAGTGTAGTGTTTTAGGGTTTAGGGTAGTGTAGTGTTTTAGGGATTAGGGTAGAGTAGTAGTGTTTGTGTAGTGTAGTGTTTTAGGCTTTAGGACAGTCTAGTTTTTTAGCGTTTAGGGTATTGTAATAGTGTTTGTGTAGTGTAGTGTTTTAGGGTTTAAGGTAGTGTTGTAGTGTTTGAGTAGTGTAGTGTTTTAGGGTTTAGGGTAGTGTAGTGTTTTAGGGTTTAGGGTAGTGTAGTAGTGTTTGTGTAGTGTAGTGTTTTAGGGTTTAGGGTACTGTTGTTGAGTTTGTGTAGTGTACTGTTTTAGGGTTTAGGGTAAGGTTTGAGTAGTGTAGGGAATTAGGGTTTAGGGTAATGTTGTAGTGTCTAGTGTAGTGTTTTAGTGTAGTGTCGTGGGGTCGTGCAGGGTAGTGTAGGGTTATTGTAGGGAGAGGATGAGGCTGGGGAGGGTTGTGTAGGGGTAGGGTAGTCACTTACCTTGAAAACTTTCACCACGAGTATAGCTTTACCACGCATGCCTTTGCTTTGTAATGGCATGCGTGGTAAAGGCATAGCTATGGTAAAAATTTGTGTTGTAATGGCATGGCAATGTCATTGACATCACGTAGTAATACCCACATTGTAATGGCATGCGCGGTATTAGTATGCAATCCAAAATGAACACTTTCTGCCCTCCGTGAAGGCAGTTGCATTGTAATAATGGCAGCAGGACTGCCGACTCCTTGTCGGTGGTCCTGTTTCCTGAAAAGATGCCCAAAGTAAGAACATAACATAGTAATCTCCACTTTGTTACGTGAGTTGCTTATTAAGTAATTTACTAATAAGATATATGATTAAAAATAGTGAAATATTAATAATCAACTTTTGATTGATTTGTATCCAAGGATACATATGTAAGACGTCAATCTTCGCGGACAATCTCACATTGATTCTGAAGTGCAGATACTTTCCCGCTGTGGATCAATCACTGTGGAAAGAATTTTAATGGCACAAAAATCTGACTCACTCGATAATATCTGCCACAGGAAGATTTCTAAAGTTATTACTTTAGCAATTATTCCAGCAATTGCCACCATTTTGAATTCATCATTTGGTTACAGTACACTTTCACAGTGGTGGAAGAAATCAGTATTGAAGCTGCTTTTAAAAAACAGTTTTAACACAGAAGATGTGGCTAAAACCTCCTGGATGATAGTCCAATGTGAATTACTGGATCCCTATATTATATTGATCAATATGGGTTAATATTTGGTAGAAGTAAACCACACAACTTAAGATGTGCTGCCCATGTCTTGCACAGTTTGTTTCCAATAAATTGGCATAACATTAAGGTTACTGGTTATCAAGTGGGATATTTGATATTGTAATCTGGGATCACATGTGGCAGGTCCTTGAGTGTATGAGCTTTGGTCTGAGTCATCCATGTCGGGCTTAGTTATCATTCTCTGAACTAACTCCTATGTTAGGACAGAGCAGGTGATTTCAGACAGGCGGGCACTAACTACATCAAGACAAAACACAGGTATTCCCTCTTTCATCCCTTTTATTTGCTCTGGCGCTGGAGCCTCTGGATTGTAAATTGAAAACTACTTTGAAAGATTGGAGTAAGCCAGTTTGAAATATGATGCATGTACTGTCTATGTATGCTGACAACAACCTTACCTAACTAGGATATTCAGAGATTCGTGCCACAGCTTTTGAGATAACTAACTTGTCTTTGTGACTCCTTTGTGCTGCTCATCAACTGGGATGAATCTAAGTTATTTGTTTTGGGTGAACTGAATACTCTGGATAGTGATGCCTGCCCAGGTGGTGGCTTGAAATAGTAGACTACATGTTTTCGAGATCTTGGAATTCAGGTGATCCACAATGAGTATGTAAAGTGCTTAAGGAATATAAGTAGAGCTTCAGTCCATTTGTTTACGATTTTGTAGTCCGAGTTTGTATATTCCCTGGTACAGGTGCGGGACTGGTTCAAAGAGGTTCTGCCACTTTGTGTATTTATCTTCAGTTAGCCTTAAAGTTTCAGCTGCAAGTCATCTTTTACCAAAAACATTGTCACATAGAGGAGAGAAGTCTGCACACTATGGGCCTCATTTATGGGGTTTTTGCCGTAGGGAAGCGCAGCAAGCCTTACTGTTGTGCTGCCCTACGGCAAAAGAAAAGGGTAGGAATGCGCTGTATCTACTAGATACGGTGCATCCTGTCCTTTTCCCCAGCGCCGGCACACAATGGGCTGCCGTGCGCCAACGCAGGCACCTTTGCACCATGGTGCAAGGGTGCTTGTGTTGCGAGGATGATTATTTTTGTGCAGGAAGGGAAACCTAACTGCACAAAAACAATCACAAGAGGCTTTTTCCTCTTTCTATGTGTGCTGCAGAATGCAGCACACATAGAAAGAGAAAAAACAAGGAGAAATAAAGATATCTCTCCTCGTTCTTCCTCCCTTACGCCTCCCCTGGGGAGCCGTATGTTTTTGGCGCTGCCTCAGACTTACGATTCCTCATAAATCTGGGGCACTGTCAAAAAGCAATGGATGTTGCTTGAATCGCCCCCAGCAACACCCATGGATCGCTCCTTTCACACAGTTTTCTGTGAAAGGGGCACATACTTATAAGGCCATGAAAAGCCACGTAACGTGGCTTAACGAGGCCTTATAAATATGCCAGCGGCGCATTGCGCCACCGGAATGTCAAAAAGGGCCCTTTATTCAAGCCTTTTAAGAGGAGCACCTCTTGGGGAAAAAATGGCGGGCCATCGTCAAAGACTAACTTTGCACGTCTAAGATGATAGCTGTCTCCTGCCCTTCCAAACTTACTATCATCCTGATAGAGTTGATAACTGAAGGGAACACAAGAGCAGGACTTAGCAAAAGGCTTCACTGTACTTCTAAAGAGATTGCTCTCTCCACCTATCCCACAAGCCACGGAGTCTCGGGCTCCCACAAGCTTCAAGGATGTCAGCAATAAGCACCACTTGTTTGGCAGGCTCATTCTAACATCCACTTGGTACACTTCCTTTAGTAGAAATCCAATATGCATTCCACTGTGCCCACAGATATCTATGACACAAACACCCTCTTTATTGAACCCGCTAACCACACACAGTGCCACATACAGGGCATGATTCACAAACTGCACTTTGTAGTATGTTTTGTAATACAACAGTATTCCTTCTAAAGCTACTACAGTATTCACATGTACTGGATGCAGTGAAGAATCCGGTTGCCGCAGACAAGACAGTGGCGGCTCCTCGTGGGAGTGCTGCGGGGCGGTGGGGTGGGGCGGAGGAGGGGCAGGGTGAGGGTAGTAAACTCTGACATAAGGCCAAACGTAGTTCAGTTAATAAATACATAAATAAAACAAATTTTATTGCACGCGCTGCTTTGCATCGCTGCATTGCAGCGCACGCAATGACATTCGCTTTATTTATTTATTTATTAACTGAACTCCGTTCGGCCTTGTGCTGGAATATACTACCCCCCACCCTGCTCCTCACCCGCCCCACCCTGCCCTACCGCCCGCAGAACTCCCGCGAGGAGCCGCCACCGAGACAGGGCACTTTACACAGGCGAGGCAAGTAGTCCTTCGACATTGAGGAAACAGGTAAAATGTCTGTCCTGTCACTGCAAATCAAAGTACTGCTAGCAACGCTAATGCATAGCAATCCAGTGAGTTTGCAAAAGTTGCATTCAATTTTGGAGGACATGCATAATGCATCTTCCTTACCACAGGGCCTTGCTCTGAGTGAGCAGTCCAATAATACTGCAGACCTCAGCATACATGCATGATTGCTGTGTGCACTGAGGTCAAAAACAAAAGGACAGCAATAAATAACAGATATTCACTTTGTGGGTATTGCATGGCAGTGGTGCATGTTTGCAAAATCATGCAGGGTACTTGCCCATTCCAACATCACATGTAATCAGTGACGTGGGACATCATAGAGTGATCAGGGTAGTATTGAGATGGCCCATTGCTGTTGTAGACATTTTGCTATGGTATACGAGACCATTGAAGAAAATCACAAAGGACATGTCAGTAATGAAGTGGTGAGTGAGATGGTGTGTGTGTGTGTGGAATGGTCAGCGATCTTTATCCAAGTAACACTTTGTCACCTTTGCTTAGGCATAGAGATTTTTTTAGATTGACCTTGCATAATGCTTGAAGAATGTGAGTTCGGTACCGACAGTGAGGAAAATTGGGCCAATATTTCCTAATTCTCTGCCGGTTACCTCACAATGATAAAGATGTTATGCCTGATGCCGGCTAGACTCTGTTAGCCAACATACACCTAGTCCTGAGACAGCACAAAGATGGCTAAGGTGAAAATGGTCCTCTAAATGCCTAGAGCTAAAAACATCTATATCCCGCAATGCAAGCTTTAAGCTGGTTAATTTTAACTATCTCTATAGGACGTACTTCACCCACAGAAACTCAGTTGGATTTATCCAGAGAGGTCCATTGCATGTCCAAGATTAGGCGAGGTAATTGCGGTTTTCTACATATGACGTGGAGTTGCCCTTGAATACACATTGTCTGGTCAGGAGTGGTGCAAAGTTACAACCTGTAATAGGGGCTTATCTGAGCTGTCAATCAAACAATGTTTACTAGGGAGAGTTCCTGGCAGGTAGGAAATCAGCATGAAGCACAAATCTGCAGCACTGAGAGACATTTTAACTAAGAGCAGCATTCAGCCAATTGAGAACACAGATTCTGAAGATTGAATGTTGGGTTGTAGTGGAAGAGAGCCATGTGAAACTTACTAGAAGTGATGAAAACTGACAGAGGACCTGGCCGGACAGTCGGATGGTGCTGATTCTAGGCCCCCGTGAGAAGGTTCAGATTGCACCAAAACAAGGAATTGGGCCTGGGGTCATGTATGCCGCAATTGTTGCCTGGTTGTGACTTGGGATGTTGGATAGCAGCACGCCATGGGGAAACACTACAGGTCTTATTTAACCAAATACAGTTAATGAAAAATAAGATGGTAGCTATGTATTGCTTTAATATGTTTTACTTTATGACAATGAAAATTAATGAAAGCATAAGAATAACGACAATACTACAGACTGACTACATAAAAATAATTACTTTGACTAAATTTCTTTTTAAGTACCATATTCTGTAATTTTCTTGGAAATGTGAAGTTAGATATTGTAATTAGTACTTGCCTACCAATTAAATAGCGCAGTGGTCTTAAGAAGAAGACGCTGTCTCTCAAAGAGGACGGCAGGAAGCGACCCTATTTCAGTAAATGTTACAAAATGACTACTCTTTTATTTACTTGTGGATTGACGCCAGATAAAGAATTTGAATACACAGTTTTATCATTAACGGTCAAACTATACCGGCTCTTTCAAAGTCCTAAATATTTTTTAAACAAAGGATTTAGATCAATCCGAGCACCTTTACGTACCAAAACTACAAAACGCTGACCACTCTACTAAACAATCCTGCTTAGCCAGAAAAAAATGTCCATTGATATACATAGTAAATGACACGTCATGGTGCATTTGCACTTTAGGATGTAATACATTTTGGCAACCGAAAATCTTTCACTGAGTTACAAAGCTTTTGCAATGCTTTGTGGGTGGGTGGGTGTTTGAGAGTTAGACACTAAAGAAATTAGCAAGTTAATCAAAAATGAAAAGGATCTTGAGGTAAATGACATAGATGCAGGTAGGTTCCAAGGTACGTTTGTTTATTTTTTTTTAGAAGAAATGCGCCTCCAGTCTCTGTCACAGTCAACTCCAACTGCCGCTTTGAAATCAAATTACCTCATATCAACATTCTAATTTAGCTTCAAGCCAGGGGCAGCTCCTCCATTAGGGCGGAGGAGCGTCGCCCCACTGCTTTCTCGCAGTGCACGAAGCAGAAACATAAAATGGTGTTTTAAATAGGCCTGGTTAAGAGCGGGCGGGTGGGCGGGGCGGGGAGGAGTGGCTTGCCCACCTGTAGCGAGGCCATTTTCTCTATGTAGGCTGAATACAGCGGAGACGGCGCGGAACCCGGTAAGTAAAGTTTAAAATAAATAAATAAATAATAATTCCCCCGCACGTACACCCGCGCGACTCCCCCACCTGCGAGTCATGCGAATCATGACTGCTTCATGCCAACATTCTAAATTATTGTTTGGCACAGAACACTCTAAGAGGGTGGAAAGATACAGGAAATAAGAAAGGGGAATATACCAATATAAGAACAGTTTACAGCCCAGCTTCTTGCCCAAAGGAAAGAGAGGGGAAATACGGTAGAATCAGTGGAGGCTCACATGACTCGCGGGTGGGGTGTCGCGTCCCTGTTCGCGTGGGTTGGGCGAATTTAATAATATAAAACTTACCTTAGGCAGCCTCCCCTAAGCCAATCACAACGCTGCAATGAAAGCGTTGTGAATGGTGCGGACAGTGCCCAGCCGGGCGCCTGCAGGCAGGCCATTTTCTCTATGTAGGCTGCATGCAGCCTACATAGAGAAAATCCAGAGTGTGCATGACTGGTCAGGGTACTCAGAGTGGTGCAAGCCACTCCTTCCCGACCCGCCCACCTGCCTGCCCCAACCAGGCATACCCAGCCTTCTGCTTGCTCGCAGTGCAATAGGCAGAAACATAAAATGGTATTTGAAATACCATTTTATGTTTCTGCTTCTCGCACTGCGAGAAAGCAGTGGGGCGACGATCCTCCGCCTTAATGGAGGAGCCGCCCCTGAGTAGAATATAATATTCTTACATTTAATTGTCTTTTTGCCAGGTAGGTGGCCAGCACCTGTTGGCGGTCACTGCAGTCGATTCCTTGCTGAAGTGATTTTTCGGTCCCCAACTTAAGGAAGCAAGGTTTCAGGGCATTTGGCAGTCTGTCCCTACTCCAGGTATACCTATCCTCCAAGATTACCACAATGTGTTTGACACATTTAATGCTTACCCTTACGGAGAAAGAATTACATTGGTTATATAGTGTAGCAGGATTTCTTATGACTACCCATTGTCCCACTTGCCAATCATGGTGCTTAACTCCGCATAGGTTGCCATACCATCTTTTGTTGTCTGTTTTGGTGTAATCTGATCCTATCAATACCTTCGCCTCAATCAACGAACACAAGATTAACACCATTGAGCCAAATAGATGTCAATTTAGAACCAGGTTTACAGCTTTGTCTACTGAATCACCAGCCATATGTGCCAACTGAATGACCTACTTTAACTTTTTGTGAACTATTTCCACCAGACTGTTTGCTTTAGGGCAAAAAAGAGGAGTTTTGATGTAGTGCATGGACAAGCTCTTTAAAAACTGTGTCATCTCATCCAAGACAAACCGAAAACGATTATCCGTGCCTATCATACTGGGTACTTCTTCCTCAGAGAACTTATCAGACAGAAAATCCAAGAGTAGAGGTACTGATATTATTGACAGATTTGGTGGTGACCCAATGAGAATAATAACCCACCATCACAAACATGTACTTGTTTATAACATTTGATATAATAATGGGTCCTATGATATCAACACTCAGTTTAACCCAAGGTTTAGAGGGAACTTCCACTGGAAATTCTTACTGGTAATCCCACCTTTATGATTAAACTTGCATGCAAAAGTCCCTCACTTTATTCTTAGCAGTGGAGGTCACATTTGGAAACCAGTATTCTGCTCTTATTTTGTTTATTGTCATGCTCCTACCTAAATGCCCTTCTTAAGCAATACCATTAATACGATCATGAATACCTACAGGCATCCATTAAAAAAAATTACCTACAGTAGATCATTCATTCATCACTCTCCAAAATAGTTGGATATTTACAAGCACATCTTTGCACTTATCAGGCTATCCATTCAATATCTTAGCTTGACAATTTTTAATGTTTTGTCATTCTCTACATATTGGTCCCAGTCACTCTTAATTATAGCAGGGATGTCAATAGCAAGAACAGCTTCTTCCGACAGACTCATGTCTTGTATACAGTCACTCACAAGAATGGGTGATAAGCAGTTACCAGCATAGTTTCCCCTTGACCATATTCTATTTTAGAATTGTAACTTTGTAGGTCTAATACCACTTAGAGAAGCGTGGATTGGCTTTCTCTTTTTTTTTTGGTTAAAAACTTTTATTGAGCAATCAAATAAGAAGTACAGAGATGGGCCTACAACCGCACGGGCTGGCCGCTAATAGCAACGCACAACATATGAAGCAAACGATCACTGACGTGGCCAGGCACGAATCATATATCAATTATTGCTCAAAGAATAAGACAGGACATAACAATTTTCTATATTAAACATGAAAAACAACAAACTCTAAACAAGGCTAATGCACAGTAACCAAGTCAGCCCAGAGGGAGGAGGGGAAAGCCACTAATCAGGAAGACAAAAACAAATCAATGGGTCTCGGCAAGGCCGGGGGGGGGGGACAGCGGGGGGACAGGAAAATCCTAAAACAGCATGAAAAATTTCGGGAACGTCAGCCTAGGGAGACAGGGTAACATCGGAAGTGTCAACCAAGGGAGGGGTACAAATTTCTCCACGATACGCATTCCACTGACCCCAAACCTTCGTCCACACCCTGGGTCTGCCCCTAGCCACATAGACGGTCTTCTCTCGGAACATGGACCAGTCCATGTTATCCTCCCACATCGAGACGTCGGGGGGCCTGGATGCGCCCCAGAGTTGCGCGATGTCCCGTTTCGCGATCATATACCCCAAGGTCGCCCATCTGGTCTGGGCCACAGAATAGTCGGTGGGTTCCCACACGTTCAACAGGCATCGTCGGGCCTCAGGCCGCAGGGTAACACCAGTCACAACAGTCATCACCGCAAGCACATCACTCCAGTAGGCTGCTACCACCGGGCACTCCCAAAGAATATGCAGAAATGTAGCACTCATCCCACAACCACGCTTGCACAAGCCATCTGGGGAAAAACCCATTACAACCAGACGCGGACCAGTTACATATACCCGGTGGAGGATCTTAAGTTGAACCAAACGAAGACGGGCGGGGATGGCGACCTCTTTCGGAGAAGAGAGTGCCGATTGCCAATCCTCGTCATCCAAGTCCAATCCGTCACCGACCCACACTTCCCTAAGTCGGACCAATAAGTCAGCGCGATTATTAATCAGTTTTTTGTAAATAAGGGAGATAGTGCTATCGGGCAGGTGTCCATCCAGTATGCGATCCTCAAGGGGGGAGGACTCGGGCAGGGTCACATCAGGAGTCAGAACCGAGGCCAGGGCATGCCGGACTTGCAGATACCGAAAAAACTCTCTGTCACTCAAGTCATATTCTGCCTTAAGGGCCTGGAAAGACTTCACTCTACCCTTCACACAGACATCACCCACTTTACATATCCCAATCATATCCCAGCGGTCGAAGCCCTTAGTAGACCAGAGACACCCCAAACGTTCAGAAGCATAAAGCGGAGTCGCCATTGTCAGTCGATTCTCCCATCCCAAACTCACATTCGCGGCGCGCCACACATTGACTGCGATCCTGGACGGGCCCGTAAGATGGCGCCCGGCCGATCTGGAATAAAGCGCTCTATTAAAGTCCCCTCCCGGCAGCTGGAATCTGTCCATCTCAAAGGCCGGATCCCGACCAGGGGAATACATCGCATGGTTGATGGCAGACAGCTGGGCAGCCCAATAATATCTCTTGATGTCGGGGAGCGCCATGCCCCCGTCATACCAAGGGATGGTAAGTTTCGCAAGGGCATTACGTGGACGCCCATCCCAGATTAGTTGCCTTTGAAGACTCTCAATCTCCCGAAAATAGGTGGCGGGAACGTCGTCATAAGAATTTTGAAGCGCGTATAGGAACCGCGGCAAAGACATCATTTTAAAAAGGGCAGCCCTGCCCAGAGGAGACAAGGGTAGCTTACGCCAACGGGCCACATCCAGTCGCAATCTAAGAAGCGGGGGGAGGAGATTACGCTCGAACCGGAGTGAGGAGTCCAGCGTAATAAAGATCCCCAAATACTTGAAGCCAGACTGGACAACCTGGATAGGAAATCTGTCTGGTAATGGGGGCAAAACACCCGAAAGAACATACACACAGGACTTAGCCCAATTAATAACTAGACCCGAGTTAGCACCAAACGAAGTAAGAACGTCAAATAAGACATTTAAAGATTTACGCGGGGAGGTAAGATACAAAAGAATGTCATCTGCGTAAAGCGAGACGCGGTCTTCAAAATCCGTTGACCAACGGATCCCTTTAAGTGAAGGTTCCCATCGAAGCCACGCAGCCAACGGTTCCAGAGCAAGCGCGAAAAGCAACGGAGACAAGGGGCATCCCTGACGGGTCCCCCTCCCAAGACAGAAGGGGACAGAAACCCGACCGTTTACCACTACCTGTGCCAAGGGTTCTGCGTATAACAACTTCACCCAACCAATAAACTCAGGTCCGAAACCAAATTTCTCAAGAGCTGCCCAAAGATAGGGCCACTCTACCGTGTCAAAGGCCATCGAGGCGTCTAGCGAAGCCAAAATGGCCGGCTCCGTCAGAAGCCCCGCCCTCGCAACAGCTCCGTGGAGACGACGTAGGTTAAGAGCCGTGTTGCGATGCGGGATAAATCCGGATTGATCCGGATGAACCAAGCCACTAATGACCATCAAGAGACGGGTAGCCAGGAGCTTAGCCAGGACCTTGGGTTCAACATTCAACAGGGAAATGGGCCTATAAGACGAACAAAGGTCCCGCGGTTTACCGTCCTTGGGAATAACCACTATCGTAGCCAGACGCTGATCATATGGAAGAATACCCCGCTCCCGGGATTCCAAAAACATGGTACGAAGATAGGGCGCCACCCTGTCAGGACGTAGCTTGTACAATTCAATTGGTAACCCATTCGGGCCCAAAGCCTTGCCCGAACGGAGTGAGCGAATGGCAGTCGCTATCTCGTCCGTAGTAAAAGGGGACTCCAAAGAAACTCGGTCTAAATCGGAAACACTGGGCAGAGCTATATCACGCAACAAAAGACGAGAGTCATCAACATCCCGTTCAGACACAGGGGTATAAACCACACGAAAATAATCCGCAAAACATTCAACTATTCCAACCGGGTCCGTCACTCTCACACCATTCGAAGTCTGAATCACAGGCACCACACGATTCGCCCTCTCCTTCTTATCCAACCATGCCAGTAATTTACCCGCTTTGTCCCCCACATCATACAAACGACCCTGTTGCTCCCGGAACATCCATTTAGCCGCATCTGTGACCAAAGACTTATAAGCAAATTGCTTCAGACCCAGGGCGTGGAGCTTATCAGAGGTAACATCCGATTCTAGGTCAGCCTCTATCTCAGCAATCTCCCTCTCAAGGTCCACCACCTCCCGATTCCTCGCCTTTTTGGATTCAGCAATAAGGGAAAGGGCCTGCCCGCGAATCACTGTCTTAAAGGCCTCCCACAGGGATACAGCAGAGGAGACGGACCCCTCGTTGTCTAAAAAATAATTGTCCAAAGACTTAATCAAGAGGCTGCGGGTCTCAGGGGAGGTGAGGTACCATGGGTTAATAGGAGCCACCCGGCCCGCCGCCTCCACCCCCATCTCAAAACAAAGCCAGAGCGGAGAGTGATCGGAGATGCCCCGGGGGAGGTGTCTAATCTCACGAACCGCCGGCGACTGCGCCGCGGGCATCAGGAAATAATCCAGTCTAGACAGACTCCCATGGGCCCCAGAGTGGAAAGTGTATTGAAGCTGAGTAGGATGCATAAGCCTCCAGCAATCCACCAAGCCAAACGTATCCAGAAACCCACCCAGCCACTGTTGGGCCAGAGGAGTGTCCCTAGGGGGGTGACGATCGTGTAGACCGGAGAACACAGAATTAAAGTCACCTGCAATGAAGCGAGTACTATCAGGGAGGTTCAACAAGACACGGCCCAAATCGGAAAAGGTAGAGGTCTGTAGACCGGGGGGCACATAAACGGCAAACAAAGAAAGGGTCCGACCCTCATAGCGACCCACGAGGACAGCATAACGCCCTCGATCATCAAGGATCACATCATCAATAGCTAGGGGGAGGGAAGCCCGAACAAGGATGCCCACCCCCCTGGAGCCCGTGGTAAACCCCGAATGTGCGGCGAGGCGATAGCCCCACCTATTCATTGCACGACATGTATTGCCCACCAAAAGAGTCTCCTGTAGAAAAACAATATCAGGAGACAAACGTCGTAGACATCGCAACACCACACCCCTTTTAATACGATCCCCCAGACCATTAACATTCCACGAAATAAACCTCAACCCGCTACCCCCCATCCCACACAGCAACGCCGAAACCCCTCTCCAATGAGCATGACATCAAAAACATCATTAGCAAGATAGAATCGCCTTGAGAACACAACACACAAACATCAAACTTCCCATCCACCCACCCCCCAACAATCAAGGAAACACCCCCCACCCTGCACCCCTGCAAGAAGCTAAAAAGCCACCCCAACATGCAGTGTGCCTGTCGCCCAGAAACCCCCATTCTACAAAAAGACCCCGGAGGAGGAAAGGCTCTGGCCCACCCGCCACCCCGAGCAAGACAAATAACGAGGAGAACACACAAACAGTAGAGGCACTTAGGCATAGAATCCCAGAAGAAGTTACTCTATACAAGGACCCGGGCATAGACAAACTGTTCAGCTCTCTACACCACCCTCAGCACCACCCGGGTGGGCGGCGGACTCAGTCGCAGGAGGTCGGTCCGGCAGAGAGTCCAGCCAGTCATTCACAGAATCAGGCCGATCAAAGAAAAAGGTTCGGTCATTGTACTCAACCCGCAGCCTGGTCGGAAAAAGCATAGCGTAGCGCAATCCCATGTCCCGGAGACGCTTCTTGACTCCACGGAAGCCCATACGCTGTTTCTGGACCTGTTGAGAAAAGTCCGGATAAAAGTTCACAGTGGCATTCTCAAAGGCCACCGGGCCCTTCACACGTGATGCCTGCAGGATAGCGTCCCGATCCCTATAGTGGAAGAGTTTCGCAACAATAGGCCTCGGCGGGGCGCCTGGCTTACCCTGGCCTCCCGGAACACGATGGGCACGCTCCACTGCGAAGAATTTACTCAGGCCAGACGGAGAGAGGTAGTTCTGGATCAAGTCCTCGACCAGGAGATCAACAGAGTGCGGTTCTGGATTCTCCGGAACGCCAACCACACGCACATTACAGCGACGTGCCCTGTTCTCAAAGTCCTCCAAGCGCCGGGTCATGAAATCGTTCACCCTACGGAGATTGCCAATCTCCGTCTGTATCTCCGAGACGTCTGCCGTGAGGCTGGATGACTTGAGATCCAATGACTTCACCTTCTCATTGGTTTTAGATAGGTCGGCCCGAATCAAGTTCACATCAATGGCCACGGTGTCGATTTTGTGGGCCAAGGCTTCATATTGTTGGCCTATCGCCTCCTTCATGCCAGAAATGGCGCCCATGATGTCCTGCAGGGACGGCTCCGTCGACGCATCCACAATGTGGTCAACCGCACTTGGGCCAGGCAGGGCAGCTCCGGGGGACCCCTTCGAATGGGTGTAACGGTCCATAACGTTAGACTGGACCAGGCCCCCACGCAGGAGCGTCTTGGTCTTCCGTGTCTCTCGGTCCCCTCTGCCCGCCATGTCGGAAACTGCGTCACCAGGAGACTCACTCGACCCGATGGAAATGGCCACAGGAAAGTAAGGCGTCGGGACCAAAAAGCAGCCGTAAGGGTACCACTAGGATAGGACCAGCCAGAAAGGAGAATAAACCAGCCAAAGGCCCGACAGCCGTCTCGTGCGCCGGACCCAGCCCAGGCCAGACTCCCCTGCCAGATGTCTCAATCTGAGGCGGAATCGAAACCGAAACTTAAGAGGGGGACCCACAAGTCCAATCCCCCTGCCGCTGTTGTTCAACTCGGACACGGCCACAGAGCCTCACCCAGTCCCGGGCGCACCTCAAGGGCGGACCCCGAAAGTTCAAATCGCCGTATCTTCGGCGCCCCGGGTCCAAATCAAATTCCAAAAAGCCCAGGAAGATCAGCCCAGCGTCCTCTACACAAATCCTCGTGAAGAGTCAGGATATGTTCAGGATATCATGCCGGGAGTGGCGGGGGTCCGGAGAGCGCTGTGCTCACGCGGCCATCACGGATGCCCGCCAAGCTCCTCCTCCGGCTTTCTCATTGTCTTTGGTGGTAAACATAGGAAGCATTGGTTTATAATTTGTCCTGAATGTAAAAGGCAAACCCATAGGTAGAAGGTAAAATGATTGCTAGCCTAATAGCATGCCAATGCTTCCTTTAATACTATAGAGTAATTTAATTACGCATTTTTAAGTGGTCTTGAAGCAAGTGCTACTATTCTCTCCGTACCGTCAACCATTTGAGATAAAGTTGCACCTAGGCCTCTATTCCTTGCATCAGTATTTAACAAGGTCTTATGTTTGACATCACGATTTCCTGTATTCGGGGCATCAATGATACCTGCTTGATCTTAGTAAATGTTTTTTGACATGCATCACTCCACTCAAAAGGAGTTCCCTTTTTAAGAAAGACTCTTAAAGAGAGTACCTGGTCAGCAACATTTTTATTGAAGTTAAACATGTATTCTGCTAGACATAGTAATTATTTTAGTGATTCTTTACTTGTGAGATGTGTGCTTGTCTGACTGTGTCTATTACATTGTACTTGGGGTTAACCCCATCTTCTAAAATTGTATGGGCTAGGTATTAAACTGTTTGGACCCCTATTTTACACTTCTCCATTTTTATAGTGAATACTGTCATTTTAGGTTTGCAAAGAATTAATTTCAGAATGGAGTTATGTTATGTTATTTTATGTTAATAACTTTTATTCAGCGCACAGATGCCCCAGCGAAGGGGCGTCCTGGCGCCTAATCCAGTACCACAACACAACAAAGCGCCGCTGAGAAGAAGGAGGATCAGTCAGTAGAGGTGAACAGATAGGTTTTGATCGCACGTCTGAAAAGAGTCAGGCTATCAAGGGCACGGATATGGACAGGAAGGGAGTTCCATAATCCAGCCGCCATAGCTCGAAATGAACGGCCTCCCATTCTACTCAGTCTGAATCTAGGCATGTTCGCTAAATGAAGAGATTCCGACCTGAGAGACCGCCTGGGGACATACGGGGAAACAAGACCCGTCAGGGCAGGAGGTGACGAAAATTTCAGGATCTTGAATGTCAGACAGAGCGCCTTAAATGTGATTCTCTGTCTGACCGGCAGCCAGTGAAGGGAGGTTAAAACTGCAGATACAGAGCACCGCCTCGGGAGGCCCACAATGGCCTCGGTTTTCTTAGCGTTTAACTGTAAACAGTTAATACGCATCCAATTTGCCACGGCTAAAAGCCCTGCGCGAAACCTGGGGGCAGTCACCTCAGGGTCCCCACTGAGTGTCACCGCCAGCTGCGTGTCGTCGGCGTACGATGTCATGGTTAATCCACTTTGTCTGACGACAGCAGCCAACGGTTTCACATACAGGTTGAACAAAGTGGGGCTTAGCGCAGAACCCTGAGGTACTCCTAGTCCCAAAGGATGGAAAGGGGACTGACCAGGTGGAATGGCTACTTTAAAAGACCGGTCCGAGAGGAAAGAGCGGAACCAGTGAAGAGCTTTCCCCTCAAGTCCCACTTCCTCCAGCCTCCGCAGCAAAATGTCATGAGACACCGTGTCGAATGCGGCGCTCAGATCTAACAAGAGGAGCGCCGCTGTCTGCCCCACATCCAGCACCGAACGCAGATGTTCGCTCATAAAGAGCAGCGCAGTTTCGGTGCTGTGTTGTGCGCGAAAACCATTCTGGCTCTCGTCAAGAATATTATTGCGAGAGAGATGGGCAGACAGGATGGAGTTCACGTGTGCCTCAGTGACCTTGGCGGTCCAAGGCAGGAGGGAGATGGGGCGGTAGTTCTCAGGTAGCAGAGGGTCGAGACTAGGCTTCTTCAGGATAGGGCTGACCACTGCTTGCTTCCAAGAGGCAGGAACCACGCCCTCAGCTAGTGAGAGATTGATCAGGTCCAATATAGGCTCACGGCATAGGGGCAGGAGAAGAGTGATAAACTCTGGCTTCAAAGGATCTAGAGGAGAGCCAGATTTAATTTTAAGGCTCAGAGTATCAAACGCCTCAGCCGATAAAGCAGGTAAGGAGGACAAAAGTTCGCAGTCCGGAACTCTTACAGCCCCGGGCTCGTCACCTTGCACAGATGGCATGAACCCTCGGTAGATTACCTGCACCTTCTCCACAAAAAAGGATGCCAAGCTTTCACAATGGGAGTCCGTGCAGATAGCTAGCGAGGTGGCCCGTTTACCCATCAGATCTTTAAGCACCTTGAATATTAATTTAGATGGGTTGGGGCTGTTTGAAAACTCAGAGGCATAATATGCCGCCCGGGCGTGACAGATAGCTCTGTGATAGATCTTAAGCTGGGTGAAGTACAGTGATTTTAATGTGGGGTCGAAGGATTTCCTCCACACCCTCTCAGCTTGCCGGCAAGTTCTTTTGAGCTCGGCAAGGGTCTCATTATACCATGGGCTGCGAGTTTTAGCATGACATTTCAACCATCGCATTGGTATAAGAGAGTCAAGAGCAGTACGGACCCAGTTACAGAACTGTTCATATCCCTGTTCCACATTCGACAGGTCGCCCAGGGGCTGTGCCTCCAAGATTTTGACGAATTCCTCCATTTTAAGCTTACGCCAGTTTCTTTTAAGGGTCAATCTGTCCACAGGTTTGAATTGTTGGTCATCCAAGGGACACGACACTTTAACCAACAGATGATCAGTCCAGCCCACCGCCACCGGGTCAAAAGCCCTAGCCCGGACCAAGGTGGTAAAGAACGGGTCAAGGATGTGACCTCCTATATGCGTGGGGGCAGTGACTAGTTGGTTCAGTTGCATGGCTTCAAGGTCCGCTATCAAAGAGCTGATGGGTAAAGAGGACGTCTGATCAAGATGTATATTCAGATCGCCAACGATGTTAAAGTTAGCACATCTAGGAGCTAACGAATTGACCATGTCAACGAGAGCGGCCTTGAAGACCGTGTCATTCCCTGGAGGGCGATAGATAAGCAGGCCACTAAATGTGAACTGATGGCTGACAGTGACCTTGAAAGAGGCGCTCTCGCACATCGGCAAATCAAGGACTTTCCAAACCGCCGGAAAGCAAGATTTTATCGCCATGGCTATGCCTCCTCCCCTAGAAGTACGGTTCAAAGTAAATACCGTATAGGTGGAAGGAAAAGCCAGATTTATTATGGCAGAGTAAGCGTCCTGTAACCAGGTCTCGGTGAGAAAAATGAGGTCCGGTGAGTCCTTGTCAATCATGTCACGGAGGGACTGATGGTGCTTGACCAGTGATCTCACATTAAGGCTCCATATACTAAGTGCTCGCTCAGAGTAGTCAATACGAGTACCTAGGGTAGATCTTACAGTAGAGCGCACCCCAGTAGGGAAATCCAGAGAGAAACTGCCACAAGGACAGACATGAGGTGCCGAAAGAGGGAACACCAGATCATGTGTACAGGCCATAAGACCATCCCTAACAGAGAGGAGATCGGCGGAGCTCAGCTTCTGTTTTTCCATAAATTAAAATGCCATCCTGGAAACATAGGACATTTTTTATTCCTTGTACTATATGTTGCATCACTCGCTGGAAAACACAGCCACTGATACAAACCCAAATAGCATCCTGTGGAATTGATAAACTCCAAAGGGTGTTATGAAGGATGAGAGGGATTTCGATCCAGGGTGGAGACCTACCAGGTGATGGGCTGATTAAAGAAGTAAGATACAAAAAAGTTTGCATCAGGAATGAGGCTACACATTTAGTTAATGTTTGGCAAAGGGTGTCTGCCTACCTACATATTTGAGTTTAGTTCCCTGAGGTCCACACATAATATTATACTGTTGTCTTCCACTTTTGAGGCTATCTCTATGGGAGGGCCTACATCTGATCATTAAATTTTTTCAATGACCGCTTATGATTCTAGGTTGTCAAGTTCCTTCAAAAGAGGTTCTCTCATTATTAAAGGGGAAGGTTGCACCTTGTGCACTACAGCAATGACATTTGGTTTTGGTTTGATATTATGCTGTATTAACAAACCCAGCCTTTCACAGAACACTTTTGGAAATTCTTCACAAACATCCATTCCTGTAACAGATTTATTGACCAAAAGAACTTGTTTAATTTGATTCATAAGTCCTTCTGGTATTTTCAACCAAGCAGATTAGACCGTTGTTTAGAAATGTATACCTTTTCCAAGGTTGTTTTGTTTTTTAATGTGATGTGCATCATTCACGTACTTGCCAAGGATCCTTGTTATATTCTCCAGGTTTACTTTCAGGTGATATAAAAGTGTAATTCTTGCCAGCAAACGTCTTCTTGAATGTTGATTCATCAATTAGGGTACACAGAGAACAAGAGTCTGGAAAAATCTTGAATGTTACACCATCTAGGATTATGTCACATGTAGGATATGTAAGTTCAGAAGCTGCACTCATTGTGTGAACTTAGAAGACATGTTTATCTTTTCTACCTCCTCATTATTAATGATGTGAACATTCTTGTTCACTGCTTCTCCACATACCTTGGCAAAGATCCTTTTCTTGTTGAACTTTTTGCATATTGTTATGCTTCGTCACTCACCTGCAAAGCTCAGGTTTCCGCAGGAGCAATGAAAGTCCACTCCCATCCTCCAAAACAACTCTCACTGCACACCCAACTGTGCGGGCACTGACAGCTGCTCCCAAAGGGAAAGGGGAATTGGAGAAGAGAGAGAGAGAAAGATCTCCTCCTTGAAATAAGGGACTTTTCACAAAGAATACACTGGAGAATGTGTGGTCTGGATTCAATTCTACTTCAAGTATTTGGTTTCTCTGCACACAAGAAACACAGCAAGCAATTAATACCCCATTACAAAGTTTAAAATACTTTTCAGATCTGATAATGAAGGATACACAATGCTGAAGTGGACTGATCTGAAACTGCCCTCGGTTTACTGTTTAATTGGTTAATTCTTTCTTTGTAAAGAGGCTTTTCCTCACAACTCAGCTGGGTACCTGTAGTGTTAATTTTGTTGTCTCTTAGCCCAAGAAATCACTGCATTCCAAAGAGAGATCCTCAAAATCCAAGAAAGCCCAGCACTCCTAAGTGAATGGCACCTAGAATTGTCAAAATTTCATAAAGTTCTCCAAATCAATCCCTCAATCTTGAGTCAGATCTCTTTCTTGTATTGTTCATGTCTTAGAGTCTTTAGAGAATAAGCGTTAGTCCCTGAGAGTTCTTTGTCTTTTCTTTACAGGCTTTGGCGAAGAACACTGTTGAGAGATGCAGACTTGGCTGTGAGGTGACTTGACTCCTTCCGATATTGCAGGTAAGTGAGGCAAGGCTGCAGGATTGAATGGCTGTGTGTTAACGGCTCTAAGTCATGCAGATGCAGGTAAGTGCAGGCGAGGGCAGCAGTAGCTTGTGAGGACGATAATTCCTCCTCAAAGTTCAGGAAGCCAAGCACTGGCTTTCGGAAGGACACAGTATTTATAACCGCCCCCTTCAAAATGGCCACTGGTCACGAGCTCAAACTCGGAAGTAACTCCAAACACGCTGCGCAGGCAGGGGAGCAATGCAGGTGCCACTCTGAGGGTCTGAATATCAGAAAGCCCAAAACGGAGGCCTATCAAGGAAAGGAGCAACTAGGCATTCCATTATCAAGACATTCAAAAGGAGGGACTCTGGTGCTGTAAGTGGGAGGGACTCTGGGGCTATTTGTGGGAACATTGTTAAAAAAGAAACCTGGGCGCAAAGAGATGACCAAGATGGGCAGAGTTGTGTAGGGCACAAATAGCGCGGGCTCGGACCGCGGGAGACGGTGTAAATGTCTCTGGGTTAACCACCATGACAGAGCCTCTGGGGTGCCCCACATATCGGTCATTGCTGCCAGATACAATTCCTGAGCCGGCGCTTGCTTTCCAGGACAGTAGTATGCGTCCCAGACCGGTACAGAAGGCTCAATTCATGTGCCACATCTCTCGTCCCTCACCTTATTTAAATCCTCTGGCGCGTCCCGGGTCTCCGCCTCCGTGGTCCTGTAGAGGAGTCCGGTTCACGGCGTAGAGCGTCCGCGGTTCAAAGCCAGAAAGCGGCCGATCTCTCAGAGCAGTAAATCATTGTTGATGTTGTAAGGGCTCATCAAAGGGTTACCCGGTGGCCTCACCATAGGCGCATCACAGCCAGAGGAAGACAGAGGTCCCTTCAGGGCTGTTCTCAGGTTCCTTAAGGGGAAGATCCTGACACCTGCACACCAGATACGTTTCTGCTAAGATAAAGAGATTCTTATAACAGAATCATATTTCAATGACTTGTATGGAATTAAATTATATATATACTAGGATGTTTTACATGTGTTGTCGTGCATAGCTCCAAAGACCATTTTCTAGCAGGACCCCATGTCAGTTGAAATGACAATTGTCTCTTGCTTCGCTACCTTCTATTTTGCAATAAATGCTAGTTGTATTTTGGCTTCCACACGTGTTGTGTTTTTATTTAAACTTCAGTTAACAAGTGTTTTTTAGTCCAAAAACGCTTATTAAAATGTCTTAAATGTATGCCTTACTAAGCCTCAAATATTTATATTCCTTACAGTTTCACATCCAGTGCCCCACTTGTGTCTCAAAACTCATCTCCCCTCACAACTCTTCCTCAATCCTCACTTTTCCATTGGTTGGAAGAAATGCCTGCTTTCTTTGCAACAAGACAACCTTCATTCTTTTTTTAATAGGTCTTTATTGTCTTTTTTAACAAATAATGCAAAAACAGAGCATAAAGGTTATCATCTATTACAGAACAATCTACAGAACACAGCAGAGGAATCACACAGCATGCCCTAACTGTGCAGGTGTTGATTAAATGTGTGTGTTTCATGGGTGTGCATGTACAGTCGAATAAAAATGACCCAGTGGCTCCAGCCCACCTTGAGGTGCACACCGCAGTGTGAGGTGCCTCCCCCCTTATAGAGGTCTTCGCAATGGGGTAACGAAACTCGAGGGGGCGCATTGCCATGTCATGTGGTAGAGTCAGCCTGCTCAGTCCTGCATATAGGGCACCAGTGTGATAGCACCACAAACATCGTGTGTAGGTGTGTCGGGATGAGGTAGGTGCGATGTACATAATTGAACTGCTGGAGTTTGAACCGCTTGTTGAGTGAGACCCATGGAATGTGCCTCAGAATCTTGCCTCAGTCAGCAGCCGTCAGCTCTATCTGCAGATCTTGGCTTCATTTATCTTTTAGGTTTAGTAGTTCTGGATCTACGACCCTATTCATTCCATTGTATATGTTGGTTATTCTGTGGTATCTCTGGCTTCACGTCAATGGAGTTTGCAGTGTCAGGTTGGCCTCTGGTTCCCTGCCTGGGTCTTACCATGTCTGGTCTATAGCTCTTGTAAGCACCGCATGAGTCGGAAATTGCCCCGCTGAGATGTTGTAATCCACACAAAGCTTTCCGAATGGGACGGGACTTTGCCCCCCACACTTAACAGCAGCCCCAGGGTGGTGACCGAGGCACACCTCCACTGCAAGCAGTGCGCCGTGCGCCCTACTGCAGCTAAGGCCGGCAGACATCACAGTGGGGGATCAGATCAGTATGTCATTCCTCCTCCCTGTCTGCACTGGTACCGCTGCCAGCAGTACCGGGCTACTCAAAGCAATAATGGGGCATATTCAACACCATCTTAGCCAGGGCCGGACTGGCTGTAACGGGCACCAGGAATTGTCCTGATGGGCAGGAAGGGTGGGGGCTAGTTTTGGACCGGTGGGGCCCCTTTCTGTTACTGCGAGCTGGTTTTACAGGAGTGCTGCAATATCGGCCCCCAGTAACAAAAGCAGCAGCAGTGTTTCCCACCGGCACCCCGTTCCGACACCAGGCCGGTCTGACTTAATTGCCAGGGCTGGTATGCATTCTCGGTCCGGCCCTGATCTTAGCCAGGGCCACTCTTCCTATCTGTGATAGTGGTAATTACTTCCAGAATGCCGAGGACGTCCGTAGAATTGTCACCACCTTACACAGGTTGCCCTCCCGGACATCCTTGGGTCTCTCTACATATACACCCCCAAATAATGAAAGATGTGCATGGTCATTTGCAAGGTCGTTGGCACAGCCCCAGGAAGTATGGCTGCTACCTGCTCTGTTAACAGGAAAAGGCACGACTTTGCTATGTTCATGTGCAGGCCAGACAGTGCCCCGAATTGCTCCAGCATCCACTTAATGGGTGGCAGTCTGGTGACGGTATCATGTACGTATATCAATATATTATCTGTGTACATAGAGGTAATGTGGGTATGCCTGTTCTGTATTATACCCCGTTCTGAGTGCCATGTACGCAGTCTGTACACCAGTGGCTCCATAGTGAGTGCAGATGGGAAACATCGTTTACAACGCGGTCGTTACATCGCGATGCCATTACATCGTGGTTTTTAGAACGCAAGTCGTTACAACGACTTGCGCTGGATGGCGCTCTAGGACAAGGAATAGTATAATTTACTATCCAACACCTTCCCTACTGTATGTAGACTGGAGTTGGAATAGTAAATTATACTACTCCTAAGTCCAGCGCCCTCCAACGCAAGTAAAAACTGCAATGTAATGGCATGCGATGTATTAGCATGCGTTGTAATGTCATACAACCGCGCAGATAGTAGGGGTGGCTGTGGGCAGTCCTGTCGGGTGCCCCAGTGTATTTGTCATTGATACGAGTAGTCATGGCCAATGCAGACCCTCGATATGGGATCCGAACATGGGACCCATATCGAGGATGTGAGATCACTTACAAACTCCATGCATTAGGGGAACCGAAAAAGATATCTCTACCCACATGCTGTCAAAGGCCTTTTCCATGTCCACTGGCAGCGCCGCTGATTGGCAGTTTTCAGCCGGCAGTAAATTCATGATGTGAAAAAAACACTGTATGTTCAAAGAGGTGCTCCTCCCGAGTACAAAACCAAGTGAACCACGGTTTACAGTATTGGCATAATTCTGTTCACTATTATTTTAACTAGTATATTACAATCTACGTTGAGGAGAGACAACTGTCTGTGTGACTTTCTTTCCGTCGGTTCCCCTCCGTGTTTTAGAATCATGACTTTGATCGCCTCCCAGGAGGACTCCAGGAGCAATCCAGCATTGCCTGCAGCAGCATACATTTTGGAGAGGGTCTTAATCAGGTCCGCCTATGCGCATATATAAAATTCAAATGGTAGACCATCATTACTTGGTGTCTTCCTAGTTGCTAGCTGTTTGGTTGCCCATCCTATTCCTCCCTCCGTGATGGGTCTGTCTAGTTGCTGACTCTCCTCTAGGGTCAGCGCGGTCATGGGAGTGTCTGCCAGGAAGGAGGACATGCTTTTCTCTAGTTACCCCTCTACCTGTCCATACAGAGACTGATTGTACTTAGAGAACACAGCCACTGTATCTGCTTGTCTGTACATGTAGTGGCCGTCCAGGTGGGGAAAGGCCATGATTGTGCTGTGAGCACCCTCTGTCAACAACAGTCCCATGAGTATATGACCCACCAATCCCCGTCCACATGGACTTCTGCCAGATACTCCCTGTAATCATACAGGGCCCGTTGTGAACTTGTTTCAGTGTGCTCCTGCTACGTGCGGATGAAGTCCCAACATGCCTTGACCTCACCAACTGCCCAGGTGAGGGGACGGTGTAAGCGTTGGCTTCAGAAAAGGTTTTCACTTCTCCTTTTACAGTGTTGTGAAACGCTGCATCCTCCAGTGCCTCACTGTTAAGGTGCCAGGAGGGGATACACGTTCTCCCACTTCCCTCTTCAGTGATACATTTTCACAGATACCCGGTGTTCTGTGGCACCCCAGCAATATGATAGGAGGTCAGCAAGAGGTCTATTATACTGTATAACTCATGTATATGGGAAAAGTGTGAATATTCCCTGCTTGTTGGGGTTGTCTGCCGCCACAAGTCTGGCAAGTGCCAGTTTCCCGGCCAATCCTGTAAGTGCTTTGCTGCTCTGTGTGCGCCCATCCCCGGCAAGGCCAGATGTGATCAGTCTAGGTTTGTGTCTGCCACACAATTAAAGTCTCCGCCTACCACCACTGGGTTGTTCAGTGTTCCCTCTAACAGTCCCGTCAGAGAATGTAGGTAGGCCACCAGCCCAGTGTTCGGGGCATTGAGGCTTAATATTTGAATCTGAAACCTGTCCAGGTTACTACTCACATATAGATATCTGCCCTCAGGGTCTATCTTATGACCATCTAGCTGAAAAGGCACTCCTGACACCACCCACACCAGCACGTCTCTCGTATATGCTGAATATGCGGTATGGATAGGTTGGCTTCTACAGTGAGCTCGCAATCACGCGCCCTCCCAGTCAGTGAGGTGCGTCTCTTGCAAAATGGCTAAATGGGTAGATCATCTCCACAGATTGGGGTGAAGCTGATGCCTATTGGCCAGTGTCCTTAGCCCCCTAACATTCCAGGTGATGAGGCTAATTACCGTCCGGTGTGCCATGAAGCGTTTGTGTCCGCCAAGACCTGGAACTCCCTCCCTCCCGACCTGCGCCTGACCCAAGACCACCTCTCCTTCAGGAAGAAGCTGAAGACCTGGCTGTTCGAGCAGTAGCGGCACCCCCCCCCCCAGCGCCTTGAGACCCTTCGGGTAGGTAGCGCGCTTTATAAGTGTCACTGATTGATTGATTGATTGATTGTGTCCTTGGTCTGTGGCATGAGGTCTGCCCGGTTCCCCGCAACCTCTATGAATGACAGAGTCTTCCCACCCGAAAATATATCACACGCAGTTCCTCTGTCCGTCTCCACTGTTGGGTGCAGCAAGGAAAGACCTTGTAACATTGTAAATAAAGAAGCTACCATCCTCTGTGCCTATGGGACGTGCCAGAGGGAGCCACTTAGTTAACTTTGTCATGTGCGGCCTGGGTCCCAGTTAGCAGTGCCAGTCATGCATCCTCAGAAGAGCAGCCACGGCCGGCAGTGGGAGTGCCGGCAGGGCGGTGACGTGGGGAGGGGGAAAGGCAGGGTGGGGGGGTAGTAATGTATGGATTAGGGAACTTCCCAGGTAAGTAAACATTTAAATAAATAAAACGAATTTCGTTCAGTGCACAGCATCCCCAAATGCGATGCAGTGCGCACAAACGAAATTCGTTTTATTTATTTAAATGTTTACTTGCCTGTAAAACTCCGTAATCCATACATTACTAGTCCCCACCAATCCCCTCCCCTTCCCCACGTCACCGCCCTGCAGGTACTCCCACTGCCGGCCGTGGCTGCAGAAGAGGCTGTCGATGTCGATCGGTATGTCCAGGTGACAACTGCCACTGGGGTGGGGGGGGGTCAGAGCTACCCCAGCTCCTTGGCCGATCGAGCGTGACCTCCGAGACGACCTCCTTGTCCATGCCCATGTGGGAGTCTCTAGATAGTGTGAATAAGGGGCTTCCTGAGTGCCACAACTGCCCGCAGTGCCGCAGCCCTTACAGTAGCGGAGTGGATCTTGTCAGGAGGTGAGGCCAGGTAGCAGCTGTCACCCCATATCATCTGCCACTGTGTCTCCATGCCCTCCAAGTGCACCACAACTATTCTTGTGGGGATCCCTGTTGCAATTAGGCGCCATGTGTTTCTATCCAGTCCCACTCCTCTGTCGGGCCTGCAAAAAAGAATTCACCTCCCCTCAAAGGTGACACATAGGCGGGCCGAGAAGAGCAGGGCATAATTCAATCCCATGGCTCTTAGTGTCAGTTTTACGGCGATGAAGGATGCTCTGTGATGTTGCACGGCCAAGGTGTAATCCGGAAAGATGAACAACTTACTGTTGCCAACCACTTGGTGGCCGATTTGCTTGGCCGCCTGCAAGTTTACGTCTCTGTCCCAGAAATGTAGAAGTTTCACCACACATGCATGAGGCAGGGCCCTCAGCGGTAGTGCTCTGGTCTGAACCCGGTGCGCCCTCGTTCAGAAAAAAAGGTGGCCAGACCAGTGGGTGCCACTGTGGCCTTAAGCCACCCCTCCAGGTATGCAACCATGTCCTGCTGTTCCACACCATTGGGCAGGTCCACCACCTGGATACTATTGCTTGAGGCACGGCCCTCTGCATCTTATGCCCTGTTTTCAAGACATCGCAAACGATCCATCAGATCATGCATCAGTTGTTGAAGGTCCGATGTTTGAGGTGTAATTGCAGAAGCAAGTTTCCTGCATTATTCACTCCCTCCTGCATCTTATTCTTATCCTCACAAAGGAGGTCCACTTCCAAGGCTACTGTGTCTACATTGGCCTCCCAGGTAGTGTGGGACAGGGGCGGCTCCTCAAGGGAGTGCTGCGGAGCGGTAGGTCGGGCGGTGGAGGGGCAGGGTGGGGTGTAATAAACTCCGGTATTGGGCAGAACAAAGATGAGTTAAGAGATAAATAAACAAAATGAATTACATTGCACGCACTGCAACGCCAAATCGGCGATGCAGCGCGCAATGTAATTCCCTACTGTGCAACAGTAGGGAAGGTGTTGGATTTTAAATTAAACACCTTCTGACCCCTAGAGCAAGTCGTTGTTCCTACTTGGAACAACGCAGTTGTTTTAACAACCGCATTGTAATGGCCTTGTAATGGCATGCGGTGTTCCGGTTTCGTGGTAAATTATGTTTACCCTCTATATCAGGCTATCCCACTCTACCCCAGTCTATCTCACTTCAATCTACCCCATCCTACCCCACTCTATCCCAATCTACCCCACTCCAATTTACTCCAATGTCCTCCACTCTAATCTACCTCAATCTACTACACCCACCCCACCCTCACCTCCACCTCACTCCACACGAACTCGTCTTATTCCAGTCCATGCCACTAACTGTTATCCATACTGAGCAGCAAGCACACTGGTGTACAACATTGCTAATGACACATTGCCAAAGCTAATAGCTCTTGCATAGGTAAGACCTATTGGTTTTGCCAAAGCTTGTTTACTGTGGATTTCCCTGACATTATCAGAAGCACTGCCTGGAGCAATAACATATGTATGCAGCCTCCCATACCTTGCAAAACATTTATAAGGCATGTCTTTCCAAGTTCAAAAGTACCCTGATTTATAAATATGGGCCACTTTTTTGGCTATCCTATTAACTTATTTTTCTGTCCCAGTTCGACCCTAGGGGCTTAAAATGTCTCTTCATACGCTACCACGATGCATCACTGACAGACTATGTGGAAGGCAGGCCTGGGTTAAGAGCTAATGCAACCATGGCAAATGTTTCATTATCAACCCAATGTAAGCAAGCACAGCAGGCAAACCCAAGTCTCTTGAAGGGGACTTGTGGGCACTCTGATCGCAACTGCAGATTTTGTAGCACATGTTTTAAAAATAAATTGGCTAAAAATCCATATGATTAACAAGGAGGTTTGTTCGAGCTAGCCTGGTTGATAAGGGGTGTTACCCCGAAACTGGTCCCAGGATGCGTGTTTCCGGTCTAGGGAAGATCTGCTTGGCAGTTCGGCCTGGACTGTTCCCGTGAGGCACAGGGTCAAGACTGATTTTCATATGGCTGGGTCTGAACTGGGTTGGCGAAGTGAGTTAAAGAACAATGATGGATTCAACCCAGATCTGTGAGTGAAGGCAAGTGTCTGAAAAGTTTCAGTGCTCCCTCCATCATCTCCTTGTGTTTGCTTTGTCCGCTCTAAGTTGGCAGGGTATGCCCAGACGTGGGTCCCTTGCTCACTTTGCCACTGGATTCAAGCTAGCCTGGCTGATGAAGGGTGTTATCCCGAAACCGGTCCCAGGATGCTTGTTTCCGGTCCAGGGAAGACCTGGTTTGGCAGTTCGGGCTGGACTCTTCCCATTAGGCCCAGGGTCAAGACTGATTTGCATATGGCTGGGTCTGAACTGAGGTGGCGAAGTGAGCTAAAGAACGATGATGGATTCAACTCAAATCTGTGACTGGGGTTAAGTGTCTGAAAAGTTTCAGCGATCCGTCCATCATCTCTTTGTGTTTGCTTTGTTTGCCCTAACAAGCAGGTTCCAATAGGAACTCATGAAAAATTCCAATACTTCATTGTCTTGCACTGTTCCCTGGAGTATAATTTATTTGCAGCTGTGATTCATAGTGTTGCCTGTAAGAAAATGTCATGTTGCTCCCACAAGGCTGAATGGGCTGAGGTAACCTTACCGCCTGTCTATGGCACGTTTTGCTAGTGCGCCGTATAGCTATTTAGTAATACAATGACATAAAATACTATACAACTGTAGTTGTCCCATCAACCCAAAAATATACATGGTGGGCCTTGTTAACAAACAATGGCTTCCTTTCATCAAAGGTAATCTGACTGCACCTCGGTTCTCATGCAATCGCAACATTGCAGCATCATGTTGCTCTTGGGAAGACATTTTGTTTCATTACTTGCTCTGCTTATTCCTTCTTTATTGGTGGCTTGACAGCTTGAGTAAGAACTGTCAGCATTGATTTGGCTGCGGTCCTGCCACAAGAGGTTGCTTGCTTGATGCTGGTTTGCGGAATGGTCATTTATGGACCATAAATCGTGGGCATGGTAGGTCTCAAGCCTGCATTACTTTTGGGCATTTCTCCGTCAGGTGTTTGCTGCTAGAATCGAGAAAAGGCCAGCCAATCTTTCTGTTAAACGCACGCGCGCCTCCTTTCCCGGCATCCCCTACCTGCGATACATTTTAATTAGTTGCCTTAGTTGCCTTTTCCGATGGCGCCAAATTAGATCTGCTGCAGAGCAGCACCGTGGATTTTTTTCAATTTATATTCTGTTCGCGTGCACTCGGCGAAGATAGGGCAAGTGCACTTTTATTAGAACTTGAAGTCTGGTGCCTTTTAAAATTAATAAGTGACAAAGATCACTGGCACCAGGGTTCTACTTTGCTTCCCCATTAGCCGTTTAAGGTGACAGCTGCTGCAGTGCACATAAAGATGAGGCATTCCTGAAGGGGTGATAGGGGCTGCGCTGTGATACCACTGGCATAAAAGCATTATCAGGCCACGGCTGTGCTCGGGCCCATTGCAGTCTCCCAGGCTCCTATCAGTAGCCTCATTATCTGCATCGCAGAGTGTCTGCGAAGAACACTGCCAGGCTTCACAGCTTTGCAGCTCATTTGAGGAGCGGAAATTAAATGTCCCTGGAGACAGAGCAGCCACATTGTCACGGCGCCGGCGCAATATAACAAAAGCATGTCGACTGCTGTAGGATTGACTTCCATCCCATTAATATAATAGGCCGATGTGGTGAAGACGAGAAGGCGCCGAGTCAGCCCTCGAGCAGCAGAATCCATCATGGCGGCGCTCTGCGAGGACTCTCCCAGGGAGCACCGCGGCGGCGCAGCACTTAAGGGATTGCATTGAACGTGTAGAGGGATGAGGCTTCCAGTCAGACAGCTACATCAAATAAATTACATTCAACTAATTAGCTCTAACAATTTGAAGCGCAGCATATTTATCTTTTTATCGACCAATCTATATAATTGTATTTAGAATGAATGGCTCGGATTGTTTTGAGCTTTCTGGTGTAAGGTAATGGTGATAAACCGCATTTTCTTGAATACACATGCATGTGTTGTAAGACGTCACATTGCGAAACTTAAAACATCATATGCTCCAAAAACACATTAGCAGAATGGCTACACCACACTCAATGGACAAAGTCTTGGTATTTCTCAGAGAGCTGCGGGAATTACCTTCAAAATTACATCAACCTTATTTTGAACGTTCAGGGGTCCTAATTATGAATGGTGATGGGGTAATACATTTGAAGAGTGACTTGGATCACCGGAGAATAGGGCATTTCAATGAGGGCGCAGGGCAGATAATGAACCAAGTTCTGAGGCTTTGTCAGCGTGGCAACCCTAGAGGTGGAATGTATTATTAATAGCTGTCCCTGTTCAGGAGAGTTGAGTCTTTCTTAATTCAGTTCACCTTGATCTTGCCACAATTGGGCCTCCAAGGACACCGTGACTCTTTAAAAGGGTAGATATTCCTTGTGACAGTTTCTTAATTTCTAAAGGCTGTGAGTAGGGTACCCTTGACGGTAGGAAATAGCCATGGTTGAGCTTCATTGGAAAGTTGGAATTTGCTTCCAGGTTATTTCTTTGTAAGTAGCACTGGGTCCAGGCCCGGACTGGCCGTTGCGGGCACCTGGCATCCCCCGGTGCGACGCAAGGGTGGGGGCCGGTTTTGGGCCCATGGGGGCCGGTTTTCTTACAGGGCCGTTTATGCAGCAAAGCTGCAAAATCGGCCCTGCAAAAAAATAGGCCGAAAACCGGCCGGCATAGAGCTCAGACCTCCCCCGGGGCCGGCGAGCACTTTGTCCGGGCCAGTTTTGGTTCCCAGTCCGGCCCTGACTGGGTCCCCCATATTCATGTCGGATTTTCAAACGTACAGGCTCACTAACACAGTCAATCTTACTTAGTTGTCTTTTCAGAGCAGCTTTATCATCAGCTTTGCAGATAGGTTGCACCCATTTTGTCAGACAGGATTTTTGGGGTTTTGATCATTTGACCTTTACAGTTTGTGAATCTCACTATCTGAGTCTCACTCACCGTAATTTCATAGTACTTGGACTGAGCTTGTTTTCCGCCATTGTCAGCCATTTAAGATAAGGCTGTTGCAGCGCAGGTAGGTTGAGAGGCACTGGGCTGGTGGCATCTGAACCTGGTTACACACGTGTGTATGCACATGTGCAGGCTTCGTGGCAGAGATTACCATCATGCACAGCCTGGTAGCTGCACATAGGTTACATGCAAATTCAACGTGTGAAAATAACCCTTTTTCACAGGCCTACATCTTCCCTTCAGATATTAATAAGTCACCCCAGAGCATGCCCTATTGCGCACAAAGATAGGGTACATGGTATTTAAAAGTAGAAGAGGTAGAAAATAATGTTGACAAGTCATTGTAGTGAAATAGCCTGTAAAACTGCTTCCATAGAGAAACATTAGCCTACATTGTAACGGTTAATACATGCTAAATTCAGATTGGTAGCAGCTAGAGCAATAATTCAAGGTCACAGTTCTATTGTTATCCAAAATCCAATTGTATGCTGAAATTGCCTTTTGTCTACCTATTCAGCAAAAGGTGCTTTTAAAACATTACCAATTTTCTGCCTAAAGCTTGTAACTATTCAGCTGACACCTGGCAGCTGATTGGCTCTGCTGTGGGTGCTGCCAGACAAAGACCAAAGGGCTTGGGTGTGGGCAGATGCTGGCCTTACCTTGATGGGATTTCCTGGGGGCTTTGATCAAGGATTAGTTAGACTCCTTGCAGCCACCATCTTGGGTGAGGAGCAGGCGAGCTGTCTAGTGCTCGACCCCTCCCGCCCTTGTTGCTATAAAACTCCCACTTCTCACGCAGTCACCGATTGATAGAGTGCCTGTGTGAGTCCTGAGGCGGAAAGCCGGGACCTGTGTGCGTGTTGTGCATTTTGATCGTGTTATTTTAAAACAGCACTTGTTAGTTTTTACTTTGCACTGACCTCTTTTAAAATCATGAAATGTGTTACAATTTGCCGAATTACCAAAACGCAAACTTAGGCTTGCCTTCTTTGACCGATATCCCTGGTCTTCGCTCTCTCAGCCCCCATAGCAGCCGATTAGGCGCTGCCTGGGGTCCTATCCTTGCAGCCACCGTCTTGGGTGAGGAGCAGGTGAGCTGTCTAGTGCTCGACCCCTCCCGCCATTGTTGCTATAAAATGGTTCCCTTCACCAAGGAGCGCAGCGACCGGGCCGACGGGGCGCCGAAGGTGCGCCAAAGGTAAGCCCGTCTGCGCCCATCCGCGCCAGTCCATCGCCTTCCGCCAGGGATGCTGCTCCTGTCAACTCGGAGAGGAGCGCATACTCGAGAGACTTCCTGCTGAGCGTACGCCAGCAAGTCCACCAGTGTGTATGCCCTTCCATCCATCCGCTGTGTGGCCCGTTCAGATGCCCCTGCGGGGGCCTTTCACTCGATTTTCCTACCCCTATAAGTGTACCCCTTGAGTCCCTGCCCCATCGACATCTTAAGATCCTGCAAGTTAATGTCAGATCGCTTGTTAAACACCACGCCGAAATACGTGAACTCATCAATGATGAGGCACCTGATATTTTCTTTATGACAGAGACCTGGCTTCATGAAGAAGCGACGGTCGAGCTTAACTTAGCCCTCCCCCCAGAGTACTCTATTTACACGAGTAACCGTAACACCAGAGGTGGGGGCATAGCTGTAGTAGTAAAATCCTGCTATCCGTGTAAATGGAATAAGATGCCGTTAAAAGGCTGTGAAAGCGCGCACTTTAGCATTTCGGTAAGTCATCACTTTACCTTCTCAGGGATATTGATTTATAGACCCCAGGGAATTACGTTACATTTAGGAAAGCCTTGCCAGAGTCAGTCGGCTCTCTTGCGATGGGAACGGCTAACTTCAACATCTTCGGCGATTTAAACCTTCATTTTGACCTCTCCCAAACCCCGACCATCGGTAGCCTGCTCACCGACTTAGCAGCGTTTCAGCTCTGCCAGGTGGTCACCAGCTCCACTCATGTGAGAGGCCATATATTGGATCCCATATTTACCAACATAGCAATGGCCACTGTCCTGCCGCCGATTCCGGTGGCATGGTCGGATCATTTACTGGTGGAGCTATCCCTCCCAGTTCTGGTCCCTTTACATAAAAACATTGATAGAGTCGTTCTCAAACGCCCTTGGAGGAAGTTAAAACTCGAGGACTTCCATCGTCTCCTTAAAGATAGCCCTATTGGCCCATTCAATGAAGTTGAGTCAGGCTATGACCTCTTCTGTGACTGGATCACCCGGGCACTGGACTCATTGGTCCCTGTTACCTGGAGCTAATGCCGTACCCTTGAACCCAGTCCTTGGTACAACCACGCCTTCATGGTTTTGAAGAAATCTTGTAAAAAGGCGGAGAGAGACTGGAGAAAAAATTAAATTATGACTCTGGGAAAAAAGCATTGTATCTAGCAGAGGTAAAACTATATCATAGAGCTATTTTCAGGGCACGGGCAGCATATTACTCTAGCGAGATTCAATGCAGTTCCAATCCGACTAAGCGGGTCTTTAAGATTCTTAAGGACCTCACTGCTAAGAGAGTCCCACTGTCGGAGGTCTCTTCATACTCGCACTGTGAGGAGCTCACTGCCTTTTTTTTGGAAAAGGTACGCGCCATCTATCGTACATTTTCGAGTATAAGTTCCCCGAATGAGTTGACATTGCTCAGGCCCAGCACTAACACCGGCCTTACTATTCTTCCTGGGATCTCGGAGGACGAATTTAACAAACTAGCGGTTAAAGTCAAATCGGGCTCTCCCGCCGACCCGCTCAGGCCTGCACAATTTAGAGAGTCTGCCTCGCTGTGCCTGCCCCCTTACGCCAACTTATCAATGCCTCATTTGCCTCTGCTATAGTTCCTATAAAATGGAAACAAGCTTTTGTTACCCCGATCCTTAAGAAATCTACACTGGATCCGAGTAAACCTGAGAACTACCGGCCAATCTCCCTTCTCCCCTGGGTTGCTAAGGTGGCCGAAGCATACGTCAACAGCATACTCACTAAACACCTCCAGACTAACAACATTCTGGAAGCCTCCCAGAACGGGTTCCGGGCAGGCCATAGTACCGAAACCGCCCTCCTTGCCATGACGGAACACCTGCGATCCGTGCTCGACTCTGGTCAAACAACGGCACTGGTTCTTTTGGATCTTAGTGCCGCCTTCGACACGGTTTCGCACGTGGCCCTGCTTCATCGCCTGGAGGAGGCTGGGATCTCGGGCCTGGCCCTTGAATGGTTCAGATCGTTCCTTTCAGGAAGATCGTTCCGGGTTGCTACACCACCCTTTCAGTCTCAGGACTATCCTGTTGAGCAGGGAGTGCCTCAGGGGTCGGCGCTGAGCCCCACGTTATTTAATCTTTATGTGCAGCCGTCAGCTGCTGTCGCCAAGCAGTGGGGCCTGACTATGGTCTCATATGCTGATGACACGCAGCTGGCGGTTGCACTCTCCGGGGACTCAGACCATGAGGCCTCAAGGTTCAGGGATGGTTTGGCAGCAGTGGCTGGCTGGATGTCAGCCAACTATCTCCAGCTGAACGCCAACAAAACGGAGACCATGATCGTTGGTAAGAACAGCCAATTGTGGGGAGAACAGTGGTGGCCCACGGCGTTGGGAAAGACACCTATACCGGTGACCGAGGTGAAAAATCTGGGGGTCTGGTTTGACCCCTCCCTCAACTTCTCCAGCCACACTAAAAAAGTGGCAGTCACTTGTTTTGGCATTCTGCGGGGTCTCCGACCAATCTTGAAATTCTTCAATGCTTCCACCAGGCAGCTCATAATTCAGGCCACAATACTGTCTTGGCTGGATTATGCTTGCTCTCTCCTGTTGGGGGCAAACCTGGCGGAAGTTACTAGGTTGCAGCGCATTCAGAACGCTGTGGCTAGGGCCTTGATAGGCCTACCCAGGTTCTGCTCTGCGAGGGAGACCATTCGGAAGCTTCATTGGCTCCCAATGGCCCAAAGGATACAATTTAAGACGCTATGCCTGTCCTTTAAAATTCTCAAACAGGGCACCCCTGAAATTCTTGAGACCCTCCTAACCCCCTATGCCCCTTCCCGCTCTCTGAGATCCAAAGGACAAGGCTTGGTTGCGGTACCGCGTTTCAAACGCTGTAGAGTAGGAGGACGTTCTTTCCGCTATTTAGCGGCGAAACTCTGGAATTCACTACCTGTCCTTATTCGAGCCCTCAATGATCTTATTTTCTTTAGGAGGATCAAGACGTACCTTTTTCCACCCAGGACTTAGGTCCTGTTATTGCTGAGCACCTCCCACGGGTGCCGTCTACTCCCTCTAGCAGCTGGTTCTCTGTTGGTCAAAGCGCCGGGACGCCCCTTCGCTGGGGCAGCTGTGCGCTATAGAAGTCTGAATAACATAACATAACATAACTTCAAAGGGGCCTTCCCTGTCACAAGAGGATGAACCTACACCATGCCTGGCCCCTTCTTTGTTCATTCTAGCCAACTTGGCTCCAAAATCACTAGGAGGGGGAGCTGTCCCAGAACCGGTTTGGAGTGACTACAAGGGAGGGTTTACCTATTATCATAGCCACATCTCTGGGTGGGCACAGGAGCCCTCGATCGAGGAAGAAGAGTTCTGCCATAACCCATTATCCCAGAATGCTGGGCAGGAGGGTTGTGAAGGACTGGACTATTTCTAAGGTCCAGCGGTGCCAGGGAACAACACCTGAAACCTTCGTGGGATACCTGTTCAGCGTACAAATGACAGAGACACGGGACACTTCCTTCGGCGTCAAAGATCAGCGTTTATTACTGCAGGGAGGCAAAAGTCACAAGAAGTACAACAGAGTGTAGGTTCTGAGAGTCTGCTTCAAATTGCAAATGTGGATCGCTCCTTTTATACACATTTTAGTCATTGGACAACATACGAACAAAAGGTTACAACTCAGTTCCCACAATAAACTTCAAAAGGGCTTCTTGAAACCCGGAACATAATTACAGTAAATTTGCCGGTTCCTAACTGTAAAAGCACATCTTCTCACCGTTAGGCACATTCCACTCTAGTTGTAAACGAGCAAAAGAAAGAGACAAGAACAGCTGCAAGGAAGACAGACAACAGTAGAGAAAAGAGTGTGAGGGTAATATCAGAAGCATGATCACAGGATCAAAGGATTCGATCCTAGCACATGCACGGCTGAAACAATAGACCAGCACAGCAAGATTACCCTCGAGCGGAGCCATCTGCCTTTGCAGTGTCATTCCGCATGAAAGGAATATGCGTCTTCCGTAAGGCTTGGGAACTAAGGGTCATGACGCGGACAGTTGCCTGCTAGCTAACTACGTGAGGGCAAGAAACAAAATGGATGCCGTATCTAAAATGGAACCCGAGGGTTCAGATGAAGAAACGCGTAAATAAGGCGAACCCTACCAAGTAGTGTAGCGAAAACGCGTACACTTACTAAACTCGTCATTTACGGTTCATAGATACCAAACTTGCCCATATTCGATCATGTCCAAAACATCATAACGATTCTCACGGAACCTCAGACGCTCCTTTTGCCCTCATGTAGGCAAGCACTAGTCGAAATCAGAATCGATTTCAATATTCATCAGATCATTCAGGTGTTGCTGGAACATTATCCTATCCATCAATGCCTCTTTGGTAACAGATGGCCTTCTTATACACGTAGTAGCACAAAGGCCACATAAGGCAGGACCACACTGCACACAAAGACAACACGTGAACAGAAACGTCACAACAATCCCTATAATCATCAGAATCTTCCAACCCCAGGTCGACATCATTCCCCAAAACCATCCTAGAAGCGTCCAATCTCCCTCGTCCACGTGTATGGACTCTGAGATTTTATGCAACTTTGAGATGGCTTGGTAGACAGTTGGAGCATTATCAGGTATAAAAATGCAACAACTTGAATGGATGACCTTACACACACCACCTCTATCTGCTAGTACAACGTCTAGAACCATACGGTTCTGTAGCGTCATAAGTCTATCCGCTTGAAGCTCTGCTGTCAGGTTACCAAGGGCGCTTGCAGTGATATTAGCAGTCGATTCAACCACACGAGTCAGCTGTCTCAAGTTCCTACTATTAACCATAGGACCCCAAAACGGTAGGAAACCCTTAAAGAAGTCTCCTGCCTCTTGACCAGCAGTATCCTCTCTACTAATAACGCCTCTCACAACTCTAGTCTTGTGATAGTCTGAGGCAACGGTAAAAGTCGGTGGTAGAAGATTCGCGATATAACAGGTGCCTGAGAAATCACGAGGCAACCATGTATAAGCACGATCGTAACACACAAAATAAGTACCCTTGGCAGTCAGAAAGACAGGGGAAGAGAGCATCGGTAAGACATACGTCTCAGTACAAGCACTCTTCCCAAACTGAGCTCTCGGAATTTTACCAAGACCTTGCAGACAGAAGTGACCAAGGTGAGGTACGATCCAAATCGGAGACGAGCTCTTAAGCTGTCTATCACCCACTGATATACTATACTCAATCTCACTCAGATCCTTATATGCTCGCACCTCCTCCTCTGGGATGAGCGATGCATCAAAAATGTCTCTATCTAAATCAGCAATAGCTATCGCCAAAGACTTGTGGTACGGGCCAGGACCAAGGTTTACTGAGCGTGGTTCTCGATGGGGGTAGGAATCTAGTGCACTACGGAACATAGTTTGGAATGCCCGAGCCGACCCTTGGGAGCTATAAGGAAGAACCAAATACGGAATACCCTTATCCATGGTATGTGGCATTAACCCACACACCCAACAGTTGGTAGTATTCATCACCAACTGATGCTGATGCAGGAGTTGAACAAAGGAATTATTCATAAATTCCGCACGTCTGACTTGTTCATGTTGAGGCAGAAGATGAAAGGAATGTGGAGAAATAGTGTCGACCAAAACTATGCGCTACGCCAAATGCATACTGACTATCGGTAAACACATTCACCCGCTTTCCTCTAGATAACACACACGCTCTTGTCAACGCAATCAATTCAGCCGCCTGAGCTGAATTCTGACTCAATCTCGCAGTTTCCACAACCGTACTCAATGTCACTACAGCATACGCAGTCGTTACATCACCATTCGGCAACTTAAAGCATGAACCATCAACATACAAAGTACCATCGGGATCTACCAATGGAGTGTTTTTCAGGTCAATACGACCTTTCGTCTCTTCTTCAGTTCTTAAGTAGCAATCATGTGGTGCTACATCACCTGATTCCATGCTGATCGGCAATAATGTTGCTGGGTTCAACACATTGCAACGTTTTATCCTAATATGACTTGCCAAAAGTGTCAACTCATAGCCAGACAACCTTGCACTCGTCAGGTGCTGGGTTTTTGTCCGGTTCAAAAGAGTGTCAACTGCATGCGGGACCATCACCGTGAGCATATTATCCATGACCAGACCTGCGGACTGTCGAATAGACACCGCAGCTGCCGCTGTTGCTCTTAAACAACTTGGCAATGCTCTAGCCACTGGATCTAAGGTCGAAGAGAAATATGCACATGGACGTTGTTTGTCGCCAAATTGTTGCGTCAAGACACTCAACGCACAGCCATCCCTCTCGTGAACGTATAGTGTAAACGGCTTACTGTAATCAGGAGTGCCTAACACAGGAGCCGAACACAACGCATCACGTAATTCAGAAAAACCTTTCTGACACTCTTCAGTCCAAGGCAAAGGAGTCGGAACATCCTTGCACGTAAGAGCTAACAATGGTTTCGCCAATAATGAAAAATTCGGAATCCATTGTCTGCAGTATGATGTAATACCAAGAAAGGCACGTACATCTCTCTGAGTTTTTGGCACAGTCATTCGAGCAATCGCTGCTATTCTTTCTGGGGTCAACCTTCTCCCTTCTTTTGACAATAAGTGACCTAAGTAGGTTACTTCTTGACAACAATATTGCAGCTTGGAAGGTGACACTTTGTGATGTAAGTCACATAAATGTTGCAACAACGATACTGTAGCAGTTCTGCAAATAATCTCAGTATCAGCAGCTACCAACAGGTCGTCAACATACTGAATCAAAGCCGCACCCGTCGGTAACACGAATGCGTCAAGTTGACTTTTAAGGGCTTGACTGTAGATCGATGGACTCTCACAATAGCCCTGTGGTGCGCGTTTAAATCTAAAACTGCGACCTCCTAATGAGAATCCGAATAGATCTCTGCTTTCCTCAGCGATCGGAATACTAAAGAAAGCATTCTTTAGGTCGATCACCGTGAACCAGGAGGCAGAAGCTGGAATCAGGGTCAGCAAGGCCGTGATATCAGGCACCACAGGAAACTGTGGGATCACGATTTTATTCACTTCTCTCAAATCGATTATAAAACGGTACACAGGAGGCTTAGATGGATCGGTTCGTTTCAAAATGGGTAACACAGGACTATTACACACATTTCCCCGAGTTTCTTCAATGACATCCTTTTTAATTAGGTCATAAACGATCGCTAATAGCGCTCGCTCACCATCAAGAGAGATACGATACTGAGGTACACGCGTTAATCGAACATTCGTTTTCAACTGGACCACATAGGGTGGAATGTTTAACAGGCCCACATCATTGGGACCTGTTGCCCATAAAGACGCAGGAAGAGAACTCAATTCCGGTGAGAACTTATCCATTGATAGGTACATAGGAGAGATAACCCTCTGACCTAACGTAAGCTCCACTCCTTCAGGAGAGCAATACAAAGTCGCATATAACCGTTTTAACAAATCCAGACCCAAAAGATTCTCACCACACCCAGTGGATAGAATCAATGGAGCCTCCAGCTCACGAGGACCAATCGCAAGGGACAAAGGGCTAGAGACAGGATTGCTAACAGGGGCGCCAGAGAATCCAATGGAAACATTCGTTAAGCCAGACAAAGGTGCGCCAGGGAGCTTGGAATGCATGATGGAACTTTTTGCTGCACCAGTGTCCAACAGAAAAGGCTCAACTACGCCAGATGTGGCAACCGCGACGTAAGGCCCTCTCTGATCAACCGGAACTGACACTACTCCCTCTCTTTGTCGATGGCTGTCCTAGTAACGGTTGTCTGCAACAATCTCATGCTCAACATAATAATCGTCCACATGGTACTGTGCAGATTTATCGGACCCCGCATTTCGCTGGTCGAAACAATTATTTGCGTCCGATGAAACAGTAGAGCGCTCATGATTTTGAACGAAACCTCGACCTCTACCTCGAGAGGCCTGTTGAGGACCACCACGACCTCCCCGAGCCGAAACATTATTATAACGATCACGTAAAGCGGGACAATCGAATTTTATATGGCCCTCTCTCCTACAATATGCACACTGATTATACCCAAGCGTAGATCTAAAGTCAGAGGAGTCAGAGCGCGACTGCATCCTAGTGGACTGGGCTCATGGTCGATACTGCTGTTGTAAATCATTTTGATTTGAACGTGGAGGATATGCCTGCTGCAACAAAACCTTTGTTTTGAGCTCCTTCGTTTTCTTGTCTGAACGATCACTTTCTTCCTTTTCCCTATTCTCATAATATTGAGCCGTCGCTAATATCTGTGCAGTGGTTGAAACAGCCCATGCACTTTCCGAATTCTTCAATTTGTTGCATAGCTCAGGCAACAAATTTAACACAAACTTGTCAACAAATAACCGTTGGCCTCCTTCGGTGCTCATGTCCTGACCACTATGATCGACAAATGCTTCCTCTAATCTAGTAAAGAAATCGGAGACACTCTCGTCTTTCTTTTGCTTGCAAGCCGATAATTTATCCCAATTCACCTTCATCGCTGGCATGAGTGTTTTCATAAGTGTAATGATTTTCTGGGGTAGATCCAAAATTATTTGCTCGGGCTAAGCCCCACCAATTTGTCGTCCATCAGCCGCTACTAGTGTAGCCCAGTCACCACCTAACTCAACTAAATGATTCTCTTGGCGAATTTTTGCCCAAATCGGTTGTGGTACGATATTTCCAAACAGCATGTCGATGTCAGCAAGGTTCATAATAGAAGCATCCACCAGTTGGGATAACTCCTTATAATAACCTGCCGGATTCTTGCGTGGATCAGGCAGGGATTGTTTCACCTGCAAAACTTCTGATCGCTTCCATGGGAGGTGTATCCAAACTCTTTGGAAGTATGGAAGAATCACAGGATTAGCATTAGCATCACCTGGCATCCATACTGGCGGAACCTCTCTCATAGGATACTGACCAGAGTTTGTTTTCGTATTATCGGTGTCATCATCAAATGACACACGAGAAGGCACTGTGGATCTAAAGGCTAACAATCGCTCTAATGCACGTCGTACATCTCCACCTACAATCATACCGTTCGAAAATTGACTCTGAAGTTCAGTCATATCGGGCGGTACATTATCTAACTCATCATTATACCATTCTTCTCTCAAAAAGTTACACATTTCTTCAAATACGAATCTCTGAGTGGGCTCATTAAACTGAGAGAATGTATCAAAAACCATGCGCGGAGGGTAGTTAGCAGGGTGTCTTATCCATCTACGCGCCATAGTTACCAACGTGGCACTCGCCCTTCCACCAGGGATTTGACTTCGCCTCTGAGGAGTTTCAGAGACATCGGATCGAAATAACGATCCAGAAAGTGGGGAGTAAAGAGTAGCGACAGTATTAGGGATACGATTACGAACAGAAGGAGAAAGAAGAACAGGAGCAACAACATTAGAAGTGAACGTAGGGACAGCAGAGGTAGCCGGGACAGTTGAGGTAACAGGAACAATGGACTGAGGAGGTACAGGCAAAGGAGCAGTAGGAATAGGAGCAGGTGGTGGGACAAACGCAGGACCAACAACAGGCTGACCAGCAGCCGCTGGAACGACAGGAGGAACTACAGGAGGAACTACAGGGGGAACTACAGGGGCTGCAGCACCCTGTGCATAAGGAGGTGGCGATTTCATCAAATACGCTAACAGAGGATCCTCCTTCGAGTCCTCTTCTTTCTTATCAAGACTGGTTGATAAAACCGGGTAACATTTGTCTATCCTCAAGTGATGCAGTCTAGTAGAAACTTCTATTTCTTTTTCTGCTTTATCTCGCTGGTACTGTTCTGCACCTTGCATCATCATAATGATACCTTCTTTTTTATTTTTCTTAAGCTGTTTGATTTCTTTCTGCTTGGCCTCTTTACGCCATAACCGAAAGGAATCAAACATAGCGGGCCTAGCTTTCTTTTTAAACAATTTAGCTTCAAGATTATCTAAAATCGTAATTTCAAAACTTCCATGTGGTGGCCAACTAAGGTCACCATCGTTTTTCGTATAACGAACCCAATATTCATTATATATAATAGGGCCTACACCATGTCGACTATAGAGCTCATAAATTGGAGTTCCAACTGGAGGTATCGGACACGAGTCCTCCAACCGGGAATCAGTGTTATAACATTTAAAGAAACCAAAGAAACCACTACGGCTAAGCATCTTGCTCACTAACCAAGTATCAAACTTCAAGGGTTATCGAAGCGCTAAATCTTCGTGAAAGACAAAACCCCGGTTTTTGGCAATTGCAACTGTCAAATAACAACTAAGAACCAACAACGAAGAACCACAAATGCAATGGAACCATGCAAACAACTAAGCTTCAACAACAACCAAGGATACTGGGAGCGACCCACAAATACTTAACTGAGAGTATAATGGCGTCACCAGGAAGGCCCGTCTATCGTCTCGCCGTACGAAAGGACTACGCCAGGCGCCGAAAACAGGTCGACAGTCAGGGCATCGGTCCGTCGCAGCTGTCAGGAGGCGGGAAGCTTTGCGGGAAAAATCTTCGGACCACTTATTTCGACAACAGGATCGATGAAGCGGGGTGCACCTTCCCTCGGAGATTTCACACGAAGTTCCTCACAATCGTCAGGCTTTGGACCGGTACCGCTGATGTCGCCCCACGTTGGGCGCCAACTGAAGGACTGGACTATTTCTAAGGTCCAGCGGTGCCAGGGAACAACACCTGAAACCTTCGTGGGATACCTGTTCAGCGTACAAATGACAGAGACACGGGACACTTCCTTCGGCGTCAAAGATCAGCGTTTATTACTGCAGGGAGGCAAAAGTCACAAGAAGTACAACAGAGTGTAGGTTCTGAGAGTCTGCTTCAAATTGCAAATGTGGATCGCTCCTTTTATACACATTTTAGTCATTGGACAACATACGAACAAAAGGTTACAACTCAGTTCCCACAATAAACTTCAAAAGGGCTTCTTGAAACCCGGAACATAATTACAGTAACATTGCCGGTTCCTAACTGTAAAAGCACATCTTCTCACCGTTAGGCACATTCCACTCTAGTTGTAAACGAGCAAAAGAAAGAGACAAGAACAGCTGCAAGGAAGACAGACAACAGTAGAGAAAAGAGTGTGAGGGTAATATCGGAAGCATGATCACAGGATCAAAGGATTCGATCCTAGCACATGCACTGCTGAAACAATAGACCAGCACAGCAAGATTACCCTCGAGCGGAGCCATCTGCCTTTGCAGTGTCATTCCCCTGGTCATAAAAGACGCATGAAAGGAATATGCGTCTTCCGTAAGGCTTGGGAACTAAGGGTCATGACGCGGACAGTTGCCTGCTAGCTAACTACGTGAGGGCAAGAAACAAAATGGATGCCGTATCTAAAATGGAACCCGAGGGTTCAGATGAAGAAACGCGTAAATAAGGCGAACCCTACCAAGTAGTGTAGCGAAAACGCGTACACTTACTAAACTCGTCATTTACGGTTCATAGATACCAAACTTGCCCATATTCGATCATGTCCAAAACATCATAACGATTCTCACGGAACCTCAGTTGGGACAAGTATGGAGGGGTGATGTGGCATCAAAGTATTGGCCAGGGGTTCCTGGCATCTAGAACATGACACCCATACGTATAAACCCCTGCACAAGGGAAAGCTATAGAGCAAGACCCTGAACCTGAAAGGCGTCAACAAAAGAAACATGGACAGCTGGAAGGAGAAGCCTCCTGAAGCTTCTGATGGACAAAGGACTTTGCCTACAGCTGACTCACAGCACTAGATGGGTCGCTTCACAGCCAATTTTTCTGGACCGTTTATGCCCCCTGAGGACCAATGGAGGAAATACTTTGATTCCACTGCCCTCCATGTGCCTAGCAAGATTGTCAGAAGGCCTGATGAAAATGCTCCTGGTGGCTAAAGCTCACCACCAGGAGGAAAATGAGCCCAAGGTCAAGGAAATCGTACCAACTAGGCCAGAGTTATGCACCTTTAGAGATTGTAAGCTTTGACCCCTGCAAGAAAATGGAGCATGTGGAGCTCTGCCAGATTTCTGAAAAAAACACCCGGGTGGGCCAGTGCCTGGGGGTCAGCGCAACTTTCATTATATATTCTGTGGGGAGATGGCATGCGATTATGGAGTTCCGGAGGACCCCTTGCTCCTGGGACAGAAGAGATGACCTGCAGCACGGGGGACCAGGAGGCACCTTGCCACATTGCCCCAGCCGTAGGTTTAGTTGGCAGAGGTGGAGATGAGAGAAGAGCGCACACTCTCCTCCCATCCATAAAAGAACATCCAGGCTTTTGGGAGATAGAACAAGAGTTAATGCTAGCTCCCGCGCAGCAAAGAAGCTGCACCTATGGAGCTGTCATGGTCGCGGGTGTCTAAAAGCTTCCCACATGGCCCCCAATGATGGACCGAGCTGTGGGAGTTCTGGGTGAGACCAGGCACTCATGTAAAAAAAAAAGGCGGAAACCAATGTGCAGCACAAACCTTCCAATGAAATATGCAATTGTTTTCAGCCTGGAGCGCCTTTTAATGCCCTGCTCAGGCTAATTTGAATACTCCTCTGTTTTCTGTGCCCCAAAACAGGCAGAGGCACCACCAATGTATACCCTGGAGTATCTTGGGGGCTGCAGGAGCCCCTCTCACAGTTATGTCATTCAAGTCGCCCTAAGTTTCCGGGCACATGGATTTAAGAGCCCTCAGGATAAGGGCTAATTATTTCAAAGCATTCCTAGAGCTGGACCTTTTGATCTTCAGCTCAGGAGCATAGGGACCGTTAGTGGGTGTGGTGGCTGAAGTGGTTACTGAAAGTCTCCGACACATGTTAATTTTAATTCAGATGCTTTATTAATAATTTTGATGGTGCATAATACAATGCTTATTTTTACTACATTTAAAAGAGATTATTAGGCCCATTGATGTCTCCTAATATGTGACTGCTTTCCTTAGTATTGTGGTGACCTCTTGACAAAGCCAATAGTCTTGCCTTATGATAGAGCGCGCGAGGTCACCCAGCCAATATTTCCGCCGTTTCCGGCTTCAGGGCCCATATACTTTCAATTTACCATATACATTGATCGGGCGACTTCACGGGCTCTACCAATTTGTGTGTGTTCCCTACTGTTATTACTCAGTGTACCCGACTTACCATCCACCGACACGGGTACCTATGACCTCAACGGATCAGGGAGCTAGCTGTAAAAGGAAAGGCAGCAAAATACCAACTCAAAATGACATTCAATACTGTTGTAAATTGACCACGGACAACTGGAAGTTTTAAAAGCTTTTTCTAAAGTTCGTTTTCATCAAGCATCAAACTTACAAGAATAAGGCAATCAATAACCAAGATAATGAAAAGTACATAACTATAGAGAAATAAAGTCAGGGTAATCATGGAAATGCTAAAATGAGATACAAAGGGAAATGCTATGCATTCAAGGCAAAAACTCTTTAGTCAGTTTAAGTAAGGCCGTTCTAGACCATATCAGGAAATGACAAACTGCAATGCAAAATATGATTTCTAAAAGGTAGGGTAACATGGGAACATATTAAGAAACTATGCAAATGACTTTACGTTCAAATAGTTGCGGCAAAAGCATGGAAAATCAACATGTGCAAAGGTGTCTCTTTATTGAAGCAAAAGACAGAAAAATAGAAAGGTGCAAGTTTAAAGAACTTTAGAGCAGTATTTACCTAGACTGGTGTGGAAACCAAACCCTGGCCACGGGTCAGTTAAGGACAGGAAACCCTCAAGGAAGGATACCCCTCAAAGGACAGCAGGTGCAGAATGGACACCCAGGACAGGACAGGATACCCTCGGATTAGGAATCAGGACAGGACCTCAGGACAGGACAGCAAACCCTCAGGACAGGACCGCTCAGGACAGGACCGCACCCGCAGTTTGGAAGCAACGCCTGCGCTCCACCCTCTCTGCAGCTATTGATCAAGACCCCGATTGGGTCAGCGAACTCCCAGCAAAGTGCTTCGCCAGCACTTTAAGGTTCAGTAGAACCTTAGTCTATGGTCAATTTCGGACAGAGTGCTCCGCAGCGCTCTGTATCTTCAGTCACCTATTGAGTACGATGGGTCAGTGACAGGTCAGCTAAACCAGACAAGTCGGACAAAATCCCTAGGTGAACCCAGGGTAGATATACAGTTTGGGGACGGTGTACCACCCCCCAATGTTGCAAAGTGTCGGGATCCCTCAATTTGGATTGGTCCTAAGGTAGGCTTTGGGTAACACACCAATCATAACACACTATTTGGATGCCTAATTTACATCTCTGGGTACCGCCTAGCAAGATTGGGGTTCCCATGAGAAACTGCAGGAAAATACAATAGTAATTTTACATTGTTGCGGAATAGGGACACATGACTCCGTTCTGCTGGGTTTTCAGGTCAGTTCTCAGGAGCATCTTGCCCATCCCTGCCAGCTGGCCAAGTTCCACCAGCCAAGGTTGTCAGTTCCCCAGACAGAGGAGCATGCGCAGAAAGGCCCTCCAAGATGGCATTTGGTTCAGTCAGACCCCCATTTCCCGCGGTACATGAAAAGCAAGCGAGAACAAATTAATGCATAGAAATAACATTACGAAAACACATCACAGGGTTTGTACTTTCAACTTATCACTATAAAATATACTTATGCAGTCTAAATGTTAGCTACATATAACAGGCACAAAAGCAGTGGCACGAGCAGTACCACGTTACAGGCAAAGCTATGTATTACGCATGCGCATAAATTTCCCTCCAACTCTGCAGACACGTCAGGACACGTGAGTGTGGCTGACGCATGCGCAGTAACTAAATACAAGCGGCGGCCATATTAAATGACTCGAGTAAATTATTTTAGTAAAACACATTGTAGTGTAGTTCCTATCTTCCCAATAGGCTCTGCGCATTGGAATAATACCTACAGCAGTAAAGGCCTAGGCCAGACGTTAACTAGGTCTACTACTGTCGATACTAGACTTAAAGTTTTGGGTTTGCCAGCTTAGCTCAGAGTTCACTAGAAACTTTCTCGAATGTTCAAGGAGGACTTAACTTCCCTGATTAGACAAGAAGGGATTTAGTTTCTGACAACCATAGAACATGACAACTTTGCTCTCCCCTAATCAAGAGTCAATCTCGAGAGTCGTGTGAACAAAAGGCAAATTATTTTACTCAGTCAGTACGTGCATTCTTAGTCTCATCAGAATGTAGAGAAAAGGAAGAGACGGGCGTGTTCAATAAAAAGGTGTTATTTATTGATCAGTCTCTTTTCTCATACAAGAGAAATGGATCGATATTATTGCAATACTTATAGTTAAGTAAAGTGCATACATTAAAAGCAATAGTATAAAATAATACTGTAAAAACATTGATATGGTTTCTAAGCCATAAGATGTGTTAAATGAATAAAATATATTACATACACATATACATTTGACTAAACGTACTCAACTGGTGTTTCTAGATACGCCTACCCCGTGTACCTGACCTAAGTCTAATACGTGGGCGGGAATAGAAAGTTACAGTTTAAGTTAAGTTTGTTTTTGCCAAGTGAAATAACTTAAGAATTCTCTGTGAGGGGTTATTCAGTTTTGTACCTGGAAGTTAGGATGAATGAGGAATGGTATCTCTCTCTCTGGTCTCGATATTCCAGGCGGCCTGCGAGGGCTGCCCAGAAACGCCGGTGCTGGATTCTCGGCAGGAGAAAGCAGCGCGTCTCCCAGCGCGTCAGAAAGGCGGGGCTGCTGCCAGCGGGGTCTGCTCTGCTCTTCGCTTCGGCAAGTATGGCTGCTCCGTCTCGTCACCACGCGTGTGTTTGCATATGGCAAGATCGGTAATATTTATACCTTTAAGGTGCCGAGATTGACGTAAGGATGGACATAGATACGTCAATAAAGATGTCATACGACTTGCTCGTTAGCACATTCTTTTACTAAAGTTCTCGGTGAAATCAAAACAATGGCCGCAGGGTTTTGCCCAGGTTGTCATAGGTTTGATTTGTTATGAGAACTCCGTATGCCTTATCAGGGGCTGGAGGAATATCGCTTGTCTAATTAGATCGCAAGCGTTATGACCTAATCAGATAACACGTTCCTGTGCCGTAGTGTGACTGCGTCAGATAACGGTATCTGCATCATGGGGGTTTTCTGCCTCATGGGCTGACTGCTAGTTAACTTGTTGGTTTGTTTAACTAGAATAGGGTCAGGAATAGGGGGATCGATTCAGGACCTATAGGAATACATGACACCCACTCCACGCTAACTATGGACATATTTACTAATCTAGGCATAGTATAACATAGTACAACATACTATAGAGTAGTGTGTATACCTTACCACCCCAAAATACATAAATGCATTTTGAAATTTTCAAATATACTGAAAAATTGCAGACATATATATTGTATGCACTCAAGCTGTAGAATAATGCCAAAGTAATCGCATTTGTATACATTATTGCTTGTCTGGTATATGAGATTTACACATGAAATGGTTTCTTAATACAGAAAAAAGTTTCGAGACCATTCCATCACAGAATAAAATATTTATGAACATGCCAGCGGGCAGCTAATGTCTGTAAGCTATCTAAAATTTAGAAACCTTAGTTCTTTAAGAATAAATCTTACTTTAAGCAGAAGATAGTGTCCCGAAAAATATGCAAAAAAATTTTGGGGCCGCTGAAAAATTGCTGTCCGTGAACTGGAGCGAAATTGTTCATGTGACTTTATTTTTAAAGTTGAAGGCCGAATTCAGGGAACGCCGTGTGCGGGCTTGGTCAAAAGTCTCTATTTCTGTTCGGGTGAGAACATCATATCATTTAGGCTTTCGAAAAAACTGTCAACAGCTTCCTGGGAAAGTTCCACTAACTCGGAAATAGGTGTAATCATGCATTCTTGCGCATGATTGTCTCCATTGACATTCTGATTCGCATTGCTGACAGAAGGTCGTACCTGTTCGATGCTGCTTTCATCTTGAACTTCACTACCCATCAATCGTAGTGGTGAAGCTTCCACGAATGCCGTCATCAGGATTGGTAGCCTTTGAGGGCAGCACAAAGCATGAACCTTGATCGGGCTCAACAATGTTTCTGCATCCATCGGCGCATCCGATTGTAGCGTCAGACAGGTGTCTAACACGCATTCTTCTCCGCATAGCAGACACCTCAATACAGGTAAAACACATCTTTGCCACATTGGTCGAAATGATAGAAACCAAGTCATGTTCAGGTCTCTATGCCGGGAGAGTCCCAGGATTTTTGATATCCGGTCCCGGTATCCAATGGCTAGGATTGTTTCTTCCCTTGTCGCAAGAGTTTTGTCTGTGACATGGGTTGCCATAACGAAAAATAAGGACTAAGAATAGGATTCCTGCAATTAGTCCCAGGATCAGGGGAAGTCCGCCAAAAATCGAATGGACGAAATCTGGAAAAATACCCAGTATGGCTTTGAATGGTGTTAATGCCATCGAAAATACTGTCTTAAATACCTTTGAGACCCCATTGGTATCAGAAATATTTAAGATTTCATTCAGGATTTCCGCGAAATGTACGGGGGAATTAGTTGATAATAATGTATGTATCTCTGCAGTCGTCCTTGCGACTTGTAGATCATACGTTTCTTTTGATGACGAGAGCCTGGTAGGCGTCTGAAGAAGGACTGTTTTCATTCTGCTTAAAGTATCTATTCGAATAGAAGTAATTTTCAAATCGGGCCATGCCCTTGCCTCCCTGTCTGGGAAGGAGCTGGGGAACAACGAGCGTCCACAGCACTTGACCTTCGCAGTCGTAGTTACTAGATAAGGAGTCCCGGGCATAAGACTACAACATCTGCGGTCTACAATAAGAATGTAACTCCCATTATAGAGTCTTTGAAAGAATGGTTCTATTTCTGTTGCAGGTGCGCCTTGCTGGTGACATGAAAGGTTGTATGAATTCCCTTCACAGGCTCCATGCAAACTAATTCCGTTACACAGAAGTGTGCCACTTAGTGACATCGCACAATTGTTGCCACTAAGAAACACTTTCTGTCCTTTATTACTGACACATGCATGTGAATAGGGCAGGTTCCATGTTGTTTTAAGGTACCCCTTTCCCAATTTCTCGTACATGCCAGCCTGTATATATTTTTGGCAGTATTGAAACCTGAAGGTTGAGATTGGAATATTTATTATCCCATGTATTATCCATTCACTGACAGGTCGTTCTGACATTGTCATTGGTAATCTTTCTAGTTTTTCAATGCTCAAGATTGTATAATCAGAATCCTTTTGTGCCATACCGATTTGTCTATCAGTAAGGTTAAAGATTTGGAATAGTGACGTTGTGTTGATTAAACGCCAAGGCACATAGCCTGAACGCAGATTTTGTAACGTCCAGCCAAGCTGTACAATAGAGCGCAATTGTGACTGACCGTGTTGTAATAACAGTAAGTCTTGCGATAATATATCGATTGCTGACGACACAATGCTGTCCAAAGAAAAAATTCTGGAGGACAGAGTCATTAACCCATTGTCCACTACAGAAAGTGATTTTTCCAAATTAATACGGTCAATTTCCCGTATTCTCTCTGCTGTTTCAATTTGAGTAACCTTCCAGGCCTCATTGTATGCTGCATATACAGAGGCTGCTATGAAACGCTTTTGACGCTGTTTGCGTGGTCCCAAAGTGAAATCACGCAAGTCAGCACCATCAGTAAGTAAAGTTAGGTGTTGCTTAATTTCTGTCAGTGTGGAAGTTTGTAGCCACTGAAGGCATAATTTGCCCACACTGTAGGTTGTTATTATCCCTGGGTGATGTCTTTGAGGATATCTAGGGTCTGGCCTGGTCATTTTGAACCCCTGTGTTTTGTTCAGGAATCTGTCTTGACAGTTATTAGTATCTGTGGGCCAGATCAACCACTGTTTCCAATCAGGATGTGTTCTGTTTTGGTTTAATATATGGTTTACGTCTATCTCTTCATCTGTAGAAGTGTTGCTAAACATTGTTGGCTTTGGAATAGACGGTTTATTTAAATCTTTGATTTTGGCTAGGCCAAGACAGGTGGTTTGTTGAACAGTGTCATTTAAAAATATCATTTGTTCTGGGATCATGCAGGCTCTAAACAAAGCTTCTATACCCTGTACTTGCCATTCTTTTGTACCCCAAACACTTTTCAATTCAACATTTTTGTCCCAATATTCAAAACCAAAAGTATTCATTTTTTCAAAGAATGAGTCTGAATATAACAATTTTGTGTTGGTTATCATGGTTTTGGTTCCTGTCTTGTTCGACAATTTAAAATAAAATGCTTCAGCATTACTTACGTTAAAACCTGAAAAATATGAATATTTGTCGTAAACGGTTCTTGAGCTCCCTTTTGGAGGTGTTGCACAATGTTCCCATTGATTATAATTTAAAAAATTTCTAGGTTGTGCAGATCTATGTAAAAAATGGTTACCATAGTGGTTATAACAGTACATACTATCATAATTGGTAGAACCCTGTAAATAATCATGTTTGGTAAATTTAGCAGACATTACTAAGTCAGACATCATATTATTAATGCTTTCGAAGTCCCAATCATCAGCAAATGAGTTTGGTTTTGCAAAGTCACTCAATGAGATCTTAATTTGGTGTGGATATTTCAGGATCTCGACCGGACCATAAATTTCATAGTCAGTGTTGTCCCAAGCTACCCCACCAGGTATCGGATTGGCTGTGAAGTTGGCTGAAGAAAGTTCTCTTTTCTCGACGTGTGAAGATGTGTGTGGTTTGAGGATCAAGTTGATTTTCTGACTTGCTGTGTCCATTTTAGCATATTTTCCCTCAATGAAGCGTCCCAATGTTAGTATCATGATGAGCCAAAGTATGAGGATAAATGCACCAAAACCCACCCAAAATTCAATCCATGGGGAAATCAGATATGTTTCTTTCAGTTGTTTCAAAAGTTCCTTAGCTTTGTCTTTAAAGGATTTTGATGATGGCTGTGTCTTTGATTCACTGAAACCTTCAGAGGAATCATCAAAGTTTATGAAGTAGCCAGATGCAGTTCTGTCAATTGTTCCAATTGGTTCAGGATTTTTGTTTCTTGCATTTTCACTTGGTACTTCATTATAGATTGGTGTGTCTCTGCTAAATGTTTTTATTTGGGTTTTCAGAGGTCTGAGTTCTATTGCACTGCTGCATAGTCCTTGTTGTTCTTCTGTAGGCGTTTCGAATGTGATGAGCCTCTTTGTTAGGACCTCTGTACTGGTAGCAAACCTTGGTGTTCTGCTACTTATTGGGAGTCCACTTGGCCTACTGTTTGTTATCGGCCACATGTTGTGGTTTTACCAGGTCGATTGATACAACTCGGTTCTCCTTTTTTCCAGCAAGTGGCGGTAGTACAACTGATCTTGTCCCGTTGACAGACAAGACAGGAACTGCTTTTCTGTAAGAAGGCCCAAATTCCTTCTTTACCGCGATCTTCTCCCTGACTAGATCCCCGACTTTTGGAATCCAGACAGGTCTTGCTGGGACAGGTGGTGGTTCTTCAGTGGTTGTTGGCTGTTGTTTCAACTTTATGTTGCTCAGGTCTTTTCTTGTTTTGTTTAAGTCCTGCAAAATAGCCAAACGGTCTTTGATATCAAAGCTTTTTTCTTTCACCACTGAAGTCTGACTATCAATGTCAGAGATCATCATCCTAGTTCCAAATAATAATTCGTACGCACTGAATCCCTTCAGAGAATTTCTTGGCAAGTTATTGAGACTACGTTGGACACTTATTAGATGTTTGACCCACCCAGCTCCCGAACCTAATACCTTCGCCGTTATAGATTGCTTTATGTCACGGTTTTTTCTTTCAACAATTCCGTTCCCCTCAGGGTGAAATGGACAAGAGTACCGCAATTGCACGCCCATGCTGACCATGGCCTCCTTATAAGCCCGAGAGCTAAAAGCAGGACCATTGTCCGAATGCAGCATGCCAATTGCGTATGTGCCGATAAAGACTCGCAAATCTTTTATAACAGTTCTGGCGTCAGCCGTTCGCTGGGGCCACATCCATATGAATCTCGTGCATGAATCCACTGCGACCAAGATATATTTATAGTTACCATCCCTTTGTAAGGGACCACAGTGGTCTAGATAAACACATGCTAATGATTTATCCGAGATTAGAAGGGGCGTCTGAGCTGGACGTCTCACCGTTGATACTTTCATTCTTTGACATATTTCACATTCTAGAACATAGTTCCTTGTTTGTCTTCTCATTTGTGGCCACCAGTATCTCTGTTTTAATAATGATACTGTGGCTGAGACGCCAGCATGTATAGAAGCAAGCCCTTTGTGTGCCGCTGTTATTAGTCCTAACCTATGTTCCATGTTTGGAATTGCCCTATTCCCCACTCCAGGGATTCGAGCAAAAGGAACATTGTTTGCATCAGTTATGTATGAGTATTTTACTGGAAAGCCTTTAGGGAGTGGTTCTATCGAATCCTTTTCTGAAGCGCTGACAGCTTGTAATATTTTGCTGTCTATTTTTGTTTTTGACCGGGTGACGGCAGCTACGGAAGCCGTTTGCACAGCTGCCTTCGCGGCCTCATCAGCCAATGAATTCCCTGCAACGTGAACGCCATCACGTTGATGACTGAGTGTATGTATCACGTGAGTCTTTGGTAGTTCTTTTTGTAAAAGAACTACTTGTTCCCAGAGCATCTTATGCTTGATTGTGCCACCCTTCGCAACCTTGAAACCATTCTGAAGCCAGATCTGCAAGTATTCATTGTAAGACTGAACGCAATAATACGAATCGCACACTATGAGTGTGGGGAATTCTCGATCGGTATTTTCAAGCGCCATCTTGAACGCCAGTAGTTCAGCTCGCTGAGCTGTACAATCTCCTAAAGATTGTGTTTTAGTGATTGCTGGTTTAAATTTTCCTTCGTGCCAGCGACCTTTAACGATCGCGCACGCAGCACTGTAAGCTTGCTTACCCCCCACTGCGGGTTGTGCTGATCCGTCTGTATATATTATACAGCCGTATTGGTCTAGAGGCAGAATTTCGGTCGGCGGAGGACATTCAAATTCATATTGGAGAAATTCTTGTGTTTTTAAGTAAGGATCAAATTCGTACGCCACGTCTGTTGCAGCAAGAGAATTAGCCCATTGTATCCATCTCGGATGGAGTGCTTTAGCATTTGGAATGCTTGCCTTTGTTACCGCCTCTAGGGCTGGTATTGGTGTCACGATTATTATTCGTTTACCTTGTGCTAGGGCTCGTTCTTTTGCTATAGCTGTCTGTGTTGCCGTAAGAATTTTTTCCGTTGGGCTAAATTTCATTTCAGCCTTAGTGTACAAGTGTGATTTGAATGCAATTGGTACCTTTTCTCCCTCATTAGAGGTCAGGTATGTGAATCCGCATCTCCCTGGGATGACTCGAATCACAAGATTGCGTGTGTTATCACGTGTTTCTAATTTTGTTTTAATTAGCATGTCTGTTTGTAGGGATCTCAAAATTTCTGTGTGTACTTGAGTCCAATTGGATCTTTTAAAATCTGGTTTTATCAGATCATAAAGGGGTTTGACCCTTTCTGCGTAATTTGCAATGTATGTTCTTCCGAAATTTAGGAAGCCTAGAATTGACTGTAAGTTTTTTAGTGTTCTAGGTGCTTGGAGTACGGCACATTTCTCTAGGAAATTGTCAGCCAGGCTTTTGCCTTCACTTGATAACTCATATCCTAAGAATAGGACTGTCAGATGGGCAATTCTGGATTTTTTAAAGTTGAATTTGTAACCCTCTGCAGCGAACCCAAGTATTATGGTGTTCACTCTTTTCAAGTGAGTCTCCAAGTCATCATCTGTTAAGTAAATGTCATCGACATAAGATAATGCTTCATCATCATATAGTTGAAGTAATTCTGTTACTCTCGCTGAGAATACCCCCGGGCTGTTCTTGTACCCCTGGGCTAACCGACAGAATTGTTTTTGAGTGCCATTTACTGAGAATGCAGTTAAATATCTGCTCTATGGTGCTATGTTTTGACAAAAGAATCCATTAGAGATGTCTAAGGTTGTTTTGTATTTTTTGCGCACTATGTTATTCATTAGTGCAGCACTGTGTGAGTTTTGCACTGCAAAAGTTTTGCAACATGTATTAAGGTGTCGGTAATCCAAAACTAGACGATATGAATTGTCTGGTTTGGAGACCGGAAACAAAGGGTTGTTCATTTGTGAGGTGCAAGTTTCAATCACCCCCTGGTATTCTAGCTGATCTAGTATTTCATTTACCTGTTTTTTAGCTTCTTGCTTAATTGGGTACTGCCTTTGTGCAGTTGGTTGTGATTTTAACTGGATTTTGTGAGGAGGAGAGTCCTCATCCCATCCTACATGATTTTTATATAAAGCAGGTGCTAGAGCCACTGCCCACTTTCTGGCAAGTGTGTATTTTTTATGAATTGGAATTTGATTTGAGAAGGCAGGCATAATTATTTCTTCGCCATGAGGGCACTCCCTGACAAACTCTGGTGGCCAGTCTTTTTCAGCTAGAAGGATGTCATAGCCCTTGGAGAGATTATCCCAAAATAGTCCCCTTATTTTCCTAGTCTTATCTCCCTCTATACGTAATGTTATCTCGTATATCTTGTGAGGTTTGCTAACCCTGGTGTCTGCAGTTTCCACTTGAAGATATTCATTCGTGTCCACTGTCTCCAGATGATTCATAAGGACTTTGCGAGCTATGCTCACTTCTGCTGCGCTGTCTAGCATTGTCTGAGCCCATTCCCCGTTTTTCAGTTGTGTCCTCAGTATTCTCGGCATTGTTAACTACCTTGATACTGGCTACCTTCTTTTTTGGAAATTGTAATTTCTTTTTTAGCTGAGCAGGTTCCTTGTCTTTGGACTTGGCGTGCTCTTCTCTCTGTTCTGATCGTCCTCTTCTTTCCGATTTCTGCGAGGAAGTCTGAAAAGATTGAGAGGGACGTGTATCAATGTCTTGATATCTATCAGGCTTTTTAATATTATCCCTATTTCTAAGGTTATATCTTTTCCCAGAGGGGTCACTCTGAGGTGACCTGTGTCTTTGGTTCGGAGATTTTTCTCTTCGCCTAGGAGACCTTCCTCGGGACTGGAATTTCTTCTCTTTAGGATTGGATTGTTTGTTTCCATCCCAGTTCTTTTTTGGTGAATTATTATTAAAAAATATTTTTTCTGGACTTTCAGTCAGTTGCGGTTTTACTGGTATTCCACCTAAACTATCTCTACCTAGTTCCTCATAGGATTTTTCTATGATTCTAGCAATTTCAGCTGGTTGGTCTGCTATATCTGTCTCTTTTAACCTCTGGCGGATCGCCACGTTTGCTGCTTCACCTTTTATGTTGGCTAATAGTATAGCCGAGACCTGCTTGAAGTCTTTTAGTAATTTCATACCAAGAGTTAAAGCAGGTTCCGGACCGTATTCGTCTTGAATTTGTTTTAGCACATCTGGTATCACCGAAATGGATGGAACACCGTGCGTTTTTGTGTAGATGGAAGCAAAGACTGTACCCCAAGTGTCACAGTCCTCAATGTGTGGTGCGATTCCCATTGGAAGACAGATAGTCAGAATCCTGTGTTTTTCTAGCGGGGTGGTGTCAGGAAACACCGCCTCTATTTGGGTAATTTTCTGTGCCAACCAGAATGGTATTTGTTCCCGTTTAGCCGGTACTTTACCTAGGCAAGACTGGATGTTCTGTGGTGTAATTTTATTTGTGTTCCCCTGGTGAGGGGTCAGCTGTGGAAGTTTAATCGCTGGCTGAATTGTTGAAGTCCGCATCACATACTGTACTAATTGTCTATGAATTTTTATTAATTGTTTTAGCTGTGTTAACAGCTCTGCTACAGACATCCCATTGATGTCTGGGTGTGGTGTGTATCCGGCTAGGACCGGCCACGTTGCTCCTGGTCTGCCTAAAGGACCGAGCCTGGTGATGTGATTGTTATGTTTTAGGGCGCCATCAAATAAGAGCAAATGCTCTTGGAATTTGAGTGGTACTTCCACCTCCTCGAAAGGAGTGTACTCATTAGGAGGTTCCTCTATTTTGTAATAGTGGAAGTACTTTGTTACAGCATTCGCTGCTGGAAAATGTATCCATGAATAATATACCTCTGTCTGCCGATATTCGTGTGCCTCAATTACGAATATGACTGTGCCACCTCTAGGTGTCAGTCCATTTTCTATAAGTTTCAGGGTTATAGATCTCCTTTTGATGACCGGGATGAGTATTATATCCCCGTCTGCATCTAGTGCTGCAGCATCAGCCGCTGCGAGTTCAGCTGCTAATCTAACTGCCTCTCTTTCTTCTTCATTGTCTGACATTTTACTGTCCTGAAGGTTATTTTGTTTGTTTGCAGATCAGGTTTCTTATGGAAACAAAGATTAGATGCACAATATTTTGGAACAGTGTATCCTTCAACGTTGACTATACCAAGAACCATACATAGGAGTTCCCTCCTGCGAGGTCTGGCGGATATAACCTTTCACCCACTCCAGACGTCTTTGGAGTATTTGGGAAAAGGGGTCTGAGTGAGAAAGCACGACTGAGTTACTCTAAATGTCTTACGTTAGTTTTATCGCCCTTTCCAAACGCGTTGGGCGCCATGTAGTGTAGTTCCTATCTTCCCAATAGGCTCTGCGCATTGGAATAATACCTACAGCAGTAAAGGCCTAGGCCAGACGTTAACTAGGTCTACTACTGTCGATACTAGACTTAAAGTTTTGGGTTTGCCAGCTTAGCTCAGAGTTAACTAGAAACTTTCTTGAATGTTCAAGGAGGACTTAACTTCCCTGATTAGACAAGAAGGGATTTAGTTTCTGACAACCATAGAACATGACAACTTTGCTCTCCCCTAATCAAGAGTCAATCTCGAGAGTCGTGTGAACAAAAGGCAAATTATTTTACTCAGTCAGTACGTGCATTCTTAGTCTCATCAGAATGTAGAGAAAAGGAAGAGACGGGCGTGTTCAATAAAAAGGTGTTATTTATTGATCAGTCTCTTTTCTCATACAAGAGAAATGGATCGATATTATTGCAATACTTATAGTTAAGTAAAGTGCATACATTAAAAGCAATAGTATAAAATAATACTGTAAAAACATTGATATGGTTTCTAAGCCATAAGATGTGTTAAATGAATAAAATATATTACATACACATATACATTTGACTAAACGTACTCAACTGGTGTTTCTAGATACGCCTACCCCGTGTACCTGACCTAAGTCTAATACGTGGGCGGGAATAGAAAGTTACAGTTTAAGTTAAGTTTGTTTTTGCCAAGTGAAATAACTTAAGAATTCTCTGTGAGGGGTTATTCAGTTTTGTACCTGGAAGTTAGGATGAATGAGGAATGGTATCTCTCTCTCTGGTCTCGATATTCCAGGCGGCCTGCGAGGGCTGCCCAGAAACGCCGGTGCTGGATTCTCGGCAGGAGAAAGCAGCGCGTCTCTCAGCGCGTCAGAAAGGCGGGGCTGCTGCCAGCGGGGTCTGCTCTGCTCTTCGCTTCGGCAAGTATGGCTGCTCCGTCTCGTCACCACACGTGTGTTTGCATATGGCAAGATCGGTAATATTTATACCTTTAAGGTGCCGAGATTGACGTAAGGATGGACATAGATACGTCAATAAAGATGTCATACGACTTGCTCGTTAGCACATTCTTTTACTAAAGTTCTCGGTGAAATCAAAACAATGGCCACAGGGTTTTGCCCAGGTTGTCATAGGTTTGATTTGTTATGAGAACACCGTATGCCTTATCAGGGGCTGGAGGAATATCGTTTGTCTAATTAGATCGCAAGCGTTATGACCTAATCAGATAACACGTTCCTGTGCCGTAGTGTGACTGCGTCAGATAACGGTATCTGCATCATGGGGGTTTTCTGCCTCATGGGCTGACTGCTAGTTAACTTGTTGGTTTGTTTAACTAGAATAGGGTCAGGAATAGGGGGATCGATTCAGGACCTATAGGAATACATGACAACATAGGCAAGCGTCAAGGAACTTCGTTTAAACATAGAATAAACGTTAGTAAGACGTACAACTTATTACCTTGTTACACATAAACGAGGTTCATGAATTCGGCAAGTCGCAAAATATGCGAAGCTTTGCTTCATCAATCCCCTCTTTGATGATATTTACTATCATCACAAAATTTAATGGAACCAGATGCCAACTTTCTTTCACACTTTATACAACTCTATCTCTTCCAGCAATCGCTCCAGCTTTTCTCTTTCAGTTTTGGTAGGGTGAGAGTTCTTCACCTTTTTATAGATCTGATTATTCATCTCTTCGAATTCAAGCTCATCCACACTTCGTTTCACCCCTCTTGCATTCACTTCATGCTTTCTGGTGTGCTTACGACATTTGCAACAGACAAATATGAAGAATAGGATGAGACCTATAATTCCAATTGGCATCAGTACCTTGAACAATAAGCTTTTACCTACGCTAGCAAGCCAATGACCTACATTTGAGAGACCATATACCAGTCTCTTCCAGGCACTGTCAACCTCGAGTGGTTTGAGTTCCTTTGCCAAATTAGTAATGTTTTTCACGTATCTTTTGAGCTGCACACTTTTGTCCGGAATATAAGTGCAACAATGTTGCGCCTTCAACATCCGGCAGACTCCGCCCTCTTTTGCTAATAAGGTGTCAAGAGCAAGTCTGTTCTGCAAAACCATTGATCTGATCGCAACCATTTCAGTATTGACCAGCAGAAATCCATGAGCTGTCTCAGTAGACAACACATCCACTATAGTGGACAATTTGCAAATTCTGTGAGTGTTCAGAACCACTCCCACTCCAGGTATCAGTGCACTGAAAATACTACCCATAATTTCACCTATACTTTCTCTTTTACTACGCACTAAGCCATTAGTATTTTCACTGCTTCCAGCAACTCCATTCACATGGTATATTTTCGGGAAGACAATGCCAAAATAGCAGCTTCCATACCAGTGATCTGGCAATTTGAAATAAGCTTTGTCCCCACAAATATAATAAATTCCAGGAAACACAGGCTCTGACCCATTTTTGAAACCCCAACCTCCAATTACCTTGTAATTATGTTCGCATTCACTGGAACCAATGAAAATGTTATTATAATAGCTAGTCTTCTCGCGGTGAAGACATAGCTTGCCTTTCTTTTCAAAATCCAGCAACAGAGCAGGACCCGCCCCACCAGTTGAGGTGCCTTCCATGTTCTCTGCCCATCTTGGCCTTTTCTGACTTTCGTCATTAGCCTTCTTTTGTATTTTAATTCTCCTTTTCTCTGCCATGTTCAGGAACATCTTTTCCTGCTCACGCAAAGAACAAGTCAAGTTATCTCTGTGTGCGTCAGCTATGTCGATATTACCTATAGTCAGAAAGTAGTCTCCCATATATCGTATTACGTCACTTTTGGTATGTACAGGATTCAAGTTCCCCCGTATAGGAAGCTCAGAAAAGATCACGTCATTATTAGAGTAATAGTACTGTAACGGTCCTCTTTTGTAAAATAAACTAGCTAAAATGCTACAGGAGATTCCATATGTCAGCGGCAAGTGATGGTATGTCACGCCTTCAGCTACAGAAGTAGGTAGCTTCATGCAGACATAACAATCTTCAATTTCCATAGTCTCTACATAGTGTATTAACAAGTTTGCGAAAACATTTAAGTGTGTCCTATTCTTAACTCCATGAAACTGTAGTCCTCCCTCATCTGATGCTTCTAAGTCTTGTTTTGTCTGTCTCAGTGCTCTCTCATGTCTTGCTACATTCTGTGTTGTCAGCTCTTCACTGTCAGTATTTACAATTTCAGTAGGGACAATATTAGTATTTTTGCTTACAGCAAAGGGAATGAAAATTGTTAGTCCTATCCAAAGTAATATCAGGACAACTATACTACAGACACATACCTTGCAGCATGTTTTGCAACAGCTGCGACTAGGTCTACCATTCACGCTTGAATCAGACATTTTGGCTCAGAAGAAGTTTCTCGACCCCTCTTTGTGACTTTACACGAGTAGCTTACTTTGTGCAAATTCACGGTGGCTCTTCTTCCTCTTCGTCAGAGTACTCAGGGACGGGCTCTCCGTCGCTTACGTCAGTTATATCAAGATCTTCAAGTTCTTCCAACACAAGTGTCCATTCAGGTGACTTGTACTTTTTGTTTTGTCTTTTTATTCGATCACTCCTTCTTTTGGAAGTACCTTCTTGTTGCTCGGCTATGCGGGCACTTCTCCTTTCTTCTGCGCGTTTTTCTTCTACCGTTTTTATCCTTAGTCTCAATTTCTTTATGAATCTAGGCTCTATGTGCTTTCTTTTCTTAAGTCTTTTAGTTGGCACTTGGACTTCGTTTTCTTCTCTTGCCCTCTTATTTTCGTTAGCTTGTGGCAATTCTGCTTCAGTTTCTTCTTCTTCTATCTGACTAATTCCAGGGCTAGCAGCTATTTCTTCTGCCTGGTTACTAATCTGGCCTTGTTCAGGTAAATTATGTGTTTGCTCTTCAAATGTCTCTGTTTCTGTTTCCTGAACACGTTCTTCTAATCCTACCTGATCCTGTTCAAGCACTTCGATCTCTGGACTTTCTTCTGCTCGAACTATTACATTATGTCTAGTCTGTCCCTTCCCGACATCTGGAGTCAGTGGAGGAGTATCAAACACTTGCTCTGTATCCTTCACCTGTTCAGTATCGGGCACTGGCTCTGTATCATTCACTTGTTCTGTATCAATCACGTGCTCTGTCCCTGTCTGACCTTCTCCTTCCTCAGTTTTGATGTGAATCTCAAGATTCTGAGGCTCTTCGCCTGTGCCTTGCTTTTCCTCCCTTTTCCACTCTCTACCTTCCCAAAGTCGCTCACTTGTTCGAATGGGGTCTTCAGTGAGATCAATCAATGGTATCCACTCCTCTGGCCATATCCTCGGCAGCTCGTCTTCAGCTACTTCTGGCTCAGCTTCTTGGACCCCTTCAGCAGGCTGGGCTCCTGGTAGTTCGTTATCAACTATTCTTGGGCCAATATCTGCTGATTCTGCAGCTCGACTGGTACTGGGCTGTACGTCGTCAGCTACTTCTCGTCTGGCTCCTGCAGAGTCCTCTGCTGGACGCCCTTCTTCAGGCTCCTCGTCTGGTAATACCTTCTGGGTGTGGCTGGCGTGTACCCAGCGTGGAACCCCTGCACACTTTACTGCTGTGGTAGTTACCAGGATCACCTGACGTTTCTCTCCCCACCTTGGTTCCAGGCAGCTCTTCCGAGTATGTTTCTTTATCTTCACCCAGTCCCCTGGGACCAGTTTGTGGAGGGGAGTCGTTGGATTGAGGATGGCGTCTTCTCCGATCTGGCGAGAGATAGAACGCACTTGGTCACCCAATCTCTTGCAGTATTCAAGCACCAAATCATCAGTAATACTCAACAGTTTGCTTCCTGGCACCCATGCTTGTCTCATCACTCTTCCCATAATGATTTCATGGGGACTTAGGCCTGTCTTGCGGTCAGGAACACTTCTGAGTCCCATCAGGACCAGGGGCAGGGCCTTCACCCAAGTCAATTTAGATGCATCACACAGTTTTGCTAGTCTGTTTTTGATAGTTCCATTTATTTGTTCCACTACTCCAGAAGCCTCTGGACGGTAGGCACAGTGAAGCTTTTGTGAAATTCCAAAGGCCTTACAGAGTTCGTCGATTACTTCATTATGAAAATGTGAGCCTTGATCTGATTCAATAGTGACTGGAACCCCGAACCTAGGTATCAGTTCTTTCAGTAAACACTTAGCTACTGTTTTTGCGTCATTTTGGGGAGTAGGGAAAGCTTCCACCCACTTTGAAAATAAACAGACCATGACAAGGACATATCGCTTCCCTTCACACCGGGGCATGGTGATGAAGTCAACCTGTATTCTTACAAAGGGACCCCCGGACCTTCCAATTTTTCCCAGTTCCACCACAGTCTTCTTCCCTGGGTTCATCTTTTGACATGACAGGCACCTCTGGCAGAGGGACTCTGCTACTTTCCTGAACTTTTTACTGTACCAAGTCTGTTGGAACACTAGAATCATGGCGTCCCTACCAATGTGTGATCCTTCATGTATCAACCTCGCCATTGTGCTAAGTAAGTGTCTAGGTAACACAGGCATACCAGTTGGACCTAAGATGACACCATCCACACGTCTTGGTCTACACCCATCTTCCTTCCACTTCTCTCTCTCTTGCCAAGGTGCCGCCTGCTGCCACTCTTTCACTTCATCCCATGTAGGCACCTCTTCAAACACCTGAAGTTGGCAGCTGGTTCCTGGCCCCCCTCGTTTTGGATTCACGATATACCGATCTCTAGCGCACCACTGGGCCACTCGATCAGCAAAATCATTTCCCAGTGATACAGTGTCCATGCTCTTCTTATGAGCAACACACTTCACCACTGCCAGTTCCTTTGGTAACTGGATTGCCTCTAAAAGGTCTTGAACAACTTTTCCATTTCGAATAGGGGTACCTGATGAAGTCAGGAACTCCCTCTGTAGCCACAACTGGCCAAAGTCATGCACAACCCCATAACAGTACTGACTGTCAGTATACACTGTTATGCATAGGTTCTTCCCAATTTGGCAAGCTTTTATCATAGCAATCAATTCGGCTACTTGTGCAGACTTTATGTGGTATAGATAACCTGCTTCTTCAATTTTCTCTAAGGAGACTACCGCATAGGCAGCACTCAGGCCTCCTTGTTCATGCCTTAGACATGAACCATCTACAAATAACTCTTTGTCATGCTTAGGCAATGGCGTTTCTTTTATGTCTGGGCGTGGCTTGGTATTGAATTCTGTTAAATCAATGCAATCATGCTCATCATCCACCCCACCTTCCATATCCTTTGGGTCGGGGAGTAAGGTGGCTGGGTTCAGAATACTGCACCTAACAATGTTTACATTTGCAGCACCCACAAGAATCCTCTCGTATTTAGTCAGCCGACTAGGGGTGAGATACTGAGTTTTGTTCTAGTCAACAAAATTACCACTCCATGTGGAACATACACAGTTACCGGATGTCCCATGACAATTGACTCACTCTGCTCTAAACTGGCACAGGTGGCAGCTACTGCTTTCAGACAACCTGGTAATCCAGCAGCCACTGGATCCAAGGTGGCAGAGAAATATGCCACAGGCCTTCTGGTTGTGCCATGTTCTTGAGTTAGGACTGACAACGCGCAATTATCGCGAGTGTCACAGAATAGGGCAAATTCTTTGGAATAGTCTGGCATTCCCAATGCAGGGGCTGTACACAGACAATCTCGCAGTTTGGTGAAGGCTGTTAAGCTTTCATCATTCCATTCTACGATATCGGGTGTTCCTCTCTTGGTCATTTTTATCAAGGGCCTAGCTAGGACTGCAAATCCCAGAATCCACTGCCTGCAGTATCCTATCACTCCCAGGAACATTCTGATCTCTTTCTGAGTACGGGGTAACTGCATCTTTTGAATTATTCTCACCCTTTCGGATGTCACTTTCCTGACACCTTTCTCTATCTGGTGCCCCAGATATTTCACTGATTTTGCACAGAACTGTAATTTGTCAGGGGCCACTTTATGTCCCTTCTCACTCAGGTGATTCAGGAGGGCAATGGTGTCAATCACACAATCCCTATGACTTTTAGACGCCACCAAGAGGTCGTCTATGTATTGCACTAAAACAGAGTTCCCAGGTAAGACCAAAGTTTCCAAACATTTTTTCAAGATCTGATTAAAGATAGAGGGGCTCTCTGTGTACCCTTGAGGGACCCGGTTCCAGACATACACGTGACCATTGAAGGCAAATGAGAAAAGAAATTTGCTATCTGGATGCAAGGGAATGGAAAAGAATGCATGACATAGGTCTATCACAGTGAACCACTCAGCATCCCAGGGAATCTGATACAGAATCACTGCTGGGTTCGGGACAATAGGGCAACAGGGGACCACTATCTTGTTGACTTTTCGCAGGTCCTGCACTACCCTGTACTTGCCACTAGGCTTCTTAATGCCCATAATCGGGGAGTTGCATGGGCTACTCATTACTTCCTGTATGATGTTTCCTTCTAGCAATTTCTGTATTTCCAGGGTAACACCAGCTCGCACTTCTGCATTCATTCTGTAGGGCTTAGTATTGGGGTATACTGCATTGTCCTTGATCGCTATCTGTATGGGATCCACATTTTTCATTAACCCTACATCTTTCCCAGTAAAGTCCCACACCTCTGGCTTCACTGCTTCTTGGAGTTCTTTGGGCAAATCCTGCATGGTCATTCGTTTAATTTCCGAATCAGGTCTGACTAACATTAATTTATAAATGCCGTCTTCATCTGGGGTCTGAATTTCAACACCCTTTGGTGTGCAAAAGCTGGTACAGTTCATTTTGCACAGCAAATCACGTCCCAGTAAGTTCACTGGACTGGTGTCGCAAACGACAAATCTATGCATTTCCTTAAAGTTCCCAATTGAGATCTCCATGGGCTTGGTAACAGGAGTACTAATCAATTGATTAGATACACCCACTACTTGGATGGCTTCTCCCGAGAGGGGTAGGTTTGGAACGTCCACTGTTCTCACAGTAGAACGGGTAGCACCAGTGTCCAACAGAAAAGTGACATCATTTCCGTCAACTTTTCCTTCAATGTATGGTCCGGACTGGTCTACCGGCAAGGAGGCGCCAAGTACGCACTCCTCGTCCTCCCCTCTCAGGCCCCGTCAGTACTGGTCATCACAAAGGAAGGTATCATTCAGTAAATACTGCGAAGTTGCTGCATTTCTGTTCTCATTGCTTTCCCAGACTTCTATCTCATCCCCCTCTGCCGCTTTCCCCCTATGTACTTGCTTAGGAGCTCGGGGCACCTGAACCGTCTTTACCTGCGGTTGAGTCTTTCTTGGTCTTTCTTTCTGCGTCTGTGGAGTTAAATCAGGTGTTTTGGGGTTATCGTCAGGCAAATAAGGACACTCGTTACGCCAGTGTCCAATTTCTCCGCACTGGTGACAGGGAAATTTCTTCATAGCCTCTTCCCTACTCATTTTGGGCCGGGGCTTACCTCCTCCCCCACCCCCAGTACCTTGGTTCTGAGTGTTCTTGACCATGTTACTCAACTGTTTTTCCTGCTGTTCTGCGAGCTTCACCTGAGCCCACATGACCTTTTCCTTGAGAGCCTTTTTCTTTTCTGCCATCTCGTCCTCGCAGTACTTTGCGTACCGCAGGACCTCGTCTACCTTTTTGGTATGCCAACAGATTTTATTATCCTTTATCCATTGACAAATTTCGGGTCTTAAACCGTTTACAAACCTGTAAATGAAATGCGTCATATCCTTCATCTCGATGTTATCTATACCACTGTATGTTTTAAACACCTGCAACAGCCTTTCATAATAGGAGTGCACTGTCTCCTCCCTTTCCTGCGTTGTTCTGTCTATCCTGGTCCAATCAGTTTCCTTTGCTGGCACCTTATTTTTCAAATGCTGAATCACTTGTTCATATTTTTTCATCACTTCAATTGACGGCTCCCCTGTGGTAGAGTCCCTCGGGTACTCCTCACTAGGCCAGCCTATGGCTATTTTACACTCGGTCCATAGATCGACCGGGACCACAATGTCGAAAAACCCATCCAGGTCTTTCCACAGGCATTTTTGCACCTTTACGAACCTTTCCACTTGCCGGTACCAGTCAACTGGCTTTTCGCGCAATTTCGGGAAATCGTTAGTAAAGGACACGATATCCTGTCTGGACCATGGAACGTGCACATATCTCCCACCTGGCACTTCACGCATGGGGCATAATGTTTCGGGCTTGTCTACTTCTCTCAAAGGGTATTCAGGGGTAGCTTGTCTGGATCGAGCCTCATCTTTCTTTCGTGCCCACCTGCTTCTCCATTTTTCCACGTCTCCCCATTTTTGCAAAACTGCAAGCAACTCTTTAATCTGCAACTTCTTCCCTGACACATTCAGGTTCTCTAAATCCTTGTCTGAGAATTCAGCTCTGTAAGGCTTTTGTAAGGGCTTGGATCTTGAAATATCTACCCCCATACTAGCTGCGGTGTCTGTCAGCTTTTCGTGGAGCACTCTGGTACTTCTGGTAAGGCTTTTACACATAAACAGCAACTCTTCTTCAGAATAGGTGTTTAATCTGTCTAATCCAACATTCCCTGCCATCAATTCCTCTATTTCTACCCTCAGCTTGTAGAGGTCTAAAGGTTTCGTTTGCGGAGCCTGTTTCTCTAATTCACGACTCCAATTTTCAATTTCTTCCGGGGTTACCAAAGAAACACTCCTAGTACCTGTTGCTGATTCTAATTTAATTTCTTTCGCATCAAAAGGATTATGCCTCTTCTGCACTCCCTTCCCGGTCTGTTTGTTTGGCAGGTCCAAGAACACAACTTCGGACTCGCACTCACTGGACTGATCGTCTATCAGTAGGGGCTCTTGCCTCGGCGGGGCCATTATTGGGTTCATAACTGGAGGGTTTGAACTTCCTTGATTATTCCCATACAACGGAACCACTGGTTCGATTGTTACCGGAATAATCAAAGCCTCAGGACTAGTATTTAACTGGGAGATCTTCTGAATTATTTCTGTCCTCTGTCTAGCTATGGCCTCTTGTTCCCTTTCATCTAGTACTTTTCCTAACGTTCGGTCAGGTATTATCTGCGGGGTCAGGTGAGGCGTAAAACTCAGGGCAGTAGGATGCGTTTCACTTGGTCCTCCACCATAGTTTGGTTTTGGGAACAAAGTTCCTGTGCCAAATGACCTGCGCTCTTCCCCATATGGAGGCTGCAAAAAGGGCACTCCTGAACCTACTGGCTTTTCTTCGTTCTCATAAAGAGGTCTGGGGAAGAAGGCTCTTTCACGGGAATATTTTTCCTCCGGGCTCATGGGCATACTAGGATATATATTTCGTACCTCCGCGGGTCCGGGATTCTCAAAATAGGGCAATACCTGGCCACCTCCCCCCCTACATAGGGATCTGTCCTCCTCCTTGATAGCTGGACGCTGGGGATTTTCTCCTGTACTGGAAGGTCGGGTTCCCTCATTATAAGGGGGCGGACTTCTCGTAAAGATGTCATCTAATAATTCATCGTCTGACTCCCCAAGGGCTCCCCAATGCTTACTCTTTTCTGTCTTTTTTTCTCCCCCAGAAGGGTTACCTGCTGGCATCATGGGAAACAGACCCTCAACAATCATGCTCTGTCTCCACTGTTTCATCCTCTTGTCCCTAGTCTCTTGTTTCAGCCTTGGATACCACTTGGTCAGACCTTTGTCCATCCGGGGTTTCTCTCTTTCAAAAGCCTCAATCTCCCATTCCTCTAATGCCTCATACTGCGTTAGTCTCGGTCTGGGATGCAATTCATTCGGGTTCTCAAATTAAATAAAATCCTGCCATTGAAAGTACCGTCTAACGGAAAAGCCAATATTCCGTCATCTTTTGTGTACTCTCCCCAATTTTCCAACCACACACAGGTGTTGTACCCTCGGTCAAACATCATGAACGAGGCGGGAGTATTCGGTGGCGGGACAATAACGCCCTCCCTAGACTTAATCGGTTTGTCCGTTTTAAAATAATTCTTTACCCTATTTACAAGAGACATTTTTCTCTTAGCTCCGTACATAATATCGTATCTATTGGCTTTCCACTGATCCCTTTCAAACCCTTGGTTTCTTGGATCGGGTCTAGTCTCTGGACAATACGAGTGCCACATACGATTTCTACGCTTAACTCTGTTTACAAAGTCACCTCCAATCAGAACGCGTCTTGCAATTTCGTGCGACCAATGAGGTGCGCGCGTTCAATTAATTTCGGCCAATGGGTGCGCGGCCCCTTCGTGAGACTGTCCTCACGCTCCGGCGCTTCACCCCTCCTTTACAATTCCAGCCCGGCTACCCGCCCGCTGTTTCTACCAATCCCAGCGCGGCACGGAGTGACGTCAGAGACGCTTCGCGGCTGACTCCCTCCCTTCACAAGGTAACGGAAACTTTCTTTCTTTCTAAAGTGCTCAGTGCTTGGTTATTTAACAACGAATACACATTCGCCACAGTGCTCAAGTGTCTAGACAGAGAGAGAATTATTTACTGCAAGTAAACTACTTCCATTTACTTTTCACGCGCTGCGGGTAGATCTCTTCCGCCTACCCTTCACTCTAGCATCGGTGAACCTGTTATTCCCCTAAACTCATCCACTTCTCCGGGATATATCCGAGTCTAAGGTTTCCCAGCGGACACCTCTGCTTTCACCCTAGCTCCGAAGAACCTGCTACTCTTCCGATGTGACCCTTTACTAGGTTACGCCACTATGGGAATTTTGCCAATGAACTTCGTTACTGACATTTATTCACACATGTATTCAGAAAAAACCCTAGTTAGTGCTTCCCGGTTATCCTAACCTGCACCTAACTTTCCTCGAGCCTGCGACCTCAGGACAATGGATTCTATTCACCACTTGCCCTTTCAATTCCCCGGGGAGTTCGGACAACATAAAACGAGACGGTTTACAAATGCATGGATGAATACATATAACAATATAAGAACAAAAATAACAATAATAAAACAGTTCATGAATTGTTTTTACAAGAGATTATTCATGCGTATTCACAAGAGATTGATCAGGTCTCTCGGAATGACCGCTCTTATAGCAGCATCAATATACTAGCACCTACCGCCTTAGCTAGCCTAACTAATCCTGCCTAACCTTCAACTAGTCCCTAACCATCCTCTGCTAGCCAGAAAAACTGATAGAGCGCGCGAGGTCACCCAGCCAATAATTCCGCCGTTTCCGGCTTCAGGGCCCATATACTTTCAATTTACCATATACATTGATCGGGCGACTTCACGGGCTCTACCAATTTGTGTGTGTTCCCTACTGTTATTACTCAGTGTACCCGACTTACCATCCACCGACACGGGTACCTATGACCTCAACGGATCAGGGAGCTAGCTGTAAAAGGAAAGGCAGCAAAATACCAACTCAAAATGACATTCAATACTGTTGTAAATTGACCACGGACAACTGGAAGTTTTAAAAGCTTTATCTAAAGTTCGTTTTCATCAAGCATCAAACTTACAAGAATAAGGCAATCAATAACCAAGATAATGAAAAGTACATAACTATAGAGAAATAAAGTCAGGGTAATCATGGAAATGCTAAAATGAGATACAAAGGGAAATGCTATGCATTCAAGGCAAAAACTCTTTAGTCAGTTTAAGTAAGGCCGTTCTAGACCATATCAGGAAATGACAAACTGCAATGCAAAATATGATTTCTAAAAGGTAGGGTAACATGGGAACATATTAAGAAACTATGCAAATGACTTTACGTTCAAATAGTTGCGGCAAAAGCATGGAAAATCAACATGTGCAAAGGTGTCTCTTTATTGAAGCAAAAGACAGAAAAATAGAAAGGTGCAAGTTTAAAGAACTTTAGAGCAGTATTTACCTAGACTGGTGTGGAAACCAAACCCTGGCCACGGGTCAGTTAAGGACAGGAAACCCTCAAGGAAGGATACCCCTCAAAGGACAGCAGGTGCAGAATGGACACCCAGGACAGGACAGGATACCCTCGGATTAGGAATCAGGACAGGACCTCAGGACAGGACAGCAAACCCTCAGGACAGGACCGCTCAGGACAGGACCGCACCCGCAGTTTGGAAGCAACGCCTGCGCTCCACCCTCTCTGCAGCTATCGATCAAGACCCCGATTGGGTCAGCGAACTCCCAGCAAAGTGCTTCGCCAGCACTTTAAGGTTCAGTAGAACCTTAGTCTATGGTCAATTTCGGACAGAGTGCTCCGCAGCGCTCTGTATCTTCAGTCACCTATTGAGTACGATGGGTCAGTGACAGGTCAGCTAAACCAGACAAGTCGGACAAAATCCCTAGGTGAACCCAGGGTAGATATACAGTTTGGGGACGGTGTACCACCCCCCAATGTTGCAAAGTGTCGGGATCCCTCAATTTGGATTGGTCCTAAGGTAGGCTTTGGGTAACACACCAATCATAACACACTATTTGGATGCCTAATTTACATCTCTGGGTACCGCCTAGCAAGATTGGGGTTCCCATGAGAAACTGCAGGAAAATACAATAGTAATTTTACATTGTTGCGAAATAGGGACACATGACTCCGTTCTGCTGGGTTTTCAGGTCAGTTCTCAGGAGCATCTTGCCCATCCCTGCCAGCTGGCCAAGTTCCACCAGCCAAGGTTGTCAGTTCCCCAGACAGAGGAGCATGCGCAGAAAGGCCCTCCAAGATGGCATTTGGTTCAGTCAGACCCCCATTTCCCGCGGTACATGAAAAGTAAGCGAGAACAAATTAATGCATAGAAATAACATTACGAAAACACATCACAGGGTTTGTACTTTCAACTTATCACTATAAAATATACTTATGCAGTCTAAATGTTAGCTACATATAACAGGCACAAAAGTAGTGGCACGAGCAGTACCACGTTACAGGCAAAGCTATGTATTACGCATGCGCATAAATTTCCCTCCAACTCTGCAGACACGTCAGGACACGTGAGTGTGGCTGACGCATGCGCAGTAACTAAATACAAGCGGCGGCCATATTAAATGACTCGAGTAAATTATTTTAGTAAAACACATAGGCAAGCGTCAAGGAACTTCGTTTAAACATAGAATAAACGTTAGTAAGACGTACAACTTATTACCTTGTTACACATAAACGAGGTTCATGAATTCGGCAAGTCGCAAAATATGCGAAGCTTTGCTTCATCACTTATACGTTAATATGGTGACATCCTGGCAAAGCCAATAGGTCTGCTTTACTTATTATGACGCCTCTTATCATGTGATGTTACATGTGGTATGGGTAGGAGACGAATTGTGATTATGAGGTTCATTACCAACTAAGGATCAAATGTGATTCAAGAATGTCATAATATTATGCATATATTTGTAAATTAATTAGCAGTATCTAGTAGTGTGTGTGTAATAAATGTACATTCCCCTTTTTAAAGAAAAATCTCTAACAATTTTTTGAGGGATGTTATTGCGTGCCAGAGATGGCAAGGGCGGAGTTTACGAAAAATAATATCCTCGCTGCACAAAATAATCCTAAACTTCTTTTTAAGGTGGTACAAGACTTGTCAGGTGCAGCACATCAACCAGAACACCCTAAACTATCGATAACTCAATGTAACCAGCTAGCAAACTATTTCAATGATAAAATTGAGAACATTTATACCGACTTTAGGATAAACAAAGAGCAGAGCCCTGCATCCACTCAAACGACTTCTAGTTCCATCAATGAGCTGGCAGAATCTCCCGGGAATCTACTTACCAGCTCGCAATTGCTAGATCCGGCACCCTTTATGGAGATATTAAAGAGCATCAAGTCGGGAACCCCGAATGACCCTGTCCCTGTACACATTCTAAAACTAGATCTGCGTATCTTAAACGAAATTAGGGAACTCCTTAATGCTTCATTGGAGGAAGCAGTGATGCCGGACACATGGAAACACACAATGGTCCTACCATTACTGAAGAAAGTAAACGGGGATCCGGAAGTTTTCTCTAACTTTCGCCCTGTCTCACTATTACCTGCTTTTTCCAAAATGTTGGAAAAGCATGTGAATAATCAATTGTTGGAATTTGTGAACTCCAACAATCTTCTGAACCCGTCCCAATCTGGGTTCAGAGCAGGCTATTCAACGGAATCTACACTCCTGGGAGTGACAGGAACAATTCGCCACAGGCTTGGCAAGGGTGGCACTGTGGCACTCATACTACTGGATTTGAGTGCCGCCTTCGATACCATCTCACATGTGACCCTTGTCCAAACTCTTGAATATCGGGGTGTTGGTGGCTCCGCCCTAAAATGGCTGGTGAGCTTCTCATCTAATCGAACTTTTCAGGTGTTCTCCAAGAATAATAACCCCAGCACTCTGGTCTCCCCTTATGGAGTGCCTCAGGGCTCTATCTTAAGTCCTCTGCTCTTTAATATATCTATAAGTCCTTTGGCGACTGTAGCAGAAGTAGCCGGTCTTACTATATTCACCTACGCAGACGACATCCAGCTTGTCTTCTCTTTAACGGCAGTTGACAAGGCTGAGGTGTCACCTCTTCTTACAGGACTCCAAAAGATTGCAGAATGGATGCACTCCAATAAATTGAAGCTGAATGGTGGCAAAACAGAGATTCTTATCTTTGGCGAACAGAAGGAGCTCTGGGGTCCTTTACATTGGCCAAGTGAAATGGGTCCTACCCCTCAACCAGCGCAATCGGTTCGCAACCTGGGCATCATGATTGATGACCAATTGTCTATGCGACAACAATCAGCTAAGACCGCCTCAATATGCTTTGCTATTTTAAAGTGGCTGAGTAAAATCCTTTGGCAGCTACCGGAAGGGGCTCAAAAGACAGTAGTCCAGGCCCTCATTGTCTCAAGGCTGGACTACGGGAACATCTTATACTCAGGAGCTAATAAAGATGTCACTCGTCAGCCGCAAGTGATCCAAAATGCTGCAGCTAGACTGCTATATCGCCTCCCAAGAATGACCCGTATCTCTGACTACCGTCGCAACCTACACTAGCTTAAGATTGGTAATCGCTCTAAATTCAAAGCACTCTGCCTCATGTTCAGAATCAATACTGGAAAGGCTCCCAGCTATCTCTGTGAGCTGGTCAAACAATACATCCCTACCCGTCATCTTCGCTCGTTGAATCAGGCTAAATTTGTGGTCCCTAGATTCAAACGACTGTGGATGGGTGGCAGCTCCTTCACTCAGCTGGCCCCTGTCCTGTGGAATTCGCTACCTTTCCCGCTCCGGCTTGAACAGAACTATGTAAAATTTCGAAAAGGCATTAAGACTTAGTTGTTCAATCAATAAATTCTTTTGACTCTTCCTTAACTTAGTGTAGGTCCAGGGCGCTGGGAAACCTCCGGGTAGCTGTTGTGCCATATACATTCATTAAATAAATAATAAATAAATTACTAGCCCACACCATTTCCCTGGGTGGGCCTTGGACTGATCTGCTTTGCTACCATGAGAGTCAAGTGCTACAATGAGGTACTTGGCTCCCAGTAATAAGACAATTGTTGACCGATTAGTTGTACAGGACTCACATTCTGCACAAATATTAGCCCAATTTCTTGCTATCGGGTAGAGTCAGAGATCAGGTTAGGGTGATCAGGGATGGTATCAGCAACTAGCCTGCTCATGCATGTAGCAGTACTCCCTCAAAATAGATACCGGTACCAATGTCTGTAGTGCCGTGTTGCATGAGGATGTGAAGTGTTTAATTTAGTGTCCACTTAAATCTCTCTGCCTCACTGCTACCTTGAGACCATTAAGGTGTGGTTCAGATGTGTTTGATCTTCAGTGACATGAGATTGGATTGTCAGCTAGCTCCTGACTTTACAAACAAGGCCTGTTTCTTTCAACAGCTCATGTGTAGCCAGGATCATTACTCATTTTGGAAGACCTCTTCAGAAAAGGTGGGAGATTCGTCTACCTCCAGATACTTAAGGTAGTCATTGATGTCAACTATAAAGTGCCTGCGATTGGACAAACAGCCAAAATAAGCATTGGCTTAGAGCCACTGGCGAGATAATATGTCTTCAATGGTGATGGGACCTCATCACAAGAAGTAACAGTCTGCATATCAGAAATTGACTTAAGTAGGGGCTCCAATTCTTCTGCTTTGTGTTGGATATCTTCTTCTACTTCTTCAGCAGCTATTGCCTTTTTATCAGTTACAGTCCTCGAATGATACGGCATGTAGCCTGATGGGTTGCTTGTTCCTTGTTGATGACTGTGAAAGAGCATACTTGAAATTGTAAAATTGGTCTTTGATCCATGGAAGGGGTTGCGATGGTGACCCTTGAAAGAGAGGTATCAGTGTTTTTTTATTACTGCCAAAACGAAATACAATTAGTTTAAGATCTCAGAGTTACAATACCCAATAGTGAAACATACATATGTAAGTATAGACAGTCATTTAGGGAATAACAAAGGATTCTGCAGCACAAAACCTAAGGTTGAATATACCCCAAGTCTGGCGAAATCTTTTGGTTTTTCTGCGAAGCCCGATTTACGGTATAATCTCCTAGTTGCACTTGATATGCTACGATATATGAATGTAATTTTTGATGTAATTGCTACACTTTCCCAATTGCTTTATTAACATTCTTGCTTTCTGAAATATCCTTAAAAAAGCACAATTTGGACGCTCTTTTTAAAAAATGTCCTCGGGTGGATAACCCCCCTGAACCGTCCTTCATATGTTCAGGCTCGCTCGCTCGCCACAGTGCGCAACACACAACTTTTATGCCTCACCACTTTCAAATGTCACCAGCCACCACTGTTAGGAAAAAGTCAGACAAGGAGTATCAGAGTTTTATTTTGATAAAGTTTGTATCCCTATAGTTCTCCACAGGATGCAGCTAATGATGCTATTGTGGGAAGAAGGAGCGACGTTGGGATCCAGGGTAACTACTAGCACATCATCAGCGTAGTCCAGTACTTTGATGATATGTGCCTTAAGATTGATAGGTAATATATCTTAGGATTCGATTAGCTTTCGTAAAAAGGGCTCCATATAAAATGGATATAGAGCTGAAAACAGTGGACATCCTTCCCTAGTCCTTCTGTATATATTGAGCAGTGCCGATGTCAATCCACTAATTGATATTGCGATCTGTGTTTCTCATGAAGCTTGTTGGATTCATGTGATAAAGGTAGGGGAAAATGTGTATCTTTTAAATGTTACCCAAAGAAAAGGCCATTCAGCACAGTCAAAGGCTTTCTCTGCAATTCTGCAGTGAAAAATAGAGACTGGTTAATAGCCTCCATCCAGTCAAACAAATATATTGGTGTATTTCTATGCCCAGTGGTATCCCATCTTGTAAAGCATGTTGCCATGGGGTAACTACGTGACTGATTACTGTATTGATTCCCCTGACTATAAGGTATGCCAATATATTAGAATAAGTGCATGGCAATTATATGGGTCGGTAAGAGCTAAGTTGTAATGGGGATTTGTCCTTTTTAGGTCTCGCCTGAGCCAGCGCATCCGCTGCTCTGCGAGGCATTAAGTAAGGGCTTTTGAGCTCTGAACACACTCTTATACGTGTGTTTTTTTTCTGAGCCAGCAATTGGCTTGTGCATGTGTCTTTTTTAAAAACACACACGCAATTGGTGGAAGGTGGGTGATTGTCCCGCCTTGTTTGTTGAATGGTCTGGGGTCCTAGGGCTGACATTCAACCTTATCTGTCTCCAATTATCTAGTTGGCGGTAATTGGAACAGATGGTGCTCGTTTTTTCTTTTTTTTTGTTTACTGTAAGAATGTACCTCGTGGTAGCTATAACCCCGCAATTGGCTATAAACACTGCCTCGGGCTAAGTTTTAGTCTTTGACAATGGAGACTACACCAGGCATCACAGATTTGGCTGGATTTAGTTATTTTACTTTGGTGTTCTGTGTTTTTACTCTGCCCCTTCTGTTTTGTTTCAAAATTGGTGAATTCGCAATGAGTATTCATCCCGTCCCGTCTGTAAGGAGCCCATCCCTCTCTTGGTAGGCAGGGTTGCTGTGTGCCCACTTATGCCCCCCTCTTAGTGGCTTAACTGTTAGAGCTGGCAACTTTCGTACTGGGCAACCAGGTTCGAGTTTGAGAGTGGGCGTAATATCTTGTGTTTTTTAGCAAATAAATTCCGTAATTGCCTGTGCCTACCAAAAAAAATAATACATCCTTGTGTAACGTAACTGGTGCTTATGAAAGGGCTCCAATACTTTCGTGTTGAGTTTGCGCTATTTAAAACTGGATTAAAACCTAATCATGCATGAAGTGCAGACATGCAGACAGTGACAGTTTTTGCTTTAAAATCCCCCCCAGCTGCTATTTATAGACAGCTATGCCAAATACTTTCGCAAGTTTTCCAAACTCTTAAAGTTGGGGATTTTTTGTTAATTGGCCCAACATACACTCCAAAAACCACTCAGTGCCACATAATTACTCACCAGATAATTACACTCTACTGAATGCAACATACACTCCACATAATACCACTTAGTGCCACATAATTATATGCTACATGATTACCCTGCACTCAATGCAACATACACTCCAAATAATACCACTGAGTACCATATAATTACACACCACATAATTATACTCTACTGAATACAACATACACTCCCCAGAATCCGGATTGGGGGGGGTGTCAAGTAAGGAGTTCTCTTTGATGAATTTCGTTAGTTGGACGTTGATAATCTTCTCGGTGACTTTGGCCGTGAAAGGGAGGAGAGAGATACCCTTATAATCATGGACACTGTACCCTGATATCAGCTTTTTTTTAGATTCTTCTACTCCACTTATTTAATTTCATACCTTTTCTCTGTTTCGAGGTATAATATTTCTGCTGTTAGACCTACTGCTGGATTGAGAGTTTGGTCTGCAATTTTCGATCCACTGAGCAAGATTTGGAACCTCTGCCAAAGTAGCGGTTGAAAGTCTGCCATATTTATGACTGTTTGTCTCAGCGTTGGAGTTTTATCCACCAAAATGTATGTGCCGTGATGAAAAGAGACACTTCAGTGCACTCCTGACCTGAAAATCTTCCACCATTCCATAGTGGCCAGATATGTGATCGACCAGTAAAATCACTCTAAATCAGCTGGCTGTTCTGTTATCTTGGAGAGCACAAAAAGTGTTGTATTTTCTGACAATCTTCACCACAGACCTTGCTGAGGGTTATGATGGGTCTAGTAATGTATTTGCTGCCGCTGGAGATGCTGGTGAAATTCTATACTAAGACAACAGGTCATCCTTTTACATTGATCATTCACCTGACACCAGGAATATCTAAAATAGATGTAGTGGAGGGGAAGAAAAGGCTCAGAGACCTGGACGTTTAATATGCAATTGCGGACGAGAAGGGTTGTGAGTCAGTTCCAACACATGTAGCAACTTCCCTCAGGTCAATGCATATTTGGGAAAATAACGGCTTTTTTAGTATCCAAAATGTTTCAGTATATTGCTCACCTATCTCTAATGTTGGGCAGAGGTAGTTCTTCTGCTGAGGAAGAAGGAGATTAGCTGAATCAGCTGTAAATTAAGAATGTCACATTTTGGTAAACTCTTGTTGCAGTGTTAAGATCCAGCACTATGTGTGGCCGAAGCCCATTATGATGCCTCTTAAATATTTTAGGGCATGGGTCTTAATATTGCTAGCACCAGGATAACGTTCTGATGTGAAGTAGTGACTTTGATGGTACATCTGACATGGTGATGGGTAGGTTCTTTACCTTGGTGCTAGGAGATGCTGGAACGTCAACCTGTCAGAGACACATATCTCATTTTTTTAAAAAAAAAATGTGTCCTCATATATGCCACCAGATTTTGTATGCTCTAGATGGGTCTCGCTGTTGCCTCTTATACTGACATTTCCGAGTCCGCCCTGGAGACAGTATCATAGCAGACAGGGATGTCCCAGAGGTAGGTTGTTTTCCTTGTCCAACTCCCCATAGCCCATGATGGAGTACTTTAAGCCGGGGGAGGACAGGGCCGACACAACCTCTGGCATAATCATCGGACCATTTACTTGTTTGACCAGACCTTCAGTTTAGACCAGACATTCTCAGTGTTCCCATTACGACCAACCATGTCCATCTTACATACTTCCATTATATGTTTTAAACATTCTGCAAATCTGGGGGGAGCAGCTGACTTCCACTCTTTGCAGATTTCTCTCCTGGCAATAACTACTACATAAAAGATAAACTGTGTGTCTAAATTATTAATATTATAGTCATTAGGTAAACCAAAAAATACGAATCTAGGTGAACATAAAATAGCTGTTGTTAATACCTCGCCCAGAAAACCAACTATCGCTCTCCAATAATCCTGAATTACCGGGCATTCCAAAAACATGTGAACATCGTCTGCTGCGTCATAGTTACAGCGGGGACAATAATAGTTATTTTGCGTTATCTTATGTAATTTGGCCGGGGTCCAATAAACTCTATAGGCTGTAAATAGATGATTACGCCTTAAATTTGCTGGTTTGATTAGCCTCTGAGATAGAGTGAAAGAGTCTGACCATATTTTACTGCATTCTTCGGGGAGTTCCGCTATTCTGTTTTCCCATAGGTTTGTCAATTCCAGATGCAGTTTGTTCTCTTCATCCGTAATTAACAGCCTGTACCAAAAAAAAATTCTCTAATCCATCTCCCCCCCCCTGCAAATTGCATCCGGGAGTCCTGGATCTCTTTCCCGCTGTAGATTCTGACTTGACCACCAGGCAGATAATTGGTAATATTTAAACCTAGTCAGGTGTCCATTGTAAGTTGTGTTAGGGAGTTCCAGTCCATTAGGCCCGAGTCTACCCATAAGTCTCCTCACTTCTGTAATCCAGCTATTCTCAAAGGTTGTGAAAGCTGATCCTGAAGACATTGAGGCGTTCCCGGGGAATCCCATATTGGAGTGTGCGTTTGATAATAAGGGATGTTGAAAACCTTCCGAATGAACCCCCAGTTTTTAAGTGCGGTCTGAAGTATCTTAAGGCGAACTTTAAAAAAAAATTATGGTCGCCAAACTTAAATAAAAAATAGTCATGGCCATAGGATAAATCATAAAGTAAAGCCTGGAACAAGCGGCCCTGTGAAGATGCGTCTAACGTGTTTGCAAGTAGCCTAAAGTTTTTGAAGTGGAAAGCATGATAATAGGATAATAAGAGACACATATCTCATGACGGCTTCATCACTGACTCTGTTTGTAAATCCATATACTGCTCAGATATACACTACTCATGAACCAGAATTGACCATCTCGTTATCACAAAGTGTTGAATGTTCCAGCTAAGTTGGGCTAATGGATCTGTAACCATTACACATCCCCTGACATTTACAGCTATTTGCTTTTCAGGACCAAGGTTTCCACTGAATGTTTAGGTGCCACATACATATGTTTTGTTATGACAGACAATCTGATCCATAGTCAGCTCTGCCTACATGTGAAGCTATCAAATTCTATATCAATGTGGAGTGTTTGATAACTAATGGATACATATGGATATTTCCGTCCTCCACATGGTCATAACATTGAAGAAAACTCTGGATAGTGGGGCGCCAGAGCTGACCTTTAGCATGTGGGTGCTGGGCCTACGCCCAGGGAGTCAACATTCAGAGGGGGCGCCAGAGCTCCCCGCAGCAGTCTCTCTACAACTTAGGTTCAAAGAAAAGAGTGGGAGTGGACAAATTAGGTTTTGTCAAGGCTCTCTGAGCAAAAGCCAGCTCTGAGGGACTCTACCTGGATCTCTGAGTGAAGAACCTGTCACAGCTATTCTAAACACTAAAATGTTCCCCATGTAAACCATTATTTCTCCTGACTAGCACCACCGTGGCTTTCCTTAAGATATCAATGAGCAGACTGGAGAGTGTGAATTTGAGCTTTGTACACCTGGATCGAACTGGATTTGTGGTAACCGGATCCTTATTTAGAGTCTTTGAAGAGATGGATATGAATGTTTTACTTATGTGTTTATGTTTGGAACTTGTAGAGCACATGGCTGCCTGAAGGCTTCCCAGCGCTAAAGAGTACTGTTTGCAGAGCTCTGTACATCTGGTACCTACAAGGGAAACAGCAGAGTTTTAAGATGTTTTCTGAAGGAGGTTTCGTTAGGTAGGGTTCTAATGTCAAATGATAAAGCATTCCACATCCTTGGCACCAGATGGGCAAATGATCTGCCTCCCCACCTAGCTCTTTTGGCTCTGGTTGTCCTGAGGAGCTGTTGGTGGGAAGATCTTAAGTGTCTAGTCGGGGTGTACCTTGACATCAATTGTCTAAGTTTTAATGGGACTTAAGGATGAGTCTGAAGTAATCATTGTATTTCACACAGAAAAGGTTTTTGATAACCTCAGTTGGCCACAGGTGACTAAAGTGAGAAAGCAGATGTTGCTTGCAAATAGGTTCCCTAAATGGCTGAGTCTGAACTCGGTGGCACTCTAAGAACTGATTCTACTACGTTCACAAGTTACCATTATGTTTGGGGAACTAAACAAGAATGCCCTCTCTACTCTTCATCACTTGAAATTTGGATTGTGCCCCACTCAACAGATAGAGTGTTAGTGTGTCACGAGGAATACAGAATTCAGAAGAGGAGTCACAGCAAACCCATGAATCATGATTGACACTAGTAGAGTCCAGATGCTCTGTTGCACAGGTATTGCATATAGTGGTGATTTCCATGCCCATTGGAGATAAACAACATTAACTGGACAATGTCTAATCTTTTCACATGCAGGGAAACCTGACTTTGGATGATCTACACTAAAGTCTGTGCTGAGACTTGAAGAGTACCAATATCTGGGGATGTATTTTATGTCCCCTGCAGAAATGTTCCACTCGCATAACTTTCCGAGACCTACCACTGAGATAGGTGGGAAACTGCTCAGATGGGCTAAGGTCAAACTCTCACTCTTGGCTTGATTTGTGGTATTAAACTGGTGGTTTCAACTAAACTACGTTTCTTTGTGCACTCCCCATGCTTAATTAAACTTGCATCCTTTAACTCCTAGAGGTAAGGGAGGTTATTGTGTAAGAGCTGGGTGGGCTAGCAATCCCTGATAGATTAGACAGTCGTTGGGCTTCATAATTAATGCACATGGCCAGTGGTTCAGGTACGTTTAAATATTTGGTCTATAAATGTAAAGCTCAGGACTGGAATGTACAATCTCATTATTTGGTTAATTGGATTCAGATGAATGTATGCCAGCAACACCAGAAAAGTACTCCATGTGTGGTAAGGGGGATAAGAGCCATGAAGTCTAGATGCCCATCAGAGTTGTATGACGTAATCATGCATGCGTTTAGCACGCATGCCTTTACAACGCTGGCATTAAAACTAATGAGTCGTTACAACGCTTCCTTTTGCATGCAAGTCATTACAACGACTTGCCTGAGGAGTGCGCTGGACTTTAGAGTAGTATCATTTACTATTCCAAATCCTGTCCTTGCAACAGTAGGGACGGTGTTGGACTTCTATTGCCGGCGTTGTGAAGGTACAGCTTGATTCTGGCTTCACAATAAAAGATGTTTCCTGCCCAACACTGAACAGGATAGCCATAGCTGGTTTCTTGTACTTGACATCATATATGAGTTATTGGGTTCTGCTATTTTTAGTTGTGTGCTGCATTGGCCAGTATGTTTGTGGCCTGTAGATATAGTACACTAGACCTACTAGTCTATTTCTTTGTTACATGACACTGAATCATATCTTCGCTGTTGTGACTGTACTTGGTCCACTGATGGTGCACCTATTGTTATAACTGCTTTTTGTCTTGCCCTTCCTGATGGTTAAAAGTGCATGTTATCGCTTGTCTGGGTGCACCGCTCTGCCTTGGCACTAGGCTCAGTACATAGAATATGTGTGTGAAATCTTTAACCAATGTATACCAATGCACTCTTTGACAGAATATCTCTAACCTTTTCTAAAGGTTCCTCGGTAATATTATTTTTGACCCTCTCGAATAATATTTTTCACTTTCCATTTTGAGATTTCTTCGGAAGAAGTACTATACAGTGTTCTTTGTATGATGCTTACAAAAACGAAGTATTGAACTTAATATGTGTTTGCCAACACAATACTTTCTCTGAAAATTGCTTCTTGTTTATCAACATTTCTTTAATCCATGTTTATGTTAATTAACTGTATCAATGTTTCATTCACATTGTGTTGCTTGGTTTCCAATACGTTGTGCACCCAAGGTGCTTCAACAGGAGAAAGAATCACTGCAACAATTGAGAATCCCACTGAATTAGATTTTATCCTAAGGCGGTAATATGGAGCTAGGATATCATCTAATTCAGAAGATCCCATTGAATTTGATTTTACCCCAAGGATGTAATATGGATAAAGGATAACATTTAATTCTGTGTTTTTTTTGTTGATATTCATTCTATTGACATTGCTAGTTAAAATGTTGCATTACATGATGTAATGCGTGATGGTGGTCTTCAGAATATTGGATGAAAACAGCACCCTTACAGACATGGGTTGAATGGAGAATTCTTTATAGGGGAGGGGAGGGATAGATGGGGTGGTGAAATGGTTCAGTGTATCGAAAATGATGACATTATAAAGAAATAAAAGAGAATTATGACCATATGACTGGATACCCAACCCGGCGAGGACAATATACATTTAATCATGTCTGCCTTGATCAGAATATTAATAATCATTTCAAGAGACATGAATGACCCCCAAAATGTTACAGTATGTAAGTTATTTATAAACATTTAATGACAGGGTGGGCATTTTTTTAGTTTTTATTCACTATATAGTTGCCAACATTTGTGTGCTCCTTGGCTACATCAGAGAGAGCCCATCTGTGTGGGTGATGTTACCTTATTTTCCCTCTGACTTGACTGTCCGTGTCGTTCTCTGATAAGCGATGAGCCATGCAGCAAGGTTCCTTGTTCTGCATGACAGCAATCCAAACAAAACCTTTTGGACGCCTATTTACACAAACACAATGCATGCACAGATGGGCTCCAAAAGCGAACAAGCAGACATGAATTCAGTGGCCGGCTCAAAGCTGGCATTGCTGGCATTGTGTCAATTTTGACAACACCAGCGACTTGCGAGATCCCATATTTCTGTATGTATATTTTGGAGCTGTGTTTGCAGCTGGAGAAATTAAATTACATTTGGATCCATCGAAGCCAAGAACTAGGCGTCCTTGATTTGGAAATGTATAGTGCAGTGACTGAATTATATAGCGCCACAACACATCAAATCTAAACTTGTAGGCTTTGCTTCAAGAGGTACCTAATAGGTAACATCTAGTTTTTTTAAGGTAAAGCCTGTCATTACTCTTTACTGTTTATTTTAGCTAATAACTGGATAATACTATCCAGTGGCTGTTAGGGAGATTTCCCATGAAATTATCTCACATGGTGTGATGATGCAATGGGGAGTAGTGTTGTGCAGCTAAAGCATGCTATGAGGAAATGTCAGTCAAGGAAGTCCATATCAAGAGTCTGGTCTGTGTAATCAGTCAGATCCAACACGGCTTTAGTCACAAAAAATAAACTATACATTAATATGATGAGTAGATTAGGAGCGTTACCTTTATGGGGAATTGTATTGCCAGTAGGGTGAAGAATAGGGAAAGAGCTAATTTCTCTCCAACACAAATGTGACTACATCAAGTAGAACATCTGCTAATCTCCAGATCAGCGGTACAAAAGGGGGTAGTATTGGACGGAGCATCTGAACCAATCAAACACTCACACCCAGTCAAAAGATCTGGGTTTAATCCATCACTGTTCTTTAGCCCACTCTGCCACCCCAGTTCAGACATGGCTATATGCAAATCAGTCTGACCCTGTGCCTCATGGGAACAGTCCAGCCTGAACTGCCAATCCGTGCCTTCCCTGGACCGAAAACAAGCTTCCGAGGATCGGTTTCTGGCATACAGCCGTCTTCAGCCCGGCTTGCTTGAATCCAGTGGCAAAGTGAGCAAGGGACTCACGTCTGAGCATACCCTGCCACACTTATGGCGGCCAAAAGCGGTACAAAAGGGGGTGGTAATGAGGTAAATAAACCCAGATCTTTTGACTGGGTGTGAGTGTTTGATTGATTCAGATGCTCCGTCCATCACCACCCCCTTTTGTACCGCAATCTCCAGATCAGGGCACAATTTTTATAAAAAGAAGTGGGGGGACTGACCAAGTAAGACAATATGCAAATGGCCTCATGACGTCACGACTTAGCGCTATAAAAGAAATAAAATAGTGCTATTTAAATTATTTGTGTAAATACTGAGACAGACTAACCCATCTGACAGTCTTACAGTGTCTGCTTTTATATACAGGGACAGAACAAAGGCAAAAGCATGCCTCTCTTAAGTACCTGTGATGAGAAGGCAAACTGTGTGCCTTTGGTTTCCCACTGTGGCATTTACATTTAAATGTAAGGTTCCAGACGGCCCCCAGTCAGCATATACAAACAAAAGGAGGCCAGATGCCCCTTAACTTCGGTCCAGCTGGAGGTGAAAAAAGGCTCCCTCGCTGCCTGAACCTGCAGGTGCTGTTGAACGTTTCCGAAAATTACACCGGGACAAGTTCATCATATTTCTGTGGGGCCCAACTTCTTGGCAGGAGGGACGGCGTCCACCTTTTGAAAAGAGTAGGGGGACGCCGTGTACCTGCATGTACCCCCAACTCAAGCCTTGCTTCAGATGCAACATGACATCAAGGACGGCTCCTCTGCTAAGGCGGAGGAACGTCACTCCACTGCTTTAAAGTAGGAGAAAGTAAAACTAAAATGATCATAATGGAACGTCTGTTATTATCATTTTATTTTTAGCATTGCAGTTGCGCTGTAGTGCAGCCAGGTTGTTAGGGTGGGGGGGCTGACCTCCCCTGACGTCAATGCCGGAGGAGGAGTGGTGGCTGCACCTTAGGTGCGCAGATGGCCGGCCGTCTTGGGCCCGCCAAACTGTCATGAGCACTTTGCATGTTCTCCAAACACAGGCTGCATTGCACAGACTGGGAGGAGAACATGCCCAGCCTCCTAGTCCCTCTCTGAGCGCCAAACCATGGCGCTGAGACCAGTCACAACACTGCTGTAAGGCATGGTTGTGATTGGTCAGGGGATTATGGGAGGCTGTGTTATTCATGGTTCTTGCTGGAGGCAGGGCCGCGCTAGGCATGGGCAGCATGGGCAGCTGCCCAGGGCCTCGCGCTCAGGTGAAAGGGAGCGGGCCCCCCTGCTTCACTGTGAAATGAAACACTTTCACAGATTGCCCACTCCCTCCCACAGGGCCCCCCCCACACAATCACAATACACATGCGAGATGTCTGGAGTCGACCCGTTGTGGCATTCCTGGGGGTGCAGGGGTGGCGGGAAGGGACAAACAGAGTGGGGACGGCACAGCAGCCAGGCCAGCAATTATGGCTCACAGTGTCAGGGGCGGGTAGGACCTCTGTTAAGTACCGGCCATTCCCGCATTTTGTTGCTAGGTGACAGAAGGCCCCTTTGTTTACAGGACCAGCCAGACACAGGTAAGGATAGGTGGGTGAGGGGAGGAGGGAGCAGCCAGATGAACTGGTGCTAGGACAGGGTTTTAAGAAATGCCTTGTTACTGCTTCAAAGGCCCAGGGAAGGGGGGGCCCTTTCCCTGGGCCTCGAAGCACTAGAGCAAGCTGCAAGGTCAGGGTGTGGGGGCCCCCTTCCCTGGGCCTTGTAGCCATTACTCCCTCTTTCTTTTCTTTTTCTTTATTTGTTCCCCAGTGAAATTAATCCAATAAAGAAAAACTTTTTTGCTGGAAAGGTCATCTTTTTTGTGACATTTTTCACTTCCAAAGTGCAGCCTTGGAATGGAGAGAAATAAAAGGTTCAAAATGTAAAAAAAGAACTAAAGCAAGACAGAGTGGCTCTAAAAGGGGCCAGATTGATTTTATTCACACCCAAAGCACATTAGTGCCACTACACAGAGTTTGCCAACGAAGCGCTACTTTTGTTTTCTTGTCTTTCTCTGAACAGCATTGTTTTCTGGATCTTCTGCAATACCTTGTAGTGTAGTTCCTATCATCCCAATAGGCTCTGCGCATTGGAATACTACCTACAGCAGTAAAGGCCTAGACCAGACGTTAACTAGGTCTACTACTGTCGATACTAGACTTAAAGTTTTGGGTTTGCCAGCTTAGCTCAGAGTTCACTAGAAACTTTCTCGAATGTTCAAGGAGGACTTAACTTCCCTGATTAGACAAGAAGGGATTTCGTTTCTGACAACCATAGAACATGACAACTTTGCTCTCCCCTAATCAAGAGTAAATCTCGAGAGTCGTGTGAACAAAAGGCAATTTATTTTACTCAGTCAGTACGTGCATTCTTAGTCTCATCAGATTGTAGAGAAAAGGAAGAGACGGGCGTGTTCAATAAAAAGGTGTTATTTATTGATCAGTCTCTTTTCTCGTACAAGAGAAATGGATCGATATTATTGCAATACTTATAGTTAAGTAAAGTGCATACATTAAAAGCAGAAGTATAAAATAATACTGTAAAAACATTGATATGGTTTCTAAGCCATATGAAGGTTTAAAATGAATAAAATATATTACATACACATATTTTATTTGTGTTCCCCTGGTGAGGGGTCAGCTGTGGGAGTTTAATCGCTGGCTGAATTGTTGAAGTCCGCATCACATATTGGACTAATTGTCTGTGTATTTTTATTAGTTGTTTTAGCTGTGTTAAAAGGTTTGGTGCAGACATCCCATCGATGTCTGGATGTGGTGTGTATCCGGCTAGGACCGGCCACGTTGCTCCTGGTCTACCTAAAGGACCGAGCCTGGTGATGTGATTATTATGTTTTAGGGCGCCATCAAATAAGAGCAAATGCTCTTGAAATTTGAGTGGTACTTCCACCTCCTCGAAAGGAGTGTACGTTTCAGGAGGTTCCTCTATTTTGTAATAGTGGAAGTACTTTGTTACAGCATTTGCTGCTGGAAAATGTATCCATGAATAGTATACCTCTGTCTGCCGATATTCGTGTGCCTCAATTACGAATATGACTGTACCACCTCTAGGTGTCAGTCCATTTTCTATAAGTTTTAAAGTTATAGATTTCCTTTTGATGACCGGGATGAGTATTATCTCCGGGTCTGCATCTTGCATGGTAGCATCAGCTGCTGCGAGTTCAGTTGCTAATCTAACTGCCTCTCTTTCTTCATCACTGTCCATTTTACCGACAGGATGGTTATTTCTTTTGTTTGCAGATCAGGTTTCTTATGGAAACAAAAGATTAGATGCACAATATTTTGGAACAGTGTATCCTTCAACGTTGACTTGTACCAAGAACCATACATAGGAGTTCCCTCCTGCGAGGTCTGGCGGATATAACCTTTCACCCACTCCAGACGTCTTTGGAGTATTTGGGAAAAGGGGTCTGAATGAGAAAGCACGACTGAGTTACTCTAAATGTCTTACGTTAGTTTTATCGCCCTTTCCAAACGCGTTGGGCGCCATGTAGTGTAGTTCCTATCATCCCAATAGGCTCTGCGCATTGGAATAATACCTACAGCAGTAAAGGCCTAGACCAGACGTTAACTAGGTCTACTACTGTCGATACTAGACTTAAAGTTTTGGGTTTGCCAGCTTAGCTCAGAGTTCACTAGAAACTTTCTCGAATGTTCAAGGAGGACTTAACTTCCCTGATTAGACAAGAAGGGATTTAGTTTCTGACAACCATAGAACATGACAACTTTGCTCTCCCCTAATCAAGAGTAAATCTCGAGAGTCGTGTGAACAAAAGGCAATTTATTTTACTCAGTCAGTACGTGCATTCTTAGTCTCATCAGATTGTAGAGAAAAGGAAGAGACGGGCGTGTTCAATAAAAAGGTGTTATTTATTGATCAGTCTCTTTTCTCGTACAAGAGAAATGGATCGATATTATTGCAATACTTATAGTTAAGTAAAGTGCATACATTAAAAGCAGAAGTATAAAATAATACTGTAAAAACATTGATATGGTTTCTAAGCCATATGAAGGTTTAAAATGAATAAAATATATTACATACACATATACATTTGACTAAACGTACTCAACTGATGTTTCTAGATAAGCCTACCCCGTGTACCTGACCTAAGCCTAATACGTGGGCGGGAATAGATAGTTACAGTTTAAGTTAAGTTTGTTTTTGCCAAGTGAATAACTAAAGAATTCTCTGTGAGGGGTTATTCAGTTCTGTACCTGGAATCTAGGTTGAATGAGGGATGGTATCTCTCGTCTCTGGTCTCGATATTCCAGGCTGCCTGCGAGGGCTACCCGGAAACGCCGGTGCTGGATTTCTCGGCAGGAGAAAGCAGCTTCTCTCAGCGCGTCAGAAAGGCGGGGCTGCGCCAGCGGGGTCTGCTCTGCTCTTCGCTTCGGCAAGTATGGCTGCTCCGTCTCGTCACCACGCGTGTGTTTGCATAGGGCAATATCGGTAATATTTATACCTTTAAGGTGCCGAGATTGACGTAAGGATGGACATAGATACGTCAATAAGGATGTCATACGACTTGCTCGTTAGCACATTCTTTCGCTGAAGTTCTCGGTGAAATCAAAACAATGGCCGCAGGGTTTTGCCCAGGTTGTCATAGGTTTTATTTGTTATGAGAACTCTGTATGCCTTATCAGGGGCTGGAGGAATATCGCTGTCTAATTAGATCGCAAGCGTTATGACCTAATCAGATAACACGTTCCTGTGCCGTAGTGTGACTGCGTCAGATAACGGTATCTGCATCATGGGGGTTTTCTGCCTCATGGGCTGATTACTTAGTTAACTTTTTAGTTTGCTAACCAGAATAGGGTCAGGAATAGGGGGATCGATTCAGAACCTATAGGAATACATCACAACCTGCTTGATGGGTGGACTGGAAAATAAAATGCATACCGCTGCTCTGTATTCACGAATGTGGTCTTTTTAAACCATATTGCTTTCGTTTTGTAGGGATATAAGCAATGGGCATTGAAGCAGGCCTTAACTTTTCATGCAAAAGCACTCAGTGATTTCTGAATAATAAGTGCAAAAGCGTTAAGGTAACCATGTTGTTCCTGTTTACATTTCACATGCTTTAACCCGTTGACCGCGGCTGGAATTCTGCCGCGGTGCGGGTGATTTATGACTGGGCGTGGTCAGGACAGCCCCCGGCCGTCCTCCGCACACGCCCACCGTGCCGTCGGACGGCCAGGGGCCATCCGACGCATGCAAAGGGTTAATTAATCTTACATTCCTTATGAGTGTTTGCTTGTTCCAGAATGTTGTCACTGTTTTTAGGCAGCATATTGCTCTGGTCTAGTGCGTAATTTGAATTGAGTCGCCTCCAGGTGTTTGTAGCGGGGCGCAATTGGGTTGTAGTTGAAGGCAGTGCGAGTTTCTCTCAATGGGGTAGTATGGTGTTCAGTGGGGGAGAAGATGTGGCACTATGGTCAGAGCTGCCGAATTTGGAACGGGGGAACCAGGTTCAGCCTTCATGACCAGTCCACCAGACCACTCTACTGAGAGAGCACATTTCCACGCTAGACCTTGAAAGGACCCGCAAGACATTAGAAGGCCTGATGTCTAAGCACCAGCAGGTGAACCCTAGCAGTGGCAAGTGTTAGTTAACCTTGAATGCCTGTCTACCATAACCCCTATTGAAGCTCACCACAAGTCTTTTGGGCAGGCCTACGAAGTAGCAAACCCTAGAGCAAGTGTGACTCTGTCATTGAGGTCACAGGACCCTTGAGCAGGGAGGCTCTAGGGCAGTGCAAACGGTGAGATCGCACTGAGCGCTGACTTTGGGTCATGTTTGTGAGTATATTATGTTTCTAAAAGCACTTGCTGCCTCCTTCCTGGCCTCCAGCAAATTTCGGCAACAATAAAACCGGCATGCAACTCCGGTGATTAATGTTCTTCCTAGAGAGAGATGGAGGTTTGTCAAGTGGAAGTTTTGACTTGTGGAAAGGTAGTGCAGAGGGTTAATGTGCTTGCTGCAAAGAACATGTACCATGCAGATAACTAAGTCCACATAATATAAATAGGCCAGTGGGTTACTGCTTTTGCCAGAGAGATACTATTGTTACTTGCAGTTTATAAGTCAAAATCCTAACATAGAACAATGAGCTATTAACTGTCAACTAAAAGCTGCATGCCAACTGCAAGGTATAAATTACATCGTTATGGTTTTTTCCCCAGTCTTTGATTAACATAATGTTGCAAAAAGGGTTCATTTGAACAGAAATCAATTCTGATTATTAAAGAGAACCCCCAACCATGGTATTACGTACTAAATTCAGAGTTTGTTTTTCTCCAGATCAATCACTATTAAACTATACTGCCTACTAGTATGATTGTCATGTGACTCCTAGTTCTTTGTCTTATGTAACATTACCTATTGTGATTTACACAGGTATGATTGATTGTCTCTGTGTAATGTGTGATATAAAGTTCTCTGACACTCTAAACTGGTATCAGTGGTGCTGTTAATCAAATTAAATGCATCTGAGAGCGAGTGTAGTTATGGAGACTTGAGGGGCACTGTTAATGGGTGATAGTGAGGGAATCTGTGGCAGAGCAAGTCATTGGGGGCACCAACTTTGTCGCACAGGGCTCCACCAGCGCTAAAGCTGGCCACTTCTCCTTCCTACAGTTCTAATACCAAATCAAAAACGTTGATTTGATAACCCCTTGAATCTGTAGCATACCTTCAAGTCAATGTATGATTTAGCAGTGGTCTCGGTTGTTCTAAGCCTTTTTTTGTTTATGTACAATCTTTATTTGTTTGCAATGGTGCCTTGTAATTTTGTACTATATGTGTTGTGTTTTTGCACTTAACATAATTCTGGCGAGTAAAGAGCACGCACACAAAAAAGATTGTTCTATGTCTCTTAGCATGGGAGTGTGGGATTCTGGTGAGAGGACTTACGTTAAAACAAATTACGAAGTATTAATGTTGTCCTAAGATAGCACAATAATGGCACAGAAAGGGAGCCTTTTGAAATGTGCAATTATATCCATGGTGTGAGAGGTTTTCTCTTGTGTAATTTTATATTTTGAATGATTCCGCCCCTCATTACCTCAACAGGATCTCCCACCTTTATGAGGCAGAACTGGAAAGTGTATCATGCACTCATCTGGAAACAATCAGTTAATGAGGAGTAAATAATATACATCTTTGTGAGACCTCCACCTAGCTTTTCCATCTAATGAGACAAATGTAATCCATTTAACAGTTTTAAAATATATGGACTTATTTCATTTGTATACTTAGCTTTTCGTCCATGTTACTGATATCCACGTTAGGTCTCTTTAGTGATGCCAAATAAGATCAATAGTCCTGCGATGTCACTTTCTGTGATGTCACTTCTTGTGATGTTACCAAGGGCGGGACCTCCACTAGGGCGGAGGAGCGTCGCCTCACTACTTTCTCGCAAAAGCAGAAACGCAGAATGCTAAAACAACCGTTTTATGTTTCTACTTCTAGCACTGCGAGAAAGCAGAAGTGTTTGGTTGGGGGGGCGGGTCTGCTTTAGGGCAGGGGAGGAGTGGCTTGCCAACTGCTAAGGGCGCTGACTGTTCAACCAAACCAGTCATGCGCACTCTGGCCTTTCTCTATGTAGGCTGCAATGCAGCCTACATGGAGAAAATGGCCTCCCCATCGGCGCCTGGTTGGTCGGCGTCCTGATCAATCACAACACTACCATTGCAGCATTGTGATTGGCTTAGGGGAGGAGAGGTGAGGCTGCCTGCTTACTGTTCCCCTCCTCCCGAACTCCCGCGAGACCCTCCACCCGCGAGTCATGCCGGCTGCGACTGGAAGTTACATGCAAATTAGAGGGGCCTCACATCTTCCCTTTCGCCCGGGGCCCCAGGAGTTCTAGGACCGGTCCTGGCTGGAGGAGACCATCAGGTACATTTTGTTTTCTTTGTTTTTGTTTTTTCCGACCCCCCCCCCCCCCCCCCCCCCCCCACACTATTGCCCACCACCCTTCACTACCAGCTGCGACTGCATGACATACAGCTTATAATTGCAAGTCAGTGTGTGGTGTTGATGTATTTACTTTGCTGACACAATAACATTTTAATTCCTGCCTTATGAATTTTTGGGTGAGGAAATGTTTGCTGTTTGGATGCCTTAGGCTGTGTTAAACGATGCTAGTCATTAAACTGCCTTGCAGGGTCATGTGTTTTATTTTGCTGTCACCATAACATGTTCCATTTACAGATTTTTTGTTCACAAAGCAAAGATGCACATATTCCTAGGCTTTTTCACGATGCAACAAAAAATGTCTCTTTATCAAAAGTATTTATGTTTGTTCTAGGACAGCTACGGCCAACATATAAGTTGCTCAGTCATTACTAACAGTGCCATTTTCTTCATTAAGCCCTATAAAGACACACTGATTACCAGGCAGTGAACCTCTGACGTCTCCGTGTAGGCACCAGTTTCCCTGACCCCCTAACAGGAGATGGCAGCTTAATCTTGGCCAGCGAGACCTCCGAATTCTCTTTGAATGTTGCCAGGGACGATGATGCAACCAGAGAGAATATATGACCCGCTCTCATGTCATTTTCTAATCGTCTTCTCGCAAGTACAAGGCCGAGAGTTCTGAGAGCATCCAAATGCCTGTGTTTGCACTACAGGCTGACATGGAGCCCAGAGAGAGGCGCGCGCCGCCATCTAATTAATCGGAGTTACTCTTTCTTCCGCGCGCAGCCGTTTTATGAGATTTTCCTCCGCTCCCGTAATATATATATATCGAGCTGCTTATCGAATTTCGAACTCAGTGGCGCAATATTAATGCACTCTCTGTGTGCAGCCGAGTACACAATATCGCTCTTCCTTGACAACCACATTCAGTGCGGCGGGTAACCTGCTGCTTGACAGATTTTTTTTCCGCCCTCTCTTCGAATTGAAAAATAGGTCTTCTTCGGTTTTGTCGAAACGCAGCCACCGTTAAATAACAATAACGCGTGAGAAGGGCCAGGCAGCGTGCAATGATGGGGGCTTTATTCTTTCTTATCATCTCTGGGCTGCATGGGCGGCGAGTTGTGTGTCAGAAAAAAGAATAAATAACATTTTGCATGGGGGACTCTAATAAGGAAGCATCTTTTCAGAAAACGCTCCATAATTATCATGTTAGAAGGTCCTGAACGTAGAACTGTAGCATCCCTCTGATTACACAACGTGTGCCTCACACACCCCATAATGATGCTCTGTGGCCACGATCGTTCTAAGTTGAGGACGAATCCGATTCATGGACAAATGAGAGTTAGCGCCCAAATCGAAATTCCGAGGTTTGAGGTCTTTTCGGAACATCCATAATTTTCCTCAGATTCATTTCCCCCAAAAAGACGTGAAATCAGAAAAAGACAAGCCGTGCGTTAATATTGTGCACAAACGTTAATACAGGATGTTAAGCCCCATTTCCACTTCCGACAGACAGACTGCACCTGGTATATCTACCTTACGTAATTGAATTCTATGGCAGGACGGAGGCTCCGATTATGCTTTCTCTATTTCTTTACTGAAAAAACACAGCAGCCAATCAGCACACAGTAAAGAAAGTAAAGACTACAATACCCATGAGGCATAACAGTATAAATAGGGTCACAGAGGTCACAACTTCCTCTTTCTTTGCTGCTTCGCAGCCAGTTAAGTGCATTTGTTCTTATTACTTATACTTACTTTGGCGCTGTTGTTATTGCCTTGTTGTACGCTGTGTGCGCTTGTTGTTTAAACTTTTGCCGCTTGTTCAGCGTGGCTCTCTGGGCTTCGTACACCGCGCCTGCTCTGCTGTGTTCGGCTCTGCCGCATGTGGATTTAATTGCTTTTCGGCTTTTCATTGCCGCGGTGAGTGGGAGCGTGTGTGGCACCTCCTTGGTACGACTCGCTGTGTCTGCGTCTCTATTATTGTGGAGTGGGAGATTTTGGAGCTGGAGGGTAGCGCGTGTGAATCGCGCGTCTCTCCCATCGGCAGGTTGTTGTTCGCGCATGCACGACAACGTTTGTTTACTTTCCTTTGACGGCGCGCATTCTATTAGCGCTCGCCTCAGGAAGAGATAGCCAGGTATTTTAACCACACCGTGCCCTTACCTGTCGCTTGAGCTCCTCTACGCCCTTTCCAGAATTAATTACAAGGGTTGTATACATTTGTGCATAGGCTCTGCCTAGAGTGGCAAGACTGTTTTTTCAGGTGCAAGCCCTCCCTCCACATTTTATCTACCTTTGCTGACAGGCTTCGTGCCTGCATTCTCGGCTTGCATTAGGGGTTCCACTCCCCCAAATTCGGCTTTGGCCACTTAATTGATATACTTACCTGTGGGCACTTCTGGACTGACTTTGTCGCCATGGCTGATTATTATGACGAAGAGCGGTATGATTATTATGATGAGGAGGAGCCCTCTGCATCCATGGATGACTTCATGGGTCAGGTGTTATTCCAAGCGATTGCGCCTTTGAAGCGGCATTTGTCTGAGTATGCTGCGCAACAAGGTTGGCTGCTTCCTTCCTCTGGGCACAGTAAGAAGTCGCCCAAAAACCCCAATCGTTCAGATTTTGCCAAGTTGGCGAAGACCTTATCTTCTACACCTGCAGCTAGGAAACATCCTGCCCATGCTCGTACTACTCCCTCTTCTGACTCGGACGACGGATCTTCTTCCTCCACTACTTCCACAGAGCCTGCAAAGCCGCCTCCTTCCAAGAAGGCTAGAAAGGAACATTATGTAGATGCTCCATCCACGCCACAGGTTCTTACATTTGGTCCTTCGGATATTATACATCCGAACTCTTCCTCGTGGCTGCCCTCTTCGGAAGTAGCTGACTACGTCCAAACCCACATTCGCACCCCTTTTGAGAAAGATGTGCGGGCGCGTTTGCGCTCTGAGTGTCCTCGCCCGGACCTTGCCAACAAGCTTGCAGTCACTCCTGAGGTGGATCCTACCATGATCACCTATATGAAAAAGTATTCCAAGGATCCCACTAAAGGTTTGGATCGTTCTTGGCGCTCTTGTCAAGATAAGCTCTTGGATGTGTTGGGGCCTCGCACAAAAATTCTCGACATGGGTTACCGTGCCAAAGAGTCTGGAGCTCTGATTGACCCAGATGAACTTGTGGGGTGGTCCCAACGGGCAGTTTGCATCCTGGGGAATGCAAACTGCGCTTTGTCTTCGGAGCGTCGTCGCTCTATTCTGATGAAGCTAGACCCCAGGCTAACTGATTTGGCTTCTTCAGAATCGGGATCCCAAGCTCAGGGTTTGTTTTTTGGGGCTCCTTTTCTTAAGGAATTGACCAAGTTTGTTTCAACCTTCAGTGGGTTGGATAAAGCCCAAGCCAACTTACGTAGAGCTTTTCGCCCACTTTTTGGCAGGGCCGGACGAAGGGGGCGTTCGTCCGGCCGTGGATCGGATCAGGCCTCGCAGCGCGGCAACAAGTCCCAGATAGGAAATCAGAATTTCTCCACCAACAAGTCCAATTTCTATCCCTCCAAAAAGGGCAGAGGACAGTACGGCAAGGGTGGTTACAACGGTAGCCAAGGAGGACGACAGGATTCTGCCTCAGGTGAGCCTAATTGTCGCTTCCAATGGGGTGTTGGGGGAAGAGTGCAGTTTTTTCTCCACAATTGGCGTTTGATCTCAAACGATGCCTGGTTGCTGGAGACGGTGCAAGGGTACAGGATAGAGTTCTACACTCACGCTCACCAGCATCTTCGGCCTCAGCCTCTTGTTTTTTCCCAACACGATCAGGAGGTTATCTCCGCGGAGATCGCTTCCCTTCTGACCAAGGGAGCCATCGTGTCCGCGATTCCTCATCCCCGTGGCTTCGTCAGCAATATTTTTCTCATCGAGAAAAAAGGAGGAGGGTCTTGTTTGGTCCTCAGTTTACGGGACTTCAACGGCGGGGTAGTTTACCGCCATTTCAAGATGGAAGGCATCCATCTTCTCAGAGATCTGCTTCAGGAGGGCGACTGGATGGTTCGTCTGGACCTAAAGGATGCCTATCTCTCTGTGCCAATTTATGCCCCTCATCAACATTACCTTCAGTTTCAATGGCTCAGGAGATGGTACGAGTACAAGGCCCCTCCTTTTGGCCTTTCTTCGGTTCCGTGGTGTTTCACGAAGCTTTTTAGTCCTGTGGTGGAGTCTCTAAGGTCGCGCGGAGTTCGACTGATTGTCTATTTAGACGATATCCTCCTCTTGGCGCAATGTCCTCTTCTTCTTCGTACTCATCTACAATGGTCCATAGATCTTTTACAATCTTTGGGTTTCCTGGTGAATCCTCTGAAATCCGACTTAACTCCATCTCAATCGATGGATTTCCTGGGCTTTCGGATAGATTCTGTCTCCTGCCTTCTCCTCCTGCACAGTCAGAAGATCAGGTCCATCAAGAGGGACTTGCGACTGCTTCTGGCCAAACAGACAGTTTCCTTACGCTCGGTGGCTCGGATTGTGGGCCTTCTGTCCTCTTCGATCCAGGCGATCTTTCCGGGTCCTCTGCATTATCGTGCGCTTCAGCGTCTAAAGATCAGACACCTCCAAAAGGGTCTGCGGTATTCCGATCTTGTTCCCCTTTTAGAGGATGACCGCACGGAAATGTTGTGGTGGCTGGACCACATGGAGTCCTGGAATGGCCGGGCCCTGTTCGGGAAGACTCCCGATGTTGTGATCAAGTCTGATGCCAGCCTTTTGGGTTGGGGGCCCGATGCGGGTCGGTGGCGACGGGGGGCTGTTGGTCACTGGAGGAACTGTCCTTGCACATCAATTGCCTGGAACTTCTGGCGGGTTCTTACGCGATCCGGTGTCTGTCTCCTCAGCAGGCGAATTGTTGCATTCTTTTCAGGATGGACAATATCTCTGCAGTTCGTTATGTGAACAAACTGGGGGGTACCAAGTCCAGGCTTCTGTCGGAGATTGCAAAGGACTTTTGGCACCTGTGTCTGCAACGCAGGATCACAGTTATTGCAGAATACCTGCCGGGCTCCTGCAATCAAATTGCGGACTGGAATTCTCGCCATCTCCGCGACTTCAGCGATTGGAGGCTTCATCCTCGGGTCTTTCGGAGGTTATCTCTCATTTGGGGGACTTGTCATCTCGACCTGTTTGCCTCCCGTCTCAACGCCCAGCTTCCCCAATTCTACAGTTGGCACCCGGATCCGGAGGCCGTGGCCATGGACGCGTTTCTCCAGCCTTGGCCTCCTCTCCTATGCTATGCGTTTCCTCCGTTCCTAATGATTCCCCGGGTTCTGGCCCGAGCACGTCAGTTCTCTTCGGAACTCGTTCTGATCACTCCTCTCTGGAGGGCTCACGCATGGTTTCCGATGCTTCTGGAGATGAGCTGCTCGACGCCGCTCCTTCTTCCACACATGTGGAACCTGCTTTTGGATCCTCTTCGCGACCCTCATCCCCTGGTGCTGTCAGGGCAGCTCCTGCTGGTGGCCTGGAGGATTTTGGGGGACGCTGGCAAGTCCCAGGATTATCGGGAGACGCTACCCGATTTATCAACGAAGCTTGGGCCCCCAACACACGCAAGCGTTATGCGTCAAGTTGGAAACGCTGGTGTGATTGGTGATCACAACGGTCGGTGGATCCCGTTTCAGCGGATCTTGCTTTGATTAGCAACTTTTTGGCCTCTGTGGCATCTTCTGGTCTGGCTTACAGAACGGTTAACAACTATCGTTCTGCCATTTCGGCAGGTCATATTCCTATTGATGGCAAACCAGCGGGAGAACATCCCTTGATTTCTAAATTGCTGAGAGGCATTCGGATGGTAAAACCTCCTTGCCCCAAGTATGTTGCCCTGTGGGATGTGTCTGTTGTTCTGCGTTTCATTTCTTCTTGGCCTTCCAATTCTTTATTGACCCGTAAACAACTTACGGCCAAGCTGACTATGCTTTTGTGTTTGGTCTCCTGCAAGCGGGTTTCTGATGTGCGGGCTTTGGACCTCGCCGGTCGCACTTTCTCACCTGAGGGTGTCACTTTTGTTATCTCTAAACGGACGAAATGTAACACCTCCTCCGTTTCTTATCCTTCTTTTCCTCACAATCCTCAATTGTGTGTGGTCCAGTGTATCAAGGATTACGAGGTAAGCACTGCATCTTATCGACATGATTTGCAAGGTCAGCTCCTTATTGCTTTGCAGAAGCCTTTCAAACCTGTTACTCCTGCTACGCTAGCGCGTTGATTACGTTGGCTCATGCAAGAAGCGGGCATTGATACTTCCTTGTTTGGTGCTCATTCCGCAAGAGGAGCTATGGCTTCCAAAGCTTTTGCTGTGGGTGCCAGTCTTCATGACATCATGAGGGCCGCAGATTGGTCTTCTGAATCTGTGTTCAAGACGTTTTACTTTAAACCAATTGTTGATGTTGCATCTGTAGTGGTGGCTAGGCATTGAACAAGCATAATCGGAGCCTCCGTCCTGCCATAGAATTAAAAATTTGCTAACATTCGTGACAAGAATTTTCAATTCTATTAAGGACAGGAGGTGAGGATTATCCCACCCTTGTTTTTTCTGATTGATACTTGCATTGTTCTAATCAGTTATGATATACCTGGTTGTTTCTGTCTATCTTATGCAATGTTTTTTTTATGCAATGTATCCCGCCCTATCATGGTTATCTTCTTTATTGAGCTATGGGTGTCGGTATTACGACTATGTTTTGCTATTTTCAGGTTCCGGCGTCTCCAGTTGCTGCTTTGGTTCCTCCCTCTGGTCCTCGGATTTGCCTTTCTACTTGACCTATGGATGGCCTGCGGCCAGATGTTCTTCATGGATCCTTGGTTTTTTTTCTTCTACAATTTTGACTTTCATTATTTAACTGTTATGGACAAAGAAAGAGGAAGTTGTGACCTCTGTGACCCTATTTATACTGTTATGCCTCATGGGTATTGTAGTCTTTACTTTCTTTACTGGGTGCTGATTGGCTGCTGTGTTTTTTCAGTAAAGAAATAGAGAAAGCATAATCCTCGCCTCCTGTCCTTAATAGAATTGAAAATTCTTGGCACAAATGTTAGCAAATTTTTAATTACTAATTATTCACTAGGCACAGTGAATAACAGGGCTTTAAGAATGAGTCTTATTAGGCCTCATTCTAAAATTCGTGATAATCTTGATTGAGGTGCAAACTGCACCATTAGTGCAGAAATATTGCCCATTCACCACAGAAATTGCAACAGGTAAACCTGGCCGAATTTGTAGAGGTAAAATACTATGTATTCTGAGCTTTACAGTTCAGTTTGTAGAATGAATGACGCTACAGTGCCACATTATCTCCCATTCTGAGGTCCATATATTGGAATGGGGGATAATAAAACACCCAGTAAATACCGCCTTCCACGGGATCGGTATTTACCACGTGCAATTTTATCTCCCCAAAAAATAAGCACCCCTGAAAAGGGTCTTAGAGCCAATGTGATGTGCTCTATAAAAGGTACATAATGTATGCAAGTGAAGACCACCTGCACATGCAAATTAATACCATGGAATGAAAATTTTTCAAGCTACATATTAAATATATTTTCCGAAGGGACCCCAGGAGAGGCCCGTGCAGGTAAGAGCGGTGGGGCGGCGGGGGGACTCGACAGATGACGATGAGGGAAAATTCATTATTGAATTAATTTCCCCACATTGTCTGTAGAGACCCCCCACCCGCCCCACCGCTTTTACCTTCAAGGGCCGATCCTGCCAGTTATATGCAAGTGTTGTCAGAAACAGACGTGCCGGGTATGAGAAAATGAGAATGTAATATTGGTACCTCATACCTTGTGAACCTGGCTTAGCAATGGCAGTTCGGACTGGATAGTTACCATTGGAGCGGGACCAAAACTGATTTGCACACGGCTGGGTCTAATCTGATCTGTCATTGTGGGCAAAAGATCGATGGGTTGCATTCTTTCCATCACCTTTTGTGTGCTTAATGTAACGCCCTAAGTGGCCATGGGTTTGTCCGGACTTGGGTGCCTTGTTCAATGCGCAACAGGAACCAAGCTACACCTGACTGAAGAGGCCCAATCAGGCTGACTTGGTTTGGACTTGACAATTCGTATTGGAGGAGGACCAAGACTGATTTGCATGTGGCTGAGTCTAGTCTGAGGTTGTATGGTGGGACACTGGAATGCTAACTGAGCAATTGCCAGCGGTCAAAGTTATTGTTAGCATTCTCTCATCACCTTTTGTGTGTTTGTTGTAACACCCTAAGGGGCCAAGGCTATGCCCATACGTGGGTCCATTGCTCACTGTGTCACTGGAACTAAGCTACACTCAACTGAAGAGGCTCAATCGGTCCAAAACTGGTCTTGCCTTGCTAGTATTTCCTGTAAGAATGGACCTAGCTTGGCAGTTCAGGCTGGACAGTTCCTATTGGTGCAGGACCAAAGCTGCCATACATATGAATGGGTCTAATCTGAGTCGGCATGGTGAGCAAAAAAACAATGGGTTGGAATGCAACCCAGATTGATTGCTTTTGTGAGTTTAATGTAACACACTAAATGGCCAAGGGTAACCCCAGACATTGATCCCTTGCTCATTGTGCCACTCAAACCAAGCTACACCTGACTGAAGAGGCTAAATCAGGCTGAAATCCACATTTAATTGCTTGTGCTCCCACTCAAAGAGGACCTAGCTTGGCAGCTCAGTCTGGACAGTTCCTATTGGAGCAGGACAAAGACTGATCTGCATATGGCTGAGTCTCATCTGAGATAGCATCATGGACAAAAGAACAGGGGGTTGGGATGCTACCCGAGCGATTGCTGGTTGTTAGACTTATTGTATGCATTCCTTCCGTCACTTTTGTGTGTTTGATGTAACGCTGTCAGTAGCCAAGGGTATGCCTGGATGTGGGTCCCTTGCTTACTGTGCCACGGGAATCAAACTACCCCAGATTGAAGAGGCCCTATCAGGCCAAATCCGATCCTAGATTGCTTGTGTTCCAGTTCAGAGAGGACCTGTCTTAGCAATTCCAACAGTTCTTACAGGAGCAGGACCAAGACTGATCTACATATAGCTGGGCCTAATCTGAGTTGGCAAGGTGGGCAAAAGAACGAAGGATTGGAATGCTTCTCTGAGCGATTGCCAGTGATTAGACTTATTACAAGCATTCCTCTCATCACCTTTTAAGACATTGATGCCTTGTATCGCCAAAGAATGAGTATTGAAAGAAAAGTCCTCCCACTATACAAAGTACATTAGAAATCCACCTTGACAGGAAATGCACTCTTTCTTGAATAGCATGGTTTCCAATTAGTTTAAAATCTTCGGAGGAAGGAGAGTGAAGAGTTAGTGAAAAATGGTTTGTACATTTATTGCAGGAAATCCTGCTGTAGTTAGCCCAGAGATGACCAGGCCTTGTTTACAGTGACAAACAGCACTTTGTTGTTACTCAACCTTTTACTTGTTGTAGTTCTACTTTGTTGTTTCTGCCACAGTACTTAATTTGTGCTGGCGGATGCCTGTAGGTGCTCACCAGCACTTGTTTCAGGGGATCGGACTCTTTGACACTTCCTGTATTGTCTCACGCCCCCATCTTGGTCTGCAGAGCCGCAAGAGGCAGCAGACAGCTAGTCCCTCTTTTATTTCTACTAAAGTCATGGACGCAGAAGAAGGGTCATCAATAGAGTGACCATTCACCTTTCAATGTTTAGGCAACCCTTCTATTTCTACAAGCCATGGTGGAAATAAAAGACGGACTGAATTGACACTCCCAGATAGTGTGCATCCTGAGCCAACAAGCCGGTAGGTATCAGCGGGGCCGCAGCTACTAATCACAGACTGAGGAAGGTAAGGCCAGCCTGCCTAATTATGAGGACCAGCACTTGCTTTATTACGAATTAAAGACTGCTGCTAAATTAAATCTTTTGAGTTTGTAGGTTAATAAGGTAAGAGTAACAACAGCCACAGCAGTAATTTAGTTTTCCTACTTTGAAGTGGAGTTCTTTGTGCTCAGTGTACTATCTGACATGTATGATGTACGTGATTGTTGGTGGGATGGCGTGGGTAACACGGGGTCCCTTATAGATCCTGAAATAGTTATTCTATCCGTGTGCAACACGTGCTTCCCTGTGTGTTTCTAACTCGCAGCAGTCAAGACGTTATGCTAGCACGTTGTGTGAATCTCACCATTCCTATGTTGACACTTTGGTGCTGAAAGGCGAAAAACGGGCGAAGATATCTCACTTTCTCAGGAATGTGGCTGCAAATAGGTTGACCAAACCACTTGAAAATTACCTGGTGGTACTAATGTGTGTCTAAATAAGGTGATTTCTTCTCCGTGTGCCAAATTTCCAACTTTACATTATTGTTCATCCACTTTTCCAAGTCAAGTCTTATATCCATTCTATGCAAGAAGAGCAAATGCATTATTGCAAATCATAAGTGCCCAGTGTGCTGCATCAACAGTTATCCACACCATATTATTTAAGTGTAAAGAATTCTGAGGTTTATTTACATTTTTTACTGGCAGCTGAATTATGCAGGTCACAGACTCTGTTCCAGTAAACTTTATTTTCATCACTCCATTTTCTTCTGGGGTGTGTAACGTTGTTACTGTTAGCATCGGTTCTTTACAACTGTTTTGAGTTTATTCTGAACAAATGGCCCTCCAATAAAATATGCTCATTTCCTAGATCTTGGTGATTTTAAACAGTTTCATTTTGAAATCATATTTACTTCCCAGTGACTGTGGTAAATGTATTGATCAATGTATGGAGATGGCCTACTGGAGCCCCTGCTCTCAATTTTTTTACTCTCATCCAAACACCATTCTTTCAGGCACACCTGGCAATACACTGAAATTGCTTCATGTAAAACCAGGGAGCAACTCAACGTCCTCAGTGCTGCTCAACAATCGAACATTGACAGTCCACCTGAAATAGCAGTTACATCCGGAGCTTCTTCTCAGCTGCAGCTTCCCTTCTAAAGGCCTGATTACGAGTTTGGCGGTCCTCCTCCCACATAACCAAACCAGTGTACACACCTCCTATCAGATGACTTTTTCAGTCACTGTTGTTGGTTCTTTGGTGTTCCCACTGCAGTGCCTATGAAATAGCCACCGTAATGGGAACGTCAAAGGCAGTATCTGCACTGGTGCAGTCCATGCTGTGCAGGTACTGGAGTGCATGCACACAGGGGGGCACAATATGGCGAACACTTTTACTTCATGGGCCAGAGGCAACAGCGGACCCTGTAGGGCCGCCTTTGTTTGCTCTTCACCATGGTTTTCATGGAGTAGGAACCTTGGCAGGAGGAAACTCGTAATATGCTGGGCCGGACTGCTGCGGTTTGGCCAAGCATATTGCGGCCTCAATACTGCCATGCCACTCCAGGGATCTCTGATCCCTGGCTGTTGTGGGGGTGCAATGGCAGTCTGACTGGCCAAGCCTTAATAGGGCAGTCTGACTGCTGGTGCAGTGGTGGCTGGACTGCCACCGCTGCGCCACGGCAGGTCTGGCCATCCTCGGAGCGCCAAACTTGTAATCAGGTCCTAAGGAAAGGAGGTTGATACACTGAAACACATCTGAGGTTTTATGAACCCGGAACCTCTCTCATAGTGAAATCATAGATGAATCCAAGGCTTTCTGCACAAAGTTTTGTGTCATCACTGCCTGTAAAATCTGTATCTCCTGGCCTCTGTTCTATATTGGCTTCTATTCCTGACACCTATTTCTTCAGTCTTCTTGTCACAATTGCCTCAAACTCTCCTCTCTGCAGCAGGAACATTCTATTGATGACATCACAGGTGCTTTTGCACTGAATGACTTATAGACCTTAGCGAAATTGTCTTCATGCCGAAATAATCTCACCCAATTTCTAGAATTTCTAATTGTGCTTGCTATGCGAAATGCTCAAAATTATACCCTTATCCCACATCATGTAATTTTTATTCCGTTTGTGTGTTTTTTTCCATTTTGCTATTAAGTGGGAGAAATGCGTCCTTGCATTCATTAAAAAATTTAGCTCAAAAAGCTAGATCAACATTGTATATAATTTTGCATTTTTTAAAGCATATTCTTTCATTTATGCCAAGGAAATTATCCGAATTGCGCACAGGCCTATAACACTCTTCATCACAACAGTACTCAATAAGACTTCTGAAGTACAAATGTCCAACACATTGAGAAACCCTAAGACATGTAATGATAATGTTACCCCGATGTGCAGCAAACACATTATTAAAGACTGTTTTCCTTAAGCAGTCATCCGAGTTGCTGCCAATTACAGTGCTGATCGCTGAAACGAAGACTCCTGGCTCCTATCTCTACACTCCTGTTGCCACTCTATGATCTAGGTAACAGCTGATCTGCTTCTCTGCCTGTTATTGTGGGTGCTTGAACACTTTCCTGTCTCCTAAGGAATTTCTTTGCAACAACAAAAGGATAAGATATGAAGGCCCATCCTGGAAAGGTTCGCCTGTTTGCACCTGGGAGGAGGGACAGTGACACACACATTTAAATGCGGGCTTAATTTCGACTATTCTGGTTCACTGAAGGAATCTACTATTCTATTTTATTCGTCTGTGTGAGTAAGTATATTGCAGGGTTGAAGTATAAGAGAAAATAAAAGCTCAAATTACTATCATTAAGCTTCCATAACTCCCAAATACCGATATTCACAAACAGAGATGAATCACAGGGCTCTCCGAGGAACAGCTTGGCTCTCATTCTGTTAGCTTTGCCACACTTTGAGGTTTTACCCTATTAGAGGTGCAGGTATCGACAAAGTGTATACTAGCATGGGCGCAGGGAACCCTACATTTTAACACCCCAAAGTTTCTTTTAATAACTCGCCCACAGGTTGATGAATCAGAGTGTTAAACTTCAAATTCATGAGGCAATGGGTCCCCGAGATAGGTTACCCCATACAGTCAATAAAGTAAGGGTCAACTCAGTGATTAAGTTCTAGATCAGGAATAAAATGTAAATTATTTATTAAAGGAATTCAAAAGATATCTCACTTTCTCAGGAATGTGGCTGCAAATAGGTTGACCTAACCATTAAAAAAATTCCCTGGTGGTATAAATGTGTCTAAATAAGGCCATTTCTTCTCAGGGTGCCACTTTCCCAACTTTTCATTATTGTTCCTCCACTTTGCCAAGTCAAGTCTTTTTTCCATTTATGATCTCTGTTGAAAAGTTTCAGCACTCCGTCCATCATCTTGTTGTGTTTGCTATGTTTGCCCTAAGTGGCTAAGGGTATGCCCAGACGTGGGTCCCGTGCTGCCTGTGCCACTGGATTCAAGCTAGCCTGGCTGATGAGGTGAGATGCCCGAAAACCGGTCCCTGGATGTTTGTTTCCGATCCAGAGAAGACACTGGCAGTTTGGACCGGGCTGTTCCCATGAGAAACAGGGTCAAGACTGATTTGCATATGGCTGGGTCCAAACTGGGGTGGCATAGTGATCAAAAGAACGATGGAGTAAATCTAGATCTCTTGCCTGAGGGTGAGTGGTTGAACGATTTCAGCACTCGGTACACCTTGGTGTGTTGGCTTGCAGAACAGGACATTACAGAATAATGAGGAAATCAGTAACATTTCTAAGACCCGTGTTAGCAGCAAAATCAATAGAGAAACTGAGAACATCCTTGTGGCATCAGGAAGTCTTCAGGTTCAACCGCAAAATCAGGTGTTTATATAGGAAATCATTTATAGACCAGTGCTAATTCATCATGATGTGAGAAATACATTCTTGGCAAATCAGAATATACTTTTCTGAAACATAATTTTGCCTTAGCACCTAAACAGTATCTCACTTCATAAATATTAATTTAGCCCTCTCTATGCTAATGTCATCAGAAGATGGCAGGACAAATTAGTTACAACATCAACAGCAAACTATTATGAATGAAAAGAGTACAGTAAACTAGCAGAAGGCCCTTGAGAAAAGAAACATTATTGGGACCACACTGGAAAGTTTTAATCGAGAACAGCAAGATCAATGTCAATGGAAATAAACAAACATGACTCTAATTGGCTTATGTGCTGCAAACATTTTGAACTGGGTACATACTGAAGGAGGCATTTATTTTTATCAAGATAGTGTTTGGGCCTACATTGATACCGTGTTAACAATAGCCAGGAGAACACTTTTCTATATGTCATAAGACATTTGTTTTAAGTACAATAGAATCAGGGCACTTTGTATGTATAAATTCAAAGATAAATCCATATTCTGCAGGTAATTAACCATGCACAAAAATATATAATGCGCAAAAACTCTAACACTAGGTAGGTATAACATTACAAAAAAGTGGATTAGTGAGCAGCACTAAAAGGCTGAGGGATAAAATGTTAGAAATTCAGATAAAAATAGATTTATCCATTTCATAGGAAATGGGGCCTTATGGTGATGATATATTGTAAACCCACACCAAAGTTGACTGGGGACAAAATTGTTAAAAAGGTCCTCAAGGGTTGAGAGTGGTTGATGCATAATAGAGGACTTATACTCTGATGAGGAATTCTTGACTTTTGGGAAGATAGAACTAGATTTGGCATTGGGCGGGCCAGTTTCTATTTGACTCTATTCTGGTGAGGTACGTATGACTGATGTGGGATGTCTTCTTTGGTAGGCCACCTGAATTGCAGATGATGGTCGACCTGGAAATATTGGGACCAGTGGCGGCCTCTTTGCTAAGGCAGAGGAGCATCACCCCACTGCTTTTTTGAAGTGAAACTGATAATAACTTGTGTTATTATCATTTTATTTTCTCCTACGTACGCAGCTTTGCATGGGGGATCAGGGGAAGAGTGGTAGGGCAGCACCCTCCTAAGTGTGCAATGACCATTTGTCCGGCCGTCTCGGGCGGCCCAAAACAGTCTTGCTCACTTCGCATGTTCTCCATACAGGCTGCATTGTCGCCTATGTGGAAAGAATGCCCAGGCCTCCAGTCAGCGTTGGAATGCCGAAACACAGCACTCAGACCAATCACAATGCTGCTAAGGCACTGTTTTGATTGGCTGACTGGGAGCCTGGGTGTGCGTCCTGTGGCCGAGCGAGGAAGGACTACGGAGGAGAGATGCGGCGAGGAAGCGGCGAGAAGGTAAGTTTTTATTATATTTTATTATTTTCGGCCACCACTGGTTTTTACAGGAGGGCAGACAGGGTTTTAACCTAAATAAAATTTTCATTGATGAGGAAAAATGTATATCTTGAATTAAAATAGCATTATCCGAAAAAAAGATTAGCAATGCAAAAGTGTGCTCAACACACTTTCAACTCCTATATAAGATGCATCTTTGCTAGGAAAAGTTTACTTGGTGCGCTCTGGGAAATGCTCCACATGGACGATCTGGGGGAAATGGCTGGCCCCATGGTTAAGCTCCAGAATAAACGTTGTTTATTGGGCCTTCACCCTGAGCCCAGGTAGGGATATATTCAATTAAAAAAGATAGCTTTCACCTTGCTGGTGACTTACATGCATATTATGGTACACTGGGCCCATATTACCCACTACAGAAGAAAGACTCTGGGGAGTGGATGGTGAAAGAAGAGATATGCATGAAGACTGCGAAGACACAATAAATTGTTGGAAGACCTAAGAGACCGGCCGGATCTGTTGACTAAATTGAGTGGAGCAGATGGGGGCACCACCATCTCGTCCTGACTGCCTGTGCTGAATTATTCATTGTTTCTTGGGTTCCCCATGTGGTATGTGATGTGCCCACCCAGTTGTGGGAGTCATAGACGTCTGAAATTGTTAATGATTGACTATTATGTTCCCAGGCGCTGAAGTGTTCACTTTTCTCTGCAAATACTGTTTCTTGTCTTCCATGACAATATAATACAAGCATTGAAATTGCAATAGGTCTCGCCTTTGATTAAGTTAAAGCCGTTTGCTTTGCTAATGGTATTGTATAGCACAGCAAATGGCTTTAACTTAATGAAAGGTGAGACATTGCATTTTAAATGCTTGTTTGTATAGCGCTTTACACCGCCATAAGAACACTGACAGCGCTAAGGGGAACAAGCCATACGGGAATGAAAGGGGAGTCTTTTTGTCAGAGTTGCCGACTTTAGAAGTCGGGACACCTAGGTTCTAGTCTCAGCGTCGGTTCAACGGTCCGTGCTTCAGTAAAATCACTTAATATCAACGTGCCCAAAAGAATTGTTTTGAAACCCCTAGGGTGGGAGAATGAGCGGTAGTGTGGGTGAATGAGCGGTAGGGAGAATGAGCGATAGGGAGGGAGGATGAGAGGTAGGGTGGGTGAATGAGCAGTCAGGTTGGAGAATGAGCGGTAGGGTGGGAGAATGCACGCTAGGGTGGGAGAATGAGCGGTAGTGTGGGAAAATGAGTGGTAGGGTGTGAGAATGAGCTGTAGGGAGAATGAGCGATAGGGTGGGAGAATGCGCGATAGGGTGGGTGAATGAGCAGTCAGATTGGAGAATGAGCGGTAGGGAGAATGAGCGATAGGGTGTTAGAATGAGCAGTAGGGTGGGAGAATGAGCAGTAGGTTGGGAGAATGAGGTGTAGGGAGAATGAGCGTTAGGGTGTAAGAATAAGCTGTAGGGTGGGAGAAGGAGTGGTAGTGAGAATGAGTGGTAGGGTGGGAGAATTAAAGGTAGGGAGAATGAGTGGTAGGGTTGGAGAATTAACAATAGGGTGGGTGAATGAGCCGTAGGAATAATGAGGGTGGGAGAATGAGGGTGAGAGAATGAGCAGTAGGGAGAATGCACAGGAGGGTGGGAGAATGAGCGGCAGAGTGGGAGAATGAGCAGTAGGGAGGGAGAATGAGCAGTAGGGTGGGAGAATGAGAATTAGGGTGGGAGAATGAGCGGTAGGGTGGGTGAATGAGCAGGCAGGTTGGAGAATGAGCGGTGGAGAGAATGAGCGAAAGGGTGTTAGAATGAGCAGTATTTGGGAGAATGAGGTGTAGGGTGAATGAGCGATAGAGTGTGAAAATGAGCTGTAGGGTGGGAGAATGAGTGGTAGGGATAATGAGTGGTATGGTGGGAGAATTAAAGGTAGGGAGAATGAGTGGTAGGGTGGGAGAATTAACGATTGAGTGGGTGAATGAGCCGTAGGGAGAATGAGGGTGGGAGGATGAGGTTGAGAGAATGAGCAGTAGGGAGAATGAGCAGGAGGGTGGGACAAGGAGCGGTAGAGTGGGAGAATGAGCAGTAGGGAGGGAGAATGAGCAGTAGGGCAAAGGAATGAGAGTAGGGTGGGAGAATGAATGGTAGGGCGGGAGAATGAGCAGTAGGGGGAAGAATGAGGGGGTAGGAGAAACAGGGGTAGGGAGAATGAGTGGTAGGGTGGGAGAATAAGCGGTAGGGAGAATGAGCCGCAGGATGGGGGAATGAGGGTGGAAGAATGAGCTGTATGGTGGGAAAATTAGTGGTAAGGTGGAAGAATATGCGGTAGGGTGGGAGACTGGGGGTAGGGAAAATGAGTGGTAGGGCGAATGAGCGGGAGGGAGAATGAGCGATAGGTTGGGAGAATGAGGGTGGGAGAATGAGCAGTGAGGTGGGAGAATGAGCGGTAGGGTGGGACAATGAGTGGTAGGAAGAATGAGTGGTAGGGTGGGAGAATGATTGGTAGGGAGAATGAGTGGTGGGGGAGAATGAGCGATAGGGCGGGAGAATGAGCAGGACAGTGGGAGAATGAGCAGTAGGGTGGAAGATTGAGGGGTAGGAGAAACAGGGGTAGGGGGAATGAGTGGTAGGGCGGGAGAATGAGTGGTAGGGAGAATGAGCGGCAGGATGGGGGAATGAGGGTGGAAGAATGAGCTGTATGGTAGAAAATTTGGGGTAAGGTGGAAGAATATGCGGTAGGGTGGGAGAGTGGGGGTAGGGAAAATGAATGGTAGGGCAAATGAGCAGGATGGAGAATGAGCGATAGGGTGGGAGAAAGTGCAGTGAGGTGGGAGAATGAGCAGTAGGGTGGGAGAATGAACGGAAAGATGGGGGAATGACCGGTAGGGAGAATGAGCAGAAGAGAGAATTAGCGGTAGGGAGACTGAGCAATAGGGTGGGAGAATGAGCGGAAGGGAGAATGAGCTGTAGGGTGGGAGAATGAGCTGAAGGGAGAATGAGCTGTGGGTGGGAGAATGAGTGGAAGGGAGAATGAGCGGAAGGGAGAATGAGTGGTAGGGAGAATGAGCTGTAGGGTGGGAGAATGAGCGGTTGGGTGGCAGTGAAACTGGGTGAGAATGAGGTGAGAGGGAGATAGCAGAGATACAGTTTACCAAAGGAGAGTGGGAGGTAAGCAGAATATTGGAAGAGATAGCGTGAACTAATGAGAGACTGAGGTGGAACGAATACTAAGAGAAATGGAGGAGAGAGTAAAATTGTCAGAACACGTAGCAGAGGTGTGCAGGGAACATGGCAGAGGCAAGAGAACAAGAGACATACTTTTGAGTGTGAAGAGGAAACTCAAAGAAATGGATGAAACCAGAGGACATAAGGGGAGTTAAAAGGAGAACTAGGAGAGAGAGGAGAGCAGCATGAGGGAGTGAGGAAAAGTGGGAGAGAGATGAGAGCAGCATGGGGGTGTGAGGAAAACTGTGAGAGAGAGGAGAACAGGATGGGGAGTGAGAAAATATGTGAGAGAGAGGAGAAAAGGGCGGAGAAGCGAGGAAAACTGGGAGAGAGAGTAGAACAGGGCGGGGGACTGAGGGAAACTGGGAGAGAGAGAAGAGCAGCATGGGGAGTGGGGAAAACTGTGAGAGGGAGGAGAAAATGGTGGGGAAGCGAGAAAAATGGTGAGAGAGAGCAGAGTGGGGGGGAAACCATGAAAAACAGAAATAAGAGTGACAGAGGTAAAGGCCAGCAGCACCAGTGAGAGGGGGGCTTCAGTATATTGACGAGGAGCAGCAGTGCTGGAAGAAAGCTTGGCTGGGTGATGTGGGGAAAGCAGGAAACGTGATGAAAGAATCAGGCTAAAGATGGGCAGCAGACTCGGAAAGATGGGATGGAGAAAAGTGAAGGATAAAAACTACCAGTAAGAAGGGCCGTTGGTGCGGTGCATAAAAAGGATCTTTAACAGCACAGAGGCCCCACCTCTGCATGCCATGTCTGCTGTGCTTGCAGCCTCGTGACTGTGCCCTGGGACCCGCACGCCCGAGCACTCCTTGGCATATTTACAACAAATTCATCCTTGTAACTTATTTGTTTGATAATGCTAACAAGCACTGTCAAAGCCAAAAGTTCTGGCTTGTTTTAGGCGCCTCTTCGTAGTTGTGTTATTTATTTATTTAAGGAGTATTCTATAGCGCGAACATGACCCGGATGGGGTTCAGAGCGCTGTATAAAAAGCAGACACGTTAAATAGCATCACATGAAAACAATTTGCGGAGAGGCTGAAAGAGCTGCTCAGGGTGCTTGCAGTGTGAAGCGCGTGATGGTTGTCCACAGCTCTGTAAAGCGTCTGGTTTGTATGCTTTAAGCCATGAGGCTGGTGGGCGATTTATAAAACGATGTCAATAAAATGTCCAGCCTATCTGCCGCTCCAGGTATCAACATTGCATTGAGTAGCGAGAGGGAGTGAGGGGGGCTGGGGCAGACAGTGTAGGATGTATGTGCCTTCAGGCCCTGCTGCAGGGGGGTGGGGGAGCGCAGAGCGATTTATCCCCCCAGGCTGGGGTTCAAGGGAGGTGAGGAGGGAGGGATCCGGAGATGGAAGCGACAGGTGGAGGGGGGCTGAGGGAAGACAGATGGGGGAGCGAAGGAGGCATGGAGGGGGCTACGGTGAAGGGAGAGATGGATGGAGGGAGAGAGGCCCGGGGTATGAGGGAGGAGGGATGTAGAGAGGGGGTGGAGGGCACCTTCGCATCCTGCCTTCCCAGCGCTGATTAGGAGAGAGCTCAGTGGCGTGAGGCGCGGGGGATTAATGCACTCTCGTCTTTATGGGGCCATGTGTTTCTAACACATGGCCCCATAAGAAACTGCTTTGTGACAGACGCAAAGCAGGCCACCCAGTTCAGCTCGGAGGCCAAAGGGCGTCCACCAAAAACCCTAATTTCCAATGGCAGGCCACTGTTTACCATATACAGTGACACCAGCCAATGGAAATAAGGGACGGGGCTTAAAGCCCTTTTCTAAAACTACTCATTAACAATAAAGCTTGCAGAGCAAGCTGCGCATGTGCGCAGCAACGCTAGGCGAGACCTAAGAAACGGTAAAAGGTTTAAAGCTTGGGAGGTCTTCAGTGGTATTTTTTAGTGGGACAGGGTTAACATAGTGGTTCTAGGGACTCAGAGCTACTAAGGTAGTGCTTTGGATTAAGACAGATTTAAGGTGAAACTAGACAGCTGATGGCAGCAGTTGTAGGAGGCAAGTACCTTGGAATGCTTCAGTGAGTTACCTTGGTCAGATAGCCGCAAAGGTTGTTTTATGAGATACTGGCTACAGAAGTGTACAACATAGGCTGGATGCTTCTAAATCGGCTGAAATTGAAAAACTCAAATCAAGACAAAGTTTCAAAATTAGTTTCGAGACGGACTATTGCATAAGCTGAGTAGTTTTGATGCTTTAAAGTCAGACAGAGAACCATCACATCTTTCTTACACAATGCGTTAGCTCAAGAGTCTGTGATTCTTGGCAAATCATTTAATCTCCTCTGTTTAAAAAAAAAGAAAAAATAATAAAGAAATAATAAGATAAATGTGTTCTTGTGTTATAAGTGGTGCTAATGTAAAGTGCGCTAACGCCTTCGGACCGAGTTCGCAAAACTGCAACAAAAGAAATGCAGTCGGACTACAGTGGTTTGTACAATACTTGTCCTAGGGAAAACATGTGGTGCCAGCTTCCAGCTCCCAATGTCTTTCGTACACAGACTTAGCTGCAATAGCTCTGTGCTTCGAGGAGCTCGTCAGATGTTCTTCCCAGGAGATAAAAGGTGCTCTTTATTTTCATTTTAAACAATAATCTATTATCCAAGCTACCAGCTACCAAGGACTGGTATTTGGGCCTTGCAGGGAATCGGGCCAAGATTTGCAAAGACTTTGCGTCATGTTTGCTATACTTTGTTTAACACAAACCAGCAAAAATTGTAGTGTTGGTATTTAATATCTATGGCAAATGAGGATTTGCATTTAAATTGTAATGAAAAGTAATCCAATGCTGCTTATTCATGTACATTATGATTTCTGATGCCTTATTTTCGTATTTATGTTTTCAAACCAAATAAATGCATTTTGCCACTTGACATCAAGATAGAAAGAAAACAAATATTACACATATTTTTGATACTTTCTATCTGCTCAGCTGTCAGCCTTTATTTTTTGCAGACAATTGCTTCCAAGCTAAAATCTTATTATGGGTTTGTGGATATAAGACACTGGGCCCTGTGAATGTTACCACCAGTTAATGGGCATTGATATGGAGGACATAGCTGTTACAAGGGCCTGTCCCATAGTGCTCTCGTTACAAACTGCACTGTGCTACTACTTTGATACTACCAGAACCAGTGGACCACGGTTGCAACCAACACTTATAAAAATACATCTCCTTTCCTGCAGCATGAATCTTAAATACCTTCAGGTACGGAATTTTGCAAATAGGTGCCAACACATCTAGTTGGAACAGAGAGAAGAGGAAAAGGGAAGTGACCTTTGCCCCCTATGCACAAAGCCAGCAAGGGAAAATGATGTGCACATATTATTTTTCTGCGCAGCATATATTACTGCGAGGAAACGTTGGATCAAACCCCTTTGCAGGCTCTTAGGCACCAGGAGTTGTAGTAATGCTTTACGTATTTTAAGAACTGACTCTTCGCAAAAAATAGTTTTTGCTGTAAGTAGATTCTTATTTAATGTATTTTTGACAAGGAAGAGAAGGGGGCTAAAGCTATAAAAGGAGAACAAGCTAAATTATTTTTGCCCAGTTCATAACATAGGCAAAGATAAGCACTAGCAATTTCAAATGGTCAAGATTGTATGATTCATCCGTTCTACTTTTTTAAATATTTTTAATGATGTGAAGGTTTTTAATTTAGCAAATAGATGGCCAGCATGCTTTTAATGTTATTTATGGATTAGATAGGTTTTATGGCGAAGCTGAGGCTGTGTATTTTAATGTCGATTCAAGATTGATGCCCCGTTCTTTTGTGTCCTACCTTCTTTTGATTACATACGAAATTATGGAGGAAGTATTGAAAATGTAACGTTTTTCTTTTTAACAAATTGTATCTTTTATGGTTATATGTTGACCGAAATAAAGATTAAATGAATAAATACCTTTCATATATAACCAAAGGCACAGCTATTCTGTACACCAACTCCCAAGTCGTCTCTTCTATATTATATAAAATAGTTTGTTATGAACACTAAAAATACTGTTAGGTCAAGACAAGCCTAAATATTAGTGTCTTCAGAATCCAGTTCCAAGCCACAACTGGAACCAAGTTGAATTTTCTGCAGGCAAAAGAATCAATTTTGTCAGGGACTGACGACATAACAAGATCACACATTTACATGTAAACTTCAATTTTCATTCTCAAGTAAACGGTGCTGGAGACTTGTGGTAAGACATGATTATTGTTTGTCTAAGAAAGTAGTATAATGCCGCTCTGTGTATGATCAGGAACATGTGCGAGCACAACCTTGAATTATTTGCCACGTGATATTCGGCAAGAGGACCTCTAGGGATTAGAAATGTTATTAAATGGAATTTAGTCTGATTACATTAGGTGTGTGCTTGCCACGGAAACATAAATTAATGTTAGCAATTAGACAGTGGCGGAAAAGGAGAACTGAAATACATGATTTCTTTCTTCAGTCAAAAAACACGCCTCCAGTCCAATGTTACATGCTATTCACCTCGGGTAAAACCCTCTTTTCAAAATGCTATCTTTTTGCATTAATCAAGCCAGAAGATTCATATTGTTTTGGTTTAAGATGTAAAGCTCATCTTTACATCATCAACCAAAACAATAATGGATTCTGATAAACTTTATTAAAGTATTCATTAACATAAATATATACATGTATGTACACGGTTTGAGTTTTAATTAATCTGTGCATTCTTACATTTTGATTTCTGTGTTATTAAACATTGCACAGGGCTGAGCAGCATCAAATCAAATAAAGGGAAAAGAGGGGTCTGTTTATCTTTTAACCACAGCACAATTACATTTTTGTTTTCAGGATGGCCATGATGAATGACTACCTAGGGATAGAGCCTCTTTTAGAATTGTCCCTGACAAGTAAATAATGCTTAAACTTCTCAGTTTATATCTGCAACATCTATATGACTAGTGTCCCCTTTTCACATTTTGATACATTAGTGTACTAAGAGTTCCCTGGGTCCTAAAGCTACCTAGCAAACTGAACATCCTCCACGCACCCTGTTGGGTTGTGAAGCAAAACCATAATTTGGCAGCACCAGGCTCGCCACACCCCTGAGCCGCGGTGGCACTGAACCTGCTGTGCTACTGATAGCTATGCACCTGCATTACTGATACTGGGTTGTTTCTATGTGGTGACTCACAACGGGGGTTCTGCTGCTAGTTGGATCATGATAAATAGATAGCAAGTGCTTTGGGTGTTGTCTTCTGAAGACTCAGAAATGTAACTCCTCAGGCACAGAACACACTCACATGTGTTGAAGTTAATTCAACACCAAACCAACACTATGGGCCTGATTATGATTCATTCTTTTTTAACCAACTTGTTGGAAAACCTCTGTTTACACACGGGTCTGAATTACGAGTTGAATTTGATTTACCACATCCAATTATCATAAGATAAGTTAAATAACTAAATCCTCGTGAAATTTCCGCATGTCAATCCTGCAGAGATATAGCATGCGAAAACAATACGATAATTATCATATCATGCAGAATTTGGTGTTCTAAACCACAACATGCGCATATTATTTCCAACAGACACGTTGTAGGTATTATTTATCACACCCGATAAGTAACCAACCCTGTGGTATCGTTATTTACCAGGTGCAATAAATGGCTCCTATACTTCTAATCAGGCCTCTATGTGCCACACTACAAGGACGTCCTGAACATCTGAGCATATGACCCATTGATCGCACTTATGCAGGTGTTATTATGTTATTTTAACCATCTTTGTTAAACACTCATTCACCCATGGGCTATCATACCATAGCATAGGAGCAAAGCAGAGAGACAAATTACACAACGGAGGAAAAAAAACTGTTGAATAAAAAGACAGATCTTAAGGGCCCAAATACATTTTTAAGTTTGACTTTTCGTCTTTCAAATCACGTTGTAATTTGTTCAATGATTTGCCTATTTAAATCTTAAAGCACACCCTCCAAATCTGGCCAGATTGGAAATTGGAAGATATATCAAGATGGTGGAAGTGGACCAGGGAACACAGCTGTGGGAGCATCTGGTCAATTTCCGCTTTAAAAGTCTTCAACCTTTGGCATGATAAGCCCTATGTGTGAACTAAGAACCATTAACATTACTCTGTCATGGCCGACAGCTAGTGACGTTGATGAAGTGACAGAGTAACTATGTTGAACTTCTCCAATCTCTGTTGGCAAGGCTAAATGGATGACATTGCTGTAGTCGAGGCTTAAGGAAGCATGCATTCATGGTGACTACCTTGTGTATGAATGAAAGGGCAAGATGCATCCACCTTTTAAACTATAAACCAGGGGGCATAAGGATAGAACAGCACCAACAGGATATCTAAGCACATTGGATAGTGTTGGACAGATCCCTACAGATTTAGGCCAGATACTCCCGACAGAGGGAATATATTTTGGTCAGCAGGATCTCTGCATGTGCTAGATTCTGCATTACAAAAGTAGTAAGCATCCACTATTGATTCGCTTTCAAATCCAATTGATGTCAAAAGACTCAGATTTTATTTTGAGGATTTAGATGAGTGGGATACCTGTGGCATACATTAAATACTTATGTTACAGGTGTTTTACTAGAGAAGTAAAATAAAAACAACTGGAGGTCTGGCACTGGCTTTTTCAATCTTTCTTTTGTTTTGTCATGGTTTTTGCAAAACATTATTATTGGGGAGCTGCAGGGCTTCACTAGTAGTTTATCTCACTGAAGGGAACTACTTTGTGGGCAGATGAGCTATGAAAGGGTAGAATGCTCTCACTCACAGTAAAGCAGTGGCGTAGCAAGGAGTGACGGGGTCTGCCCTGGGAGGCACGAGTTTTGGGGGGGCAGTTTCCCCCCTCTTACCTGCGCGGCCATCACTGGGTGGCGATCACAGGAATTGCCAGCACCCCCAGATCTCAAATGCAGCCGCCACGGGGCAGCAAACGCTGGGACAGCCACGCGCGTCAAAAGGCCTAGCCACGCCACTTCAGTAAAGTCAGCCAGTGGGTTAACCTATTGCCCCATGCTGTATGCTGTAGTAGGTGGAATAAATATGTGAATGGCTCAACAACTGACCAGTGGATGATGAGAGCTGGCTAAAAGCCCCTAGATGTATGCATTTCATACATATAATTTCAATGAAAACAAAAATTCTTTGCTACCGATAGACCTAAAGATAAATTAGATCGGTTATCATAGCTCTGCACATATATTTTTTGTTACAAGAGCAAGCTTAGATGTACAAACATAAACATTTGTGATTCGGTATTCACGAATTTTGATGAATCACAAATTCCGAATTGCAAAAGTCTATGGGCCAGATGTAAGAAGCTTTTTTCTGCTTACAAACGGCCAGATAATCGGGCCGTTTGTGACCAGAAAAAAACATGTTCTGATGTATCAAACCCTATTTGTGATTCAGTAACCTATTACCAAATCGCAAATAAGGTGTTAGAAAGGAGTGTGTTTATGTTGTCCCTTCCTAATTCCGAATCGTAGCTGTATGTAAGAATGTTTTGCAACCAAAATGCAGTCACAACAAATTAACATTTTATCAGAGCATTAGCATTTTATCAGAGCAGACAGTGGTCCCACAGACCACTGCCTGCTCTTAAAAAATGAAAATAAAACTTTTCATTTTTCTCAATTAAACGCACCCGTTTTCCTTTAAGGAAAAAGGGCTGCATTAAAAAAAAAAAAATGATTGCTTTATTTAAAAGCAATCACGGACCTGGTGGTCTACTGACCCCAGTAGGCCACCGTGCCTGTGATTTTAGCGATTCCCAGTGGGTCGCAAATTGCGACCTACCTCATTAATATTCATGAGGTAGCTCGATTTGCAACCCACTGGGAATTTCTTAATGAAATTCATGGAGTTTCATACATCAGTTATAGCGAATATCTAATTGTGATTGGCAGAACTTTGCAATTAGGTGATCTCTATTTCCAATATTGATACTTTTTTTTTGTAGTTGAGTTTTATATTCCATGAACTAGACCCGAGGCATCGGGTATTAGAGCGCTTTACATAGCACCAGTTTTGTTACAGAAGGACACATTCATTTTTGTTAGGCATGGGGAGATTAAGTGATATGCCCAGAAACACAGGATGTTGAGCGTTGTTGCCGAGACCTGAACCCGGTTTCCCAGCCTCGAGTTCGACCGCTCTAGCCGTAAGGCTACATCCTCATCCCCTCTCCATGTGGCCATAGGTATGTACCACTGTGATTATGTATGTACCACTGTGAATTGCACTTTAAATATTGTGCTTTCCTCTTTGCTAATTGGTAAATATTGCTATTTCTGATTCGCAATTTCAAAAATATCGATCGTCACACTGGCACCTGGTAGTGCATCATACCCAAGGGGTGTCCATACATCTTTTATAGTACGGATAAGAGAAAGGCTAAGGAAAGGCTCAAACTGCTGCAGAGGAGAGCAAGCAAGTTCACAGAAGAGCCTGAAAGAGGGGAGGGTGCCCGAAGGAAAAATTAAACGTTTAGTAAAAGCGATCCTGTTATAGATATCACCAACAACAACACAGCTTTGGGGAAATCATCGCTTACTGTGCTGAGACTATGCATATAGAAACATTTTCAGCAACAACTAAATGCTGTTGGATTTACCACCTGAACCCAGGGCCGTCTTAAGAGCATTATAGGCCCCCGTGCAAAGCAGTGCACTGGGCCCTGCCTACACAACCACTCACAGGAATACAAATGTTTAATGAAAAATTAGTGTTAAATTCTGGTATGCATGGGGCCACTATGCTAGTGGGGACCCCGGCAACTGCCCATCACGCCCTTGCGTTAAGACGGCACTGCCTGAACCATTTGTGGATTCTGAAAAATATGATATGATATGCTCTTCAGGCCAAAGGAGAAGCTTGCCATCAGCAGGTAAGCGGCAGGTGGTATCTGACACTGGAGGGGGCCATCTACACAGCCAACATCACTGAAGGAGACAATTGAATCCATATTTCCACATGAGGCTTTCTGGAGTGAGCGACATTGGTACATCTGCAGCATCACCACCGGGTCAGTAGCATTACCGTTAACCCCTATCATACTGGACTCTATTTCGCTACCTCAGCATGGTTCAGGGATTGTCCTCCATTCCAAACTGCCATTGGACATGTACATATGCTACTTCAGCCCATATGTATAACCTGGGAGGCAAGTGAAATGTATTGTAGATGTTGTATTCTATGAAATATTGACAATGATTATAAAGTCATGAACTGTTGTCCACCAGAGCCTCCACCTATGTATCTACCACCTTCCATCTGACACACTTAACAACCACATTCCATCTTAATGAAACACATTCACTCAGGGCCAGCTTTAGGGCGGTGCGACCAGTGCAGCCACACTTGGCGTTGACCAGGAAAGGGGGTGAGGGGAGGTAACTGACTTCAAGGGTTGCTGTGTTTAGCTATAACTTACGATTTAAAAGCACCTGCTGCAGAGTTCTTTGTGTGTCTAGCTTTTAGGCAACAATAAAAATGGCAAGATAACTCTTGTGATTAATGTTCCTGCTAGAGGGAGATCACAGTTTTGTCTAATGACAATTTTGACTAGCCATTAGATAGCACAGAGGGTTGATATGCCTGCTGCGAAGAACAGATCTGCATTTCATCTGGATAGATGAGTGGATTTTAAAACAAATACAAAGTATGTGAGGTGCTATGGAGCAATGCAAGGCACTTTTTCTGGGTGGTAGTGAGGGAATCTGAGGAGGAGGTCATGGGGGAAGAGGCGCCAAAAAAGATTGTTGCACCGGGTGCCACCAGCGCTAATGCTGGCCAAGCATTCACTCTTCCTCAGGTGATCTGCCACTGCAGACTGAAGAATCTGGGGAACAAGAAGAGGTGCTGCTGTAAGCACACATTGCACCTAATAGGGGAGAAACACCTACCACATGTCCTGGGTCACAAACCTCTCTAACAGGCAGTACGGTGCTCCAAAGTAGGCGTAAGTCACGCCAACCAAGCAGCTCAGAGAGACGATCCCAAGCATAGGCTGCTACACGAGCATGACTTACCATGCATGAAGTCAAATTGTGGGGCAGAACTATATTTAAGAAGGAGGGCACGTGTCCAGGAAGGCAGAGGTGGAGATCCCAAAAAGAGATAATTTCCTGTCACTAGAAAAATCCTTTTTGGTAGTGAAGAGCAAACAACTGTCATGGAGGCACAGAGCAGTAAGGTGGAGGACCGGCATCGCCTATCTAAGGCTTTTACAACATGTTTGATACTCTAATAGTTGACAGCATCGTACAAAAATATCAGCAATGGCACATTCTTGCAAATATGATAGGATATGAGATAATGGTGGAGAGACTGGCCAAAGCCACCAATGTCCTCTCAAATCACATGCCTACCCGGAAATTAGGTATCCCTGCACATAAGAGGGAGGAGGCCTTTAGCATAAAAGGTACATCAGTGCATCAGCCAATAAGAGTCGGTGCACTAGAGGTCACAGCTGGAAGTTGGCTAGGCTTGCAACAGGGTCAAATGCACAGACATAAGAGGTCACTGACTGCAAAGGACGCACAAATAAGGGAAGAAACAACTGTTCCGGGTCTACAAGTTACTTTTATTGTTGAGAACCCTCAAAATAGGACATCATTGGGTACATGACGAATATGATTGAATTATTGTTTTCACAAATCTTTACATAATGTAAATATTTTGGCTTATACATTTATACATTCTAACAGTGTACATATGTCTTCTTTATTTTTCATGATGTGTTTTGCTGTTACCTTTAGAAGTGGTTCCATGTGCTATCTACCATCCATACCCTTCTTTCCGCAGCCCTTGCTGCATCTTGGCAGGCAGGAGAAGACATCAGTTTCACCAGAGCTGTTGTCATGAGGAACAATGGGAAGACCTTTTCTGATGTCAATGTTCTATAACATATCACACAACAGAAAACAATATTGCATGTGCTCTTGAGAGAATACTACAGTGCACCTACACCTTTGTGTAGACATCTGAACCTGCTCATTAGGAATGCAAATATACATTCCACTCTTGTGCATTTGTGCTATTTTGTATTGTAACACATTTCACTAGGAGTCACTGCATTGAGGTATCGGGTGAGGATTAAGCACCGCCTGGCGTACAAACTGTCACCTACAACTGTAACGCAATACTGGACACCAATTGTAAAGAACATGGCTGGTGTACATCCATGTCAGTTCATGAGTGACTTACCTTATACACAACTGCCGCTGATGTCTCCTCTGGCCAGATGACTGTAGAGGGCACAATACCATAACATAAAAATCATGGGAACTTCTAGGGTATGTTAACACAACAACAGTGATCAAGTTCCCAGCACTGCACATAACCTATATTTTTAAAATGTAAATATTTTTGGAATTCTGTTACAGATATTCAGTGACAGATAATCAAATCAAGAAGTGTACCACTTGCATATTCTATTATTTTAAAGAAATGCATAACTCTGTACGTGGTGTATTTTGGAAGGATGCCGGAAACAACAAAAGAGTACCAATAATAAAAAAATTGATTACAACTGCAATTCGGAACTATAAAAATGAGGAGTTAATGACCACCACCATCGGGTGAAAGAAATGTGTTACACCAAGAATAGGCAGGGTGGAAAAGACCAGACCTCAGTGAGGAAAAAGAACCCTCAGGCACCAACTACATAGATTGGTTGCCAATTGTCTTCATTGGGTCCTTGTTGTGAATACGTGAGAAAACTACGTAGTCATGAAAAGGAAAAAGTGCTCAGTTAAAAAGAGTATGGACTACTCCCCAGACTAGAATTTTAATATAGGGGTAGCTCTAACTCTGTTAAAAGCAATCGTGCAAAGTCGGTTATATATATAAGGTTGAGTTAGTTAGAACCAAATGTCCTAGGAGGTCGACATGTTTCTTGCAAAAGCTTAACGTCAGCTCAGCATTCATCAGGACCAAATGTACCCTGGCCTTGTGTTACGCGCTCACTATGGCGACATAATCATCCAAGGCGGGGTATCAACATTTGTTTAAAACAATTTGTATTTAAAATTACGAACTTATCTGTAAATTCATACACACAGACTTCCGTGCAGAATCCCTGTCACAGTGGAGGGATGATCAATTTTATATTAGTATGAGAATTACCCCTTAGGTCCGTGGCAGGGGAAACCTTCACGTTTAGAAAATTTGCATCTAAACGACTCCCCGTAAGAACACCTAATCCGTTCACATCCAGCGCCTGTAGACACTCTTGGACGGAAACATGGGTGCCAATCCTGGCCAGCACGGTGTACAGGAAAGTATGCAAAAAACCCTAGACAGGTGATTCTACGACACATCTCCTGCTCTTGCTACGATGGCTTGAAACCTACCTGAGGCAAGGAGGTGCAATGAACATAGGATCTTCACATGTGTGAGTACTGCATCACTTCTTTCGTGTTCATACCTACTACTGAGTCCAGCTCAACATGAGGGATTGTATCACCTGTCTGTATCATCTATCTGTTGAGCTTGTCCTTACCATGTGTCTCTTCCTCTGGTTTAGAAAGTATTTTTATCCTTACCCTAAGTGTTCTCCACGACTGCTGCTTCCATCTCCTTCTCTACTGCATTGCCAAAAGTCTCATCCTTCTCACTAGTTTATAAACTGCAGATATTTTGAAACGAAAAGAAACATCCTGATCATGCCTATATATTTTACCACAAGCTTCCCCTTGGTGGTATGTAGCAAGTGCAAAACCTCTGCAGCCGATTGCAATCTATGAATGTTTTGTACATAGTGATTGCGATTAGCAGATAGGTAGCCATTTTTGTGGCTTGCTAAAAGGAGTTGCAAATTTTGCGATTTGTTATTCTTTTTGGGCCAGATTTACAAAGCATTTTACCGCGCGACCAGTGAAATGCATTTTGCCCTGTGCAGAAGGCAAAATGTGACTTGGTAACTTGTTTCCGAATCTCATTTTGCTTTTGCGATTCGGTATTAGGAAGGAGTGTGTTTAAGGGGTGTCCCTTCCTAATACCGAATAATACTGGTATGTCTGATTGTTTTGCAACCGGGAATGTGGTTGCAAAACATTCACAGTTACCACTAACTTCAAGTTGGTGGTAACCCATTCACAAATTGGAAGGTGTCCACAATGGACCTCTTCCCATTTGTGAATGTGGGCGCCAAAATTTTTCAAGAGCAGGCAGTGGTTCCACGGACCACTGTCTGCTCTTTAAAAATGAAAAGGTAGCTGTTCATTTTCATTTTTTTAAATGCATCCCACTTTCCTTTAAGGAAAATGGTCTGCATTACAAAAATAAATATTGCTTTATTTAAAAAGCAATCACTGACATGGGGGTCTGCTGATCCCAGCAGGCCACCATCCCTGTGATTTTGGCGAATCCTTATGGGTCGCAAATTGTGACCTACCTCATTAATATTCATAAGGCAGGTCGATTTGTGACCTACTAGGAATCACTAAATGAAACTCTATGAGTTTCACACATTTAGAATCGCGTTTTCCTAATTGCGATTCAAAGAGAATCGCAATTAGGTAAACGCTATTCCCAATATTGATACATCTGGCCCTTTGTATGTAATTTTTACGATAAGGGCTTTTGTATTTTACCATAGATTATATCCTCATGTTTTGCGATCAAAACCCATGAATGGAAATCTTAAGTAGACCAGGACTCAACTTCCTCAGAATATCTGTTAAAAGCTGAAGCAGTAAACTGGGATCAACAGTGCTGACTTCTGCTGCTAGACTGAGCAAAACAAGGACACCTTCACCAGCTTTATTAAAGATAATCTAATACAGATTTAGTGACTGGCTTTGTACTCATGCCTTATCTCCTCCATGTCTGGAAAGGTCCTAATCTATAATCTTGAATCCTGGCTGATAACCACATATACAAAGAATTTGTGGTATGTTGTAAAGAGCAGAGCCTCAATAGGGCTTCCTTCACACTAATGCAAACAACATATAAATGAGTGTTTTGTAAATTGTCTTATGGAGGGTCAAACCTCTAATTGAGTTTCCCCCACAAGAATACACACAACCTACAAATGTCTGAGGTGATGGGAAAGTCTCATTATTGACACCCCATCTGGCCCTACTGTAAGGAAATCCACAAGAACGTACAACATGACCAACTGAACACACTTAAAAGAGACAGTCGTTGTGGTATCAAGAATCAACCTCTCTCTAACTTGTACTGTAGCAACAAAAAATTAGCTCATGACCCGACAAACACATTTGTAAGGCTGTTGATATCATACAATGGAGCTCACACACTATGAAAATTCGCATCATGATAATGACACCTTGCTTCCCGGCAAATCCACTGAAGCATTAAAGCTGTGTAAGTAGGAAAACATTAGGGAGCTTATTTACAAGCCCAGTGCACTGCCGGAACGTTACTTTTTATGAGGCACACTAGGCTTACCCAAATCTACGAGGCCACATAAAGCCACCCTGTTTCGCTTTCATGGTCTCATATATACGGTGTGAGACAAAGCAGAGCAGGCTGCTGCGTTGCCTCACACTGCAATGGGCATTATGGTGGGTGTTCCCACGTAACACCCATGGCATTTGACACAATTCCAGATTTACAACATGCTGTAAACCTGGGAATGCGTCAAAAGCCTACAGCTCCCCAGGGGTGGCGTAAGAGTTGTTTTTTTGAAGGAAGGTGTCCCTTCCCCTACAAAAACAACTTGATTTCAACACAGACACCCTTGCGCAATGGCAGCCATTTGTGTGACAGCACTGTGAAATGCGCAGTTTTTCATAGATACAAGCAAAAAGAATAGATGATGGTCAGGATGCTGAACAAATTAAACTTTCACCCCCAGTCACAGATCTGGGATTAATCCATTGTTTTTTTGTTTACCATGCCACCCCAGTTTGGACCTAGTCATATGCAAATCAGTCTTCACCCTGCTCCCCATGGCTAGAGCGGTCGACCTGGAAGCAGGGAAACCGGGTCCGAGTCTCTGCAGGAACAGTCCAACATCCTGTGATTCTGGCCAATCACTTAATCTCCCCGTGCCTAGCAAAATGAATGTGTTCATCATAATGCAACTGGTGCTCATGTAAATCGATCTGATACCTTCGTGTTGAGTTTGCGCTATATAAAACAAAAAAAAAATCCAACCCGAACTGACTAGCCAGGTCTGCCCTGGACCGGAAACAAGCACCCTGGGACCGGTTTCAGGGTATCACCCCTCATCAGCCAGGCTTTCTTGAATCCAGTGGCACAGTGAGCAAAGGATACACGTCTGGGCATACCCTTGCCACTTAGGGCATCAAAAACAAAAAGACAAGATGATGAATGCAATTCTGAACAAATCAAACATTCGCCCCCTCAAAGATATGGGTTTAATCCATTGTTTTTTTGCTCACCACGCCACCCCAGTTTGGACCCAGCCATATGCAAATCCGCCATGACCCTGCTCCCCATGGGAACAGTCGAACCTAAACTGCCAGTCTAGGTCCTCCCTGGACTGGAAATATGCATCTTGGGACCGGTTTCGGAGTATCACCCCTCATTAGCCAGACTAACTTGAATCCAGTGGCACAGTGAGCATCGGACCCACTTCTGGGCATGCCCACCACAGTTTGGAACAAGCCATATGCAAATCAATCTTGACTGTGCTCCCCATGGGAACAGTCCAGCCTGAACTGTCAGGCCAGATCTACCCTGGACCAGAAACAAGCATCCTGGGACCATTTCCGGGGTATCACCCCACATCAGCCAGGCCCTAAGAAGCTTGTTTTCGGTCCTGGGAGTTTGGGCTGGGACTGTTTGCATGGTGAGAAGGGTTAAGACGGATATGCATATGGCTGGGTCCAAACTAGGGTGGCATGATCCAAACTATGGTGGCATGGTGAGCAAAAAAACAATGGATTAAACCCATATCTGTGAGTGGAGGTGAATATTTGATTTGTTCAGCCTTCCATCCATCATCTGTTCTGCTTTGCTTTTTTTGCTCTAAGTGGTAAGTGTGTGCCCAGGTATGGGTCCCTTGTTCGCTGTGCCACTGTTTTCAAGTTAGCCTGACTGATGCGGGGTTATAGCCCGAATCCAGTCTAGGTTGCTTGTTTCTGGTCCAGGGAGGAACTGCCCTGGCAGTTCGGTCTGGACAGTTGTTGGTATGCAGAATAACGACTGATTTGCATATGGCTGGGTCCAAACTAGGGTGGCATGGTAAGCAGAAGGACAATGGTTTTAACCCAGATTTATTGACTGGGGGTGATTGCTTGAAAAGTTTCAGCCCTTCATCCAACATCTTTTTGTGTTTGCTGTAATTGCCCTAAGTGGCCCAGAGTATGCCCAGACGCAGGTCTCTTTCTCGCTGTGCCACTGCATTCAAGCTACCCTGGTTGATGAGGAGTGATACCACAAAACCGGTCCTAGAATGCTTGATTTCAGTCCAGGGAGGACCTGGCCTGGCCGTTCGGGCTGGGCTGTTCCCATGGGAGCAGTGTCAAGACTGATTTGCATATAGTTGGGTCCAAACTGGGGTGGCATGGTGAGCAAAGAACGATGGATTTAACCCAGATCTCTTGACTGGGGGTGAGTGTTTGCAAAGTTTCAGCACTCCAGCCATCATTTTATTGTGTTTGGTGTCTCATAGATATGGCACTTTCCAGCCCTTTTCTTTTGATGTAGGGCAGCACAGCAGGAAGGCTTGTGGCGCTTCCCTATGCCAAAATATTGTAAATGAGGGCCTCATTGTATAATAGTTGGGTCAAATAACAATGATCAGCTGAGTCAAATACATCAAGACTTTTGAGACTTTGGATCCCATAATGTTGCCTGGTCATTGGTCTTCTGTGGGTGACTTTGGTATTTGAGTATGGTATTCGGTTGGGGAGCTTCTTCTAATGCTGTGCACAATCCATGTTTGGAATTGTCCCATATTAGCTTTTTGTTTCTTCTCTTCAATTCAGGTTAGGGCAGAACATTGCATAGGTCCTATCAAGCTCTGTGATTCTTATACAAGCCTGAACAGCCAATTTCACTTTGACAGTAAGTGGTTTCCAGAAACTTAAACATTTGCTTCTTCCTGTAATTATTAAAACTTGTTCAGCAAACATAAGATCATCAACAAGGTGTGCGAATATTTCACTTTTGCTGCTATGTGAGCACCTGCAAGCGAGGAGTGTTGGCACGGAATGTGTTCTTTGAACAGGTGGAGTAAACACACCGGATAAGAGTTAGGTTAGCACATTACCTACAAGGCAGCACCCTAGAAGCTCCTTTTGTACACTGTGCTTTTGAGATACAGGTTATGTTTATCTTGCCATCGGCTAAAACGAAATACCATGAAAGTTTTAGTGTAAGTTTGCTGTACATTTTTCTTTTGTTTGCCTTCATACCTCTGAGTGCATTGCTGGATAAAGACGTGCGATTTGGAGAGCATGTCTCACTGTTGAGAGTAGGTAGCACAGAAAATCGAGTTTTTTGTGCCTGAAATGGAAAGAAGTTCACAATCTTCGATGTAGGTTTGTTTATGAGTCTTATTCTTTTGTTAAACAAAGAAACGCTAAGAAACTTTAAATAGTGTTAAACAATGTTTCTCAAATGAGGTGGGAGTCTATCATTTATTCCCATGAACATTTTCCTTTGATTGTGTGCACACCGTGAATCTCCATGCAGTTTTTAGTGTTTTTACCCCAGAGTAGATTCCCAAGCACAGCCCTTGGTGCTTTAGGTTTTCACTGATTGACACAAATGGAGACTAATTTAAAATCGCGTCTTAGTATTCATTGTACGGGCCTGATATAATGGTGGGTGTTAACATGACATCCACCAATAAACAGCAGATACACTGTCCCACCACCCCTGCCTTCTCTTTTAGTGTGTGGGGAATGGCAGTCTTCTCAATAACAGGGTTGCCATCAACTCCACCACTGGGTAGACCTTTGGGTGCGTGGGGGGGTCATGGCTCTACTACAAATGGTGTTGGATCAGCTTCCCAATTTAGGGTGATTGGTTTACCACCATGTTTGGTCGCCCTCCTTTCTGCAATACTCCTATGTACACCATGCTGGTCTTGCATACCTGGAAAAAGCTTCCAGCGCATCAGGGTCCATATTACACATTGTGCCCTGTGGGCGCAAAAGTCAAGTGCGCCTGTTTTGGGACACAATGGTATTTTAGAAAGGGCCGCAGACGTTTGTGAATCGCCTTCTGAAATTCTGATAGTGCTTTTTGCACATGTGGAGCCAGCTCTATCATGAATGGCTTTCCCCCATCGCCATATTATAGACGCAAGCGCAGACGCAAACAGGCCTTTGGAAAGTGCATTCACAGTGTGACACAAAAGGTGGTACACTGTCAGTGTGCCTTCTGAAGGCAGCCCTTTGAGGGGGAAAGAGAGTTTCATGGACCCCGTAGACATCCCCTTGTAGGTGGGTGCAGTCGCTCTCTGTACCCACCTGCAGGCGGATCTCTCCCCTTGTTTTGAAGTACAGGCAGCATGCCGCCTGCACTGTTCTTTGAATCATTCGCTCTGTATTTCACTGAATGTGCTGCCCCCAGAAAAGTTCAAATTCACAGCTGCGTTGGGAGCAAGGCATTCATTGTAATAGGGTGCACTGTTCAGTTTAAAGGTGTGCTATGGTGCAAACAGGAACAGTGCATTCTTTCCATGATACTACCCCAGATACTACACATGCACCCTCAGTGCGAGGGTACAATTCCAGTGTCCACATTTGTGACCGCAATTCCGCTGTGCCACACCGGCATGATTAGAACAATAGAGGGTTATGGCCCTAATCAGCAAGGCTAGGCCAATCTTGAAATACTCTAACAACAACACAATTGCCTGTGCTGATATCCACTATATTAATTATTTTATCCAATAACACGTGACACTCATAGTGCCTGAAAAAACTCATTTTTATTTTTTGTTTTGTAAAATGTTTAAATTCAATTTCATCAAACTTTAGCAATTCATTTTGTGGTTCAAAGACCAATTTAACAATTTCATATAGACAAGATACAAAATTCAACACATATATGACATTACTCTTGACTCACATGTATGATACAACAATAAACATGACATTTCAAAAGGGAAAAATAAATTAATGCATGTGCTAGCTCAGGTTCCCTATTTTTTTTAGTACATTAAAGAATAACACAAATGAAAAACAGATTTATAGAAAAAGAAAGAAACCCAGAAGAGGGGGTTGGAAAAATGTTTTTAGAACCCACCTCTTTGAACTTTCAGGAAAAACACAACCCCATACAGGGCACTGGCCAAACTGAAGTCAGTCAGTCAAGAAGCTTTTATTCGATATGCAAGATATCTTGTAGCGTACACAGAATACAGTAAATACAAAACTAGAAAAGACATTTTTTTTTAAAAAGCAGTATTTAAATGTACCTTAAAAAGATAAAAAGACGTATAATGTCAAGATAAATTAGCTAAAAATGAATTAAACCGCAATTGACAATCTCTTGCATCGGATCAGCCAAGACTGCTTTAAAAATTTGGCTACACCACAAAGAATAGGGGGGGAAGTGTCCGTCATTAGGATGCGCAGGGCTACTAGATAGCTACGCGTGCCCATACTGCGACAAAGGGGTTTAAGCCAAAAACTCCTGGATTTAGCATAGTCTGGACACTCGAACAGGATATGCGTAATGGATTCTATCCTGGTGGGACAACATGCACAAAAAGGGGACGTGTGAACACCTGATTTCCACTTAGACACCAGTGCACCGACTGGGAGGGAGCCCACTCTAAATTTAAAATACAATGCTCGATCAACTGGAAGGGTAATTAGGTCCAGATAGGGCTCGTAAGCTACTGTATCTTTTACTGTTAAAAAGGCAACTATGGATTTACAATGCCTAGAGTTTGTAACTAGCTGGTCCTTAACCCAATTCCAGTATAATCTTTTCAGGACCTCTTTTGGTGGAGCCGATCTAGATAACCAACAGTTCCCCAGTCCTAATTCCTCCAAAAGTTTTTGGGTGTCTCTCAGCCACTTAATTTTTGCCCAACCGCCCAAGCTCATTATCTCAGCCAGCCCTTCAGCATACGATTTTAACTCTTCGCCCCTCCAAATGCGTGTCCATAAGAGGAGTGGGCGAAGGCGGGCTTGATCTTTAATGTTCTTACATCCTGTGTCCAGCAGCACAGGCACTGTTGGAGTGCTTGGAGGGATGGCGATTAGAGATTTCAAGAGCTTACTCTCTGCTGATGCCAAGGAGTCCAGACAGCAATGCCCCCACAGTTCGGCCCCATACAAGGCTGATGTTACTACCTTGGCCTTGTAGATGTCAATTACTGGGGCAAGCGACCTCCTTGGTGATGCCCGGAATTCCCTCAGGAGGGCACCTCCAACTCTCTTATGGTTCAAGACCATCTTAGCAATGTGGGGTGACCAGTTCATGCTGTCCGTGATCCGAATTCCAAGATAGTCAAATTCCGATACTTTCTCCAAGGCAACAGAATTGAGAATAGGGGGGCGGCCCAGTTTCCTTGGGGGATTTAGGACTAGAAACTAGGTTTTGTCCACGTTGATTACTAAGCCTTTTGCACCACAGAAGTCCTGGAAACGAGTTAGCAGTTTCTGCAGGCCTTGCGGAGTCTTAGATATCAGGAGCGTGTCATCCGCAAAGAGCAGGGTGGGGATCCGCACTCCTCCGAGACAGGGGGCGTCGGCTGGTTCTTGCTGAAGATATTCCACCACCCCATTCACATATAGTGAGAAAAGGGTGGGCGTCAAAACGCATCCCTGTCTCACACCCCTAGACACTGGAATTTTCTCTGATAGCTCTCCATTTCTTCCCCAGCGGACCTGAGCAAAGGTATGAGCATGAAGGCTTATGAGAAGGGACAGGATGTAAGGAGGCAATCCCAACCCATAAAGCACCCTCCATAACTCCTCCCGGGGAACTAGGTCAAAGGCAGTCCTCAGGTCTATAAAGGCCAGGTATAGGCTGCCTTTGCCTAGCTCCACCACCTTCCACCCAAGGAGTGCCAACCTAAACACCTGCTCAGTCGTCCCCATTCCTGCCCGAAAACCTGCCTGGAAGTCTGATAATATTTTATTTTCCTCCACCCAATGGAGAATCCTCCCAACTATAGCTTTTCCTGCTATCTTTTGGGTGGAGTCTATGAGGCTTATGGGGCGGTAGTTTCCCGGGATTTCTCTGCATCCTTTTTTATAAATCGGGACCACCACCGCCCCCTTCCAGGAATCGGGCACTGGCCCTCCCATCATAATGTCATTGAGGAGTGCTGCAATAACCCTTCCCCACACCACTGGATTTGCCCGCATAAGATCCCCCGGTAGTCCATCTGGGCCTGCTGCCTTGAGGGGGGCTACCCACCCTATTACCTTTTCGATCTCTAAAGGTGTAAAGAGATTATAGGTATGGGGTCCGGATACCACTGGGAAGGTCGCCCTAACACTTAGTTCCCCATCCGCCGGGAGGTATAAGGCCCCAAAATGTTTTACCCAGCTTTGAGGGGGAATATTGCAGGGTCTCATAGTTTCCTCGGGCCTATTCCGGGAGCCTACAAGGTTCCAAAAGCCCCTTGAGTCTTTACTTTTGCTAGCAAGGAGTAGGTCCTCCCAGAATTTCTCTTCCCACTCCGTCCTAGCACTTTTAAGGGATCTATTGTAAGCCTTCCTTGCTTCCAGTATAGCACTGTGGGATTTATGTTTCACTGCCTCTACGAGCATTGTTTTGTGTACCCTACATGTTTGCGTGTACCAACCATTACCTTGCTTTTTTCCTCATTTGTTTCCTAGCTTACTAGAGGGGATACTAAACACATTGGTCAAAGCCTCTACTAAAGAGACAAAGACCCCGCTAGCCATACCCACCCCTACCGGGAAAGACCCCAGATTTGACTCAGCTTGATTTAAAAGGGTTAAGATTTCTCCAACTTTTTCCTCTGAGAGGACCAATTTAGCCCATTTTAGGCGTCTACCACAGAGAGAGACCACAGACTCATCGGGGGGAGCTACTGTGGGATTAAGGGGACCCTTTTTAGGAGAACACCACCACTGGGCCATGGTTAGGGAAAGTGGGTTGTGGTCACTATCAATCATTGGGACCACAACCATATCCCTCACTTGGCTCCAGAGACACACCTCTAGTAGGATATAGTCTATTCTAGAGGTGTGTCCTGGTCTATTATATGTATGAGCCCCCACCCTATCTGAAGTCGTCCTTCCGTTCACTGCTCTTAGATTTAATTCAAGGGTCACGGAGTATAGTTGTAGCACCACTTCTGTCCATCTCCTGATGGGTGGAATCTCCAAAACTGGGATCCCTGACCTAGCATCCTCCTCGTCCTGGTCTAGGGCAACATCCGAGCCTAGGGGCTCGAACGTGCAGTTCATGTCTCCCGCGACCAGGATACACGACTTGTGTGGGGTTGTGTTCAAAAGGGACTCCAGGAGAGAAAATACAGTGGACTTCCTCCCACCCTTAGTTCCTCTAGCGTACACATTATAAACATTCAATATAATTCGTCCCCTGGGGTCTCTTAAAATAATATTTTGAATATCCGGGCAGCCTGTCCGTGGCTCCTCTATTCTGCAGTCTAGGGAGGCTGCTACCCTTACGAGCAGGCCACCCGAGGGGCGTCCTCTCCCTGATTCCGAGGATAGCGCAGGCACAGAGTAGGAAGAAAATCCCACCCTATGCACCGGCTCCAAACTCCAGGTCTCTTGGAAGATGCATAAGGAATGCTCATCAACCAAGGCATTCCAATCTGGAAGGGCCAACTTTCTTGCGATCCCTGCGACATTCCAGCTGAGAACCTTAAAGACCTGGTCCGTCACAGCTGATGTGTCGCCGGTCGCGAGAACACTACTGACCGGAGACCTCACAGAAGGAACATGCAAGTTACGATCAAGAGGAGTGGGCAGAGCGACTACCGACCCACTGTCGCTTACTGTTGAGGGAGAAGCAGTTCGAGGTAATGATCCTACCATAGGGCATATTCTATTAACAGTTACCATATCTGTGACTGCAATTTCCCTCGTGTCGCCCTCCTCCAGTCAACAGCTCCCTAGGCCCCGCGGGTTCAACCCGTTGGCACCAAGACCCCCAGCCCTATGTGGGTCCCAATTTTGGCAAAAGCCAAGAATACTAGGACCCTCCCAAGGCGACATGGCAATTTGCCTGGGGTAGAAGAAGGTTAAGTCCACTACTTTAACCCCTTGTGAATCCATGCTTTTTATAGGGCCACAGATGGAGCTCACTACTCTGGGATCTTGGAAGTTTATTATTACACAGTCCCCCTCCTGTGTTTTTTTCCCTTGCCCTACCCATCCTACTCTGCGGACACTTAAAATAAGCCCATCCACACTAGTCGAAATAGGCTTGTTTGACTTTAGCCAGTGGATGCACTTATTCTTAAGTGACTGGTGGTTTTCCAACTGTCCTTCCTGCAGTGGGGGAACATTTACCAATACTGCGACAAAAGGTTGGCAGTCTGGTGGGAGGTTTATGGGGGGGATCTGCTGTGGTAATTTACGACGGGCCACTGTGGTAACAGCTGGGGTTGTAGTTAGAGGGGCAGTTTTGGTAACCATTCCTGACGCTGATCCCTTAGTTTTGTCTTGTGTGCCAAATGTTTGACTAACTTTAGGTTTACCTTTGCTTGCCAAGGCCTGCACTTGAGGAGTTTGCTTAGGTGTAGTTTTCGCAACCCCTATGGGCGTTGTCATTCCCTTAGGTTGAGGCCCCGCTACAGGTGGGGTAGGAATTTTAGGGACTTGAGCTCGCACTCTGCTAGATTCAGGCTTATTTGACCTGTTTGGGGAATTAGAGTCTACCTGTGGTGGCGAGGAAGCTAGGAGAGCTACTGGCGGCACACTCCCCTCTAGACCTATATCCTGGTTATTGCTCACTCTTTTTAGCTGTTTGAATGTAGTTTTCAGTGAGTAGAAACCATCGAGGGTGGATTGCTCTAATTTGTCTATTCTAGCCCCCAGGCCCTTAACCTGTGTCAGCAAGGGCATCAAGAGACTATTTACCCTCTCCAGAATGGAATCAATAGTCATGGGGACGATAACTGTGGGGACATTATCAGTACTATTACCAGGGGGCGTGCAGTTATATAAACCCATTTGTGAGGCTACAGCATCCCCATCCACCTCAGCCTTATCCTCTGGGACCAGCCCCTTTGCATTTTTCCCGCCCTGACCAGAAGGCTTTTTTGTTTGTTTATAGAGCGCAGCCTGACTCACCTGCCTCCCCTTAGTAGAATTAGCAGCCTTTTTACTTTTGGCCCTTTTCTTTTGCTTACGTGAATCATGTACCGATGGCGCCCCATCTGGATTTACTATGGTAGGGACGGGCGGTATTGGCAATGGTGACTGAGTCGTACTTCTATTTGGGGGCATAGGTGTTACAGGTAGAGGTGGTACAAATAAGCCAACCTCCTCCTCAATGCCACTAGGAGGAAGCGTGACCAAATGCTCCAACCCGTCTATATCTTGCCCTATTTCAAGCAACGGAGGGAGGTCTATAGGGCAACCCGGGACAGCAACATGGGGGGCAAATTGGTCCCGCTCACAAGCCGGTGTCAAGGCCTGTGCTATGGCCCCCAATGATGAGCGTCTAGACGGAAGATAGACTTCGGAGAGACGGCGTTCGGACATGGCGATTTCCTTGTCTATAACTGCCGCCACTCTAGTTATAAAACGGTCCATAGTGCCAATCACTGGGCTCATACCGGCAGCTCCCCTTTCGCACTCACTCCTGAGTAATTTACCTGAACGGGTTGACATGGTGAGGGGCAGAACCCTAGGGAGCCACACGGGCCCACCTGAACTCGGGGTTGGGTGACAGAGATGTGGCCCAGCCCTGCCTCCTCCTGCCCCGGACGGTCACAGACGGCCCGCCCTCTGCCCGGGCTCAGCCCGGCGCTGCCCGCGCGCGTCCCGCGACGCGGAGGGAGTGTCTGGACTTTGTAGCGCCTCCGGGCGCGAAGACAGCGGGAAACAGGAAGTGCGCGCAAAGCCCGCTGGGAGCTGTAATCTCCTGCCGCGTTGGTGGAGTGATGGCGGCGAGACCTACAGCGTTCCCCACCCAGGGACTGGAGCTGCGTGCAGGCGTGCTGGCGAGATGTCAGGTAAGGTCGCTTCTGACTTGGCCCCCGCTCCACCGAGGGAGTGTCTGGACTTTGTAGCGCCTCCGGGCGCGAAGACAGCGGGAAACAGGAAGTGCGCGCAAAGCCCGCTGGGAGCTGTAGTCTCCTGCCGCGTTGGTGGAGTGATGGCGGCGAGACCTACAGCGTTCCCCACCCAGGGACTGGAGCTGCGTGCAGGCGTGCTGGCGAGATGTCAGGTAAGGTCGCTTCTGACTTGGCCCCCCAAACTGAAGTATATTCAGGTGCCCCTGATGCTAAAATCCATCAAGATTCAGACTCTTTTTTGATGCACAAATGAAAAAGGAAGGGTTAGCCTGATATTTTAATTTTCTAATTTGCTAGTTGGGACATGTTTGACAGGTCAACGCGTTTCGACCCCCTAATGGACCTTGGACGGGGTTCTCCCCAGGACCTGGAACCAGGTGAGCTTACATGGGCTATCTTGCACCACAATATCCGTGTCACTTTTACTTAGGCTGATAATTGTACCACATTCCAAAAAGACAGGAAGAGGTTTCCTTCAAAAACACACCTGTTTGTGGTGGAGGTGGTGGAGGCGAGACGTGGACGATGCTCGGCGGAGCAACAGCTTTCTAGTAGTAGACAAAAGATTGCACTGACAGTCATTTTCAAAACAGGCATATGAATGCTGGAGATACCTCAATAAGTTTGAAGAACATTTACAAAGCACCACCTCCACCACAAACAAGTGTGTTTTTGAAGGAAACCTTGTCCTGTTTACAGACATTTCTGGTAAATGCCTGAGTCGGTCTGTGCTTGTCTGACGTGCACACACTTTGGTTTGTATACACGTGCAGACAAGAGTCTGACATTAGCATGATGACAGGTAACATCTTGCTATAGATACATCCATGCATCCTTTACACACAGTAAGGGGTCCATTAGGATGTCGGGCGGTGGCAAAAACCGCGGTACTGGCGGGGCAGAAAAATGCATTTTTCCGCCCGCTAGCAGCGGAAAACACGTCCGCCATATTAGTATTGTAAAACATAGGTCAATTCCCGTCCTCCGCAGTGCGACGCGCACCACCATCAAAGTGCCCCCGCCACCGCGGCGGTGTGAGCCAACGGAGACCACCGACATGCGGAATGACGTCCGCCCCACTCCACAAATTAGGATGCGCCAAACAAGCAGACGCACAGCAGCGGAGACACCGCCCAACCAGAGACGGGGGAAACTCGACAGCGGAGCGCGATACCAGAGTCCCGGTCCACACCACCCGGTCACAACCGCCATGGACCCAGCTCTACATGTGCTCCCGGTGCTGTACCTGCTACATCACTAACAACTCATGGGCCGCTGCGGACGCCGCAGCATGTACGCAACTACACAAATACAACACACAACACACGGGCTGACACATTGTCCAAATCTACAACAGACACCCTGCTGGGGGCAACAACACATCCACAAGGGCACCCACACATGACCCACCTGCCACCAAGTCACCCCTCTGCATCCTGGACACACATTGACCGCAAAAGTGCAGCAAAGTCCCAGTCACATCACTGCAGCAGTGAATACATGCACACAATGCAGAAGGCAGGGCCAGTCCAAGGCATGGGCAGGGAACAAAGACCCCAGGGACACACCTCCCCCCACCACACATCAACACACCCCATGAAGGCAGAGGCCAGGTGCCCATCCTGTGCACTTCCATGCACAGCAACAAGCCAGGTCAATCCACACCCTGCACTACACAACAAACAACCAGGGAGACAGCCACTGCAGGAGTGGCTGCACAGGAACACACAACACACAGCACAGTGCCAGGAAACACACACACCACAACACCACCACACACATGGAAACAAACATGAATTCACGCACCAAAGTAACACATACAAGGAACAAACATACAAATGGACACACAGCCTGCATACTCACACATACATACCACACACTCACACACAGACACCCAAAATGTCCACAGCAATGGAGCACAACAAATCAGCAATCCAAAGGGGGATGTACACAAATGGAAGGCCATGGAGGCACACAATAAGCATGTGCACATTTCATCCAAGACCAGGAACACAGAACACCTCCCTCAGCCCATCAACCACACATGACTGCTACAGTCAGTGAAGTCAAACCACAGCCAACACAGTGCAACAACACAGGGAGACAGCAAGGCATACCAAGTAAAGGCACAAGGAAGGAAGGAAGGCCTGGAAGTCTAACTGGGAACAGCCACACGTGCATACAACAACCCCACAGGAGTACACCAGCAGCACAACACACAGGGCCCATATACATACTCCATTACTGACAAATGCCATGAGGAATTTACACACATACCCCCCTCACAACAGCAGCACACAACACCACCGCCACACACACTGAAGGCTGCCAATACTTGCCAGTACATACACACACAAACAAACACACACCCTGGGTGTAGCCACAAACATAACACACACAGGGATGCCAGAACAGTTGTCTGCCCAAAAACAACACACACACAAAACACAACCGAAACACACACAGAACCCCATCAGAAACAGACATCCCTGTCAGCCAAACTTTGGAAAGGCAATGGGAGCACAGACACAACAGGAGTGCACAACCCAATCACCCAGGACCAAAACACACACAATATAACACAAATCACACAAGAAGTGCACCATAACAGAACAACACTGCCACATCAAACCAACTACAGATGCACATACAATAAAAACTGAACAAACACTGCAGGACATCAGGGGATGCACATCAGGCAATGCCAAGGCCACATACACACAGCACTGTATGCACAACAAGTAGTGTGTGCACACACAGCATAACAATCACACACAGACATGACTGACACACCTCAACAAACACAACACAAATCAGCACAACACAAACACACCAGCACACCCAGGAAGTGAAGCAATACCACAGCCAACACACATACATCCAACACAGCATCAACAGATGCACCACTCTGTGTTACAAGAGCTGAACCATCTTGACTAGAGCACTGGGCAGCACACACAGCTGAAGTGCACATGAGCAATCCTGACTGATAAATAGCACAAGAACATCATATATAAACCATTGGGGCAATGTCCAGAGTGGAACATTTCTCTTGGCCCAAGAACTGCACAACAAAGCACAGTGTCACAAATGAAGTGATGGGGAGGCACACACACATGTAAACAAATGGTACAGCTGACATCAAAGTGAACTGTCTTGCATGTCAGTAGTCGACATGTAAGGGGTGTACCATACACACATAGAGGGAGTGCAGACTCACAATGGGTAGGCATGAGTGGCACACATAGGGGATATCATTACACCACACACACCATGCCATACAGGAGGATAACAGCCACCATGTGCCTTCAATGCATGAGAAATACAACAACAATGTCAGTGTGGAGCAGCAGGGCTGCACAGTCTACACAAACAGACTCAAGACACATGGATGATCAAACAAACACAACACTGATGTGCAAGTCACACACTCTGCACACTCACAAGTGGTGACTAAAACAACAGTAGGAGTCAGACAGAACAGCATGGACACACCAACACTGCACAGTGCACAACAGACAACTCACACATGTGCATACAACCACATCCACAGGGCTGAACAATCCAAACAACAGGCACACAACTCCTGGGTGATGTGTGTCTTTCACAATCCAGGGGCACACACACATCCACATCCCCTACAAAGTCACACCCTTCACACTGCATACCTCTTGACTACCCAATAGCAAACATCTCATGTAGGCCATGGGAACAGGATTAAGGGCCATCACAAGATGACCATACACATACACAGCTGGGCACACATAAAAGAAATAACACACATACATGATGATATTGCCCAGCCTGCATGCAAACCTGTGCACAGTATCACACCCTGTGCTGGCAGTGTCCCCCAACCTGACATGTGAATAATGTAGCCAACAATAGCTAACCACGAAAAAGAGGACTGCATGACAGCTAAAATTGACACCACAGATAACACAAGTATCAGTGTGTGAATGGACTGAAGTCCCTGTCACCCCTGTTAAAAAATGTTATGCAGGTAAAGAGATTGGCAATTTTGAAGTGACACATAGAGCATGGGGCACAGTCTACCAAATGCACACACCAAAAGAACTTTAATCAGAAAGAACACTGACAAAACAGACAACAGGAATAACTGTCTTTATTCACATATTGCACAGATGTGACAGTAGAACAACAGTAGAGAAGAGCAAGGCACCAAATGCCGAGCATATGCAAGAGAATCTGCACAGGCAAACTCTAAACAGAAAGGCCAGTGTCCAGGGCAGGGTGCACAGCAAGTACAGGGAAGGCTGCACGGGGTAGAGTCTAACACAGCAGAGCAACAGGGCCAGTGTCCAGGGCAGTGTGCACAGCAAGTACATGAGAGGTTGCACAGGGGAGAGTCCAACACAGGAGAGCAACAGGGCCAGTGTCCAGGGCAGGGTGCCCAGCAACTACATGAGAAGCTGCACAGGGAAGAGTCCAACACATCAGAGCAACAGGGCCAGTGTCCAGCACAGGGTGCACAGCAAGTACATGAGAGGATGCACAGGCAAGGGCAGAACAGCAGTGAATGACAAGGCCAGTGGACATGGCAAAGTGCAGAGTGAGTACATGAGAATCTGCACAGGCAAGGGCAGAACAGCAGTGAATGACAATGCCAGTGGGCATGGCAACGTGCAGAGTCAGGACATGAGAAGCTGCACAGGCAAGGGCAGAACAGAGGTGAATGACAAGGCCAGTAGGCATGGCAATGTGCTGAATCAGGACATGAGAAGCTGCACAGGCAAGGGCAGAACAGCAGTGAATGACAAGGCCAGTGGGCATGGCAAAGTGCAGAGTCAGGACATGAGAAGCTGCACAGGCAAGGGCAGAACAGCAGTGAATGACAAGGCCAGTGGGCATGGCAAAGTGCAGAGTCAGGACATGAGAAGCTGCACAGGCAAGGTCAAAACAGCAGTGAAAGACAAGGCCAGTGGGCATGGCAAAGTGCAGAGTCAGGACATGAGAATCTGCAAAGGAAATGGCAGAACAGCAGTGAATGACAAGGCCAGTGGGCATGGCAAAGTGCAGAGTCAGGACATGAGAATCTGCACAGGCAAGGGCAGAACAGCAGTGAATGACAAGGCCAATGGGCATGGCAAAATGCAGATCAGGACATGAGAATCTGCACAGGCAAGGGCAGAACAGCAGTGAAATACAAGGCCAGTGGGCATGGGAAAGTGCAGAGTCAGGACATGAGAAGCTGCACAGGGAGTGTGTTTGACTGTACCCTTCAATGGGCAGCAACACACTCAGGGGGGTAAACAATGGGCAGGACTGGCCCACCTGTATGAGTGACAGGTGTGTGAGGGGGACTGCCACTCACTCTTGGCTGTCAGGTGGACTTGGAGCTGGCTATGTGTCGGGGACAGCAGGACCACTTGACTGGGGAGAGAGAGGCTCCTGTGATATAGGGCTATCAGTGGCTTGGCAAGCTGGAGGGCTGTTTGGACCAGGTGGTGTAGTGGCATGTGGAGGTGGAGTCATGCAGACCTGTGACACAGTGTGGGTGGGAGAGGTTTGAGGGATGCCTTTCCAATTCTTGGGAATTTGAATTGGCTTCCCTGTACTGGGGTTAATGGGAACTGAAAACAGGCACACACACCAACAGAGCCGCATCAGGTGCAGACACTGGCACTCCCTCTGGTGAAGTGCTGGATCCTGCAGAACCCTTCGTCTGGCTTCGCCTCTGGCCCACCTTCCCCTGTTTGGCAGGTGTACTCCCTACAGTGCCCTCCTTCTCCTGTTTGGCAGGTGTACCCCCTACAGTGCCCTCCTTCCCCAGCTTTACTGGGCTTGGAATGGGAGTTAAGTTTGGGGGGGGGAATATGACTCTGATCCCTTCCTAGGTGTACCCTTGCCATACAGCACCTCCTCAGTGGCACAGAAACTGCACGCCTAGCTTTGCGTGAAGTTTTAGGGACAGGAGAGTCCTTCGCTGGTGATGCCGCTGGGGCAAGTGAGCCTGATGTCTGCTTCTTTGCTTTTTTGGCCTTGCTCTTCCCTGAGGGGCTCTTGTCTTTGCATTCTGGGCTGGGTTTGCTCTTCTGTGGGGATGGTGTCTGTGGGCGGGCCCGCTTGGGTTGTTTCTGCTGGGTGCTTCTTATGCTGTATCGTGACTGTGACGCGTGTGGACCGTGGTCCCTATCATCAGATGTGGCCACTAACTGGGGGGAGGACAAAGGCACTGGAGCAGGAATGGGAGTATGCGGGAGAATTAGCATTTCTCCCGCATGCTAATCAGATTCCCTCCTCTGCTTTTCACAAGTTACGACTTATAAAAAAAATTCTCCCTTTCCTTCCGGCTACAGCAGGCAAAACCTTGATATCGTCCCTGGTATTGTCCACCTTGGATTACTGCAATGCACTTTTTCTGAACACACAAGAAAGAGTTCTCAATAAAATGCAAGCTATCCAAAATGCAGCTGCCAGGCTTTTGGGAGGTGTCCCCAAATTTCACTCAGTGTCAGGAACCATCAGAGAACTCCATTGGCTTTCCATCAGAAACAGAATAAAATTTAAGACCCTCTGTATTGTTTATAAAGCCTTGCATAACCAGGGACCAGCCTTTCTTATTCAAAATCTTATTCCCTATCGGCCCCCCAGATCCTTACGATCCTCCAACTTACACGAGTTAGTGGTACCCCGTACCAAACTGGTGTCATGGGGTGACAGAAGATTCCTTGTGTCAGCACCTAAACTCTGGAATACCCTGCCACATGCCATCAAAATCAGCCCGTCTCTTTGGTCTTTCCGAAAACAACTCAAGACCTGGCTTTTTAATCAGTGATCCCCTCCTCCCCTCCTCGGCGGAATATGGCAGATATCCTAGCGCCGAGATGCCCAAGGGCCTTCACTCGCGCTCTATAAGTGCTATAAATAAATCAATAAATAAATAAATGTGCCTGTTGAAGGGCAGATGTCACTGTGGATGATAAAGCCTGGACAGTACGGTGCAGCCCACCCACGTCAGAGTGTATGCCCTCCATGTAGGCAACCACCTGGACTCATTTTTTGTCATGGTCACTGAAGGCATTGAGCAGGGCTGTCTGGCCCACACAAAGCTGGCGCAGGAGCTCACCAGACTCAGCCCTCATGGCAGCAGGGGGGACAGGTGCAAGCTTAGAGGTGCCAGGTGTGAATGTTACTCATCCCCTCTTACTGACACGGACATGGGCAGCACCAGAGGAAGTGGATGGGGGTGGGTACTGGCCGCTGTGTGGTAGAAGATTATGCAGAATCCCCATTCCCTGTGCGTGCCAACATGGATGCATCCCCGCTGGCATCAGATGATGTTGTACTTTGTGTCTCAGGCAGGGATTCCTCCTGCATACTCCAGTCCCTCTCTGAGGCTCTTGTGACCTCTGTGTCACTGGGCTCCTATGCAGCTGTAGTGTTAGTCTCGCCACCACTGGTGTCCGGCTCCTGTCCCTCCGTGTCCACTGGCGAATCTGCATGAGAGAGAGATGCAGGGTCAGGTTAGTGTCAACAACAGGACAAAGCAATGCAATTGATGCAGTACAAAAGATGGCCAAATCTACCTGTTGCCCACCACACTCTGCAATCACATCGCACTACATAGACCACAACAGTGCCTGTAATCCTGATTATCTGCCACGACTGAACCATGTTAAGGCCACACAGCACAACACCCTGCCCGTGGATGAAGTCTACCAGACACACAACTTGCTCTGCCCACACCCAGGGACATGATGTGGGCACACCACTTATTGCCACTGACAGACCTTGAGGGAACAGGATGTGAGAACACAGACACCTATTAGAACATGACAGTCCACAATGGCAAATAGCCATGCCAAGGACCATGCTGTACTCTGGGGCACATTGTTGTCAGATGTGTAGGCCTCAACATTCATGGTGCAAGCAATGTACGCATAGATGAAGTCACACTCAGATTGTTGTGTCATGCTGCGCCGTGCCAAACGCCCAGTGCGTTGAAGCAGCCCCAAGGTCATCTCTGCCACGTTCTTCGTCAGATGTCGTCCCACTCCATGATATGGGCACAGTATGAGTGCGATAACGTTTGGCACCATCTTTCCAATTAATCCTTCACTTGGCATCACATGGAATAGCGAACCCTATGTGGCTGGGGCACTAAAAAATAAATAAATGATTCACCTTACTAACGTCTTTATAAATAATGGTTTGAAAGGAGAGTTGACTTTCACGTTGCATGTTCGGGGTCGGTTCAATAAACAGATGTCAATGTAATGAAGAGGCTTCGGATGATTTTTAAATACCTACTTATGCAACGTCTGTTGCGTGTGAGAGACATGGCGTTACCTTCATTTTTTGTAATTCGAGTCAGTGACGTGACTCTGGCAAAATATTGAGATTGAGTGTCCCTGATACACGCACGCGCAGTGCAATCAATGCCTTACGCATGCGCAGCTGACTCTGCGTTGAGCTGGTATCCCGGAAAAGGAAATTACCGCAACATGAGTTCCTGTCACCTATTAAAGTGGTGTGCGCTGCCGTTGGGAGCTCATTACTGGCAGTCGCATGGACGGGGCAGGTACACTGATGTGACCATCTGTGCTGAAGTGTGAGTACTTTATTCGGAAAGGTGACCTTAAACTGACACTGTTTACTAACTACAAAGTGTGTCTTATACCGTTTGCACACATTTATTGTTTCAGCCCGATAATGAACGGGTGGTTCATGCGCCTAGCCGATGGAGTACGTATGTCCGATCAGTTAGGTAAGACCCTTTGGAAACCAAGTATTCTCCGAGTGGAGTAGTTTTTATTATGGGTGAGGTTCCATGGTGATGTAAGTGGTGTGATATTCTGAGTGAGATCCTCTTGCAGTAGCCCAATATATGGGAGTTCAGACACCATTTGTTATATGCCAACAATATGGCTGCTGCGAGGTGAGCAATTGTGTGATATGCCATGTACGATTGTGGGGCCCTCATGTAAATTATGGATTTGTCTTCCTGTCTTGGCGTGGGTTAGATGTGCACACGATTGTGGCACACATATGTAGTATCAAGTTTTACTGATACACATCCCTGCTGCTATCTCCTTTTTCTTTTTCCTAGATAAAGACCTGGAGCGAACTTTTCATCATTGACCTGTGACCACATTGAGGGGGGCACAAGCTTTTGCCCAGATCGACATTGAGGGTTTTTATTTTGTTTCACCAACTTTCACGTGCACTTAAATTTGAACAATTTGGTCCTGATGAAACGCCAACGACCTCTTATAGGCGAAAGAGGCGCGAAACATGTTGACCTATGACCCATGACCCCTGGGCATAGTGTGCCTCCAGGGTTACAGTTTTTAGCAGTCCAAATCTTGCTAAGGGTACATTAATAAAATTAGCTGCGTGATGACCCATTATATATATTTTTTCACCAACTAGCATGCACTTTTCTAACCCTCCGTAAAGAACCCACTCCCCACACACCCACATGCACCATCCGGCGGTCCTGAAAAGATCTCCGCTAAAGTGACCCTTCGGGGGGCCCGTAGGGAATTGCAGCACCGGCTCTACGAGGAGCAACCACCTTATGATGAAGCATGACACCCTTCGGGGTGTGTGAGGGCAACAGAGGACAAAGAGTGGTCTTCCAGTCACCTGAGTGGGTCCCCAATCTAGGATTTCTTTTACTCTCTTTTTTTTCTTTTTTGAGGGCTTGGTGACTTTTTGCACCTGCCCGTTAGGAACTGTGTCCACCTGGTGATAGATGTCCCACCTCTTGTGGCAGTGGGTGTGTCGTTTGTTAGATATCCCCAGAGCTCGCACCTTTGCTGCAATGGCCCTCCACACAGCCTTATGCTGGTGTACCTTGAGCTGCAGGCATGGGAGAAAAGAGGGGAAAATGATCAGTGACACAGTGGCATGTACCAACATCTATCAGTACAGTAGAAAGACACAGACTCATTTCCAAATGTAATCTCTGTCCACCCCACCCTGGGTTACATCTCACATGGGCACTCTGCATGGGCTAACCTGATGTGACTGCATGCATTTATGAGGGCGTACAGTGTCCCTGCTAATCTCACACACATGCAGGATGACAGCACTAAACCCCCTCTGTGGTTTGCACACATCTCCAGTCCTATGCATGTCTGGCCACTACATACATCACACATCGACCTGTGTCTGTGGGTACACTCACTGTGTGCATGACTGGGCAGCATTCAATGAGCATGCCCAGTGAACATATCTGTATGTCATGTGTGTGGCATCGGGGGAGATGGACTCACCAGCAAAATATAGATCTACAAAAGTGTGGTCGTGTGCAATTATACAGGGCTGAGATGGTGCATATTTGGATTTCAGTGTGAATGAACAAGAGTAGGGACACAGTAAGTGCAGTGATGTGATCTCGTCTTGGTGGGCGGGCACTGTGCAGAGCATCTGGGTTTTAACTGAGTCGGACAAAAGGGGCACACAGACATTCAGCAAAACAATCACTGTCCTGGCACCTGCATGTCCAACATACTGTGTCTCTGTATATGTGACAATGTAACAAACTTCACTCAGACATACAACTGCAGGCAGGGAAACATGTGACTTTGGGGCACACACACCTTTCTCCTGGAGACAGCATGTTTGTCAGTACATGACACAACTCCACACCCTCAGGCATATACTGCATCAGTCCAACTACATGTGTGCCCCCCCTGCCCTACACCTCCCTTTCGATGACTTACCACGACATTTGGGGCACCATACAGCCTTGGGTACTGTGCGAGCAACTCGTCTACCAGGACCTCCAGCTCCTCGCTTGTAATAATAATAATAATAATAAAGGAATTTATAAAGCGAATGGTTACGCCATATCGGCGTGTCCCCGCGCTAGGGTGAGTGGAGGAAGCAAAGCCGAGAAGCCATGGCCAGAACAACAACGTAATTAACATGAAAACAGATGGGTTTTAAGATCCTTCCTGAACTTCAACTCGGATGTTTCCATCCGGAGGCTCAGAGGAAGTTTATTCCAGCTCTGAGCCGCCAGAAGCCGAAAGGACCTGCCTTCCATCCTGGCCTTCTTCATCTTAGGTACTAGCAGCAGGCCCGTCCCACTCGATCTAAGGGACCTTGCAGGCATATAGCAGGTGAGAAGATTCCTCAGATAGGAAGGGCCCGTGCCCTGGATGATGCGATGGCATATGTAAAGAGTCTTAAACATCACTCTCTTCCTTACTGGAAGCCAGTGCAAAGTGTCCAAGGCTCTTTTAGAGGCAGCCCTTCTCGGTTGCATAAGAACCAGCCGTGCGGCTGCATTCTGCAAAACCTGAAGTCTGCTGAAGCATTTAGCTGTAGCGCCCAGATAGAGTATATTACCATAATCTAGGCGAGATGTAACGAGGGCATGCACCAGCGTCTTCCTAGCCTCTGTAGGGAGGAGATCATAGTTTTCCGCAGGCTTTTAAGGACTCCGAAACACATCCCCACTACACATCTAGTATGAATTTCATACGAAAGATTGGAGTCCAACCATACACCCAGGTTCTTCACCTGGGTGCATGGTGTAGGAGTGGGACCCAGGCTCGAAGGCCACCAAGCCGACATCCAGACTGACGGAGCACCCCCTACCACAAGCACCTCGGTTTTGTTACCATTAAGTTTCAGGCAGTTATTAGCCATCCAGGAGGCAAGCTCCTGCATGCATGCCCTGAAATTAGAAGCTGCCAAATCCGGTGCCCGTGATAGGGAGACCACCAGCTGGGTGTCGTTGGCGTATGAGACGACCCTGATTCCAAACCCTTCCACGATCTCCGCTAAAGGGGTAACGTATAGGTGAAACAGGGTGGGACTCAGAGCCGAGCCTTGTGGCACCCCGTGTTCCAATTTGATGTCCTTGGAGTAATATGGACCTTGTCTGACCTGAAAACGTCGCTCTGCCAGAAAGGATTGTAACCATTTTAGAGCCGGGCCTGAGACACCGCCCTTATTCAGACATTGCAGCAAGGTGTAGTGAGCCACAGTGTCAAAGAGCGGTGCTCAGGTCTAGCAGAATCAGGGCCATTGTTTGCCCAACATCTGCCCCCTATCTAATGACTTCCTTGGCAAGGAGTAGTGCGGACTCTGTAGAATGTAAAGCTTGTGAATGGACTGGCACGGATCTTCTCTGTCCTTGCCATCCCTGTGGACATGGAACACCTGTGATGGAATTGGGTGGTGAGGGGTCTCAGGCAGCTGGCTCTGGAGGCAGCAGCAGATGAGGGTCTCAGGCAGCAGGCTCTGTGAGCAGTGGAAATGTGAGGTTCACTCCCACACCCCACACATATATAGCCCCCTGGGTTCGTTTCAAAGGTGCCAAGCTGCAACAATTGTTTGTCCAGGTCTGTCTCATTCATAAGCATCCAGTGACCGCAGGGGCCCAGGGTGCGCTACCACGATGGTGCATCTTTCAAAACCATCCAATGACCGCCTACGCGGTGGCGGAGCACTTCTACTGCGATTTTCAAAATTGCATCATGCCACCGCAATCATCGTTCCCATTGGCTCTAGGGCATGCTCCATGGCAGTGATGCACTGCAGGGGCTCGGGGTGCGCTACCGCGATGGTGCATCTTTCAGAAGCATCCAATGACCGCCTCTGCGGTGGCGGAGCACGCCGACGGCGGTTTTCAAAATTGCATCATGCCACCGCAATCGTCGTTCCCATTGGCTGTAGGCAATGCTCCATGGCGGTGACACACCGCAGGGGCCAGGTGGTAGGCACTGCGATTTGGGTGGCGGAGCATGCCCACCGCCGTTTGGGCATGTCTCCATGCCAATGACTACCGTACTTGTGTCGGGGGGGTGCTGGTGACACACCGCCGGGGCCAGGTGGTAGCTACCGCGAATTGGGTGGCGGCGCATGCCCACTGCCATTTGGGCATGTCTCCATGCCAATGACTACCGCACTTGTGTCGGGGGGGTGCTGGTGACACACCGCAGGGGCCAGGTGGTAGCTAACGCGATTTGGGGCACATACAATGGCAATGGCCATCGGACACACCTCAACAGTATACAGTGGCCACCTGCAGAAGGGCACGTCATCGTGCATACAATGCCATTGTCCCATTGACTCCACAGGTGCCTACACGTGCCATGGTTGTGTATGTGTGACGTACATTGGGCTGTTGTCCCTACCATGTCACAAATGCATCAGATGGTTGTTGATTTTTGTGAAATATCAAGGGCCCCCTGGTAAGGATAAAGATCCTGGGTCAGGGAAAAACATACAATTTGAAGGTATCAACCCAGGCTATCTTGCAAACAAAACACTAGCTATGTCAAACCATTGTCATGTACCAAAAACGAGCATGAACTATACCACAAACATGAAATTGATATCAAAAATGATTTGTTTAATTAAAAAAGATTAGTTTCACAATCAAGTTTTGTATACAGGATAAATTGATGCAATAAAACAGATATTTTTTATAGATAAAACATGTGAATTAAAAACACTGGGAAAACAGTGATGTTTATCCTATCTAATTTTGTTGAGGCTGTAGTCTGTCAGTCAACGCGTTTCGACACGTCGTGGTGTCTTCATCAGGACAAATTTATTTGCAGCCAGTTTCTAGAAAAACTAGATTTATTCAGATGGTTGTTGAGGCAGGACAGTGTGGTAGTGGACTCAACAATGTGTACACATATGAATGTGTTTTGGAGCAGTGATGACCCCAGCAAGGCTTGTCTGACTGTATGATGTTGTTACTTACTTGTGCTTTTCTGTGTGCTCATACACACAATTGTCAGTTTACCGCCAACTGTGATCATTGTGTTGTGGATGTGTACCAAGTTTGAATGATGCATTGAGGGGTGACAGGTACAGCAGATGAGTGTGAGACAGTTGTGTTGATTTGTCGCACAATGGCTGGATGCCGCGCTCCCAGGCGTGCACATGTGGACTGTGGGCATGAAAATATGTGCATTCACATTGACCTATGTGGTGTTTGAGGCACTGGTGTATTGTAAATGGAGAGGTGTGCCCTCTGTGTGGCTGAAACGTCCAGCCATGTAATCTGGTGTGTCACATATTCCTCAAGTCAGTCATTGTTTTTCCTGTTTCATCCTGGACGGGATATGCTGTGGCCATCTCGTGATGGATGTCATTGACATGTGTCCAATTACATCTCAACTAGGAGAAGGCATAATCTGATACGTCACTTGACACTGCTGGAGGAAATGGAGGATGTGGCGATCATTTTCAAATCCCGTCTCGATAGAGCCACCCTGAAGACCCTTTGTGATTTGTTGGAGCCCCACCTGCAGCCTCGTCGCACATACCCAACAGTTTTTACCCCAACTTACAAAGTGATAGCAGCCCTCAATTTGTTTGCCACTGGATCATTCCAGGAGACAGTGGCCGGCGCAGTAGGGATGTCTCAAACCATGTTCAGCATGGTGCTGCGGGATGTTCTGTCCGCCATGTTGATCTACAAGGACAGATATGTACATTTCCCCAGGGGTACAGAATAGGCAGGTGTGAAGGGAGACTTCTATTCCCTTGGGCACATCCCACATGTTGTTGGGGCCATAGATTGCACACGTCGGTCTTGTGCCACCATAGGCAAGTGAGCACATTTTTCGCAATAGAAAACATTATCACTCGATCAATGTGCAGGTGGTGTGCCGGACAGATATGACCATCTCGCATATGTGTGCCAGATTCCCCGGCTCTACCCATGACTCATACATCCTGAGGAACAGCATTTCGCCCCGGCTGATGGTTAATCTGCTTCCCGAGCGTGATTGGATTGTGGGTGAGTATGCCTAGTCGTATGGTGTGCTGGGTGCGTGACCTGCTGCCCTCTGCCTGTGCAACATTGCAATGTGTGTTTGTCATTCCTAGGTCACTCTGCATATCCCAGCCGTCCATGGCTGCTGAGTCCACTGCCTAATCCCAGGATCCCGGCTGATATCACCCTCAATGAGGTCCATGGCCGGACACGTCGTATGGTTGAGCGTACTTTTGGCCTGCTCAAATCAAGTTTCCGCTGCCTTGACGAAACTGGAGGTGAACTGTCATACTCACCTGGGAAGGTTTGTAAGATCGTAGTGGCATGCTGCATGCTCCACAACCTGGCAGTTCGCAAGGATATTCCCCTGCTCCTGGATGATGATGAGGACCCAAGGACCCCACCTGCACAAGAACCTGAGTCCAGTGATGAGGACAGTGGGGAGGAGGAAGGAGGTGACATGCATCAACAGCTCATCACCCGCTACTACACTTGAAGGTGGGTGACAATGTACAACATGTACATTGTCTAGTGTGATTGCTGTTGTCGTAAAGGGCTATGTGCGAATGGTACAGACAGCCAGATGTAAAGTCACCTGTGTGTGGATATGTGACAGTGACATGTAATGTGTGAACGTATATGGGATGTGTTTGTTGACAGTTGTTGCCCATTGTGTTGTCTGCATGTTGGGTTATGTAGATGGTTTGTGTAGTGTAATGCCTGTGATGCCACACTCACACCAGTGAATGTTGTTATGTTGTGTTTTCCTAGGTGCCTCAAAAGTATCCATTCCTACATACAGTACATCTTTCTGATACATTATGGACATTTTGAAGACTGTACATATTGCACTAAAGACAAAGCTGACACGATGAAAGTGTGTAAGGTATTTTATTTACAAAGTTGACATGTGAGGGGGCAGGCAGATTAACATGAAGGTGGTGATGGAGCAGTGAGTTGACAGTCATGGTAAATGAGATGAAAGAGTAGACACCACATTGATGTGGTAACCCAGTCCAAAAGACAAGTGCCATTCACAAGGCAGTGTGGGGAAGGACAGTCCAAACAGTCAATGCAGTGGGGAAGAGGGTTGCCATCAGGGCTGGCCCCGTGACTGGCGTTTGGTTGGTGTTTTGCCTCCAGAGACTCCCAGGCTCTTCTTTGGACGGCTTCTTGGTCGCTTCGCTGGGGTGGGCCCTGCTGTGGTGCGAGTGGCGTCTGAGGACTCACCCCTCTCAGTGGCCACAGGGGAGGATGGTGAACTGTCATCCTGCAGCACAACAGTGGGGGGTGGAGGTGTTGTTTGGGACAGGCCACGCAGGCCTGTCCCTCAGTAATGCCACTTGCTGGCCCATGAGATCCACCACTTGTCTGATGCGAGTGTCGATGGACCTCATCAGCAGGATGAGCTCGCGTAAGAGTTTGCCAGACCGGCAACTTTGTCCCTGGACCTGTTTGTAGGCCCCAATGACTCTGGTGAAGTGATCCAGGGATGGGGTACCAACCTCCTACTGTCTGGGGGTGACCCTGGCCCTCCCACCTGCCCTGCTGCCACGGACCTGTTGCCTCGCCACTGTGGGTCCACGCACACTCTCCCTGCTGTCCACAGTTGTTGGTGTGGGCTGGTCATCCCTGGGACAGGGAGGGTGTTGCAGGTGGCACTGGTGGTGGTGGTGGTGATGGTGGTGGATGCACAGGCAGTAACAGCATGGCTCTGCTGTGCTGTTGTTGTTGCAGCAGATGTTGTGGTGGGGAGGATGGGGTCCTGGGACCTGGTGCTCCCTGGCACACCTGATGGGCGGGCCTCAAGCTCATCGTCCTGAAAATCCTGGGAGTCTACATCCGAGAGTCCATGTACTGGGGTTGGAGACTGACTCTGCTGGTTATCGATGTTGCCCGCAGCAGTGAATTCTTGGTCACCTGTGGATTAGATGTGGAAGGGTTGTGCACCCAGCAAGAATTCTGTCAGCTGTGTCATACAGTGTCTGAATACTACACAATTGACTGATCTTCACATCGTTTGCTATGTGCAATACTGTGCCTCATAGCAGAGGTACATACATTACTCGTACATGTTGTCAGGTGTCGATGCATAGCATGCAAATCGTGCTGTGATCATGTTCACAGGGACCAGTTGCCATGTAGGGACCAGCACAAATGAATTTCATGGTTCTCTCATTGTTGATTTGTATGACCTGGCTGACGTCACATCTGGCCATGGAGTGCCCATTGTATTGTACTGCATGACTTTGTCCTGTAATGTACATATTTGTATTTATAAGCCCACAGATGCTTTCTGTAATTTTACTTGCTGATTGTGCCTCATGACAATGCACTCATCAGTGTGTGCTGTGCATGGTTGTGTACGGTCTTCCTTGTGCATGTCCATTGGTGTGTGACTCATTATTATCTGTGACAGTTCCCTTTGCTTACCTGTGTGCACACTGTGCGTGTCAAGCGGGGTCTGTGTGCATATTTGTGCATGGAGAGGACTGGTGTTGCCATATGGTACCATTTCATTGGCAACAGATGTGTGGCTGCGCGCACAAACTACCTACCTGTTAGGTGAAGCAGAACAATGCAATGGCTACCACATGCTTGATGGTGGGGTGGGGGAGTGATCCATCCTGCTGGGGTGTGGGACAGAGCGCATGGTAGGAGTAGTGCTACAGGCCTCCCTCCCCCAAACAGGCCTCCCAAGCAAGATGGCTACCTACCTGTTAGGTGAGGGTGAACGATACAAGGGATGCAAACTGCTTTTGGGTTGGTGTGGAGAGTTACATCATGCTTAGGGGTGGGACAGGGGTGCCTGGTGGGTGTTGTAGTGCAGGCCTCCCACCCTAAACCAGCCGTCCCAGTGAAGATGGCTACCTACCTGTTAGTTCATTTGGTGTACTGCAATGGTTTCCAAGTGCATGTGGGTGGGGGAGGGCTCCATCCTGCTGGGGTGTGGGACAGGGGGCATGGTGGAAGTGGTGCTACAGGCCTCCCTCCCCCAAACAGGCCTCCCAAACAAGATGGCTACCTACCTGTTAGTTTGTTTGGTGTACTGCAATGGATTCTAAGAGCTTGTGGGTGTGGGGAGGGCTCCATTCTGCTGGGGTGTGGGACAGGGGGCATGGTGGGAGTGGTGATACAGGCCTCCCTCCCTCAAACAGGCCTCCCAAGCAAGATGGCTACCTACCTGTAAGTTTAATGAGGGTGATGCAATGGCTGCCACATGCTTGTAGGTGGGAGGGAGTGCTCCATCCCGCTGGGGTGTGGGACAGAGGGCATGGTGGGTATAGTGCTACAGGCCACCCTCCCCCAAACAGGCCTCCCAGGGAACATGGCTATCTACCTGTAAGTTTGATGAGGGTGATGCAATGGCTGCCACATGCTTGTGGGTGGGAGGGATGCTCCATCTTACTGGGGTGTGGGACAGTGGGCATAATGAGAGTAGAGCTACAGGCATCCCTCCCCAAACGGGCCTCCCAAGCAAGATGTCGACCTACCGGTTAGATTATTTGGTGTACTGCAATGGCTTCAAAGTGCTTGTGGGTGGGGGGAGGGCTCCATCCTGCTGGGGTGTGGCACAGGGGGCATGGTTGGAGTGGTGCTACAGGCCCCCCTCCCCCAAACAGGCCTCCCAAGCAAGATGGATACCTACCTGTAAGTTTGATGAGGGTGATGCAATGGCTGCCACATGCTTGTGGGTGGGAGGGAGTGCTCATCCTACTGGGGTGTGGGACAGAGGTCATAGTGGGAGTAGTGCTACAGGCCTCCCTCCCCAAACAGGCCTCCCAAGCAAGATGGCTACCTACCTGTTAGTACGTTTGGTGTACTGCAATGGCTTCCAAGTGCTTGTGGGTGGGGTGGGGGAGTGATCCATCCGGCTGGGGTGTGGGACAGAGGGCATGGTGTGAGTAGTGCTGCAGGCCTCCCTTCCCCAAACAGGCCTCCCAAGCAAGATGGCTACATACTTGTTAGGTGAAGGTGAACAATACAATGGCTGCAATTTGCTTCTGGGTTGGTGTGGAGTGATCCATCCTGCTTGGGTGTGGGATAGGGGGCATGGTGGGAGTAATAGTGCAGGGTGACTGTGCTTATGCTCCCATGGTAATATCGCTAGCTACGTTTAGGGTACATGGGAGTGAGTGCCTGTTGGATCAATTAGACATGTTTTTGTGGGTGTGTGGTGCAGATGGATGTGACATTTCTTGGGTGTTGTGTGTTTTTGGGTGTGCAAAACAGTACATATCAGTGTGTTGGTTAACATTTGTTTGTACTTACCAGCCTCCACTCCCCCGGATACTCCTATGAGACTCTCGGGATGCAGTATGTCAAGTACCTTCTCCTCCCATGGCGTGAATGTTTTCTGTGGGATGGCAGGGCCACTGCCAGTCCGGTTAGCCAGCTCCCAGTTCTTGCTCCTCCTCTCTTTGACAACCCCCTTGAGATCATGCAACTGCTTCATGATCTCCTTCTTGGATCACGGGGAGGTCCCTACTGCATTGACCCTTTGGACTATCCTTTGCCACATTTGAGTCCTTGTGGCTAATGGTGTCTGTTGGACCAGGCTACCAAATAGTTGTGGTTCCACTCTGACTATCTCATTTACCATGACTGTCGACTCACTCTCTGTGAATTTGGGCATTTTCTGTGATGCCATGGTCTGTAGTGTGCAAGGATGTGGGTGATGGGTTTGGTGTTTGTGTGAGGTGTGTTATGTGCTGGAGATAGTTAGTGCTGGTGTGATGGTGGTGGTGGTCAGTGTGCTGGGTTCTCTTGCCTCTCCTGTCAGGTCTGGTGTATGCCCTTCTCTTCTGGAGTGTTGCAAAGGATTGTGGTCAGTGAAGGGGCTGGTTTTATACTCAGCTATGTGGGTGGGTCCCAATGGGGTTTTGCTGTGAGGTGTGTTGTGGGAGTTGTCCTTGAAATTGTATGTTTCTGTTTGGCATTTATTTGTTTCATTGGGATGTGTTTTGTGTATTTGGGGCCATGGCTACTTTGATTTGTGCAAAGTTTGCCATTGTTGTGGTGTTTTTGCATCGTCCGCCATGTTTTGTATGGATCGTCCGCCTCAGTGGCTATGCTGCAGCTCTTCAGCTGACTCTCCCATTCACTCCAGTGTGCGACCGCAACAGTCGGAAACGCCGGATCGAACCGCAGGACCATCGGGGATATCCTAATTTCCCGTGCGGTGTCTCCGCAATGTTTGCGGCGGGTTGTAGCTTTTCCGCTGCGTTTCCAACCGCCGTCGTCGGTTTTCGATTGTCAACGCCCGTGTCGGTTTATCCACTGTCCCGGCGGATGGTTGTTTTCTGCGTCCATGGCGGTCTGGGTGGTTTTCCACCCGCCATCCTAATGGGGCCCTAAGAGTCGTTGGCTATGGGCTTCATAGCGTAAGACCATTTTTATTGTCGAACACTCTTGCACAGCTTACATTTGTGAAGTGAGCATTCTTTCCAAGCGGCCTTTTTGTTCTGACTAACATGCTTATTGTGACCCAAATCGATGGAGCTCATGTTATCGACATTGGAAGAATGAAGGACTAGGAGGAGCTGCCAGGATTTGAAAGTGTGGCTAGGAGGTCAAGCACGAATTACTGCAGTGGAGGCATCAGACTAAGCATGGTTGCCCCATTTAAGGGTGACCTCCAACCCCAGAATCATAACTTTATTTTAAACTCAAGAATGCTTGGTCCAGTAACCCCACAATGAATTTTCTGTCCAATGTTGAACCTATACATTTGAGGACTTAAGAGAAGATGTCCTTTACTCTCAATCCTATTCTTTCCCTTCTCTCCCTTTCCAGTGCCTTCACGTACCCCATGGCTCGTATCCTTGTTCTTTCTTAGGACCCCTACTAATTTGGGGCATACCTCAGCCCATGTAGCAGTATCCAGTTTACAACCCGACCCCTGCCACTTTGGTGTTCTTGCGCATCCCTCCCACTTCCTCTCCCTGTTGAACTAGTCCTGGTTTCAGTAGGTTGTATGCCACCCCATGTGTAGATGCGCAGACGTGCAGTTGTCTGATCTGTCATTGCGCAGAGCATATAGCCCTCTACAAGCAGTTCTCTTAACGCAGAGTTTAACTATCCTCACTGCTTGCATCCTCTCTCTCCACTGCACAAATTCCTTCAGCTAACCCCTTTCTTCTTTCCTCCTTCGCATTGGGCTTCCCTGATTTATTTCCAATCACTGTCTCCTAATACCCCCTTCCATAGTTTCCCCGTTAAGCTATCTCATTGTCTGCCTTCTTGCTTAAGTTATTTCCTATCATAATCTTATTTCCACCCCTGAAAGCCCCATTGGACTTGCTTTTCATCTTGCTCATCCTACTCATACACCCTGCTCTCTTAGTGGTCCCCAACAAGGGGAACTTGTAAACTTTGGGAGGTTTGACTGTTGCTTATCCCCAGGGCCGCGTTTGTGACTGTGAATTACTGCCCTGAGCACAGTGCCCAGAGGCCGACACCAGCAAGTAACAGCTGAGGCAGCAAATTTGATGGTCCGAACAGAGGATGAAATATTGTGTAAGGGAGAGTTATTGCTGTCGATCAGCTGGAGGCGTGGCTTGTCTTATAGCTAGTCAAGGTATAAGTAGCTTCATTGGACATCCACTATGGCTATTAACCCCCCCCCCAACAAAACAAAACAAAGGTGATCTCCATTTCTGATCAAAAAATGTATGCCCAGGACACTGGCATATTTAAAAGACTGCTGTCTGCTTTTAAGGGAAGGTGGTTAGCTGTCTATCCGAATCTACCTGCTACTTACCTGAATCTCCACGCGTGAGTGGTCACATGCTTTATAATTAAGGCTCTCAGTTTCATATTTCTTTTTGACATTTCCGTCTGTATATATCCATATTTATTTCTTGCTAATTTTATCTGTATTTATACATTATACATATTTATTTGGGGTTTTGTGAAAAAAATTAAGCTGAAACTGTTATATTTCCACTTTTTTTAAACCTATAAATGAGCACTTATACTTGGTTTCAGTTATATGAAACAGCTGCAGAAGATAAATCAATGCACTTATATGAAAATATATGCATATTTCAGTATCAACCATGTGCATATCTACTGCTGTTTAAGCCTCTTTACTAAACTTCATTTAACTCCCTTACCTATCAATCCACACAGTTATTGGCCTGGTGGTTAAGGTAGAGAGAATCACTCAAAAAGTAACCCAATTTCAGTTTTTTTCAACATTTAAAAATAAATACAGACAAGGAACTAAATGGTTTTCTGTCTGTATTTATCTGTAAAAATCGTTAAAAACGGAAAACAGGGAGCCTTATTTATAATCTAGAGAGTCTGCACCCCGAGAACGCCTAGATTGTGGCATCAAATTCACTGGCAAAGTAAGGTCTCTTAGGCTGCCCAAAGCAGGTTTAGCACCTTGACATTTTTTAACCACAACCTGTCTTCAGTCTTGCCATAATGTGCTTCTCTGCCAGGGACAGGTCCTGGGAACTGGCTTATTGTTGGTGTTCTACCTCCCGCTTTATGAGGTGCCACAAGTCTGCTTGGGTGCCAATTATACTGTTTGTAGTCCTAACACCCCTGCTCCCCTTTATAATGTATGTAACATAGATGGTGATACGTTCCGGAGACATGATTTAACTTCTAAAATATTAAGATTATCTTGTTAAGATACTTGTGAGGGACTGGTTATTATTTGTTTTGACTGATGCCTTAAAAGACCTGTGGTGGCAGCAGGGGTAAACACCCAAAATATAGAATTAAAAATATTGAAAGGACACAATATTGAATCAAAAATATCGAGAGGACAGAATATAGAATAGACATAATATAGTTGGAAATAATATCGACATATAGGTAAGTAATATCGAATGTCGTTATATCGAATTTCATTATATAGAATGTCATTATATGGATTTTTTTAAATTGTATTATATGTTAGTATATGTGTTAAAAGTATATATTACTTTTTTAATGTTTATTAAAAAAAATTAAGATAATGAATTTTATGTTCATTAATTTTTGCGTATATAATTCCGTAGCTGGTTGTGGGTTTATAGGGGAATAGGGTGGTAAGTAATTGAATTTAAATTAAAAAAGTAATAATTTATTAATTAATAATTTTATGGTCAATAATTAATATTGCTAATTAATTTTTGCATATATTAGTTCCATAGCGGGTTGTGGGTTTATAGGGGAATAGGGTGGGAAGTAATTTAATTTAAATAAAAAAAATTATATATTTATTAATTAATAATGTTATGGTACATCATTAATATTGGTAACTAAGTTAATTAGTTTATTATTAAATATTTAAAAAGTTAATAATACAAGTTTTTAATTACTTGATAATTATATAAATTGTGTAATTTTTTATTAACTGCATATTAATTATTAATAATTAATGTATTACTATGTTAATGATGTTCATTTTTTGAGGAGTGTGTTGAGTGTTTATAGGGGAGTATGGTGTGTATTAAATTGAAAATAATTTGTTATTATTATTTATATTATATTTAATCAACGTTATTTTATACTGTTAATTGTGTTAATTCATTGAGATATTATATTTTTTTGTTAATTGTGATTAGCTAATTAATTAAATGTTAATTAATTCTGTTAATTTATTAATATTTTAGACTATTGGAGGTGACGTTTATAGTGGAAAATAGTGGGAAGTAAATTAAATTTAAATAATTAAATTTTTTTTTATTAACTTTAATTAAATTGTAGGACTGGGTCTACTAAATTATTCCTCTACGCTATCCAACACTTTCCCTACTGTTCCAATTGCAGGAGTGGAAATAGTAATTTTTACCCTCCTGCTATCCAACACTTTCCCTACTGTTTCACTCACTGGAGTGGGAATTAAAATGTTTATCCTCCCGCTATCCAACACTTTCCCTACTGTTCCACTCTTTGGAGTGGGAATAGTAATTTTTTACCCTCCCCGCTATCCAACACTTTCCCTACTGTTTCACTCACAGGTGTGGGAATAGTAATTTTTATCCTCCCACTATCCAACACTTTCCCTACTGCTCCACTCACTGCAGTGGGAATAGTATTTTTTACCCACCCGCTATCCAACACTTTCCCTACTGTTCCAATCACTGCAGTGGGAACAGTAATTTTTACCCACCCGCTATCCAACACTTGCTCTACTGTTACACTCACTGTAGTGGGAATAGTAATTTATATTCTCCCGCCATCCAACACTTTCCCTACTGTTCCACTCATTGAAGTGGGAAAAGTAATTTGTATCCTCCCGCCAGCCAACACTTTCCTTACTGTTCCACTTATTGGAGTGGGAATAGTCATTTTTATCCTCCTGCTATCCAACACTTTCCCTACTGTTCCACTCACTGGAGTGGGAATAGTAATTTTTACCCTCCCACTATCCAATATTTTCCCTACAATTCCACTCACTGGAGTGGGAATAAGAATTTGTCCTCACCTGCTATCCAAAATGTAGCCTACTGTTCCACTCACTGCAGTGGGAATAGTAATTTTTACCCACCCGCTATCCAACACTTTCTCTACTGTTTCACTCACTGGAGTGGGAATATTAATTTTTATTCTCCCGCTATCCAACACTTTCCCTACTGTTCCACTCGTAGGAGTGGGAATAATAATTTGTACTCACCTGCTATCCAAAATGTTGCCTACTGTTCAACTCATTGGAGTGGGAATAGTAATTTGTACCCACCCGCTATCCAACATATTCTATACTTTTGCACTTGTTGTAGTGTAAATACTATTTTTATTCACTACACTATGCAACATTTTTATTATTGTTCCATTTAATGTAGTGGAAAATATTAATTTGCATAACAAATATTAATACTATTATTTAAATTCTTGTATATTATTTATTTTTAAATTGATATAATATGTTTATATATATGTATATATATATGTAATTATATTTTAATAATGTTTTAAATATTTTATCATAAGGAATAATAATTATTTTTTAATATTATTAAGTTAATATATCTATGTTAAAAAAGAATTAACTTTTTTTAAAATACATTTATTATTTTTACATTGTAAGTTTTTTTTTACATTATTTTAACTGTTTTATTTAATTGTGTTTTTTTGTTCAAAACTGTTTTATTGTGAACACAGCGATAAGCCTACAACCCCATGTCGGGGCCGGCCGCGCAAAAAAGAGTGTGTAGACTCATGTAGTCAGGGGAGGATGAAGCGTTAACACAGCGCCCTGCCTACAACCCCTGGAGGGGGCCGGCTGCATGGCTTAGGGGCAATGATGGCAAGAGGCGGCCATATGCTGGCGATGCATCGTTGTGCGGGGGAGGCGCGTATAGGAGGGAGAGCAGTGATGTCACATTTTCAAAAGGCCCAACGGGGCCCAAACTGCCCCATAGAGGGGCTTAATTGTGTTTTTATTATTTAATTACTTTTATATTAGTTTTAATATATTTTTAACAATCAATATTTTAGTGACTCATATTTTTAACGATATTTTGCACTCGATATTTTGGTGCTTACCTGTTTGTAGATAGGTATTCGATATTATGTCCCTCAATATTTTTGCTTCTATATTCTGGACACTCGATATTGTGTCCTTCGATATTTAGTCACTGATCCGGCAGCAGGACTGGCTGAAGTTTTGATGTAAGGATACAAAGCGCTTCGGGTCTGTAGGCAGCTTAACGTAGTCCAGGATGAGCATCCGATTGCTCTTGCCGTGGAGCTAGAGTTCTTCCACTTTGCCCTCTATGAAAAGCACATCCTTTTGGAGTCCTTGGATCAGAATTTTGATAAACAATCCCAGATTGCAGATGCACCCTCTCTTGTCTCCTACAATGTTGACCATGGTTTGCAGTCGTAACTGTACATGAATAACCCCCAGGCCAGACAAGTAAGTAACAAGTTTGTGGGGGGGGGCTAGAGGGCGCACTGCGGGATGGCTGACTCCTGAGGCAGCTCCGCCGGACGGGAGACTGTCGATGTGGATACCGCAGTGCTGCTGCAATTAAAATGCAATCAACCAGCAGCATGAGGCGTCGGAATACCTGTTCCGTGACTAATAGGTGCTTATAGAGCCCACAACCATCTCAAAACAGATCTACCCGACGAAAATGCAAGAACCTCGGCTGAAATTTCAAAATGGCGGCGCCCCCGAAAGAACACTGAAACGAACACGGACCTCCGGGGGCTTCGAGGCATCCACTCTCAGGCTCATTAAAGATTCCCTCACGATCGGACGAACCGCAGAGAAGGGGAGATCGTTCCTAACAACGTCCACTGAGGTCCATGAGTAGTGGGTGCCTTGCGTTCCAGGGAGCGCTAATACTGAACAAAATGGCTCCGGTGAACCGCACCGAGTCTGAGCGCCTCTGCGGCTTATAACGTACTCTACACACATGTGCACATAGCGGCAGTCAGGCACACGGAAGGACCGATGCCATTTCCATCGCCCTGCACAGAAGTCTGGACCCCCGCTGTACCGACCGAGGCTGCGTTGACCAACAACACGCAGCGCTGCGTTCAGCCGGCTGCTGCACTGTACACGCATTTGGCGGCGATGAGGCCCTCATGAACTGCGAAATATCACACTGCGCCGAGCCCGTATCGGATAGTGGCCCCCGGTGGTGGCGGTGTCTAACGGCGCACACTGTACATTACGCAGGTAGCCACTACATGCAAGTTTACTGCAGGTGAGGCAACGCTTTGCATACAGTGTGTCGTAGATCTGGATCGGCTCTGCTGTGTGTGCACAAGGCAGAAAGGAAGGCCTTGCTGACACCTGCATTGTGCTGATGCCGGCCTGTTAGCGCCAGCCTAGTGGTGTGTCGCTTGGTGCGCGGGGGCCAGTGGGCCTACGACAAGAAGTGCAGGGAGGCGCGCTGCCTATGATACACTACAAGATCGTGCGAACTGCCACTGCCGACAACACCGCTGGTGAGACTGCGCTGGTGCGAGCTACTACGGGTCTGAAACAACATCTGGGGACGCACTGCCGAGGAGGTTCGCATAGGCGCCCACAGAACCTGTAGCCAGGTCCACCATCACTGCGGCTCCGCTCCTGAAGCCCGGTTGTCACCGGATGACCACGGCGACTCGGAGGAGACGCGTGGATCACACTGTCCCACGTGTAAGCTGCGGCACACAGAACTCAACAGACAAGATGGGCAAACCGGAGAAGCAGCAAACGAAACTGCCGTTCGAAGCAAAAAAACAAAACAAAAGTACAGCTAATGTGTCAGACGCAGTGGAAGATAATGACACCGACGAGGGTGCTGGCATGGAGGGTGTATTACGCGCCATACAAAGCAGTCTGCAGGAAATGAACGGAAAACTAGATACTCTAACGCAAAGAGTTGATCATATGGCCGCAAAAATGGACAAACATGGGGAAAGGCTAGTAGAGGCGGAGACGAGAATCACGGTGGTGGAGGACACCTCCAGTGCCAACGCCAATACCTGCACTGCCATGGAGAAAACGATGGAGGCACTACGTAACAAGACGGAGGACTTGGAAGCGAGATCTCGTTGCAATAATGTGCGCATAGCAGGTCTTCCGGAATCGACAAACACGGGGAAGATGGAGCAATATGTGGAAGCTCTCCTTAAAGAACTTTTTGGAGCAGAGGAGTTCTCGTCGGTGTTCCTGGTAGAGCGTGCTCATCGTTCCCTGGCGCCACAACCAAAGCAAGGGGCACCTCCACGCGTCATCATAGCTCGTCTGCTAAATTACAGGGACAGAGATGCGGTTCTTAGGCGGGCACGAGAAAAAGGAGACATTGTCCACCAGGGAAACACACTTGCATTCTACCCGGATCACACCGTGGCTGTCCAGTTGGCCCGCAAAGAATACCAATCGGCGAAAAAGAAGCTGCGAGACCTGGGAGTAGAATATTCCATGCTCTACCCGGCAAAACTCAAGGTAACCAACGCAGGTCGCTCCACGGTTCTTCCCACGCCTCAGGCGGCTCATCAATACATCAAAAAATTAGGCAGACGACGGCGAGCGTCAGGGCGGGAGGAACAGCACGACGACGAGGACTGAGAGACCCAGATCAGGTAATGGCGTTCCATTGTTAAATCGGCAAGGTCTGAGACTCTGACGCTTTCTCTAGTATACACCCCATGGCAGACCTTGCTTTCCTCCACTGCTGTACGTTATACGGGTGGGTACTGTTTGAGCACTCTACACTGAGGCCGGCAATCAAAAATTCCAACACCAACGACACAACAGCAATGTTACCTATTTGTACTGATGGCTGAGGAAATGTACTGCAACTTAGACTCACCATAATGTGCTGTCACACGGCCAGTTAACTTTGGACAAAAATGCGCTGGAGGTATAGACATTAAATAACTGGCTTGGATTGTGGAGTAGACAAGATGCGACACAGTATTGTGACTGCGTCATCATGGAAGGTGGGTGGCGAAATAACCCCGAGACGTAGAGGCCAGATCCGGGCGCACAGCTGGTTGTGGGGTAATCTTGCAAACTGCTAAGCTGGGGCAATAGAAGTGACAGCACTCGCATTTGCAGCACTATATACACGTTTGTTGATTGTGACAGAATACCCGTCCACATCCACACTGTGGGTGTTGATGTGCGCACCTAGTGGACCCCCTCGATGGGTGTTCCCCAACACAAGTTCATTTTACAGTTTAATGGTATTTGGGAAATGGCTTTGGGAGGGTTGTGTTGCTGAAGTGGGAGGTGGAAGGGGGTGGATCCTTGGGAATGTTTATTATAGATCACTGTGCCTGAGACGCATTGCAAACTCCAGACCACATAGACATTGCAAAATAAATGTTTTCCTTGTTCTAGATACTCTGAAAATTCATGGAATATTTACGCTAAGGGGCTTCAAAGTGGTGCGATACAACCATGTAACTTTTCTAATGTGACGAAGGCAGCACAGTTAAACCTACTCACCTGGAATGTTAGGGGTCTGAACAACCCCCAAAAAATCCGTCAAATATTCGCACACCTCACTAGACTAGACTAGACTAGACTCCAGGTAGACATTGCATTTCTTCAAGAGACGCACATTGCGCCTAATGCACAAGTCACACTAGGTAGGCGTTGGGCTGAGTCTGTCCACACTTCAAATTATTCCTCTTATGCACGGGGAGTTAGTATTCTTATACGCAAGGGTGTAAATTTTAAGGCCTCAAAGGTGCTCAAGGACACAGAGGGCAGGTATCTAATAGTGCTTGGCCTACTTCGAAATCAGAATATAGCTCTAATTAACACATATGGTCCAAACACGGATGACCCGAGGTTCTACACTAAACTATGGCACACTATCGCTGTCATCCACGTGGGTAACCTTGTCTGGGGAGGTGACTTTAATATAGCACTGAGAGATGGATTCGACCGCTCTCCGAACACTGCGGAACCACACAAAAGGGCATTGGCAGAACTAAAGGATGCTATAGCAGATCTGCGACTACTTGACCTTTGGAGAGCACGACATCCGGATCTATTAGAGGCCACGCACATAACCGCGGCCTACAACAGCTGGTCCAGTGAGGTCTCGCTGTGGATCTCCTCCATTAAGCACTTACCACGCACACTATCTGACCATAACCCAGTGCTACTCTCCCTGCAACTGCCGCACTACACCCCCCCCTTCACCTGGCGGTTTAATGCCACGGCACTTCTGGACTCTGTTTACACTGACACCATTCATACAGCCATAGTAGACTATTTCGAGCTTAACGCTCCCACTATGGAAGATAAAGGACTACTTTGGGACGCATTCAAGGCGACAATAAGGGGTAAATGCATTAGCACCACAGCGGGAATCCTTAAGGATATCAGACGCCAATTAAACATCCGGAAAACTAAACTGAGTGACCTGGAGCGACAATATGCACAAACAAGGGACCCCACCATATTAGGAGAGATAAAAACGACCCTGACAGAGCACCAGGAGTATGCTGCTGATGAAATTAAATATGTTTCGAAGCGTGGGATAGCAAGAGCATACGGGGAGGGAGGTAGACCAGGGAGCGCCCTAGCTCAAATGATCTGCTCCGGACATGTCCCACAACACATTCACACGATTAAAGATTCAGTAGGCACGACTAGATATGAGATGAAGGGCATATTACACGAATTCCAAAGGACATATGGCCAGCTGTACGCTTCCCGCCTGAATGTGTCGACTGCAGACATACTGGCCTACATGGAGGATGTGGAAATAGCGTGGCTATCGGATGCACATAGAGAGTACCTGTCCTACCCCGTCACGGTTGAGGAAGTAACTGACACCATCAAAGCCCTTCCTAATGGCAAAGCACCGGGCCCGGACGGCTTTACGGGCGAATTTTATAAAGCATTCGCAGATATACTAGCACCACATCGAGTAAGAATGTACGGAGAAGCGCATGAAAAGCAGGTGCTCCCAGCGTCTCTACGAGAGGCGATGCTTATTGCTTTGCTGAAACCGGGTAAAGATCAGGAATACTGCGATTCGTACCGGCGTTTATCACTTATCAATGTTGACTCCAAGATCAGGGCGAGCCTCCTCGCGGCCCGGCTAAAGCCTTTGATGCCGCTGCTGATTAGACCGGATCAGTCTGGCTTCATACCGGAAAGATCCACAACGCACAACACACAAACGCTTTTTGCTTTATCTCATTACCTACAGCCTGAGACTAAGGCAGCGGCGGTCCTATTAGATGCTGCCAAAGCCTTTGACACGATTGAATGGCCGTATCTGCACACGGTGCTTCAGCGCATGGGATTTCCAATACTATTCATGCAATGGATAAAAGTTCTATATGCTGACCTCACGGCCCGTATTAAAGTGAATGGTTATGTCTTGGACCCGATAAAGATATACAGAGGAACCAGACAGGGGTGCCCCTTGTCCCCCATGCTATTTGCGCTGGTATTAGAGCCACTCGCTTGCGAAATTAGGCAACATCATCATTACTCTGCTCTCCAATTCCCCACGCGACCCCTCCATATATCTCTCTATGCGGATGATATGGTGCTGTATGTCAAAGACCCTGACCACAATCTCAACCCTCTGCTACGTGAGTATATAAAATTCGGACAACACTCAGGCCTACAAATTAACTGGGCAAAATCACAAATAGTAGCGCTAACAGATAGCACCGCCCCATTCACACTGGATTACCCGCTAGAATGGCGCGACGACCCTACACGGTATCTGGGCATCTGGTACCACAGAGACCCCGAACTGGTCATCCGTACAAATTATGAGAGGGTCATATCAGAGTTAGAGGAGAAAGTGAGTCGCTGGAACAAATTACCACTCTCATTAGCGGACAGAACTGCTATAGTCAAAATGGTGCTGCTGCTCAAATTTCTTTATCTGTTCAATAATATTCATATTAAACCGCCGGCGGAAGTTTTCCGCAACATAAACAAATTGGTGCTCAGTCTCATTTGGGCGGGCAAACACGCAAGACTGGAACTGCAAACGCTGAGGTTGCCCTACGCACAAGGAGGTTTTAAGGTTCCAGATTTTTTTCTATACTATCTGTGTGCACAAGCGCAATTCGCGCATTACTGGTACCATGCAGTGCCGTTCATGTCGCACGTGGCAGTTGAAACAGGTGATGCTCACCCTATTCCTCTGTCGGCCATACTACCACACAAAAGACCACCGCTACACTCACGCGACATAAACACAATTGACGCAACAAATGGGGCCTGGCATCTGATGGGCAAGAAAGCGGGAAAACTTCCACTCTATGCGCCGGCTTTACCATTAGTGCACCACCCGGAGCTTTCGGTCACGCAAGAGGAAGTAGGCATGAAACTACTGCAACACGCCGGTATAGCCACAATGGGTGATCTGTATGAGGAGGGCAAATTTAAATCACTGGAACAGCTGAGCTATATTAGCAACCCAACACTGCTATTTAATTTTACCTACTACAGGCTGCAGAGGGCGTTGAAAGAACTGTACACCACTTACCCAGCAGAACCCCAACAAATGACCGCATTGCAATACATGATAACAGCACCTAATGCAGCTCACATGGTGTCTAGACTATACACTAAATTGCAGGCAGATATAGCAGGGAACACGGAGGAAATGAGACACAAATGGAACAATATCATGGATGAACAGGTAACCATGGAGGATTGGTCCACGACATGCATGCTAACCAACATGCTCCCGCCCAATGGTAACCTACGTATAATCCATTATAAATACCTGCATCAAATGTATTACACACCACAGCGACTCTTTAAGTACGGTCTATGTGCAGACTCCAGATGCAAACGATGTAAAAGGGAGGGGGCAAATTTCCTCCATCTTGCTTGGAACTGCCCAAAAATTGAGACTTACTGGGCACAGGTGACGAAAGCATTGAGTATTATGTTAGAGACACCAGTTGACTGCACTATACGAGTATGTTTGCTGGGTCTTGTCCCTCACATCAGAGCGAGGAAACGAAAATTCTGCATGATAGCACTGCTGATGGCAAAACGCAGAATCTCGCTCCACTGGAACAGTGCTGGGTCTCCAAAGTTGCGGAGCTGGCTTGAGGACCTGACCTACTGCAAGGACACACTGGCGACCTATGAAGAAGTGCTCCCTGCTAGCTCAAGATCCAAAGACTATTGGTGTTATTTAATTGAGTATCTAAAAACTAGACCGCTGACAGACCCTGAGTAAATGATTGAATAAAGATGTGCCCCACTGTACAAGGTCATATAGTGTTCCTATGTGAAGTGGGAGGGAGAGTGCCGTGGTGCAGTGATCACTGTTTCTGTTTGTTTTGTTGCTACTCTAGGTTTATTCCAAGAAAATTGGTTCCACCATAATGCTTTATCACTTATTTTCGTAGCGAGAGATTTATCCTTGCCACAGACATCTTAAGCTTGCCGCCGGACCCCCGGGTTGCCGGACACAAGGCTGTGTTACTAGGTCAAAGTCCTACTAGTTCTAATTTTAATGCTATTCATGCGGCCGGCCTCAGGGTTGTAGGCGTAAGGCTGTGTAATTCACATACGATCAAATAAAGATGGTTGAACTTTAAAAAAAAAAGAAAAAAAAAGTAACAAGTTTGTACTTCTGCGATTGGATGATTGCAGTCTTGGGAAGCAAACTTCTGTATTGAAGCCGGCCTGTGTCTGAACATTGCATTCAGTAAGTGTGTGGCACCAAAGGACTATGTAATACCAGTAACGAAGAAGTGTGGAACAATGGCCAGGGTGTCTGACTCGGACCACGGGGTTCACGATTCGATCCCCAGCACCGGCAGCAGGTTAGCACAGCACCATGTGACTATGGGCAATAGCTCGCTTAATCTTCCTAATGGCCCCCAGCGCCGGGATACCTCTCCGGAGGTAGCTGTGCGCTTTACAAATGCTGGTATTTCATTTCAACACTGCTGACTCCAGCAAGTACACCACCGCCACTGAGCAGACTCTCCAGAGTAGATAGTCATAGGCCCTGCCCTGTAAGCTGTTGTAGCTCCTGTTGTTGGGATATATTGTTGGAAATAGAGTGCAGCTTTACAAAGTTTGCAGACAGGCATGGAACTGGTCTGATTGCAGCGCTGATAAAGTGCACCCTAGTGCTAGAAGAGTTTGTGTATTTTGACTGATGACATTTTCGGCTCGATAAATCATGACAGAACCCTTTCCACACAGACGGACACTGCAGTGTAGTCTACTTATAGGTGGTTGTTGTTAGGGTCCCACTCTGCCCACACACTGCAGGAACGAGGTATGTTCCAATCCACTTCCCCGACTCACTAGCCACTCACACGATATTACCAGTGAGTAAGCCAATGACCCAGAAAAGGGGGTGGAATATGTAGAGACACCAAGCCTTCCACCCCTTGTAGAGCAAAGAATAAACAGCTCCCTTCTCCACGCTTCTGCACCTGCATAGATAGGGGAATAAACACTTTACAGTCTCCAGTCAGTCCCCAGCCCTACAACATCAATGACCATATCCCGCAAAAAACCAACACATGGGCTTACCAGTAACAAGTGCAGGCTTCGAATCGAGGCGGCTTCAGTCAACAGGAAAAAATAACTCCAAGATGACCTCTCCTGGAGAACAAATGTATGACTGAACTAACAGGGAAATAACAGGGAATGTCTCTGTGCTCTTTACGTTTTTTTAGGGGAAAAACATGTCTAATATTTGACATGAACAAAAAACCCCTACGTATTCCATAAAATACGGGACACCCGTAACTCGAAAAGAAACAGGGAATAGGGGTGGAACAGAGCCAAAAAATGCCCTTCGTTCGGGATCGAGGATCACTCGCGGAATGACCGCAAACGTCGTTTCCGGTACACAAGGATGTGGAGCGGTGTACAAACGGTGAGCGCGATGATAGTAACAGCGCTTCACCGAAACTGTGTCACAACAACACGGGGAGGGAAAAGAAAGGCAAATGAAACAGGCGCCTGCCGGTCGGGAAGGAAACAGGAGCCCCTGAATCACCCAAACACTGCAAATAACAAGGCGCTTAGTCCAAAGCCAAAATAAAAGAAACGGGGGACACTGGGACAGGAAAATGGAAACTAAACTAACTCGCTAAAAACGGGGAACTAAAGATTAAAAAGGGGGGAACAGGATATCAAAAATAGAGCTGCAAAGAAAAAGGGTCACACCAAACGTTCTCACGAGCCCGTGAGAACCAGCCAAATTCGAATCAAGAAACACTGGAACCAGGATACAGGAACCCACAGGTTGGCAATAACAAGCACTGACAATAAGGTAGGACTACCCTTTATCCAAAACTGGCAGGTCATGTGATGGTAATTCATGGACACAGAAAGAGGACTAAGGACTGATTCCTAACAGTACCCCCCCCCCAATGATCCTCCCCACTGGCCGGGGTTTCAGGGGATGCTGTCTGTGGAACAACCTGACTAGACGAGGTGCGTGCACACCCCCTGCAGGTTCCCATGTCCTATCCTCCGGGGCATACCCTTTCCAGTCAACCAGATAATATAAACGTCCCCTCCTACATCTAGAATCAAGAATAGCCTGAACCTCGAACTCCTCCTCACCGTCCACCACCACAGGAGCAGGAGGGGGTAACACCTGATCAGATGGAACATAGGGTTTCAACAATGAGGTGTGAAACACAGGATGGATTTTATAATCCAGCGGTAACAAGAGCTTCATAGCTACTGGATTAACCACCTGGACCACCGAAAAAGGGCCTACAAACCGTGGCTGTAATTTAAGTGGCCCCAGCAATCGCAAATTACGTGAAGCCAACCATACCCGATCGCCCACCTGATAACCTGGGGCAGGGGCCCTATGACGGTCGGCCTGTAGTTTCATAGCAGCCTTGGCTTCCTGCAACCGAATCCTTGCCATTTCCCAGATGTCACTTAGCCGCTTACACACATCATCAATGGCTGGTACGTGCCCAGTGGGTTGGATAGCTAGTGCTCTAGGATGGTAACCCGAAGAACAATAAAATGGTGTCATTCCCAAGGCAGCATGTACACTGTTATTATAGGCGAATTCGGCTATGGGTAAAGCCGTTACCCAATCGCACGACAAAGACGTTATCAAACACCTCAAGTACTATTCCATAGTCTGGTTGGTACGCTCAGTCTGACCATCAGACTGCGGATGATACGCAGATGACAAACGTATATCCATTTTGAGCACCAAACAGAGTTCCGGCCAGAAATGGGACACAAATTGCGCCCCCCTATCAGATATTACTACGGACGGTAAACCATGTATCCGCACAACTGAGGTAATGAATTCCAAAGCCATCTCCTTTGCTGTTGGAATCTTAACAAGTGGAATGAAATGCGCCACCTTCGTGAACAAATCCACTACCACAAATATGACGGTGAATCCGGACACCGATGGAAGGTCTGTGACGAAATCCATACTAACAGTATGCCAAGGGGAAGGAGGGACCTCTAACGGCTGCAAAAGGCCAGAGGGCTTACTATGTGAGGGTTTGTTGATGGCACAAATCGGGCAAGCAGCCACGTACCTCTGTATATCCTGTGCCAATGTTTCCCACCAAAACCATCTCAGGCATAACTCCTTTGTCTTACCCATCCCAGGATGTGCTACCAAGGCAGAGGAATGACACCACTCCAAAACCTTCCCTCTCAGTTCAGGTGGAATGAACATCCTGTTCTCATGGTACAATAATCCATCCCGGGATGTTACCTGAGGTAACGCCAACCAAGGAGCCAAATCCATCTGGTGTAAACATTCTTTCACCACAGAGGGGAAGTCATCAGCTGTTACAACTCCAACAATCCTCTCACTTTCGATCATTGGTCTATCCTCCTTTATTGGCTTCACCTCATCCGGGTCCACATGGATCCGTGAAAGAGCGTCAGATTTAATCTGCTGGGCTGCGGGTCTGTAGGTTATGACAAAGTCATATTCGTTGAAAAACAATACCCATCGCATCTGGCGTGGAGTCAACGCCCATGCCGACCGAAAGAACTCCAGGTTCTTATGGTCTGTGTAGATCGTAATAGTATGCCTAGCGCCCCATAGATAATGACGCCATTCTTCGAAGGACAGTTTCACAGCCAACAATTCCCGTTCCGCCACCGTGTAGTTGCGTTCTGCTGGCAACAAAGTCTTGGAGAAATAAGCAATGGGATGCATGTGGCCCGTACCCTCCTCCCGCTGGGACAACACCCCACCCACCGCACATGAGGACGCGTCAGTCTCAACAAAGAACGGCAGGGCAGGATCAGGATGTGTCAGCACCGGTGCAGACGTAAAGGTCTTAAGTAGCAACCGGAAGGCATTCTGAGCCTCAAGAGACCACACAAAAGGAACCCCCTTCCTCAACAAGCGGGTCATGGGTGCTACAATGTCGGAAAAATGAGCAATAAAACGCCGATAAAAGTTGGCGAACCCCAAAAGCACCTGTATGTGCTTAACCGTGGATGTTACTGGCCAGTTCACAATCGCCTATATCTTTTTCGAGTCCATTCGGATCCCTTCCGCTGAAATAAAAAAAAAACAAGAACTCCACCTCTGCCATGTCAAACTGACACTTTTCAAGTTTGGCATATAGTCGATGTTCCCGCAATTTCTGCAACACTTGTGTCACATGTTCTTGATGTTCTGCCCCTGACTCAGAATATATAAGGATGTCATCCAAGTAAACAATGACCGTCCTATCCAGGTACTCACCAAGAACCTTGTTAATAAAATACTGAAACGCCGCCGGCGCATTACATAAGCCAAACGGCATCACACAGTATTCAAACAGGCCATGTTTGGTCTTAAAAGCCGTCTTCCACTCATCTCCGGGCCGAACACGGATCAGATGGTAAGCGCCCCGCAAATCCAACTTGGTAAACACCGTGGCTTTGCGGAGCTGGTCCAACAACACAGGGATGAGTGGAAGAGGGTACTTGTTCTTCACAGTGGCCTTGTTTAAGGTTCTATAGTCCACGCAAGCCCTCAACGTCCCCTCCTTCTTCGGAATGAAGAAGATCGCCGATGACACAGGCGAACTGGAGGGATGGATAAAACCCAATTTCAGCATCTCATCCAGATATTCTTTGAGATGCTGTTCTTCGGGTTCAGACAACGCATAGATGCGACTGCATGGCAAAGGAATACCCGACACCAGATCGATCTTACAATCAAAAGAACGATGCGGTGGAAGGTTCTGAGCACATCCCTTATCAAAGACGTCCTTATAGGCGGAATACTGCAGTGGAACATCACCTACCCCCATAGCTGCGCAAGACAAAGTAGGGACCCCGTCACTGGCCTCACTATAGCAATGACCCAAACAATAAGCTGAATCCAGTGTCACCAACCGCTGCACCCAATCGATCCTGGGATTGTGCTCCTGGAGCCATGGAACCCCCAACACTAGACCGAAAGAAGGCGCATCAATTAAGTCAAATACCACCTGCTCTAAGTGACCATTCTCACATAACAACCGTAATGGAGTGGTTTGTCGAGTGATACACCCTGACGACAATTCCGTCCCATCTATGGCTCTTACTGGCTCTGGCTGTTTCTTATATTGACAGGGAACGCCCAACTTCTCCGCCAGAGATATATCTATAAAATACCAGTGGCACCAGAATCCAATAGCACCGACACCGGTACTCGTCTGTGCACTGATAACAAAAGATGGGCTGAAATGACGAAATGTCTGGGCACCAGATCCACTGCCCCCACTACCTCATACTGACCCCTCAACCGGTCTACTGGAGGGGGGCACCCTACCTGAACATAGGCTACCTTCTTACCATACCCAACCCCTGAAGGCTTAACAGGGTATTCTCTAGTGAAATGGCCTCCCTGTCCGCAATATAAACAGAGATTCATCTCTCTTCTCCTCTTCTTTTCCTCAGGGGTCAAAGGTCCTCTTACTCCTCCTATCTCCATGGGTTCCGGTGCTGTCTTCTGCTCCCCAACGGGCTTAACGTCTGATTTTATATAGCTTCCCCGGGAGACCTGAAAACGCGCCCGATCACCACGTCGTTCGGATAGTCTATGATTCAATTTCACAACAAGGTCTATGAACGCGGCACAATCGTCTGGTGGATCCACCACTTGTGATACCACGTCCTTAAGCTCCTCACTAAGACCCTGGTAGAACAAAGAGGTCCGCTTTTCCGCCGGCCAATGTGTCTCAGATACCAACCGGTTAAAAGAAGCTATATATGTTAGGAGGTCCTCCCTGCCCTGCCGTAGCTTCAGTAGTTCTGAATCGCTTGCTTGCATGAACGCATGCTTAGCGAACAACCCCCGCATCAACTCTTTAAAGGCCTCATAATCACGCAGTACCCGATACCCACTTTCCACCAAAGGGATAGACCACTGAGCAGCCGTACCAGCCAAATACGAGATAGTAAAAGCGACCTTAGCAGAATCATCGGGAAAAGCACCAGGCTTGCACATGAAATGTAGTTGGCACTGATTCATGAACATCCCAAACTTCTCACTGTCCCCAGAAAACCGCTCGGGAGGAGCCAAAGGTTTGTCTGTGTCTGTTCTCTGGCCCTCACAGCCCCTAATTCCTGCCTCATACCCACATTCTCCTGACGCAAATCATGGACCTGGGCCTGTAAGGCTGCCAGGGCTCCCATTACGTCCTGCATGGTAGGGGCGTCAGCGCCCCTCCCGACATGTGTCCTGCATCCACATCCATACCCGTCCAGGCAGTGTATTTATTCGTGGGTTTGTTATTCTGTTAGGCTCCCACTCTGCCCACACACTGCAGGAACGAGGTATGTTCCAATCCACTTCCCCGACTCACTAGCCACTCACACGATATTACCAGTGAGTAAGCCAATGACCCAGAAAAGGGGGTGGAATATGTAGAGACACCAAGCCTTCCACCCCTTGTAGAGCGAAGAATAAACAGCTCCCTTCTCCACGCTTCTGCACCTGCATAGATAGGGGAATAAACACTTTACAGTCTCCAATCAGTCCCCAGCAATACAACATCAATGACCATATCCCGCAAAAAACCAACACATGGGCTTACCAGTAACAAGTGCAGGCTTCGAATCGAGGAGGCTTCAGTCAACAGGAAAAAATAACTCCAAAATGACCCCTCCTGGAGAACAAATGTATGACTGAACTAACAGGGAAATAACAGGGAATGTCTCTGTGCTCTTTACGGTTTTTTAGGGGAAAAACATGTCTAATATTTGACATGAACAAAAAACCCCAACGTATTCCATAAAATACGGGACACCCGTAACTCGAAAAGAAACAGGGAATAGGGGTGGAACAGAGCCAAAAAATGCCCTTCGTTCGGGATCGAGGATCACTCGCGGAATGACCGCAAACGTCGTTTCCGCTACACAAGGATGTGGAGCGGTGTACAAACGGTGAGCGCGATGATAGTAACAGCGCTTCACCGAAACTGTGTCACAACAACACGGGGAAGGAAAAGAAAGGCAAATGAAACAGGCGCCTGCCGGTCGGGAAGGAAACAGGAGCCCCTGAATCACCCAAACACTGCAAATAACGAGGCGCTTAGTCCAAAGCCAAAATAAAAGAAACGGGGACACTGGGACAGGAAAATGGAAACTAAACTAACTCGCTAAAAACGGGGTACTAAAGATAAAAAAGGGCGGGGAACAGGATATCAAAAATAGAGCTGCAAAGAAAAAGGGTCACACCAAACGTTCTCACGAGCCCGTGAGAACCAACCAAATTCGAATAAGGAAACACTGGAACCAGGATACAGGAACCCACAGGTTGGCAATAACAAGCACTGACAATAAGGTAGGACTACCCTTTATCCAAAACTGGCAGGTCATGTGATGGTAATTCATGGACACAGAAAGAGGACTAAGGACTGATTCCTAACAGTTGTTTCACGTTTGCTGAAGTTTACTGGCACCACTTTTTTTCATTTATCTCTAGTAGAAACGAAGGTGGTCCCAGTTCAAACTGTACTAGGATCATCTCCCTGTACTGACCCATCTTGTCATATTAGTCAATAATATTTAGGCCTGAAGGCAAATTTTCCTCTCTCGAGATTTTGATTTGTGATTTCTTTCCTCCCTTATTTTGGAATTTTAAGCAATAGGTAATTTAGTTATAATCCTTAATTTTCTTTGACTTTTTAACTGTGGTAAATAAAAGCCTGTATTATTACTGATCAACAACTGTGTATCTCGCGCTTGTGGGGTTATGCTGCATTTATTTGAAAATCTTAACATTTAGATCAGATTTTGAGGTAGGATCCTGCAACCTGTTGGCCTATTTATTGTTGGGTGTTTTGGTTTCTTAATGGGTAGCAGGCAGTCAGAGGATACCTTGCTACATCTGCTGCCTTGAGGCTTCATTTGTCCTTTTTCATCTGAAGGTGGTTGCTTAAAATCCGTGAATCACTGTCTGAGTAATTTAAAGAATTTTCTTCATCGTTTATAGTAATAGATTGTACTCCTCAGGGAATCGTCTGTGTTTGTACCAGTGTTTATTCAGAGGGTCTAGAAAAATTTAAATTCCATGATGACATAATGTGGACCTGGTTTTACAAAAACACTAAGGGGGTCATTAGGATGGCACATCCTTCCGTGGAATGGGACCACCCGCCATTGGTGCGGGGGTCCCGTTCGTGACATTAGGATGCACCTGCCACACTGGCGGGCACATCCTGCATTCTCGCCATTGTGGCGCGGCGGGTGGTGCTCTCAGCACCGCCCGCCGCAATGCCAAGAAGGCATGTTGTTCACTTCCATGCACAACGTGGCAGGCACCGCGCTGTGCCGGCCATGTTGTGCATGGAACTGCAGATGGTACCCCCCATATGCACCCCCCAGAATCCCTTGGGGCCCGCTACGGGCCCCCAATGGCGAAAACCACCTGCCTTAGGCATGTCCCTGCTGCAAATCTAATATGGATGGCGGTGTCCACCGTCACAATGTTAGCTGCTTTTCCGCCCGGTCGACTCTTCGACCGGGCAGAAAACCAGCAGACGGCCTTTCCAGCCTCCGGGGTCCCCCCTGCCATGGTGATGTGGCACGGGGAAATTTTAGGCGGGCGGAGGTTATTAGCGGGCGGATTGCCACCGCCATACGGGCTGTGCCGATCCGCCCGCTAACCTGATGACCCCCTAAGTTATACTGTTAAACTAAGTTAAAACTATTTTATTTAGGAACAAGTTACCAATTGAAGATCTCCACTAGGTGCTATAGATAAAACAAGCATTTGCAATGCAATAGGGCTCGCAATTGCGAGATTTTGAACTATTGGCATTGGCATATGTGTTTAAAAAACCTGCAATAATAAAAGGCATTGTCATCTACAAAACCAATAGGTCAAAGTTTCTAAAATGCGAGACCTATTGCATTACAAATGCTTGTTTCTTTTTGTTTAATCTCTCCAAGAGAGTGCCAGAGGCGGCTCCTGAGCTAAGGCGGAGGAGAGTAGCCCCACTGCTCAGAAGGAAAAATAAAATTATAATAACGTACCGTTATTATCATTTTGTTTTTCCTAATGCAGTCAGTGCTGGGGCGGGCTGACCAGATCAGGGTTAGGAGTGGTTTGCACTCCCTAAGTGCTCATGACTGTTTGGCCGACCCGCTTGGGCAGGCCAAACCGTCATGAGCACTTTGCATGTTCGCCACCAGGCTGCATTACACAGCGTGGTGAGGAATATGCACAGGCTCTCTGTCCCTGTCTGAGCACTAAACCAAGGCACTCAGACCAATAACAACGCTGCATTGCAGCATTGTGATTGGCTCAGGGGAGCCTGTGTGCCGGATGCTTCTTGCTGCTGGCCGGGGCAAGAAAGAAGAAAGATGAAGAGGACGAGGACAGAGGAGAGGCGGTGGCCGGCCATTGCAGGTAAGTCTGGTTTTTTTTCATTCACTCCCCCCCCTCTCAGCTGTCCCACTACCCCCGTCCGGTAGCATCCGCTACCGGAGAGTGCATGTGTTTTTCAGCTGCCTCCCTTGTGTGCTTTTCTCTCCCCTTCTCTCTTCTCCCATGTGCTTCTCTCCCAGACCGGCGCTCGCCTTGCTCTCTCGTCTGTGTATTTCTTTCCCCAGCGCTCTTTTTTCTGTATTCTGTCCCTCCTATTCCTTCTCCATCACCCACTATCCATGTTGAGCTGAGTAACACCGAAGAAATAAAAACCTTCTTCGGTTTCACTGATACACCAGGTCTTTTAAACCAACAAAGAAGAGATTGGCATGGAAGCTGTAATATAAAAACAATGCATTTATTAAGCTCACATGAGGGAGACTGCGCCATACGGTACCCTCAGGCCACTGTAGGAGCCAGTCTAAGGAGTACAGAGAACAGGGACCTTATATATGCATAGGTTACATAGTCAGCATAAAACCAAGGGGTGGTCCTGGCACATACAAGCATGCTTATTGACTAATATGGGTATACAAAATGTGCTTGCTCAACAAAGTGGGAGGGGAGACTAAATTGAACACATTAGTAAGAATAGCCTGACAGTTCTGTACTAGGAACAGGTGCATTCTTCCAGCTACGCCTTTCTGAGCATGTGCAGGGCTCTGGAAGAGGGAGAAAGCACATGGCGAGCACATGGCTAATTAAAATGGCTGCAAAGAATAAAATGGCTTCAGCTCATGCTAATAGCGATTCCTGCAATCTTTAACAACACTACGTTTCAAAACAGCGCTTTTGGCTAATTATTTTATTTACTGATCCCTCTCAATTCAGCAAATAAACAAATGTAACCTGAGTCCTTTTGTGAACACGTGCATACATGCTGAATGCATGTAAACACCTTCAAAAAGACACAGAAGGTACATCATCATGATTTTATTTAGCATGCTGCACAGCAGTTGCGATTCTGTAGAGTTGGTTAAAAACATAAGCAAGGTCAATAGGTCTTATAGGCAAGACCAATTGGCTTTGCCAACGCTTGTTTTGCCAAGATTCATTGCTGTTGCTTACAGCTTCTTCCCTTTCCTCTGTATCATACGTTCATTATCAAACATTGTTAGCAAATATTGCATTTCAAGGAGTGAGACAAGGATGCAACTCTCTTGCACAGACCTTGTTTTTCTTCACAATGTGTGATGTATTATTCCAATCCTAATTTCTATTAGAAAACGAACATCCCCATATTGCTAGAACAGTGCTGTGTAAATAAAATCCCATCTTTGATCGTACAACCATATTTACAGAATTAGGATCAAAACCGATTTATGTCCACAAATCACATTTTATGGCTAAAGGCATGAATGAATTGCCACAGTCGTGACATTAAAATCAAAAGAGGGTACATTGGTGTTTTCAAGTCATGGGCTCAAGGTCAGCCATTGGGAAAAGAATGGATACACTCAGTCACAAGTTTTGGGGTATTGACCTACCTTCGCAATGTTTTCCACCTTATTTATACACATATATTTACTCTCCAAAATGTTGGAGTAAGTGTGTAAATGTGAAGTAAGAGTTCCCCAGGCATTTTCATAAGTTGGGCAGAGATAGGAATTGCTGTACTGTAGAAACTAATATTCCACAACTTTTACCTCTGAGGATTATTTGCATGGGTAACTGCAGAACGCACAGTGGGCCAGATGTAGGTAAATTTTATTTTACCACCTCTTAAATACCGCATCATACCGACTCGGTATTTAAGAAGTGGTAAAATAAAAGTACCGAGATGTAGGTAAATGCAGATGTGCATTTACCGATTCGGAAACAATCGGTATTTACCGATGCGGTAAATACCGACCGGTAAATGCCCATGCATTCCTATGGGCTTTGAAGCCCATAGGAATGATTGGGCATTTACCGGTCGGTATTTACCGCATCGGTAAATACCGATTCACACAAGGGTGCAGGGGGTGTCACTTTGACACCCTCTAGCACCCCCAAAACGGGTTTGGGTGCCATGTGGCAGGCATACCTGCCCTAAGGGCAGGTCTGCCTGTCATATGGCACAGGTGTGCATGCACACATGTGCATGCACACCAGAATCGGTATTTTACCATCAAATAGTATTTGACGGTAAAATACCGATTTTTTAATGCTTGTGTGACTCAGAAGAGTCCCACCTACATATCAATTGTCCCTATTCCTTAAAAATACCGACTCGGTATTTTACATAATCGGTAAATTTACCTATCGGTAAATTTACCGAGTCTGTAAAATACAGGGCCCTACATCTCAAAATCCAATTACCGGTCGGTAACGGCCGAATTCGGCCGTTACCGACCGGTAATTGGCCACCTACATCTGGCCCAGTGTGTTTGGAGATCTATGACTTGCAAAGCTATCTATATTCACTCCTGAGAATTTTTGTGTCCCCTAAAGATGTAAATCTGTACAAATCATAGCTTAAAGGTTTCTGACATTCTAAATATCGATTGTGAGTCATCCATTTAGATAGGTTACAATCTCAGAGGAATACGAGTGTAAATATGTTGGATGATTGTGAACATAAATAAACTTGTCATTGTCATATGGAAATACGTAGTTAAAGAATAATCTTAATAGCCAAATAATTTAGGTAGGATGGGGACATACAGAGTGCAACTGAAAGTGAGATTCTAAAAGAGCAAGGATGAGCTCAAGGATCTATAATACATTTCTAAAATCAATAAATGTTCTATATCTCAGAGCTGCAAACATGAAAGATAAGACAACATTTGAGTTCTCTGTCTGCACGTTTCGAAGGAGAAGAAGCTTAAGTCTGTGGCCTAAAAAGACATTTAGGTGAACTTACATTTGTCCGGATACAGTTCTAATTTTCCTGTGTGGATAAAGCTATGATCCTTGATAAGCCTTTTGATGTACCCCTATGCATGGGATGAATAACAGAAAGTAAGTGATGTGCAATTTAATATGAAGCAGGAAATAGAATCAGTCTGAGAAGAAGTTGGGCTAAGGTCATGTATCCCCATGTGCATGGTATGCAGATTGGTACAATGGTAAATGCAATTTATGTAATTTGAAGAAAGACTACAATGTGCATACTCAGACTATGATGGCTGCCTTATGTACATTTTAGAACTCAGTATTAAAATACAAAGCACGCTCAGGTCTTTGGAGAGAGATTTGCATATTGTCTCAGCATGCCCCCTTTGTTCAGTTAACTCCTGTACTGCTCCTATTGAAATGAAAGACCCAAATACATACTTTGACGTGCAAAGTAAATTAACTGATGTGTTGAGAGTGGCGTCATTCATTTGATACCTTCTTCGGCGCTATCTTCCTACAATATGATCAGAGTCTTTAATGGAAACGAAATCTGCTGCTAAAAGATCTTCAAGTACATTTTAATTTGAGGGAATTTCAAAGGAAGTATGCAAAGAGATGATAAGTCACTGTTGCAGATACCTATTATGGATGCTTCATACACCTGTTATAGAATTATAGACATGTAACTGTCTATAACGGATGTTTTTCACCAAGGGGATCTGAGTAATAAGAAACAGACAAAAGTGCAGCTCTAGTTGTCTATGTCACTCATAAAAAACTTTGATTCTCACAGTTTTGATATAATCACAGTGAATAACCGCATTTTGAAAAGCCTGTTCACATTAGTGGATGGCCATGGGACCTGTAAATAACAAGTAGATTCCATCAGTTTATTGATATTATCTCCTTTGGGGTAATTGCAGCAGCAGCGGGGAGGGTGGGGGGTCAGAGGTGGAGGGTGAGGGGGTGCCAAAAAATATATAGAAAAAAATATACATGCTTGCCGTGTCTCTCCTCTTGAAGTACCAGAAAATAATATAAAGGGCTATACCTACCAATAGCCCCATCCCATTTCCCAATAATCAGTCAGTTGGCAGTGAAGAAAGTTCAATCATTTATTAAGCAAAATACTCTATAGAGGAGCATCTCCAACCCTCACCCATCAGATGTGCGGAGAAGACTGCTGGCTTACATTCAAACATAAGGCTATATACTTTCAGTTCAACCCATAGAATCACTGTAAAAGGAAAAACACCAATTGGCCCTCGGGCCCCAAGGAAGGACCATATATGGCACACATGATTAGTTCAAAAGCTTTACTATTTATTACTGAGAAGGTCAGGAGGGGTGACTCCCTTTCATCTTGGTGCCCAGGAGTATAGGCACGGCGCCTTCTGGAATGTGTTTATCGCACCCAAAGCCAGATGCGACCTTGAGTCCCACGACAGAGAGAAAACAGTTTACCTTCAGCTGCTTTCAGTAACTCAAATGAACTGGGGCTTGACACAACTGGAGAGTGGCACGTGATCACAGCTCGTGTTGGAGTCAGAAGAAAGAAAATGGCGTCTGTATGGTTCTCGGCCTACTCTGTTAATACTAGAAACACAGGGAAAGAATAAACCTTTTCCTTCCAGTTAACACATATACGAGTTATGTTATGTGCATATCAAACAAAGAGGATATATAGATACACCATGCTAACATAATATATGTCAGATACTCCTCAAGTAGGGGAAATCTAATTTTTATCCCTCAGTATAGCCCTTTTAGCATGATGTAGCTAACTAAGGCAGCTTAATCTTCAAATATTCCTTCATCAACCTGCATTAAATCCTTAACCTCCTGCTGTACTAACTGGGCCTTTACCATTGCTGGGGAGGGACCAGCCACAGAGGAAGTGAGTTTAGTTGCGCAATAAGAGCAACATGCAGGTCCACATTGTATGCAAAGGCAACAGGTGAATATGATACCGGCTACACCTGCCCGCACCATCAAAAATTTCCATCCCCAAGTAGATAACAGACCCCAGAACCAACCAGGGAGGGACCAGGTACCAGTCTCTGCATGTATTTCAGAAGCCAAACGATGTAGCTTCTGAATGGCTAAATGAACAGAGGGGGCGGAGTCAGGGATATAAACACAACAGGAACTGCCGATCACACAGCATGCTCCTCCTCGATCTGCCAAGATAACATCTAAAACCATACGGTTTTGAAGCGAAACGAGTCTCGTCGCTTGTAGCTCTACAGTCAAATTAGTCAACATTCCTGCAGTGGTATTAATTACCCTTTCAACTACTCTGGACAAACGGCGTACCTCTTTGCTGGTGATTATGGGCCCCCAAATAGGAAATACTCATTTTACAATGTCGATAAAATGCTGTTCGGGAGTATCTGTCTGATCTATGTCAGTGGTATCTATCTATCTTCTATTTCTTATAAATAGCAAGCTCCGTTTATCTAAACGGTGATACTTGTGATAGTTAGGAGGGGCTATATAAACTGGGGGGTACAGAAAAGACAGATAACACCGTCCAGCCCAACCTCGGGGAAGCCAAGTATAGGCATTTTCCCCACAGACAAAATATACATTAGGAGGGGTTAACAACGGAGGGCTGCTAAAGGTACGTAACTGATAGGTGTAATTACATCGACTTACACCTACCGATATGTATCCTGCTCCTTGAAAACAGAATGCAGAGGTGCTATTCAAAATAGGTACTGGAATGGCCCTATCATCTGTAACATTTCGTTTTTGAAACTGGCGGAAATATTGGGTGAAATTAAACTCAGCAAAATCCAAAATTTCATTTCTCAACCAAGTGATGTTTTCATGAGTTGTGTACATATTCATGTATGCATTCGGATCTAATGATCCCTCTCCATTATTTCCATCAGGGTCAAATCCTTGGTGAACTTCAATATATGCTAAAATCATTTCATAGTCTTTTTCTGAAAATCTTTGAGTGTCTACTGTATAATGCATATACATCATCGAAAGTAATTTAAACCATGCTTTGCGACTTCCCAGATAAGACAAGGGTAAGGATATGAATAAATCATGCTTGTGCATAACAGAGGGCAGAAGGCCACAAACCCAACAGTTCGTAGTATTCGTAGCGCTATGTGTTTGATGAAGCATTTCAACAAATACATTTTTCGTATAAGTCTGACGGTGCCGTTCCTTATGTGGTGCCAAAGTGTAAAACACATGTTCCGGAGGTGGGGTAGTGGTTCCTAAAACAGTATACATGGGATGGCAAAATTCTAGATATATGAATACTCCCATTAATATGATTAGCAATGTCGCTATAATGACCACGAATGCAATTTTAACACGTTGAGTCCAACTAGAAAAGACAGGCATATTTACAGGAAAATAACGTGGCGCAAAAGGGCGTTCCTCTTCAGGAACAAAACGGGCAAAGGGATACCTGCTAGCTAAAAGTCCAAAAATAAACTCCGGCAATGCAGTCCAACCTGCCAGAGGGTGTTTCTTTCCTGTGTCCATTTAGAGCAGGGGTACTCAAAGTACGGCCCGCGGGCCAGTAGCGGCCCGGCAAGCCTTCCGTGGCGGCCCGCGGACCTTGAGACATCGCACCTGTGTTCTTTTTTACACTTCAGCAAACACCTCTGTAGCAGCAGTGCGGAGTCAGAGACACTGCTCTGTGGGGGCCGGGCGATTCCAGCCACAGTCAAGAGTGGGGCTGCAGGGGCGCTAAGAGGTGAACAAAGCCTCATTTACATGTAAATGGCCTATCAAAGACCTGTGAAGTACTGGGGTGCCCGGGAGGCTGTGTCAGCCCAGCCTAACACACAGGGGAGCAGGGGGGGGGGCGGAGGGGGGAGAGAGGAGCAGACAGCAGGAACTGAGAGGTGCGAGGACGGAGCAGGGAGTTAGAGCCCGGGTGAGGGAAGGTGGGAGGGCAGAGCAGTGAGAGGGCAGACCAGTGAGTGAGAGCCCAGGTGAGGGAAGGTGGGAGGGCAGAGCAGGGAGGGAGAGCCCGGGTGAGGGAGGTGGGAGGGCAGAGCAGTGAGAGGGCAGACCAGTGAGTGAGAGCCCAGGTGAGGGAAGGTGGGAGGGCAGAGCAGGGAGGGAGAGCCCGGGTGAGGGAGGTGGGAGGGCAGAGCAGTGAGAGGGCAGACCAGTGAGTGAGAGCCCGGGTGAGGGAAGGTGGGAGGGCAGAGCAGTGAGAGGGCAGACCAGTGAGTGAGAGCCCGGGTGAGGGCAGAGCAGTGAGATGGCGGACCAGTGAGTGAGAGCCCGGGTGATGGAGGTGGGAGGGCAGAGCAGGGAGTGAGAGCCCGGGTGAGGGAGGTGGGAGGGCAGAGCAGTGAGAGGGCAGACCAGTGAGTGAGAGCCCGGGTGAGGGAAGGTGGGAGGGCAGAGCAGTGAGAGGGCAGAGCAGTGAGTGAGAGCCCGGGTGAGGGCAGAGCAGTGAGTGAGAGCCCGGGTGAGGGCAGAGCAGTGAGAGGGCAGACCAGTGAGTGAGAGCCCAGGTGAGGGCAGAGCAGTGAGAGGGCAGACCAGTGAGTGAGAGCTCGGGTGAGGGAGGTGGGAGGGCAGAGCAGGGAGTGAGAGCCCGGGTGAGGGAGGTGGGAGGGCAGAGCAGTGAGAGGGCAGACCAGTGAGTGAGAGCCCGGGTGAGGGAAGGTGGGAGGGCAGAGCAGTGAGAGGGCAGAGCAGTGAGTGAGAGCCCGGGTGAGGGCAGAGCAGTGAGTGAGAGCCCGGGTGAGGGCAGAGCAGTGAGAGGGCAGACCAGTGAGTGAGAGCCCAGGTGAGGGCAGAGCAGTGAGAGGGCAGACCAGTGAGTGAGAGCTCGGGTGAGGGAGGTGGGAGGGCAGAGCAGGGAGTGAGAGCCCGGGTGAGGGAGGTGGGAGGGCAGAGCAGTGAGAGGGCAGACCAGTGAGTGAGAGCCCAGGTGAGGGAAGGTGGAAGGGCAGAGCAGTGAGAGGGCAGAGCAGTGAGTGAGGGAAGGTGGGAGGGCAGAGCAGTGAGAGGGCAGACCAGTGAGTGAGAGCCCGGGTGAGGGCAGAGCAGTGAGATGGCAGACCAGTGAGTGAGAGCCCGGGTGAGGGCAGAGCAGTGAGAGGGCAGACCAGTGAGTGAGAGCCCGGGTGAGGGAGGTGGGAGGGCAGAGCAGGGAGTGAGAGCCCGGGTGAGGGAGGTGGGAGGGCAGAGCAGTGAGAGGGCAGACCAGTGAGTGAGAGCCCGGGTGAGGGAAGGTGGGAGGGCAGAGCAGTGAGAGGGCAGAGCAGTGAGTGAGAGCCCGGGTGAGGGCAGAGCAGTGAGAGGGTAGACCAGTGAGTGAGAGCCCGGGTGAGGGCAGAGCAGTGAGAGGGCAGACCAGTGAGTGAGAGCCCAGGTGAGGGCAGAGCAGTGAGAGGGCAGACCAGTGAGTGAGAGCTCAGGTGAGGGAGGTGGGAGGGCAGAGCAGGGAGTGAGAGCCCGGGTGAGGGAGGTGGGAGGGCAGAGCAGTGAGAGGGCAGACCAGTGAGTGAGAGCCCAGGTGAGGGAAGGTGGGAGGGCAGAGCAGTGAGAGGGCAGACCAGTGAGTGAGAGCCCGGGTGAGGGAAGGTGGGAGGGCAGAGCAGTGAGAGGGCAGACCAGTGAGTGAGAGCCCGGGTGAGGGAAGGTGGGAGGGCAGAGCAGTGAGAGGGCAGACCAGTGAGTGCGAGCCCGGGTGAGGGAGGTGGGAGGGCAGAGCAGGGAGTGAGAGCCCAGGTGAGGGAGGTGGGAGGACAGAGCAGTGAGAGGGCAGACCAGTGAGTGAGAGCCCGGGTGAGGTAAGGTGGGAGGGCAGAGCAGTGAGAGGGCAGACCAGTGAGTGAGAGCCCAGGTGAGGGAAGGTGGGAGGGCAGAGCAGTGAGAGGGCAAACCAGTGAGTGAGAGCCCGGGTGAGGGAAGGTGGGAGGGCAGAGCAGTGAGAGGGCAGACCAGTGAGTGAGAGCCCAGGTGAGGGAAGGTGGGAGGGCAGAGCAGGAACTGAGAGCTGTGTCAGGTACGAGGATAGAGCAGGGAGTGAGAGCCCGGGTGAGGGAAGGTGGGAGGGCAGAGCAGGGAGTGAGAGCCTGGGTGAGGGAGGTGGGAGGGCAGAGCAGAGAGAGGGCAGACCAGTGAGTGAGAGCCCGGGTGAGGGAAGGTGGGAGGGCAGAGCAGGGAGTGAGATCCCGGGTGAGGGAGGGCAGAGCAGTGAGAGGGCAGACCAGTGAGTGAGATCCCAGGTGAGGGAAGGTGGGAGGGCAGAGCAGTGAGAGGGCAGACCAGTGAGTGAGAGCCCGGGTGAGGGCAGACCAGTGAGTGAGAGCCCGGGTGAGGGCAGAGCAATGAGAGGGCAGACCAGTGAGTGAGAGCCCGGGTGAGGGAGGTGGGAGGGCAGAGCAGGGAGTGAGAGCCCGGGTGAGGGAGGTGGGAGGGCAGAGCAGTGAGAGGGCAGACCAGTGAGTGAGAGCCCAGGTGAGGGAAGGTGGGAGGGCGGAGCAGTGAGAGGGCAGAGCAGTGAGTGAGAGCCTGGGTGAGGGAAGGTGGGAGGGCAGAGCAGTGAGAGGGCAGACCAGTGAGTGAGAGCCCGGGTGAGGGAAGGTGGGAGGGCGTAGCAGGGAGTGAGAGCCCGGGTGAGGGAGGTGGGAGGACAGAGTAGTGAGAGGGCAGACCAGTGAGTGAGAGCCCGAGGGAGGGAAGGTGGGAGGGCAGAGCAGTGAGAGGGCAGACCAGTGAGTGAGAGCCCAGATGAGGGAAGGTGGGAGGGCAGAGCAGTGAGAGGGCAGACCAGTGAGTGAGAGCCCGGGTGAGGGAAGGTGGGAGGGCAGAGCAGTGAGAGGGCAGACCAGTGAGTGAGAGCTCGGGTGAGGGAAGGTGGGAGGGCAGAGCAGGAACTGAGAGCTGTTTCAGGTACGAGGACAGAGCAGGGAGTGAGAGCCCGGGTGAGGGAAGGTGGGAGGGCAGAGCAGGGAGTGAGAGCCTGGGTGAGGGAGGTGGGAGGGCAGAGCAGTGAGAGGGCAGACCAGTGAGTGAGAGCCCGGGTGAGGGAAGGTGGGAGGGCAGAGCAGTGAGAGGGCAGACCAGTGAGTGAGAGCCCGGGTGAGGGCAGAGCAGTGAGATGGCGGACCAGTGAGTGAGAGCCCGGGTGATGGAGGTGGGAGGGCAGAGCAGGGAGTGAGAGCCCGGGTGAGGGAGGTGGGAGGGCAGAGCAGTGAGAGGGCAGACCAGTGAGTGAGAGCCCGGGTGAGGGAAGGTGGGAGGGCAGAGCAGTGAGAGGGCAGAGCAGTGAGTGAGAGCCCGGGTGAGGGCAGAGCAGTGAGTGAGAGCCCGGGTGAGGGCAGAGCAGTGAGAGGGCAGACCAGTGAGTGAGAGCCCAGGTGAGGGCAGAGCAGTGAGAGGGCAGACCAGTGAGTGAGAGCTCGGGTGAGGGAGGTGGGAGGGCAGAGCAGGGAGTGAGAGCCCGGGTGAGGGAGGTGGGAGGGCAGAGCAGTGAGAGGGCAGACCAGTGAGTGAGAGCCCAGGTGAGGGAAGGTGGAAGGGCAGAGCAGTGAGAGGGCAGAGCAGTGAGTGAGGGAAGGTGGGAGGGCAGAGCAGTGAGAGGGCAGACCAGTGAGTGAGAGCCCGGGTGAGGGCAGAGCAGTGAGATGGCAGACCAGTGAGTGAGAGCCTGGGTGAGGGCAGAGCAGTGAGAGGGCAGACCAGTGAGTGAGAGCCCGGGTGAGGGAGGTGGGAGGGCAGAGCAGGGAGTGAGAGCCCGGGTGAGGGAGGTGGGAGGGCAGAGCAGTGAGAGGGCAGACCAGTGAGTGAGAGCCCGGGTGAGGGAAGGTGGGAGGGCAGAGCAGTGAGAGGGCAGAGCAGTGAGTGAGAGCCCGGGTGAGGGCAGAGCAGTGAGAGGGTAGACCAGTGAGTGAGAGCCCGGGTGAGGGCAGAGCAGTGAGAGGGCAGACCAGTGAGTGAGAGCCCAGGTGAGGGCAGAGCAGTGAGAGGGCAGACCAGTGAGTGAGAGCTCAGGTGAGGGAGGTGGGAGGGCAGAGCAGGGAGTGAGAGCCCGGGTGAGGAAGGTGGGAGGGCAGAGCAGTGAGAGGGCAGACCAGTGAGTGAGAGCCCAGGTGAGGGAAGGTGGGAGGGCAGAGCAGTGAGAGGGCAGACCAGTGAGTGAGAGCCCGGGTGAGGGAAGGTGGGAGGGCAGAGCAGTGAGAGGGCAGACCAGTGAGTGAGAGCCCGGGTGAGGGAAGGTGGGAGGGCAGAGCAGTGAGAGGGCAGACCAGTGAGTGCGAGCCCGGGTGAGGGAGGTGGGAGGGCAGAGCAGGGAGTGAGAGCCCAGGTGAGGGAGGTGGGAGGACAGAGCAGTGAGAGGGCAGACCAGTGAGTGAGAGCCCGGGTGAGGTAAGGTGGGAGGGCAGAGCAGTGAGAGGGCAGACCAGTGAGTGAGAGCCCAGGTGAGGGAAGGTGGGAGGGCAGAGCAGTGAGAGGGCAAACCAGTGAGTGAGAGCCCGGGTGAGGGAAGGTGGGAGGGCAGAGCAGTGAGAGGGCAGACCAGTGAGTGAGAGCCCAGGTGAGGGAAGGTGGGAGGGCAGAGCAGGAACTGAGAGCTGTGTCAGGTACGAGGATAGAGCAGGGAGTGAGAGCCCGGGTGAGGGAAGGTGGGAGGGCAGAGCAGGGAGTGAGAGCCTGGGTGAGGGAGGTGGGAGGGCAGAGCAGTGAGAGGGCAGACCAGTGAGTGAGAGCCCGGGTGAGGGAAGGTGGGAGGGCAGAGCAGGGAGTGAGATCCCGGGTGAGGGAGGGCAGAGCAGTGAGAGGGCAGACCAGTGAGTGAGATCCCAGGTGAGGGAAGGTGGGAGGGCAGAGCAGTGAGAGGGCAGACCAGTGAGTGAGAGCCCGGGTGAGGGCAGACCAGTGAGTGAGAGCCCGGGTGAGGGCAGAGCAATGAGAGGGCAGACCAGTGAGTGAGAGCCCGGGTGAGGGAGGTGGGAGGGCAGAGCAGGGAGTGAGAGCCCGGGTGAGGGAGGTGGGAGGGCAGAGCAGTGAGAGGGCAGACCAGTGAGTGAGAGCCCAGGTGAGGGAAGGTGGGAGGGCGGAGCAGTGAGAGGGCAGAGCAGTGAGTGAGAGCCTGGGTGAGGGAAGGTGGGAGGGCAGAGCAGTGAGAGGGCAGACCAGTGAGTGAGAGCCCGGGTGAGGGAAGGTGGGAGGGCGTAGCAGGGAGTGAGAGCCCGGGTGAGGGAGGTGGGAGGACAGAGTAGTGAGAGGGCAGACCAGTGAGTGAGAGCCCGAGGGAGGGAAGGTGGGAGGGCAGAGCAGTGAGAGGGCAGACCAGTGAGTGAGAGCCCAGATGAGGGAAGGTGGGAGGGCAGAGCAGTGAGAGGGCAGACCAGTGAGTGAGAGCCCGGGTGAGGGAAGGTGGGAGGGCAGAGCAGTGAGAGGGCAGACCAGTGAGTGAGAGCTCGGGTGAGGGAAGGTGGGAGGGCAGAGCAGGAACTGAGAGCTGTTTCAGGTACGAGGACAGAGCAGGGAGTGAGAGCCCGGGTGAGGGAAGGTGGGAGGGCAGAGCAGGGAGTGAGAGCCTGGGTGAGGGAGGTGGGAGGGCAGAGCAGGGAGTGAGAGCCCTGTGAGGTGGGAGGGCAGAGCAGGGAGTGAGAGCCCAGTGAGGTGGGAGGGCAGCAGGGAGTGAGAGCCCTGTGAGGTGGGAGGGCAGAGCAGGGAGTGAGAGCCCTGTGAGGTGGGAGGGCAGAGCAGGGAGTGAGAGCCCTGTGAGGTGGGAGGGCAGAGCAGGGAGTGAGAGCCAGGTGAGGTGACAGAGGGCAGCAGGGAATGAGAGCTGGGTGATGTGACAGAGGGCAGCAGGGAGTGAGAGCCGGGTGAGGTAGGAGGGCAGCAGGGAGTGAGAGCCTGGGTGAGGTGGGAGGGCAGCAGGAAGTGAGAGCCGTGTGAGGTGGGAGGATAGCAGGGAGTGAGAGCCCGGGTGAGGTGGGAGGGCAGCAGGGAGTGAGAGCCTGGGTGAGGTAGGAGGGCAGCAGGGAGTGAGAGCCTGGGTGAGGTGGGAGGGCAGCAGGGAGTGAGAGCCCGGGTGAGGTGGGAGGGCAGAGCAGGGAGTGAGAGCCTGAGTGAGGTGGGAGGGCAGCAGGGAGTGAGAGCCTGGGTGAGGTGGGAGGGCAGCTGGGAGTGAGAGCCTGGGTGAGGTGGGAGGGCAGCAGGGAGTGAGAGCCTGGGTGGGGGGGAGGGCAGCAGGGAGTGAGAGCCGGGTGAGGTGACAGAGGACAGCAGGAAGTGAGAGCCGGGTGAGGTGGGAGGGCAGCAGGGAGTGAGAGCCTGGGTGGGGGGAGGGCAGCAGGGAGTGAGAGCTGGGTGAGGTAGGAGAGCAGCAGGGAGTGAGAGCCGGGTGAGGTGACAGAGGGCAGCAGGAAGTGAGAGCCGGGTGAGGTGGGAGGGCAGCAGGGAGTGAGAGCCGGGTGAGGTGACAGAGGGCAGCAGGGAGTGAGAGCCGGGTGAGGTGACAGAGGGCAACAGGGAGTGAGAGCCGGGTGAGGTGACAGAGGGCAGCAGGGAGTGAGAGCCGGGGGAGGTGAGACAGATAGAGATAGTGACAGATAAAGACATATAGAGACAGACAGATAGAGGCAGAGACAGATAGAGACAGGGGCAGACAGAGCTAGGTAGGGTCAGAGACAGGGACAGAGACAGATAGAGGTAGAGGTAGATGCAGACAGCTTTAGAGACAGAGAGAGAGACAGAGACAGAGACAGAATGAGAGAGAGAGAGACAGAGAGAGACACAGAGGGAGAGAGGGAAACAGACAGAGGGAGGGATGGAGACTGAGAAGGAGAAAGACAGAGGGAGAAAGACAGAGGGAGACAGGCAGAGGGAGACAGGCAGAGGGAGACAGGCAGAGAGAGACAGGCAGAGGGAGGGAGACAGACAGAAGGAGGGAGACCGAAAGAGGGAGGGAGACAGTCAGAGGGAGGGAGACAGAGGGAGGGAGACAGACGGAGGGAGGGAGACAGACGGAGGGAGGAAGACAGACGGAGGGAGACAGAGGGTGACAGAGGGAGAAAGGGAGACAGACAGAGGGAGAGAGGGAGACAGACAGAGGGAGGGATGGAGACAGACAGAGGGAGACAGAGGGAGAAAGAGGGAGAGTGGGAGATAGACAGAGGGAGGGAGACAGACAGAGGGAGGGAGACAGACATAGGGTGACAGAGGGAGAGAGGGAGACAGACGGAGGGAGACAGACAGAGGGAGGGAGACAGACGGAGGGAGACAGACAGACGGAGGGAGACAGACAGAGGGAGGGAGACAGACAGACAGAGGGAGGGAGGGCAACAGACAGAGGGAGGGAGGGCAACAGACAGAGGGAGGGAGGGCAACAGACAGAGGGAGGGAGGGAGACAGACAGAGGGAGGGAGACAGACAGAGGGAGGTAGGGAGACAGAGGGTGGAATGGAGACAGAGGGAGGGAGGGAGACAGACAGGGCAGACGGAGGGAGGGAGACAGAGGGAGATGGACAGTGGGACACAGATAGAGGGAGACAGATGGAGGGAGACGGAGAGAGGGAAGGAAAGAGTGGGAGGGAGACAAAGAGAGGTGAGACAGAGAGACAGAGGGAGAGAAACAGAGGGAGTCAGAGAGAGAGGGAAGGAGAGAGCGAGAGAGAGATAGAGGGAGGGAGACAGAGAGAGGGAGGGCGATAGAGAGAGAGAGAGACAGAGCGAGAGAGAGAGAGAGATGTGTGTGTATGCTGGTCTGTTGGTTCAGTGGATAAACGTGTCCCTGCAGAGGCCTGTGTTCAACTTCATGGTCACCGTTTTTTTCTTTTTCTAGTAACCCCCACCTCCCCCACTGACCCCGCCTCCACCGGTGCGGCCCTCGGCCACAAACCACACTAAATTCGGCCCCCGAGAGAAAGTTTGTGAGTACCCATGATTTAGAGCCTCACAGGCAGGCTCCTATCGTTCATCACAAATGAAACCAAACAATCTTCTCACGTTGGAGTTATGTCCTCACACAACTCTTGAAGAAAACACAACCAGGGCCTTTTTATACAAGAAATTTAGTCTTTCTTTCTGAACAGAGCAAGCAAATGTTCAAGGCTCTCAATGCGTTCAGTCCAGTGTCTCTCTCAGTACCCCAGAAGTGTATCTAACAGACATTCGTGGGACTGACAGGTCTGTACCCTATCACTCAAGTCTCTCCCTATCTCCTACCATCTTTACCTGGGGTACCGTGTTGTTTTCTGGGCTGCAGGTTGTATCGAGCATGGCCAGGCCCTTCCTGATCAGAAAACAAAACAGAGGATGATGAATCCGTTACAGCATGGGTACTGCGAGCCTCTCGTTCAACTACGGGGGCAACAGAATCCGGGGTGATCACTTGTGCAGATGACAGAGCCCCTTCCGAGCCCGGTACTCCTTCTCCTTGCCTTTCTCCAATCTTCTGGGCATCAGAAAAAGGGACAAAGCGAGTGGCTCATTCACTTTCCTGGGTCAAAACTCCTTCCTGGATTCGCTGATTATAAGGAAGCGGGAGGGGTAGTTTCTTCACGTGCGATGCATGTATCCAATGTCGCTAGCTGTTCACTTTTACCGCCGTCCACGTGGCCAATAGGATCTGAAATGGCTCAGACCAACGGGGATCCAAGCTGGATTTCCGCTGATAGTTACGGACCAGAACCCACTGTCCTGGCTTCAAGCAATGTCCGGGACCCTCCGGCAGGGGCTGCAAAACTGCTGAGACCTGTTGATGAATGGAGCGAAGATCTTTAGTCAAAGCATACAGATAGTCTGTCAACATAGGATACTCAATATCACGAAATGCTCTGGGTCTCGGGATGCCCCAAACATTGGCAGGGTGCCCAAAAATAACCTCATAAGGAGACAAGCCAGAACGAGAATGTAGGGTAACCCGTATTAACATCAATGCTAGTGGTAAGGCATCTGGCCACCGTAACCCAGTACTTTCTTGTATCTTTGCTAGTTTGAGTTTCAGTATTCCATTATACTTCTCAACCAACCCAGCGGACTGGGGGTGTCGAGCCGCATGGAATTTCTGCTTAATCTGTAATCCATTGCAAATGTGACTGATAAGATCTGCATTAAAGTGCCCCCCTTTTATCACTCCAGATCACCCGAGGCAATCCATAGCGTGGGAAGTATTCTTTTATCAAAGCCTTTACTGTGGCCAAAGCAGTATTTTGTTTGGTTGGGTAAGCTTCCACCCATTTACTGAAAGCGCACACCACGACCAGAACATATTTCAAATTATTCACACGCTCCACTTGGATGTAATCCATTTGGAGCACCTCAAAAGGCAAAGATGGTGGTGCAAAATGTCCCCTCAAAACAGGTTCCCTGCCCCCCGGATTATGTCGCAAACAAACCATGCAATATTGCACCAAATGAGCAGCAGTCCTTGGGATATTAGGATTGTTCTACACAAGGTCTAATGAGGCACAAATACCCTTTGCCCCGATATGTGCTAAACCATGTGCCATGGTCACTACGGCATTCAACAAGGCATTGGGCAACAACCATCGCTGTTTTTCTGTCAAGTCAATCCAGCAATCATTTGCATCTAATTTCGCCACAACCTTTTCCCAGCAAGCCTATTCAGCAGGGGTAGCTTCTTTCTCTATCTCCCGGACACTTTCCATAGTGTTGTCAAACATTTCCCTTTCTGCCACCCACCTAGCAGAAGTAGTCACAAACATTGAGGTCATTTCAGATTTTGCAGCTCCTTTAGCTACCTGATCAGCAAAAGCATTGCCCTCACCCACTGCATCCACCACTGTCTTATGTGCACTGCATTTGACTACAGCCATCATTTTTGGTAATGTCAATGCTGTCAGTAATCGTAAAATCAAAGGGCCATGTTGTATTCGCTGTCCATGGGAAGTAAGAATACACCTTCCTGCCCACAGTCAGCCAAAACTATGAGCCACGCCGAAGGCGTATTGGCTGTCTGTGTAAATATTTACTCTCAATCCTTCACTTAACTCACAATCCTGAAGCAATGCCACTAACTCAGCTGCCTGTGCTGACTGATAGGGTACTCGGGAAGCCTCAACTACGGTGTGTAGAGTAGTTATCGCATATGCAGCAGTTGTCGTGCCATCTGGTAATTTTAAACAAGAGCCATCGACATTCAATCCCCCTTGGGGGTCAGCTAGAGGAATGTCTGTGAGGTCTACCCGTCCCTTTGTCTCTTCCTCCGTCCGAAATATACAATCATGAACATCATTGTTCTTTTCGTCCGAAGGGAGGGTTAGTAACGTAGCAGGGTTCAGAGTGGCACATCGTTTAATCGTAATGTGGGGAGCAAACAAAGTCAATTCATAACCCGTAAGACGCGCACTCGTAAGGTGCTGGGTCTTCGTTTTGTTCAATAATGTATCCACAGCGTGCGGTACCATCACTGTGAGGTCAGTGTCCAGGACGTGCCCCTCCGACTGTCAAATGGCAACTGCAACTGCAGCCGTAGCCCTTATACAGCTAGGGAGTGCTCTGGCGACATTATCCACCCCCGCCGAGAAATAAGCACAAGGTCTCTGCTTACCACCAAATCCTTGTGTCAACACAGAAAGCGAGAAACTGTCCACCTTGTGTACATAAAGCACAAAAGGTTTCTGGTAATCAGGAGTACCAAGAACAGGTGCAGAGCAAAGGGCAGTTTTTAAAGAATCAAAAACATTTTGACAATCATCGTTCCAGGGTAAAGGTTCATGCACTTCTTTAGTGGTTAAGTACAGGAGAGGTTTAGTGAGAAGGGAAAAGTTAGGGATCCATTGGCGACAGTAAGAAGTTATGCCGAGAAATGCACAAACATCACGTTGAGTGCGAGGCACAGACATATTAGAAATGGTAGTTACACACTCAGGGGTTAGTCTCCTCCCCTCTTTCGACAGTAGATGACCTAGGTAGGTCACCTCCTGTCGACAATATTGGAATTTAGAAAGGGAGACTTTATTGCCATTAGCAGCCAAATTAGACAATAATTTAATGGTGGCTTCCTTACAACCTTCCTCAGTATCCGAGGCCACCAACAGATCATCAACATATTGCAAAAGTACATTACCGGGGGGCAAGACCAAATCATCCAACAATGTTTTCAAAGCTTGACTATAGATATAAGGACTCTCCAGGGGAGCGCGACAAATCTGAAGCTGCGACCAGATAACGAGAAGCCGAAAATATGACGGCTATCAGGGTGGATCGGAATGCTGAAGAAAGCATTCTTCAAATCGATCACGGAAAAATATTTTGCAGTTGGAGGAATCATAGTGAGAATAGTAGTGATGTCCGAAACCACTGGGTATTGGGGTACCACTATTTTATTAATTTCTCGCTAATCAATCACAAAATGATAAGTATCAACATGGTCAGGATCACTGCCAACCGGAGCCTTTTGTAAGATTGGCAAAATGGGGCTGTTGCATATATTAGCAGCCGTCTCCTCCACTACACCCTTTTTGATCGAATCTTGTATAATGGAGAGCAAAGCTTTCTCACCGGCCGGAGAGATCTTGTACTTGTACGTGGTAGTCGAGCGTTGGGCTTTAAGGTGATAGAAATGGGTGGAATCTTTAATAATCCTACATCGGTGTCTCCGGTGGCCCACAGTGTGGCCCGGATAATACCAAACTCAGGAGGGAGGGGTTCGTTTTTAGTAAAACACTGCAAAGTGTGCTTGCCATGGGAATTGATAGTCAAACACCATCAGGCGAGCAATGTATTTTAGCATGTAATTTCTTTAACAAATCCAAGCCCAATAAGTTTTCACTACAGTGGGCGGTCAAGAGAAACAGAGAGTCTACCGTAACTGGACCAATCATAAATGGAATGGGTTTGGAGATGGGGCTCACCACCGGAATTCCTGAGAATCCCACCGAAACATTATTTTGCCCAGACAGAGCAGCCCCTGGGACCAGTGAACGAAAAATAGAATTATTCATCGCACCCGTATCAACTAAGATTTTTTCAGATGTCCCCATCAAATGTGCCTTTACATAAGGACCTTGCTGATCAACGGGTACTGACACCTGGCCCCCACTCTTTCCTTGGCTGTCCTAAGCATAGTCATACCCTTCGGTTGCATTCATTACACAATCTTCATTATAATACTGCCTACCTCTTGGATTATCTAAATAGTTTCTAATTTTTATCCCTCACTCTGCGTCCCTCATTGCCTCTCCCGTCTAGAACAGGTAGGAGGAAGTACCAGGCTTCCCATAGCCAATCACAAAGCTGCATGCAGCTTTGTGATTGGTCTGAGCACCGTGGTTCGGCGCTCAGAAAGGCAGTGGGAGCCTGGGCATGTTCTCACCCCAGGCAGTAAAGCAGCCTGGATGGAGAACATGCAAAGTGTGGATGAATGTTTGGCCGGCCAAATATTCATGCACACCTGGAGTGGGAACCATTCCTCTCCCTGCTCCTGTGTGGGCTGCCCTCTCCCGCAGCAGGAAAACAGAAAATGATAATAACATTGAGTTATTATCATTTTATGTTTCTTTTATCTCACTGCTGAGTGGCAGTGGGGCGACACTCGTCTACCTTAGCGGAGGAGCAACCACTGGTTAACTAGGGCTTGCGCCCTGCGTTGCACGGCCCAGCAGTGCTCGTGCGGGTGAGAGCCCTTTTGTCCGGGGTTGAAAACGGACCCTGGATTCGCACACACTCGTGCATGTGCTTTTTCTTCAGGGTTCCGCTATTGGGCTTTGAGTGTGTTTGTTTTTTTAACAGAGCACGCAATAGGCCAAAGGTGGGCGTATTGCTCAACCCATGGCCTATTGGTTTCTGTTACGCGCACCAAAGCCCATATGTTTTCAATTATCGTGCCCAAACATTGGCGCGATAATTGTAAACATATGGCTCGCAGTGGCGCGCGTACGCGCAACATTCGCAGGCGTGGTTTATTTTTTACAATAGCGATCGCTTTTGCGATCGCTTTCAGTGGCGCTTGTTTGCCTTCGGATAAAGGATATAATTGCCACCTTTATGCAGCCCCGTAGTAATCAGACAGTAAGAGGTTGTCCACTCCATTGTCACCCTGCAGGCGACGGGGCCTGCCACCTTCACAGTGACCTGGGTTGATATAGGGTAGCCAGGACATTCAGCCTCCTAAGAACACAGGTGGCTATGAATAGAGGATCCTGTGTTTCAATTATGTTGAGTTAGAGTCAGTGTCACGTGGTTCAGTGAGTGGATGACGTTTTATATGCCAGACCATTCAGCACAGCGTGGTCATCAGATCAAATTGTTGTTATTACTAAAGCGCCAAGACTAACACAGCAGCTCCTGCACAAACATGTAGTACACTCTGCCTAGTCTTAAGCGGATGGTCCATAAGGTTTGCTTCATGACTTTGAGAAGAGCACGTTTGTTTGCCAAGTCCCTGAAGAGTGGCCATACTCTCTCATGGCCCAGGCTACTGGCCAAGCCGCTGAGAAGTAACTGGCCAGCACTCGTCATTTTCAGTAAGCACATCCCCTGGTGTTGCCACTTCTGACGCAGTCTCCGTCTCAGGTTTTCCTGGCCAGGAAAATGACTGCACGCCTTGCCTTGACACAGCCTTGAAAGCGCATTCTACATTTCCCACACCCACCCGTTTTAGGATAGGGCTGCAATATTCACTCTCTCTGATCAATGTCTCTTATGTCACGTGCTCACGGTGCAAGCCGCCCCTCGATGAGGGATGCTGATCTAGGCAGGAAAAGAAAGAAGGCACAGGAATCTCAAAGACGGGCCTAACCCGGGCAAAAAACTGTATTTCCTACAAGGAAACACATTAAAACCCCACACAATGTTTAAACAGGAATACCAGGATTGTAAGCTGCCAGAAGAGCTCCCCTGCCGCACACTCAGTCAGGGGCATTGGTGTGGCAGCTGGAAGCAATCTATACATTGTTAGATAAACTAAGGCATGCAAGGCAATCTTGACCCTCTGCTGGGAGACGTGAATTGCAGTTTCCAGTCAGCTCCCGCCTCAGTTACGCTGCATCACTAGTGAGCTTTCGGTCGTTCTTGACTGGATTTCACGTGCCACTGGAGTGACCGAACTTGTGATCTTGGGCGTAATATCTTCACGTGCGCCCATTACTTGTAAGCGTGGCGTTTGTGGCATTTACACACCACTAGTGCACTGCACACACCCCCACACAAGTGCTAGTTACCGGGCGCAAATGCTCTGAGTATGAGGTACCCAGGGAAGTTCTCGTTCTGTGGGGTACACCCCCTCAGAGTGCATCTGCTAAAAGCAGCAGCTGGGAGAAGGCGGGAGTCAGGGGGAGGGTGCTAATCTCAGTGACTCACTTGGTGCTGGACCCCGGGTTCCTCTTCCTTTCCCTCTCTCTTGCCCTCTATCCCTCATCCTTTCTCTCTCCCGCTCCCTTCATGCTTCCTCTCTCTCTCTCTCTCTCCCTCTCTCTCATGCTTCCTCTCTCTTCCTCTCCCTCTCCGCAAGATAAGGCAAGAGTCTTAAAAGCATTTGCAATGCAATAGGTCTCGCGATACTGAAGTTTGAGCTATTGGTGTTGCATTATTTTAGCAATGCCAATAGCTCAAACTTTAATAATGCGAGACCTATTGCATTGCAAATGCTTCTTGATGATTTGTGTTGATCACAACCATAAAAACAGCGCTCCTGGTGCAAATAAAACTCTTACAGACAGGGACGCCCTGGAAATTGTCTAATTTGTGGAGCCCCAAAAAGAGTCCAGTACTGTGCTGTCTGAACAGGCAATTCAAAAGAATTGACAGAAAACCCTCACACACCTATCCAGGTGTCATGTTTCATCCTCAGGTTCTCCTCATTCACCAAGAATTCTTATAATTGGCGAAAGAGTTTCCAATATAAATAGGGAGCATTTAATGGAGGGTGAAAGAGGATCGTTCAAAGTGAGTTAAAAATCCCTTAGGTGTGTTTAGTACCCTTTTACTGTAACCAGAGTCTAGGGGATGAGTAAAATTGTGGTTGATGCTTAGGAGAATAAGTGTTCCTATAGTGAACAGGTCAACATTTTTCTGCCAACTGGATCATAGGGGTCCATGGGATCCATCAGGACCAGGATCATTGAAAATGTAATGAGTACCTGTAATGTCTAGGCACATCGAATTCCGTCTTGGCTGTGCAATCTTGTGGGAGCGAGATGTGAATATCAGAAGCTGTTTCTATATGCCCCCAAACCCCTGCTACCACCTGAGATAAGATATAACTCCAGGCAGTAACAGTGCTCGTGGGAAATGGGAAGTGGAGAAAAAAATAGAGATGGTTTCCTAGGATCCCTCCAAGGTGACTGCATCAATTCTCCGCACTGCAGATTCTTTCAGTGTTCAAGTGTCGTTGTACATCTACAAGTATATAATGAGGATTAAGGACGTTCTCTTTTTTAAGTATGAATATGTATTTACATGTATGTTATGGTATATTGATTTGCATAGTGCACTTATCACTCGAGAGGATAACCAGGTGAGGTGTTAGCAAAAACTGATAAGTATATATATTTTTTATTTTATTTTACAGAGTTTTATATATCGCAAACTTGATCCGAAGGTATCGAGTATTAGAGTGCTTTACACGAGCACCAGTTGCGTTACATGAGGACACATTCATTTTTGTTAGGCACGGGTAGATTAAGTGATTTGCCCAGAATCACAGGATGTTCAGCGTTGTTCCTGAGACTCGAACCCGGCTTCCCAAATTCGAGGTCGACCGCCCTAGCCGTTAGGCCACCTCCTCTCCAATAAGAATATATGCTCTTACCTAGTACATCCCACTTTCACTCTTTAAATCATGCAGCTGGAATGCCTGAGAATGCAGTGAAAATCCTGTGAGAATTAAACAAATACAGGAACACCCCTATGGCATCCAATAGCTACTTAAATAACAAAAGGCAACAGGTTTCAAGGCAGATTGGAAACGGAATTACAACATTCCTTCAATGTTTAGCAAAACAGTTCTATATGAGAGGTGATTGAGCAATGTCTCAAGGAGTGCCAAAAATACGTTTTTAGAGAAAAATAGTCAAATCAGATCAAATCAAATTCAGCTTTATTCGATTTAACAAACTTGAAAATCATAAAAGCACAGATTATATAGATAAATTCATTTTGCTATAATTTCACATTAAAAAGCATCACAATTCTATAGACAACATAGGTAACATGGCAATTTGATAGTTACATTGTGTTTCTAAATCGTGTATAAAATTTACAAAATAGCACACTGTGTAATGTTGTTTGAATAGAAATATCATCATACGGGCATAAGGGTAGATTTCTTGACTAGAGATTGTTTCCATGATCTCTGGCGCATCATAATATTCATATTCAAGGTGGCCAATGTTAGTCGCTATTTTTTTAATATAACTGAGCCATGGAACTTTAGCCACCTTCTCTAATCTAAGGCAATCTTCAATTACATCACGATTAAAACCAGTCTCAGTTGTTGCCCATACCTTATGCCAGAGTAAAAACGGGTTTAAATTGATATCGGAAATGTAAGGGAAACCGCCAAGAGATAACATATCAACGCATTTTCACAACGTTGAATCTGATCAACCTCTACAAGCCCCCAGATACCTGCGCCATAAGTCGCTGTGGACATACATTTCGCTTTGTATATAGCTAGTAGCTCTGGGACAGGTCTACAGCCTAATTTCCTTGAGAAATTAGTGACTGCGCCAAGGGCTCTAATGAACATCAGTTTTCTTGCCTGCAATGCCGCAGTCCAGGACCCAGACCGATCAAACGTGATACCCAGATAGGAGAACTTATCTGTATTTCCTACACTACTGTTGTTAATAAAGATGTCACATTTTTTCTTTGATTTTTTCCCACAGCTCATAGTAAACGTTTTACTAATATTAACTTTTAAACCCCTGTCATGAATAAAATTAACGAAGTTGGTGACTGTTCGTTGTAACCCCACCTGCGTCCGTGCCATAATAACAGCGTGGTCCGCATTGAGTAAAATGGGAACTGGTGTGTTCGTAATATTCGGGTAGTTCTGTTGATGCTCGATCAAATATTTACCCAAGCTGTTTATATATAAAGAGAAGAGGAAGGGTGCAAGAATGCAACCTTGCCTCACTCCCTTTTTTATACGAAATTTGGCCGAGCATTTCCCCTGCCTTCCATAGCGGATCCTGGCTCCAGCCTCCCTATACAGTTCTTTAATAAATAAAAGTAAGGATGGGTCAATTTCCATATCTTTAAGAACTCTCCACAATGTTTCATGATTAACACAATCAAACGCTGAACTTAAGTCAACGAATGAGAGAAAAAGTTTCCCCTCCTTAGCAACTGTGTATTTACTTATAATCAACATTAAATTCAGACCTTGTTCAACCGTACCCAACCCTGCTCGGAAACCATATTGTAGGTTTGATAGGAGACCTGTCTCTTCTGCCCAAGATTGTATTCTATTAAGAATCACCCTCCCCACTACTTTCAGAAGGGAGTCTAGCAGGGAGATAAAGGCGGTCGCAACTTGGTTAGTTTCTGTCTCCCTTTTTAAAAATCGGGATCACTATAGCATCTGACCATGTGGAGATAAAACCATAACGACTACATCTGTTTAAAACATTAGTAAGTAGAGGGGCCCATAATTCAATATTGCTTTTATACACGTCTACAGGGACGCCATCCGGTCCTGGCGCTTTACCAGAGGCGCTCTCTTTTAAGGCCTTAATGACCTCCTCAATAGAGATGCTAATATCTATGGGCAATACTTCCTTGTGCACACTATCATTGGTGATCGCTACCCATGAGGCTGTCTCATTTTGTCCCATAGGATCATCATTATAGAGACCTGCAAAGAATTCGACCCACTTATCCTCGGAAATAGCGATATCTATCTTATCAGTATCCCTCTGTGTAATTTCAATCAATATTCCTAGTGGAGTAACAACAAATGATAGTTTTTGCCTTCTCTTGCAGAGTATAAATATCACCATTCACAAAGTTCATGGATTCGCAGCACTGGACACTGAGTATACATCCATCAGTTTTTGTATTTATACACCTTCCCAACTTAGAAGAGGAGTCAGCTGTTGATAAAACTTTATCACGCTTTAGGTCTCCGCAGATTCCACAGGAGAGGCTTAAAAGAAGCAGAAAATGACCAGGCAGCCCGTAAATACATGGAGCAGCTACTGAAAGAAGTCTGAAATCCAAAACAGCGGTCATGAAAAGAAACAGGAACGCGGCCGTCGATGGAGAAATTGTAAGTATATTGGGTCACAAGCATCAAGATAAGGAAATAGTGACATTTAAGGAATTGCTATTTAGGAGTCGCAATTCCCTATGCAAATAGGAATCGCAAAAAGAAATTGCAATTCCTACACTTTCCCTAATAGCGAATCGCAAATTGCGATTCGCTATTAGGGAATGCATTCCCATTCATTCCTATGGGCCTGGTGGCCCATAGGAATGAATGGGAATGCATTCGCAATTTGCAATTACCAAATAGGTAATCGCAAATTGTGAATTCAACTGCAAGGGTACTAGGTGGCCTAAGGCCCCCCTGATGTACCCCCAAAAACGTAAGTGTACACATGTGGCGTACAAATGTGGCGCACACACACGCCCTAAGGTACCCATATGGTATTTTGAAAAATGCAATTTTGTGCATTTTTCTAAGGATTTGCAAATTAACTTCAACTTGAAGTTGATGGTAATTTGCGAATCCTTAATGCAAAGTCGCATTTTTAAAATGCGTCATGCATTGCATTTAGGGAATCACAAATTGCGATTCCCTAAATCTATTCGCAATATAGGTAATCACAAAAATTGAAATTACCTATTTTGCAAGTGCATTTAGGTTTGATACATCGGAAATGGCTTTTTATCGGTCGCAGACGGGCCTATTCTGCGAATCGGCCGTTTGCGACTGGTTAAAAGCTTGTTGCATATGCCCGTAGTTTTTTATATAATTACAGCACTTCTGAAAACCTGATCGCAACCAGCACAGGCTTCCCGGAGGCCAGACTGATGAAGGGGAACGCAGAAGACTAGACCGCATCCTCTGCCTTAGCCGCTTACCATACTTCTAGGTGTTCTGCTGCACCGCGCACCATGTGGCAGTGACAGTACCTCATACATCCATTTCACTATAATACTATCATAGCAAGCGTTTGCTCAAATAAAGCATTGATGTATGCTTGCGACTAGCGATACTTCTTGTCTTGTAAGTGCCTATGAGAAACACATAAATAGTAAACTGACAGACAAGTTTGACAAACTGAAATATGTAAATAAAATAAAACAAAGAAAGGACATGCAAGGCAGAGTTGCCACTCACTAAAAGTCCCCAGTAATAGTGTCATAGCTAAATCCACTTGTGAACACACTTCACAGCACACAGTGTAAGCACACGTGAGTGGTAAATTGGTGCCAAAGTTCATCCACTTCCCAGCTACTCAACCTTTTCCTGTTGGCCTGGTTTATAGGGCCTCACGGAGGAGCATGAGTTGGGACCCCTTGGACTCATACACTATGTGGAGGGAAGTATGAGGTTTCCGATTAGGATGAAAATTACAAATTGGTTGGTCAGGAATTCCCAAACAGGGAAAGTAATTAGCTTTGTCAAAGGAAGAGCCCTGTGTAAATACGTATATAGGTCATCTACATGTGCAGGGACCCCAGGGTTAATAAACGCTGGTAAGGAACATTGCGAGGCATCCTTTAATTCTGATGTATGTCATCATGCTGTGTCAGCTTTGATGATGGTAGTTGTAGTCCTCACTCATGGCTTCCAGGCATTCATAGTGTGGTCAAGTGCAAGTACGCATGCAGCTCAGTGAATGTTGGGAAACGTGATCCTCCTGGTTGGGAGTTCCACGCGTCTTTGAGTTGGTACATAGCACACAAGAGATGTGATTGAAAAATACTCTATGGCTTAATGCAAGGCCTGTACTCCAGTTTGGAGCACACCAGACTATTTTAGTATTTGTATCAGGCTGAATACAAGACCAAAAAGGAGAAGGAAATGTGAGTTGTAAACACTAGATCATTGGAAGAATAGGGAAATATATTTTTTGTATGGTCAGTGTAAGCTACAGAAATAGTGTAGTCTGCACAGTGCGTGCTGCACAATAGTTCAAAATGGTATATATACTTAAATGGAGACATATGAAGTGTAGATCCAAACATATGTCACTTGGATGATTACAAAAAAAATGCCTATTGACATAATCAGTCTGTAACCAAGGAATCTCAGTATTAAGTCCTATATCATGAGTGGGAGTGTGGCCACGATGGAGGTCGAGAAGATCACCTAAACCTGAGCTCCGACCCGCCGTCATCATTTATTCGCCACCATCTACCCTGCGGGCCTCTGTTGAGGGGTGCAAATGCCTTATTATTATTATTATTAATAGGGACATATAAAGCGCAACTTAACCCGTAGGCATCAAGGCGCTAGAAGATGGTAAAAGGAAAGCTCAAGAACTCAAGAGTCACCAAGGGAAAAAGTTACAGATATGCTTTTTGAAATAGCCAAGTCTTAAGAGCTTTGCGGAACAAGTTATGGGAGGAGATCCCCTTAAGCTCACTGGGGAGCGTATTCCAGAGTCTGGGTGCAAGGAACCGAAAAGCCCTCCCCCCATCTAGCTTTAGATATTCGGGGAACAGCCAGCAGATTTTTACTGGAGGAGCGAAGTGCTCTACCGGGGGTGTAATAGGCCACAAGAGCACGAATGGCTTCAGGCCCAGACTCATTAAGGGCACGATGTGTGAGGCAAAGAGCCTTAAAATTAATCCTCGCCTGCATGGGAAGCCAATGCAGGTTCATTCTAATAGCCGTGCCCGAGGAGCGTTTAGGAGCCCCCACAACAAACCGGGCAGCTGCATTCTGCACAGTTTGAAGGTGCTGGACCAGACCATTGCTAATGCCCAAGTAAAGCGCCTTGCAATAGTCTAGCCTAGATGCAATAAGCGCAACTGCAACCTGTTTGCGTGCATCGGGAGAGGTAATGAATAATTTTCCTGAGAATCCTCAGAGCATTGCAACAGGTGGACACAGTCCTGCTGACCTGCTTGTCAAGCGAGAGAGTGGTGTCCAGGATGACCCCAAGATTGCGAGCAAAGAGGGACGGCATGGTGTTGTGTTTCTCTTGGGAAGGTGGTCACCTGGACGCAGGGCTCATGTATGCTATCATACGGAACAGCGCAGTGAGTGCAGTTCACGGCTTCGCCTTCGTAGGACGTGACTGTGAGCATCTGGGAGAGTGGTCCTTGGTGGACCTGAAGTCAGAGGCTGCCACAATGCTGACGGCGCAGCGTGCTGCCCCCTGGTATCGGAGGCAGGTGAGGGGATCTGAGCTGTGCTGAAGGAGCGGTGCAGACTGGGAGTGGAGGACACCTACACCATTGCTGATAGCGTGGGCTAGAGGCCGTGGGTCACGGTGTTGGCCACTTTCCTGAGAAACGCGGGGAGAGGATCAGAGTAGCCAGCTGCCCAGCTTTGCCTCCCCCGCCCCCTGAGCCACGAGGTGAGTGCCGATCAGAGTGGTGGGTGAGGCCGATCTGGCTGATCGGGAGATGCCTTCCCAATCACTGAAGTGCAGTTTGCATTCTGCCTTCTGGTCTCCCCTTCCTCCTCCACGTCAGAGCAGCGAGAGAGGTGCTGGTGATCTTGATCCCCTAAGGGACAGGGCCTGATCTTAAATTCTTTGTGCTGGCAAGTGTCTGTATCCCTGATGGGACTCTTCTCCATCTTGAAAGCCCGATCTCCCACCAAGAGCAACTGGAGGAACTCCCTCCCCCTCTTATGACTGTGGTGTGGTGGACGTACCTGTACGTGTCTTTGGGCTCTTGTTGCACCTCATTGGTCTGGCTTCTCTGAGGAGTCCGTTTTGTAAAGTTTGCCCTCTCGCAGGGTGCTGAGGGGACAGCGTGGAAGGACTAACGTCCATACAGGACCTAGTGCTGGGTAAATCACCTAACTGACCTGCTTGACCATGAATTGGCTCTTGTGGTTCACATCGAGATGGCAAAAGTGATGAAGGGGAAAGGTGGGGATGGCTCCCAGGTAAGCCAAAACCCGGACCCAGTGCGAAACAAGGTAGAGCTCCTCCTGCAGGAGCACACGACAAAATTCTCAAAACTTTTATCACCGGTCAGTACCCTTATATCCTCCCTGGAACCGAAGCTGGACTCTCTAATAGTTGACATTGGATTCTTGCAAGAGGACCATAAGGTGAAGGATATGGTGCAAGTCGCAGAGAAGGAACTGGCCAGGGTTCGCCCCACTCTACCTGACCCTCAACAGCAGATTGAGGCCCTACAGTCATATGTGGCATGACTGAGAGCCAGGGCGGATGACTCAGAATGGCCGCTCAAGGCGGAATAACATTCGGGTGGTGGGACTGCCCGAGGGGGAGGAAGGACCTAGTATGAACCTATATATGGAGAGGTGCTGCGAGGAAAAGTTGTAACGTTTTTTCAGTTGAAAGAGCACACAGGGTACCTGGGTGGCCTCTAGCTCCTGGAGCCCCACCATGGCCGTTAATGACATGACTTTTCAATTTTAGGGACCGGGACACTATATTGCAAATATCTTGAGCCAAACAAAAATCCATGGACTAAGGGCAACAGTACTGTCACCATATTCTTAGATTACACAATGGAGGTTTGAAGGTTGCAAGATGCATTTCGTGAAGCAAAGCAATGTCACCGCACTCTGGGTATCAAATATGCTTTACTGTTTCCGGCGAAATTGCTAGTCATATCTGGCATGAAAACACTGTTCTTCATGACATCTAAAGATGTGTGGACATGGTTGGAAAACAGAGAGTAACACCAATGTGTACCCCCTGCAGAAGGTGATAGAGAGTGGCAGACTTGGTCACGGTCTACCAGGAGAAACAGGAACATACGTGGCAGACCTACAGAGTACTTATTACTGGAAGATCTACAAAGCATGGTTGGGGATCCACCCAGATGAGATTGCCGAGTATCTACAGCCTCTTGACATTCCTCCCTGTTACCCCGTTACTAAGACAGGAACTACACAATTTTCTGATGCTTGAGGAAATTAACCTGGCCATTCAACAGATAGTGAGTGGCAAAACTCTTGGCATTGATGGGCTACCCACCAAGTTCAATGCCACATTCCAGGTCTCCCTTGGTCAGCAGTTGCTGGAGGTCTTTGTAAGAGCTAAAATAACGGGCACATTACATGACAGTATATGGGAAGCCTTAATAACAATGTTCCCGAAACCCGGAAGGGAACCGCTGGAGGTGGCATCCTATTGCCCCCTCTCATTGCTTAACCTTGAATATAAGGTGCTGAGCAAGGCCCTAGCAAATAGGTTGTTACTCCAATGATATATACAGTAATCCACACAGATCAGAACGGGTTCATACCGGGCAGGACCACATTCCTGAACCTTCAACAGTTACTTGGGGTCATGGGCTGGGTTCGGCAGGATGGGTGGTCTCACTAGATATAGAAAAAGTGTTTGACACATTGAGATGGATGTATTTACAGGCGGTGTTGGTGAAGCTGGGACTGGGTCCGGAGTTCTGCTGATTGGTACAGATTCTCTATGAGAACCCTGTTGCCAGGGTACATACAGGAAGGATAATCTCTGAGAGCTTTGGTATTGAACGGGCACCAGGCAGGGATGCCGTCTATCTCCCCTACTGTTTGCCCTGGCTATAGAACTACTGGCCTATGTGTTGCGAGAAAGAATACTGCTCTGGGGTTATTCCGTGGGGAACTGTCCCAACGTAGTTTCTATGTATATGGAGAATACCCTGATTTATCTACAAACCACCCTACCATTCTCCCTGAGGTCATGTCTGCCCTGGACGTGTTTGGTCGCGTATTTGGACTGTAGATAAATTTGGGGAAATCTTGTTTATTACCCTTGTTACGGACATCTGAACCCCTACGTCAGTCTGAGGAGACAGGCGTCTTACAGTGGAAGTATGACACCTTCAAATATCTGGGAGTACAAGTATATCACGCTGAACGCAATCTGGTGGTGGGGAACTTGCGGAAGGCCATGAGCTAGATCTGGTAGTCACGTCCCTTCTGGACACAGTTACCCTTGTTATCATGGGGGAGGGCGTCTATTACACAAATGTTAATTCTTCCACGACTCTTTTATTTCTTTGTGGCACTGCCAATGATACTAAATAATTGGTGCAAAAAACAAGGACCCCCTGTTTTGGAGTAAGAAAACCAAGCGACAGGGATAAACACTTTGTGAAGTCAAATATCTAAAAAACAAACCAGCTGGGTAAGACCTAAGATAATCTAATGCATATATTCATCAACGTTCTATGTGGTCACCATTAGAATTACGACATTACAGATTCAACTTGTCTATTGTTGACTAATTGCGTAGACTTTTGTCAGACAAAGATATACACAACTATAAAAAGAGGGAGTAAATACACATGTATATAATACAACAGAATTTTTATTATGACATAATAAATCAAACAGAATAAAATAAAATAAAATTGAACAAAAACTACAATTCATAAAACCTTTTTTGTATCAATTTATAATTAAAAATTACAGATAGTCAAAGAGTAAAACAGATTTTCAAATGTGAATAGCTAAGGTTCCTTCTAAATCTTAAAGCATATAAAGAAAACCTATATTCACAAAAAACATAAAAAGTGGCCAGAAAACTAATTTCTGTTCGACGCGCGTTTCGGCGTTTCCACAAACGCCTTCTTCAGGAGCCACAAGGTTAAACTGTAATAATCTTTAAAGACAAAGGAGAGAAAAAAATATTTACATTTACCTTCTGTCCATTTTTAAAAAAAAGACAGCACATTTTCATTATATACAAAAAACATATGTACACATTCCCTCATACTTCAAAAAATTGTTACACAGATTTCTATTTACATATTGAATATCTATCTTAAGCCGTGAACCACAATTCTCAATTAATCAACCTATTCCTAGCTTACACCAGCTGTATTATTCATCTTATATCACATAATTTTTTACATGGTATTTTAGTTCATGATAAGTTTCTAGAGCAGTTTCGAAGGGGTACCTTACTAATGTTAGGGGATACAACCTAATACAGGCCACGTTCGTTTTAATATTGAAAGGAAACACAGGGCTATCCCTTATTAAGGTATCATTTCTTATGCAGTGCAGATGATAATTTACATGTAAGGGTCTACGCACTTACGAAAGGAGAGGTAAAATACATGTTCACTATCCACCCTAATTAGCAGAAGGGGCAAGGTATCTTTATATATTGTCACCTTTAATATTTTGGCTTCAAAGATAACCCTTCAACATTGCAATAATGCAAGCACCCCATATGGTAGCATCTTATATATTAGTCTCTTGTCTATTTCTCCACTCAGACACCTACGTTGCATTCTGTCCCATGGTAGACGATACCAAACTGTCAGAAAATAGACCCCAAAATAGCTACATATGTTAACATCTGATACATATGCTCATTACTGCCTTCAAGCAGGTTAGACCAATATCCCTTCTACTTACTTCAGTTTGAGCGAAAGACTCGTTTTCTCACTGTTCTGGTTTTTCTAATTGCAGAATGAAAATAATTCACATTCCTAGAGCCCGATTGTTTCAACGTATTCTGGAAACCAGCATTACCAAAAACTGTCCGCAGAGAAAGCCAAAATTAACTGCATGTATTGGCAACCAATCTACTTAATCGTTACTGCACTCAAACTGGTTTCCTAGAGATCCCTTGTACTTACTTAGGTATAGATAGGCAGGCTCGTTATCGCAATGTTTTCGTTTTTTCAAAGTGCAGACAGAAAATAAATCACCATCTCAGAGCCCGTTTTTTTCCCCCTTCGGAGTTTTACTGGAAGCCGGTAGTTCCTGAGGGAAAGATTATATTTAAGTTTTAATAGGCATCCCACTTTTGGAAAGGTTGTTACTCGAGTTAACCTGAATTATTATTTGGCAGCAAAAACGGGGAACTGCGTTCTAAAAATAAATTACTAAAGAGGCCTTTCTACTTACTTTGCTTAGATTACGCGGCTCATTTCCTCAATTTGTTGTTTATTCGGAGAGCTGCAAAAGATTAATTCGCACTCTTGAGACACAAAGCCTCCAGCGGAATTCTGGAAAACGGGTATTTCCTAAAGAAAAGATTGTATCCAGTTTTAAAGGTCATCTTGCACGCTCGATTATATCTAGATTTGTGCTTAACAATGAAAGGACGACATTCAGAGGGAGCACATCTTACCTTTGGAAAGAGATGCGACGAGATAAGTCGAAAAACAGGTCGCGGACAGGCTGGATGTAGCCTCTGGCGTCTCCCGACCGTTAGAATGCGTGTTACCGCGAGTAGCCGCGGAAACCTGCTTTTTAAATGGTAGCAAACAAGTCAGGCTGATGCCTTACACCTGTGTCCCAGTAAGGTCAGAAACGTTACGTTACGTGAACAGACACGAGTGCGGGAGTTATTTAAAGGTGTATACACCGCATAACGCATCTGTAGCAGGTCCTTTATATTTCTAACAACGCAATTCACAAAATCATCGCGCATATATGTGTTGATATATTTCATTTTATCTATGTAGATATTTGCAAACATACCTTGTTTGTCTCTAGCTTAAAAGTTTATATAAAGGCTAGTTTGCTGTCTCAGTGGCAATGCATTCCGTCAATCACAAAGGGATTGTGAACTATTCATGTCTCTACGATGATTTATAAAGCAGCATTCAGCATCTTATACATGTAGGCATCAGCCCATCCTCATTTCAGACATACATACTTCTAGACTTTTATACACTCCACAATAAAATCCTTCTATGTCTTGGAGTATATATGGCTAGATACCACTGATGGTAATCAAATGGAGACAGATATGTTATACGGGGTCTCACATTGATCTTTGTTTATCCACATATTTCTTAGGGGCTAACGTCATCATAAAATTGCGTTTTCCCATGGGATATCGCAATTTAGCCCAATCCTATGTGTGTTAAAAACAAAAATCCAAAAGACTTCTCTTTTTTTCCTAATGGCGCATCCTCCTTGGCTGTCTGGTGTTCGTATTTTTTCAAGGATGCGCCATTGGAAGTCCTCGGGTTTATGGTTTTTCTCGATGAAATGTTTGACTAACGGTGCTACCACTTTTTGGGTCCTGATGGCAGACCTATGTTCTGTTATACGTACTTGAATGGATCTGCAGGTTTCGCCAACATAACCTAGTCCGCATTTACATTTAATGAAATAGACTACATTTGCAGTCTTGCAGTTCCAGAAATCATTTGCCTTCACTGTATATCCATTATGTGTGAATTCTTCACCCTCAATAATGTTATTGCATGATTTGCACGAGGAGCATTTAACTGTTCCACGAACGGGTAAGTTATTCAACAATGATCTCTGTGTAAAACCATTTTTGCCAGAATTGGAATTAAATCTGGAATGCACTATCTTGTCTTTGAGGTTCTTATTCCTCTTAAATGCGAACAGGGGTTTTGGTAATTTTTTATTTGACGTTGGGTTGCAATTCAGCAGATGCCAACTCGCATTGATTACCTGTCGGACACGTTCATTCAGGGTGGAATGGGTCGTGACGCATACCAATTGATCTTTAGATTTAGTTTCTTTGGATGTTAACAAGGCAGCGCGGTCAAAGAACCGTGCTCTTTTATAGGAGGATCTTATGAGTCTATGGGGATAACCTCGCTCGAGGAATTTCTTACGCATAATGTGGGCCTGTTTATCATAGTCTGCAAGATTCGTACAATTTCTGCGAACCCGCAAGAACTGTGAGAAAGGTATACTCTCCCGTTGGTTTTTGGGATGAAAGCTCGTGAAATGTAACAGCGTGTTACGAGCTGTACCTTTCACGAAAAGATCCACCTCCAATTTATGGTTATTTTCGCGTATTAGTAGGTCCAAAAACTCTACCTGACTGGTGCTATACTGAGCTGTAAAATGTAAGTTTTCATCTGTGAGGTTAATCCATTCCAGAAACTCTAAGAGAGAGTCTTTCCCATTGGTCCAGATAAAAAAGATATCATCTATGTATCTGGACCAATGGGAAATGGATTCAAAAAAGGGAGCCACCTCATTGTCAATAAATTGATCTTCGAACGCTGACATGTAAATATTCGCTATTGATGGGGCAACTGAGGCACCCATACTGACTCCTCTAATTTGGCGATAGATGGAATCGCCAAACACAATGATGTTCTCTGTTAGAATAATGTATAGACAGTCAATTAAAAAACTCTTTGGACACTCTATGTTGTACTTATCTATGAACTGATCCGTTGCCCTTATAGCTCCATCGATGGGGATGTTGCTATACAAGGACGTGATGTCCATAGTGACCAAGATGTCTTTACAAGGGGTAAACTTTAGATCTTCAACAATGTTGATCATATGTCCCGTATCCTTGACATATGATTTAATCTTAGGTATATGTGGTCGTAAAAAATAATCTGTAAATTTGGACAAGGCCTCAGTTGGTGTTCCAATCGTGGACACGATTGGTCTATATGGCGGATTCGAGGCACTCTTGTGTATCTTAGGGAGGCCATAGATACAAGCTGTTTTGTTACTGTTGGTGTTTAAAAAATCATATTCCTGATTGGAGATGTCCCCCTTGTTCAGTGCTTCCTTTGTTAGGAATTGGATTTTCTTAACAGTATCCTTTAGGGGATTAATCTGAATTTTTTGATAGGTAGAACCATCATTCAACATTGTAAGCATATTGCATTCATATTGACAGGAATCTAATACGACAATACCACCCCCTTTGTCGCACGCTTTTATGGTCAATTCCTTATTATCCATTATTCTTTTTGAGGCCACAGATTCTTCCCTACTCAAATTATAGATGGGTTTAGGAACAAATGTTAGGGATTTCTCCAATTTCTGGAGAACTACCAGTTCAAATGTGGCCACCTCCGGGCCTAACTGCTCCAAGCCTGGACTGAATGTGGACGGTAGTGTGATTTCTCTATGTCTAATGTAATCATCTTCAACAGTTTCCCTGTCCTGAAAGAACTTCCTTAACCTGATTTTTCTAAAGAAGGAAATGATGTCCCTATATAAATCAAATATGTTTGCATGGGTCTGCGGTACAAAAGATAGACCCTTGGACAACAAGGTTTCACTATGTATATCAAGTTCTACACTAGACAGGTTAAAGATTGGTATTACATTCCCTGGCCCCAGTACTGCCTGTTCCGGGTCTCCCTGATGAAATGGGGTTCCTGCTGAGGAGGTGGTTGGTGCGCCTGTTGGTGGGGGTATTGATGATGTTGTATCTGTTGTTGGTGATTCTGATAGTTTCCCCTGTTCTGACCCTGACCTTGGAACCTCACTCTGGGGCGGCCCCGTCGAGGCCCCCTGTTGGATAAAAAAGGGCGCTGGTAAGGGCGGGAACCAGTGTAAGAATTAAAACCACCATCAGAATCATATTGATTCCCATTGGTGCATTCACCTTCGGAATCTGACGTATCCGTGAAATTATTCACACGTTGCTGAATATTCCTGGATTCATCCCTGTAATGATTTTGTTGGTAAAAATCTTTACCTAGGTATGGATATGTTGTTTCTTCAGAATAGTACCTTTTATCTTTATTCAGTTTGTCAGTTTTTCGTTTATTTAGGTAGGAGATAAAGGACTCCAGCTCTTTATTACATTCTGTTATCTTCTTCATAGCCTCCTCTACTCCCTCACTTATTTTTAACTTCTCTTCCAAATCTTCTATTTCAGATTTGATGTCTAAGGCTAGTAATTTAGAGGTCTCAACGATTAGGATCATAAAATCGCGAGAACATCTATTTGCTATGAGGCTCCATTTCTCTAAAAAAGGTCTATGATGTACAAATAGACCAGGGGTAATACGGACCCTTAGTCCGTTGGGGATTATGCCTGTCTTCAAATAAGATATCATAAACTCCCCATGGGCCTCCATACGAATCAACCTCTTTTTTAGATCAATCAGTTTTCTACTGTCATCATTCCCTCTAAAATTATGGTTGGTGTTATTAGTAGGAGCTGTTATCCCCACTAGGGTAGCGAATTCTTCATCCGTGAAGCCAAAAGTTTTTAAATTGGCCATACCTACCACTCAAGTAAGATAGGGGGTATGGTAGAATGGACTAAAAGACCAAATCAATTACTAAGGAATATTATCAACTGCTCCAGAAACTATCTCACAATAATAGCAACTAGATATATATCCTTACTAGAAATCGAACAAGCCCTACACAGACAAGCTGTGGGAGTATTGGTGCAAAAAACAAGGACCCCCTGTTTTGGAGTAAGAAAACCAAGCGACAGGGATAAACACTTTGTGAAGTCAAATATCTAAAAAACAAACCAGCTGGGTAAGACCTAAGATAATCTAATGCATATATTCATCAACGTTCTATGTGGTCACCATTAGAATTACGACATTACAGATTCAACTTGTCTATTGTTGACTAATTGCGTAGACTTTTGTCAGACAAAGATATACACAACTATAAAAAGAGGGAGTAAATACACATGTATATAATACAACAGAATTTTTATTATGACATAATAAATCAAACAGAATAAAATAAAATAAAATTGAACAAAAACTACAATTCATAAAACCTTTTTTGTATCAATTTATAATTAAAAATTACAGATAGTCAAAGAGTAAAACAGATTTTCAAATGTGAATAGCTAAGGTTCCTTCTAAATCTTAAAGCATATAAAGAAAACCTATATTCACAAAAAACATAAAAAGTGGCCAGAAAACTAATTTCTGTTCGACGCGCGTTTCGGCGTTTCCACAAACGCCTTCTTCAGGAGCCACAAGGTTAAACTGTAATAATCTTTAAAGACAAAGGAGAGAAAAAAATATTTACATTTACCTTCTGTCCATTTTTTAAAAAAAGACAGCACATTTTCATTATATACAAAAAACATATGTACACATTCCCTCATACTTCAAAAAATTGTTACACAGATTTCTATTTACATATTGAATATCTATCTTAAGCCGTGAACCACAATTCTCAATTAATCAACCTATTCCTAGCTTACACCAGCTGTATTATTCATCTTATATCACATAATTTTTTACATGGTATTTTAGTTCATGATAAGTTTCTAGAGCAGTTTCGAAGGGGTACCTTACTAATGTTAGGGGATACAACCTAATACAGGCCACGTTCGTTTTAATATTGAAAGGAAACACAGGGCTATCCCTTATTAAGGTATCATTTCTTATGCAGTGCAGATGATAATTTACATGTAAGGGTCTACGCACTTACGAAAGGAGAGGTAAAATACATGTTCACTATCCACCCTAATTAGCAGAAGGGGCAAGGTATCTTTATATATTGTCACCTTTAATATTTTGGCTTCAAAGATAACCCTTCAACATTGCAATAATGCAAGCACCCCATATGGTAGCATCTTATATATTAGTCTCTTGTCTATTTCTCCACTCAGACACCTACGTTGCATTCTGTCCCATGGTAGACGATACCAAACTGTCAGAAAATAGACCCCAAAATAGCTACATATGTTAACATCTGATACATATGCTCATTACTGCCTTCAAGCAGGTTAGACCAATATCCCTTCTACTTACTTCAGTTTGAGCGAAAGACTCGTTTTCTCACTGTTCTGGTTTTTCTAATTGCAGAATGAAAATAATTCACATTCCTAGAGCCCGATTGTTTCAACGTATTCTGGAAACCAGCATTACCAAAAACTGTCCGCAGAGAAAGCCAAAATTAACTGCATGTATTGGCAACCAATCTACTTAATCGTTACTGCACTCAAACTGGTTTCCTAGAGATCCCTTGTACTTACTTAGGTATAGATAGGCAGGCTCGTTATCGCAATGTTTTCGTTTTTTCAAAGTGCAGACAGAAAATAAATCACCATCTCAGAGCCCGTTTTTTTCCCCCTTCGGAGTTTTACTGGAAGCCGGTAGTTCCTGAGGGAAAGATTATATTTAAGTTTTAATAGGCATCCCACTTTTGGAAAGGTTGTTACTCGAGTTAACCTGAATTATTATTTGGCAGCAAAAACGGGGAACTGCGTTCTAAAAATAAATTACTAAAGAGGCCTTTCTACTTACTTTGCTTAGATTACGCGGCTCATTTCCTCAATTTGTTGTTTATTCGGAGAGCTGCAAAAGATTAATTCGCACTCTTGAGACACAAAGCCTCCAGCGGAATTCTGGAAAACGGGTATTTCCTAAAGAAAAGATTGTATCCAGTTTTAAAGGTCATCTTGCACGCTCGATTATATCTAGATTTGTGCTTAACAATGAAAGGACGACATTCAGAGGGAGCACATCTTACCTTTGGAAAGAGATGCGACGAGATAAGTCGAAAAACAGGTCGCGGACAGGCTGGATGTAGCCTCTGGCGTCTCCCGACCGTTAGAATGCGTGTTACCGCGAGTAGCCGCGGAAACCTGCTTTTTAAATGGTAGCAAACAAGTCAGGCTGATGCCTTACACCTGTGTCCCAGTAAGGTCAGAAACGTTACGTGAACAGACACGAGTGCGGGAGTTATTTAAAGGTGTATACACCGCATAACGCATCTGTAGCAGGTCCTTTATATTTCTAACAACGCAATTCACAAAATCATCGCGCATATATGTGTTGATATATTTCATTTTATCTATGTAGATATTTGCAAACATACCTTGTTTGTCTCTAGCTTAAAAGTTTATATAAAGGCTAGTTTGCTGTCTCAGTGGCAATGCATTCCGTCAATCACAAAGGGATTGTGAACTATTCATGTCTCTACGATGATTTATAAAGCAGCATTCAGCATCTTATACATGTAGGCATCAGCCCATCCTCATTTCAGACATACATACTTCTAGACTTTTATACACTCCACAATAAAATCCTTCTATGTCTTGGAGTATATATGGCTAGATACCACTGATGGTAATCAAATGGAGACAGATATGTTATACGGGGTCTCACATTGATCTTTGTTTATCCACATATTTCTTAGGGGCTAACGTCATCATAAAATTGCGTTTTCCCCTAAAGGATACTGTTAAGAAAATCCAATTCCTAACAAAGGAAGCACTGAACAAGGGGGACATCTCCAATCAGGAATATGATTTTTTAAACACCAACAGTAACAAAACAGCTTGTATCTATGGCCTCCCTAAGATACACAAGAGTGCCTCGAATCCGCCATATAGACCAATCGTGTCCACGATTGGAACACCAACTGAGGCCTTGTCCAAATTTACAGATTATTTTTTACGACCACATATACCTAAGATTAAATCATATGTCAAGGATACGGGACATATGATCAACATTGTTGAAGATCTAAAGTTTACCCCTTGTAAAGACATCTTGGTCACTATGGACATCACGTCCTTGTATAGCAACATCCCCATCGATGGAGCTATAAGGGCAACGGATCAGTTCATAGATAAGTACAACATAGAGTGTCCAAAGAGTTTTTTAATTGACTGTCTATACATTATTCTAACAGAGAACATCATTGAGTTTGGCGATTCCATCTATCGCCAAATTAGAGGAGTCAGTATGGGTGCCTCAGTTGCCCCATCAATAGCGAATATTTACATGTCAGCGTTCGAAGATCAATTTATTGACAATGAGGTGGCTCCCTTTTTTGAATCCATTTCCCATTGGTCCAGATACATAGATGATATCTTTTTTATCTGGACCAATGGGAAAGACTCTCTCTTAGAGTTTCTGGAATGGATTAACCTCACAGATGAAAACTTACATTTTACAGCTCAGTATAGCACCAGTCAGGTAGAGTTTTTGGACCTACTAATACGCGAAAATAACCATAAATTGGAGGTGGATCTTTTCGTGAAAGGTACAGCTCGTAACACGCTGTTACATTTCACGAGCTTTCATCCCAAAAACCAACGGGAGAGTATACCTTTCTCACAGTTCTTGCGGGTTCGCAGAAATTGTACGAATCTTGCAGACTATGATAAACAGGCCCACATTATGCGTAAGAAATTCCTCGAGCGAGGTTATCCCCATAGACTCATAAGATCCTCCTATAAAAGAGCACGGTTCTTTGACCGCGCTGCCTTGTTAACATCCAAAGAAACTAAATCTAAAGATCAATTGGTATGCGTCACGACCCATTCCACCCTGAATGAACGTGTCCGACAGGTAATCAATGCGAGTTGGCATCTGCTGAATTGCAACCCAACGTCAAATAAAAAATTACCAAAACCCCTGTTCGCATTTAAGAGGAATAAGAACCTCAAAGACAAGATAGTGCATTCCAGATTTAATTCCAATTCTGGCAAAAATGGTTTTACACAGAGATCATTGTTGAATAACTTACCCGTTCGTGGAACAGTTAAATGCTCCTCGTGCAAATCATGCAATAACATTATTGAGGGTGAAGAATTCACACATAATGGATATACAGTGAAGGCAAATGATTTCTGGAACTGCAAGACTGCAAATGTAGTCTATTTCATTAAATGTAAATGCGGACTAGGTTATGTTGGCGAAACCTGCAGATCCATTCAAGTACGTATAACAGAACATAGGTCTGCCATCAGGACCCAAAAAGTGGTAGCACCGTTAGTCAAACATTTCATCGAGAAAAACCATAAACCCGAGGACTTCCAATGGCGCATCCTTGAAAAAATACGAACACCAGACAGCCAAGGAGGATGCGCCATTAGGGAAAAAAAGAGAAGTCTTTTGGATTTTTGTTTTTAACACACATAGGATTGGGCTAAATTGCGATATCCCATGGGAAAACGCAATTTTATGATGACGTTAGCCCCTAAGAAATATGTGGATAAACAAAGATCAATGTGAGACCCCGTATAACATATCTGTCTCCATTTGATTACCATCAGTGGTATCTAGCCATATATACTCCAAGACATAGAAGGATTTTATTGTGGAGTGTATAAAAGTCTAGAAGTATGTATGTCTGAAATGAGGATGGGCTGATGCCTACATGTATAAGATGCTGAATGCTGCTTTATAAATCATCGTAGAGACATGAATAGTTCACAATCCCTTTGTGATTGACGGAATGCATTGCCACTGAGACAGCAAACTAGCCTTTATATAAACTTTTAAGCTAGAGACAAACAAGGTATGTTTGCAAATATCTACATAGATAAAATGAAATATATCAACACATGTATGCGCGATGATTTTGTGAATTGCGTTGTTAGAAATATAAAGGACCTGCTACAGATGCGTTATGCGGTGTATACACCTTTAAATAACTCCCGCACTCGTGTCTGTTCACGTAACGTAACGTTTCTGACCATACTGGGACACAGGTGTAAGGCATCAGCCTGACTTGTTTGCTACCATTTAAAAAGCAGGTTTCCGCGGCTACTCGCGGTAACACGCATTCTAACGGTCGGGAGACGCCAGAGGCTACATCCAGCCTGTCCGCGACCTGTTTTTCGACTTATCTCGTCGCATCTCTTTCCAAAGGTAAGATGTGCTCCCTCTGAATGTCGTCCTTTCATTGTTAAGCACAAATCTAGATATAATCGAGCGTGCAAGATGACCTTTAAAACTGGATACAATCTTTTCTTTAGGAAATACCCGTTTTCCAGAATTCCGCTGGAGGCTTTGTGTCTCAAGAGTGCGAATTAATCTTTTGCAGCTCTCCGAATAAACAACAAATTGAGGAAATGAGCCGCGTAATCTAAGCAAAGTAAGTAGAAAGGCCTCTTTAGTAATTTATTTTTAGAACGCAGTTCCCCGTTTTTGCTGCCAAATAATAATTCAGGTTAACTCGAGTAACAACCTTTCCAAAAGTGGGATGCCTATTAAAACTTAAATATAATCTTTCCCTCAGGAACTACCGGCTTCCAGTAAAACTCCGAAGGGGGAAAAAAACGGGCTCTGAGATGGTGATTTATTTTCTGTCTGCACTTTGAAAAAACGAAAACATTGCGATAACGAGCCTGCCTATCTATACCTAAGTAAGTACAAGGGATCTCTAGGAAACCAGTTTGAGTGCAGTAACGATTAAGTAGATTGGTTGCCAATACATGCAGTTAATTTTGGCTTTCTCTGCGGACAGTTTTTGGTAATGCTGGTTTCCAGAATACGTTGAAACAATCGGGCTCTAGGAATGTGAATTATTTTCATTCTGCAATTAGAAAAACCAGAACAGTGAGAAAACGAGTCTTTCGCTCAAACTGAAGTAAGTAGAAGGGATATTGGTCTAACCTGCTTGAAGGCAGTAATGAGCATATGTATCAGATGTTAACATATGTAGCTATTTTGGGGTCTATTTTCTGACAGTTTGGTATCGTCTACCATGGGACAGAATGCAACGTAGGTGTCTGAGTGGAGAAATAGACAAGAGACTAATATATAAGATGCTACCATATGGGGTGCTTGCATTATTGCAATGTTGAAGGGTTATCTTTGAAGCCAAAATATTAAAGGTGACAATATATAAAGATACCTTGCCCCTTCTGCTAATTAGGGTGGATAGTGAACATGTATTTTACCTCTCCTTTCGTAAGTGCGTAGACCCTTACATGTAAATTATCATCTGCACTGCATAAGAAATGATACCTTAATAAGGGATAGCCCTGTGTTTCCTTTCAATATTAAAACGAACGTGGCCTGTATTAGGTTGTATCCCCTAACATTAGTAAGGTACCCCTTCGAAACTGCTCTAGAAACTTATCATGAACTAAAATACCATGTAAAAAATTATGTGATATAAGATGAATAATACAGCTGGTGTAAGCTAGGAATAGGTTGATTAATTGAGAATTGTGGTTCACGGCTTAAGATAGATATTCAATATGTAAATAGAAATCTGTGTAACAATTTTTTGAAGTATGAGGGAATGTGTACATATGTTTTTTGTATATAATGAAAATGTGCTGTCTTTTTTTAAAAAATGGACAGAAGGTAAATGTAAATATTTTTTTCTCTCCTTTGTCTTTAAAGATTATTACAGTTTAACCTTGTGGCTCCTGAAGAAGGCGTTTGTGGAAACGCCGAAACGCGCGTCGAACAGAAATTAGTTTTCTGGCCACTTTTTATGTTTTTTGTGAATATAGGTTTTCTTTATATGCTTTAAGATTTAGAAGGAACCTTAGCTATTCACATTTGAAAATCTGTTTTACTCTTTGACTATCTGTAATTTTTAATTATAAATTGATACAAAAAAGGTTTTATGAATTGTAGTTTTTGTTCAATTTTATTTTATTTTATTCTGTTTGATTTATTATGTCATAATAAAAATTCTGTTGTATTATATACATGTGTATTTACTCCCTCTTTTTATAGTTGTGTATATCTTTGTCTGACAAAAGTCTACGCAATTAGTCAACAATAGACAAGTTGAATCTGTAATGTCGTAATTCTAATGGTGACCACATAGAACGTTGATGAATATATGCATTAGATTATCTTAGGTCTTACCCAGCTGGTTTGTTTTTTAGATATTTGACTTCACAAAATGATACTAAATAAACAATTTTTCAGGACCTGCAACGTTTGCTGGCTTCACTGGTCTGAGCCAAAGAGTTAAACTAAACACCTTATACGCCACAGTGGAAGACAGGGGGGTTGGGAGCATGCAACTCTGAACTATATTACCCTATGGCTCAGCTGCAGTGGGTCTTGCGGTGGTCATTAGACACATCCGACCCAGACAGCCACCTACCGGGCTTTGACTTTGAGGGTGATACCTTGTTAAGAGTGATTTTTTGGCCTCTTCCCCGCAACACACTCTTCCCAGTATTATGGTAAAAATATCTGCATAGAGGCTCCTCCCTGTGCACTTAGCCTCCCTCTGTGGGCGCTGTTCCGTGCCGGCGGCTGAGAAAGATGCACCAAGTGGAACCCTGGGATGCAGCCGGGTATGTGACTTGCGGAGATATAATGGTGGAAGGCAGACTCTGGACTGTTGTGGACCTGACAGAGGCGGCATGCTAGACCTGACGCAGTTTCTCCTATATTCCGCACTGAGAGTGGTGGCGAGGAGTTGTGGGGGTGGACAGGGACCCTGTGCAAGAGGCTGGCCCATTTAAATGGATTCTTATATTGACAGGATCGGCTCAGGCTATTTCTCACATCTATTGGGCACTCTGGGTGGATGGTGCACACAAGGGGTTGCCGGCACTTAAAGAGTGGTGGGAGGAGAAATTATCAATGGAATTACAACCCTCCACATGGCGCAGAAGTTTGGGCTCTATTAGAATGAGTACACGGAATGCACGGTTTAGTTTTACACAATTTAATTGTTTACATCACACGTACCTTTCCCCTGACTGGATAGCAAAAATGTGCCCTGGGTTAGGGCGACATGTCCCAGATGTACAGAAATCAGCACAGATTTCCTGCATATGGTGGGGCATTGCCCTGTGATAGCAGTTTACAGGTACACAATAATCTCCTGAATTTCTGATATCACTGCCGGCCATATGTTGGTAAATGGCATTTACCGAATCGTAAATACCGAATTTTACCGATTCGGTATTTACAAATCGGTAAATGCCATGTAGGTAATTATTCGGTAACAATTACCGAATCGGTAAGATTCGGTAATTACCTAATTGGTATTTACCAATTTGGTAATTGCCATTGATTCCTATGGGCCTTGAGGCCCATAGGAATCAATGGCTTTACCGAATCGGTAAATACCGATTCAGTAAAATTACCGATTTGACACCCTGTTGCACCCCTGATTCTGGCTTGTGTGCCATGTGACACACATACATGCCCTTAGTGCATGTACACAGGAATTCGTTATTTACCATTCAATAGTATTTCATGGTAAATAACGAATTCCGAAGGGACTGTGGCACTGTTTCCTGTGCCACCTACATCCCATATTACCGAATCTGTACATTTACTGATTCGGTAATTTACAGATTCTGTAAATTTACTGATTCGGTAAATTTACAGAATCTGTAATTTTCTGGCCCCCTACATCTGAAACTACAAATACCGGCCGGTAACTGCCGAAATCGGCCGTTACCGACCGGTATTTGGCCACCTACATATGGCCCTGCATCTTTTTTGCCCTACAATCCAGCGTTCTGCCTCTTACATTCCTGGTTTGTCACAAAGCATACACGACAGCTGCCTGGGATCCAGGCTCTGGCACTGGTATTGGCAAAAAGCCGGATCGCAAAGGCCAGGAAGGCTGTGTCCACTCCCCCGGTCCTGGCATGGCACAAGGACATGATCCAGTGGCATCTGCTGAACTCTCGGTCCGAGCTTGTGATGGAAAGTGTAACCTCATGGGTCAATGGCATGATTATCTGACCAAGCTTAATGCTGTACTCGCACCTAGTAGCTTGAGTGAGGAGGCTCCGCCATGATACTTAATGTGGTTGTACTTTGGGGTTGTGCCCTGAAGCAGTTGTGCTATAATTCGTCATCCTAGGCTAAGGGATGGGGCTCAAGTTGTGAGGGAGATGAGCGTAGTTGATTGTTTCCGTTTGATCATTGTTTTTTTGCTTATTCTGATATGTGATTTTGATGATTGCTGTCACAATAAAAGTGTGTACATTTCTACTTTACTATGTAGAAGCAATGCTGCTCGGGGGATTTGAATGAGCTTTACTTGTATGATCACGTTGTACTATCCAGATGTATATGATATATGCCGTAAGATAAGTCAATAAAAACATATGGAAATAAAAAAAGTCTTGAACATGAGTCTCTAGGCGAGGCTAGTCTAGTCTCTGCCTCGGGACTCTGAATATCGAGATCCCTTTATTCCCGTGACGTTTTTGTCCACAATTTACCCAACTGGTAAACCTAACCGATGATACATCAAGATCATCTGAACGTGGAAAGTTATCTAAGGTCGCTAGGGGTCCCGAGTGGTGCCCTGCAACTAGCAGTACATCATTTCTGCTTAATATTGAAGTGCCCCATAATTGGGCCATTTGTTGAAGGTCTATTCAATTGCAGATCTTCATTTGCTATTTTATCAATACTTATACATGAAAAGTGTGATACTTGTATTCACCTACTGCAGGCGCCCTCTATCATTGGCTTATGCAACACGGTGCACACCTTTCTGAATTCATTCCATCCCTTTGAAATTCTTCTTTTGCGTCACCTTGCGCCCATACTTCACTTTTTTTTAGAATATTCCAGTGGTTCTGCAGAAGAAGTCGTGTGTAACGCCGAAACGCACGTAGAGATTACCTTTTACCCACTGTTTTGTTGTTTTGTCTTTTCATCCAATTATTCTATATGCATTGTATTTACACTATTCCATGTCCTACATTGTTTTAGACATTATTGTCATTCACTGTATTCCTGCCACCTCATGTGGTTTTTAAACTGTTATGTGTGTATGTTTTTTTAAATAAATGAACAATATATTTTTTTAACTTATTTGCCGTTATTTGTTCAGTACACTGTCATATTGATTTAACATGTGTTGATGTACCTGACAATTTTCAGGACCCTCAAGTTGCCTAGGATTTGTTATATTTGAAATCTCTAGGCTAGACATCCATTTCTGCTCCTTGAACAACTGTAGTTTCTGTGTAAGATTATGGAAATTGCTAGTGATTATTTCCTAGGACAACCCATACAGGGTCGTTCTCGGAATGTTGTTTCTCCAGGTAATTTCTTGACATCTTTGTTGCACTTCTTTTGCACTTAACGGTGCTGTGATGTTCATTAATCATAATCTGTAGTTTCCGTGTGGTCATACCAACATATCATAATCTGCATGGTCATGTGATAAGGTCAATAACATTCGCAGTGTTACAATTAGTAAAATATTTTATTATCCATGGTCTTTTTGTACCTAGGCCAATCTCTCAGTAATGTATGTTAAGGCACGTGCTGAGCATTGGTAGTGCCCACCTACTGCTGGGAGACCACAAGGGGTGTTCATGGAGCATGGTTGGTCATTCGTGTGTTTGGTCTGGAACAGAAAATCACGTTTATTAGCAGAATGTTAAAAAGAAAATAATGGGTTTTCCCGTGCAACTGCGTTATTAAGGATTTTCTAATGGGTATTGATACTTTTTTTCACTGTGTTGCTGAAGTTAAAGTGGTGACCCATGTAATACTGTCTAAATCCCATTTAGGAATTGTTCCCAAGAGAGACTCTCGGTTAGCATTCCATGCACGTTTCCTAGCCCTTTTAATGATCAGTCTCAGGTAGGTACTTGCCTCAAGTTTCTTGGAGAGTGTTCATCATATGTAATAATGTCTGTACAGTTACGATGGATTCAAAGGAAATGCCCAAATTGGACAGGAGGCAATGCAGGGCTCTGGTTGAGTTTGGTACTTAGTTGGCGGGTGATTCGTTTGTTTTTCCTTGGATGAGCCGGCCTGCTTCTTCACCCAGGCTTTAATCCTAGTGTAACTCACATACAAAATAACCTACAACAGGCATGCAGCTAGGCCGTAGCACACAACTGGAGGTGCGATTCTGGATGGCTCCCAGGCCTTCTGGGGCTCCCTGGGTCACTGCTAAGCTTGACTCTGAGTGAAACAGTCATATGCAGGTCTTTCTCGATGTTGGGACCTACACTGCAGCAGAAGACGTGCTGTTTGGGAAAAAAATAGGGCCAGACGTACATAGACTTCCCTTTGCGATTTCCTACTGGCAAATTTTTGCGATTCCCTATTAGGAAAACCCAAATAGCTATGTACAACAGTGAGTTTTACACTGTTTGTGATTCTCAATGGGTAGCAAGGGACCTGCCTCATTAATATTCATGAGGCAGATCGCAATTTGCGACCTATTAGGAATGGCTGGCAATCACAGGGATGGTGGCCTGATGGGGTCAACAAACCACCATGTCTGTGACGGTTTTTTAAATTTTATTTTGAAATGCAACCCGTTTTCCTTAAAGGAAAACGGGATGCAATTAAAAACAGAGAAATGAAAAGTTTCCATTTCATTTTTTTAATAATAGGCAGTGGTCTGTGGGACCACGGCCTGGTCTTAAGAAATGTTGGTGCCCACATTCAGAAGTGGAAAGAGTCCCTTGGAAGCCCCTTCCCGTTTGCGAATGGGTTACCATTTTAAAGTTGGTGGTAACTGCAAATGTTTTGCAACCTCATTCCCTCGTTGCAAAACATTCCCACGTACAAGTGCTACTCGCTACTAGGAAGGGATGCCTTTGGCGTCACACCCCTTCCTAATACCGACTCGCATATCCATTTAGTGATTTGGTAATAGCTTACCGAATCGCAATTAGGGCTTTGTACATTTAAAAATTATTTTATCAGTTCGCAAAAGCCCGATTCTCAAAATCTGGCAGTTTGTGAGCTGAAAAAAGCTTCGTACATCTGGCCCATAGAATTGCTTGTCTACCCTACCTACGATAACCTTGTTGGGGTGTATTCTGTCTGGCGACTGACTGTGTTTGACGATAAGTGACTTGTGATGAGGGCCCTCGTTGCACGCATTGACAAAGGGAGCTGTTTTGGTGCTGGTGCTTCAGAATGGAGTTCTTATCTGGGTCTTGCAATGTGCACAGGCATCAGTTTCGCGAGTCCTCATTCTTGTTGTAAGGTCGACTGGGTGAAATGAAAACTGCCTCACAATTACGGATCACTACTCTATCTGCCTATTTGGGTACAACAGGGAATATAGGGCCTCATTTATGAGGCCGTGCGTCACTTTTTGTGACGCACCAGCAGCGTAAATAATGTGCCTTGTTGCACCATATTTACAAAGTGACGCATCTAGGTAGATGCGTCCCTTTGTAAACCCCTGCGCCACATTATACCTGCGCCAGGTATAATGTATGCAAGGGGGGGCGTATTGACGCAAGAAAGGGTCCTAGAAGTGACGCAGTGAAATCTATGAGATTTCACTGCGTCACTTTTAGGACGCCCTTGCGTCAAAATCTTGCGCCTGCCTCACAGCAGGCGTAAAACTGACGCAGGCCCTTATACCTGGGGCTTGCCCCAGGTGAGAGGGCGCATTGCTGGAGTTGCGTCACTTTTGTGACACACTCCAGCAATGCGTCACTTTTGCGCTTACAGATACGTCAGAAATACTGACGTATCTGTAACTCCTTGCGACATGATGCGTCATACATTAAATATGACGCATCATTGGTGTCGCAAGGAGTGAGTAGTGAAAAGTGACGCATCGCTGTTTTCACGCAGCGATGCGTCACTTTTCATAAATGAGGCCCATAGTGTGCAGGGACAGTAAGCCATGGTGCTCTGGGTGGACGTGCTCTGTCAGTCCTGACGCTGCAGCCTCTTAACTGGTCACTGGGACTGCATAGTGCCCCATTTTGGCTGAATTGAAATGCCAGCAGGCAGGTACGGTGCTCTAATCTCTGGCTAGAGGCATTCACATGTCCCTTCTTGCCAATTGAAAGAGTTTTGCTGCTAGTACTGACATTTTGCCAACCTACTTGTTCTGTATGGCTTTATGTACACCGCTACATGGGGGCATGGAGTCTTCCACCGATCAGGGATGTGAAATTAAGCCCAGAGTCCCTAGACTGTCTCTCCAGCCGAAGCTTCTATCGATACCAACACATTTAGGGTCATTCTCAATTTCCGGTTGTTTGAAAATCCCCAGTTGGTTATGTTGTGCCCTGAATGCAGACATGGACGAAAGTGTGCAATCATAGTGACTTGGAACATTAACAATTTACATTTGACAGAAGGCTGAGAAGCCATACTGTAGTTAATTCATGAAGCTTTTGAGATGGGCTTTTCTAATATACTTTCAAACAAAGTGGGCAAATGGTGGAGTTTATTTGAATTGATAAATCACTGTTTTTACTCTCTCATAAAAAAGTCCAAGATGGAGCTACTCAATTCAAGGGGGCAATTGGCTGGTAGGTATTACCGGGCAGGGCCACGGGGTTCACTTCCAGTGACACTCATGGGCAATGTCCCTTTTAGTTAGATGACAGCTTTCGTGCCGGTTTGTCAGGGCAGTGAGGTATTTTTGTAGGCCTCACTTCAGCTATGGCAGAGGTAATGAAAACAGCAGCAGTGGAGGCACTTTTACAACTCAAGGTTACAGGGATAGAAGACCTGATACGCCTGGGGTTTTAGAACTGGCATGGATAATACAACAAGAGTGCCATTCTGTGGAATGAGTGGTGGTATCCTGTATTGACCTACTTTCCTCCTAAGGCAAAAGTAAGGAGGGGAGGTAAGGCAGAACTGGGGAGCACTCTGTTTGACAAGTTGGAGAAGCTATTACAGATGCACTCTTCGCGGCCTGAGATGCCACACAGGGAGTCATTGGCGGCTAGGCAGGGAGGTACGAGGACCGCAGACTCACCGTAGGAGATGGTGCCATCGTCCGTGCAGCAGGAGGATAGCGGCACCCTATCCAGACAGCAGGACGTTGAGGGGTGGGGTGCAGTGCACAAGAAGGGCTGCCATGTGGCCCATCAGAGCGAGGAAAGGGGGTGCCCGCGGATGACGAACCTTTGCGTGTGATGTGAGGAGTGTCACGTGGTGAGGGACGTTGTTGTGTCCTCTTTATCAAAGAGACGATATCCGAGAAGTAGTATTAAGTATTTATTCCAATCGTAGTTCAGGAGATAAAAGTGCATGCAGCGTAACTAGCAGGTAACAGTATAATGTGTTCATGACATTCTTACTGAGTTCAGAACACTACACTAGATTCTATTACATATTACAGTTCTACTTAACATTTAAAGAAACATACCATCACTACACATCCCCCTTCTTCATAATACAAAAGAAAGGAAATAAATAAATATGTACAGAGGCATAACATTATTAAATTTACTTAAATTTGCTATTGCTTATTATGGTTCTAATTAACACTTAAATTTGCTATTGCTTATTATGGTTCTAATTAACTTTAAAGAATCATACTATCATTACACATCCTCTTTTTTCATAACACTAAAGAAAGGAAATAAATAAATATTTACAGAGGCACAAAATTGTCAAATTTGCTAGGAATACGAATGGGTCTGCCAAAACTGCTAGACTTTGTAACCCCAGTATTGTGTGTCATTTCTACGGAAGGTAGATCTGAAATTGTATCTGCAGGAATTTCTGGATCAGAACTAGGACCACCTTTTGTGTTTGCATCAAGACAAAGGGGTTCAAGGGAACCATTTCCTTTTATAGGTTCTGATGAGTTAATTCCGGGCAAGATTGTACAATCAGTAGGCTGGGGTTCAACAATATCCTGTACATTCCCTTCCTTTAAATTTGAAAATGCATTTAACCACCAATAATCTCTACAATTATCCTTACTATCTCTTGAAAGAAAATCAGTTTTAGTTAAAGCTATGCGACTCATGTGATGAATGCTTCCATCTTCGAATTGAACAGTGTTCTTCATAACTTTAGTGATAAGCATGGGATTTGAGAATTTGGATTCTAATTTTCCTGATTTTCTTCCGGATTTGACTCTGGCCCACTGTCCAACTTTTACCAACACTTCTTTAGTACCATGTTTGCTATCAAATAACTCCTTATTTTTCTCTTGAGATATACTAATGGAGTGTCTAACTTGATCCACATCCCAATCATATCTTTTGCTTTTGCCCATCCACCCTGGATTAATTTTGCAGTGGGGAAATCTTCCACGCATTAAACCAAACTGACTTTCACCAATAGTGTCATGAATAGTTATCCTATAAGACCAGATCAGTTCATCCTCAAAAATCTTATTAGCTCTTTTTGCCAATTGTAAAACTCCTTTAATAACTCTGTTCACTCTTTCAACAACAGAATTACCCCTAGGATGATACAGTGCTGTAAATTTCTGTTCAATTCCTATATTGCCTAAAAATACTCTCATAGCCTCAGATTTGAATTGGACGCCATTATCCGTTAAGATTGAAGCTGGAAAACCTTCTTTTAAGAAACACCTTTCCAGAAACTTAATTACCGCATTAGTGTCAACAGTATGAACAATTTCCACTTCTAACCATCTAGAAAAAAGATCAACTAATACCACAATGTATCTCAAAGAACCATCTTGCCAATCGACAGGTCCAAGAATATCTAACGCAACACACTCCCAAGGCAAATTCGGACATCCTAGGGACGACAAAGGAGGATTTAAAGTCTTCTGGGTTTTGTCTGCACTTTCACAACTGAAACATTCACAAACCTTTCTCTCTATATCAACATCAATCTTAGGCCACCAATACAAGACCTTTATGTTTCTCTTGGTACGAGAGATTCCTGGGTGTCCTTCATGGCCTATATCAATAATCTTGTCTCTTATGCCTGAAGGAGGTACAATCCTTCCTCCCCTGCAGACAAAATCCATTTCCACACTTAATTCATCTCGCACCTCCCAAAATGGCCTCAGTTTTGGATCAATCTTAGCTTTGTTTGACCATCCATTAACGATTTTGTCCTTGACTCCATGTAAAATTGTGTCATCATGGTATTCCTTCTGCCAAACTTGTTTAGAAAGGCCAGGAACATCATCAAATACACCAGCTACACAATAATCTTTCCATGGATCATTGTCTAATTCCTTAAGTGGTAAGGAAAATCTACTTAGAAAATCCGCGATGACATTTTTTGTACCAGGAACATACTGTACATCATACACATAATCCTGTAACCTCATTGATAGTCTAGCAATTCTTGCAGATGCTCTGGATAGACCTTCAGTGGTGAGAAGTTTTGTTAAAGGTTTATGATCGGACCTTAGCAAGAATTTCTTTCCCCACACAAATTTTCTATAGTGTTCCATGGCCCATACACATGCTAATGCCTCTCGTTCTATGACCGAATACTTTTCTTCAGTAGGAGATATTGAACGAGAGGCAAAAGCTATAATTACTTCTTTCCCAGAACTGGAAACTTGTGTAAGGACACCTCCAATACCAGTAGCACTCGCATCAGTGGTTATAATGGATGCAGCATGAGGATCAAAACCCTGTAACGTCGGTGCTTGTGCAATATCTCTTTTTATGTTTTCAAACGCTTGTTGACAAGCATCACTCCATTCAAACGTTACTTTATTTTTCATCAAAAGGCGCATTTCATACGTCTTTTGTGAAAAATGATTAACAAATTTCGCATAAAATTCTGCTAAGCCCAAAAAGGATCGCAGATCATCCTTCGATTTGGGTGCAGCTGCTTTGAGAATGGCCTCGACTAACTCTGTCTTGGGCTTAATACCGAAAGTGCCGGTCTCATGCCCCAAATATGTGAGAGACCTCTCTGAAAATTTACACTTAGTTCTTTCTGCCACCAATCCATTGCTCCTGAGTATCTCTAAGACCTCTCTAAGGATGGTGTCATGTTGTGTTTTGTCTTTCCCCATGACCAAAATATCGTCCTGAAAAAATATGACTTCGGGAATATGACTGAATAAGTTAGACATTATCCGCTGAAACACCGCAGCGGCTGATGCTAACCCAAAAGGCATTCGCTTAAACCTAAAACAGCCAAAAGGTGTACAGAAGGTTGTAAGATGCTTACTTTTCTTATCCAAAACAACCTGATGATAAGCAGCTGATAAGTCAAGCGTTGAGAACCATTCTGCATTTTGTGTCAAGGAGAGCATTTCGTCAATCCTAGGGAGAGGAAACTGATCTACTAAAATGTTATTATTTAAATACCTTAAATCAACACATAAGCGGGCCTTGCCATTGGTTTTTCGGGCTACGACCAATGGGGAAACCCACTCAGCTGCTTCAACTGGTTCGATAACTTTGTATGCTAACATTTTATCCAATTCTCCCTTAACCTCATCTCGTATTATGAAAGGTATGTTTCTAGCCTTATGAATTTTTGGAATCGCTCCTTCTTTTAAGTGAATTTGATGAGTAAAACCCTTCAACTTCCCCATTTGATTCGAAAACACTTCAGGAAATTCTTTAAGTACCCACTTCTTTGTGTCCTCAGATTCACAGGAGATTAAAACCTGTTCCTTGCTGGTGGGATTAAGAATGATATCTAAAAGCTTCTGGTCCTTCCACCCTAAGACAGATGGACCAACTCTTGCAACGTACAGCTTCCCAATTGCTTTCCTGTCTTTAAAACGAAAGATTAAGGTTCTAAAACCCAAGAAATCAATGTCGTTTCCAGTGTAGCTTTCAGCGGACACGTCATTGGTTTCTAACCAAGGTCCTATTTTGTCAACAAACTGATTCCTCCAAACATCTTGTGACACAATTGTGTAAGGGGACCCAGAATACGCAGCCATCTGGACAACAATACCTCCCACTGAAACTAAACATAATGGTTTAGAAGAGGAAGACCCTGTAATGTTTACTACTACATTTCTCCTTTTTATAAGGTTAACATTTGACTCATTCTCCGATGAAGATGAATTGTTATCACTATCTTCTTGCACACAAGCTATCTTGCTTTTCGGTTTTTGTTTCGCTTTGCGATTGCAAACCCTTGAAAAGTGACCAATCAAACCACATTCTAAATACTTGGCAGCTTTGGCGGGACATCTTTCACAAGTGGCAGAATGTGCATAACTGCCACACCTGTAACACACAACATTACTAAACGTTTTCTGTTCCCTGCCTTCATACTTTTTCTTGTCAAAACTATTGGGTTTCTTTTTTTCAAATTTTTTCTGATTGGTGTAGAAATTCTTTTTTTCCACAATCTTACCAACCATCTCCTCCTTCTTATCCTGTGAAAGGGTGACTTAGGCACACCTTTCTGAAAGTTCAGCCTTTTTCACTAAAGCAATTATATCCTTCAAGCAACTATCACCTTCTACCCACAATTTCTCTTGTAGAGTTCTATTTTTTGAGTACATGACTATTTGGTCTCTAATAAAATCGTCATGCAATTGTGCAAATTTACATTTCGCAGCTAATTTTTTCAAACTAGACACATATTCTTCTATGGACTCGTGTTTTTGTTGTTTTCTGTGGAAAAAGGAATGTCTGGTAACGGCAATACAAACTACAGGAGAGAAATGATCATCTAGATCTACGATAGCTGCTTTAAAAACGTCCAAATCTCCCTCCGCACTTTGATGTTTGTGCATTTCATTAAAAATGCGAAGACCTTCAGGACCTAAAGAGTACAGTAACATTCTCTTTTTCCTTTCAGGAGTGAAAACGCCATTGACATCTTCCAAATTTGCTATATAATTAAAAAAGTACTCCTTCCAGTCCAACCATGACACTACTGGTTCTCCAGGGATTGATAAAAATTCTTTAGGGGAATTAATTTGTAAGTAAGATAGATGGGTGTCTCTATTTGAATTGGCATCTCCTGCTGGGTTGGATCTTGAAGGTGTAGCTTCAATAGACATCTTGGAAAAGAAAATGTCACGAAATAATGTGATTATGTGCTGAAATATTGACAATACTAATTCTATCTTTTATCTCAAAAAGAGAACGAAAGGAATGAGCTTTTAGAATGGATTTCACGCTGCATGCACTTGAACAGAAAATTGTTATACTTCATGTAACATGCGCTATGTTATATGTTTGTTGCTGAAAGCGCTTGAAATTTCAGTTAAAATAATCCATAAATACCAAATGTTGACCGGAGAAAACGCTCTTCGTTTCTGTGATTGCGTTGTCTTAGTAACCACAAGATGGCGATGGAGAGCGTGATGACGCTTTCAAGCGTTGATGTTTTGTTGATGGGATCACGTAAGCGCGTGTAGAATTCAGCTTTCCAAAGCGTCGCCGTTGCGTGATTTAAAATTGCTGAGAGCGAGGCACTCGTGCATTCGGTAAGCGTTAATTATTTTTCAAAAGTTACACAATGCTGATAATTCGGATCGCACGGTGAAGATATTTAATTCAGTTCATAGTCTTTCAAAGCGGTTGGATTTCCTTTAAATTACGGTCGGATTTCTTTTCACGTAGTTAATGGTAAAGGTACACGCGAGGGTAACTGTTTTCAGTTTTGAGGTTGTAAAATTCATCCACGATGAACGTTGGAGTCACAACGTTATAATCATTCACTCACGAATTTGAAGAATAAATTCCCACTATAAGGTACTCACTTTTATAGTTGAGACGACGGAAGTTCAAAGATGAAGTTCGATAGTATGGGAAATTCGTGGTGATTCTGGAAATTATACGTTGTGCCCACCTCGTTGCCAGTTCTATTGTGTCCTCTTTATCAAAGAGACGATATCCGAGAAGTAGTATTAAGTATTTATTCCAATCGTAGTTCAGGAGATAAAAGTGCATGCAGCGTAACTAGCAGGTAACAGTATAATGTGTTCATGACATTCTTACTGAGTTCAGAACACTACACTAGATTCTATTACATATTACAGTTCTACTTAACATTTAAAGAAACATACCATCACTACAGACGTCTCAGGAAAGTGAAAATGGAGCAATGGACCAGCCGTGGTGGGAAGGGACGGGTCCATACTCTGCTTTCTGTGGGCGATAATGAAGGCAGACCATGGGGAGGCCAGTGACAGTTCAGGGAGCAAATTTGAGGAGCAGTGAGATCTGCGGCTGCACACAAGTGTGCACCAACTGAGCCTATGTCACAGTTGGGCCATAAGAGCTTACAAGAGGGACATCTTGCCCATTTAGGAGTGGGCGCAAGGAAAGTGGGGAGGTTTAGTGGGTGGCAAGAAGGGGCTGATAGAATGCTGAACACTGGGTGTGGGCTTGGCATGGCACATGGTGTAACGAAGAAAAAGGGGTGATGGCGATAGGTGGAGGTGGAGGGTTCAGTGGTAGAGAACGTTGAATTTGGGGCAAACCAGGTAGGAACATATTTTTCTCGAGTTCCAGGGTATGGTACCAATTTGAAGGGAAAGTTCAGTATGGCTCAATAAGCCCCGTCTGAAGGTGGGGCATGGTTTAGGGCAGGCTTGGATGCAAAACTGGACGGTGGTATGGTAAGGTTGTCCGTTGCCTCCCTTTAGAAGACAAAATAATTTTATGTGAAACAATTTGTTGATGTTGGTGATGGGGGATACTTTGTACAAGAACGGGTGGTGCAGATGGAAGCTGGGGTGCACCGGTTGAGGAGACGGTTTTGAACTATGGTGATTTTGAGGATGCGTTGGGAGAAGGCAACATTGAGGATAGTGAGGGTACATGAGAGAAGGGAGAGTGTGATTGCCAATGGTAGTCTGACACCAAGGAAGCTCAAGGGAGGTGGCTAGGTTTTCAACAGGCAGAGAGTTTGTATTTTACAGAGCCTGTGGTGTATTCTGGGTGGTTGGAGTCAAATGTGGGGACAACACTATTTTTTGACTGATACTAGGACAGCAAGATTTAGTGCGCCTGCTGATCTTTTGACCAGACAAGACCACAGGACTGGGTCAATCTAGTAGGAGAGCAAATGCTAATTGTGAATTTTTTGGAGTTAATTTCTAGACAATGGCAGATGGGAAAGATATAAGAAGTGAAATTAGTTAAAGCAGTGTACAGTCTGGATGATAGAACTGGCACAAATGATTTATGACAGGAAGGTGGCAAGAAGAAGGAGAAAGGTGTAGGGGGGCATGGGGCCATATGTATCATAGTTCCGTTTTGCGAATTCTAAATAGCGATTTTTAAGGAATCGCTATTTAGAATTCACAAAACGGTATGTATATAAAAAATCGCTGCTTTTTAGCGATTCTTTAACATTCCTAATTTGCGATTAGCAAATTGCTAATCGCAAATTTCCCATTCATTTCTATGGGCCAGGAGGCCCATAGGAATGAAGGGGAAATTTGCGATTAGCAATTTGCTAATCGCAAATTAGGAATATTTTCAAGGGTGCAGGGGTGTCTCAAGAACACCCTGCTGCACCCCTGAAAATGACATGTGGGGGCATATGGCGCACATACATACCCTACGGGCATGTATGAGCGTCATATGGCACCTTTGTTTATTTTTTAAATTGCTTTTTTAAAAGAATTCGCAACGTACCACCAATTAGAAGTTGGTGGTAATTTGCGAATCCTTATGGGCATTTTTGCATTATTTTTTCTTTGATACATTGCATTTAAGGAATCGCAAAATTTGCGATTCCTTAAGTGCAATCGCAAAATAAGGAATAGCAAATTTTGCGATTCCTTATTTAGCAGCAAAAAAGTTTCATACATACCATTTAGCAAATTAGCATTCGCAAAGGCCGAATTTCGGCCTGTGCGAATGCTAATTCCCTTGATATATATGGCCCATGGTGAGGGGAATAACAAAGGGGGGATAACAAAGGATGAAACTTACAAAAGAGAGTTAGGAGATAAAACACAAGAAACTACTATATATGGGGATGACTAAACCCCTAGATTAATGCCATCCATCAAAGAGAGGATTTGAAAAGAGGAACAAATAGAAGCATGTATATTGTTGTAGTGGGAATTAAGGGGAAAAGTTGTAAAGTTGACAGAGAGTTCTGCTGACCAAAGAGATCTGGACGGCGGCTTTTCTGCTTTTCTGTGTGTACTGTGAAAAATACCTTGAGCTATGTGTGGCATTGTTCATGTATATTGATGTCATTTGTAAGCTTTGACAACCTTTGGGGGGTTTACCTTGGTTATATATGATAAACAATTTAGAGCCAGATTGTCTGAAGATGCACAAGCCAAGTGGGGTTTATTGGACAATTAGTGTGTGATCGTTTTAAATTTGACTTTCAGTTGGGTCATAAAGACACGCGGCTATGGAGGTGGGCGAAAAAGTTATGATTAGCAAAGTAGCATCCAGACTTCGTATGGAATAATTGGATCAAGTTAGTGACAGAGGGAAGGATGGCATATCCATATGATGAGTGTTCACTGGTTAAGCACTGCATAAGTACATAATTTTAGGCCCAAGTAAGAGAAGGGAGAGTGTTGGCTAATTCAGCTTTTATCATGGCCCAAAAGGTGGTTGATAAATGATTTCATATAGAAAGAATTGAGTTGTGTTAAATACGCCACAGTGGACACTGCCATTGAGCTGGATAAAAGAGCATGATTTAGGGCACAAATAGCAAAATGCAATATTAAATCTGCCTTTTTCCTTTTGGGGGTGCACACTGATGATTTTGAATGACTAGTTATCCATTTTGGAGGTTCTGCTTTTAGTAGCATAAAGCATTACCAATGGGTTACTCAACACAAATTCAGCACTTCTTCTGCAATGGTTGTTCACGTTTACTTCTGGTAGGGATGTGGCTACACACAATTTATACAATTTTTCTTTGTGGGCAGTTTACTGTCTGGAGAATGCGGCAAAATGCTTGAAACCATTCAGAAACTGTTGAAAGATGTAGGTGTCTCCTTAATGAAAGAGGAGTTTTTTTGGTGCCAACAAAGTGCTGTCATTTTTAGAAGTTTGCCCTTCATTCCCTTGCAATGGAAGTTAGATTGACTGATAGAAGCAAATAAAGCTATTGGAGCTGTTGGAGTTGATGTTATCCAGGAAGAAAGACCGGTTAAGAGATATACAGGTTTTGCTTGGTCGCTTTAGTTTTGCAAATAGAGCTGTGAGGGCACAACTGATTTTTTGTAGGATATTGGGTTTGGCCCTCTTGGGTTCTACTCTGCCTCATCTTATAGTGTGCTTGTGAGGAAATGCAGTTTATTTTATGGTGTGGTTGTGTGACCTCACCGTGTAATAAACTCACAACCCTGTTTTGGGTCCAGTCATGCTTGTTTGCAAAACCTTAGCTCAACCCTGGGTCGCTAGCTGTGGCTTTAAACAGTCAAGCTTTTACAAAGGAACAAGTACAAAGCATTTAGAGGTTCCAACACAATGGAAATCTGACACCAATTTATAAAAATAGATCGTATTTTTATAAATTTGTAGGCATCAAAATGAACAAAATCCACCACAGAGCTTTGGAGATATTCCTAATTAAGCAAATGATAAATCACTGCTTTTTCACTCTAATTACAAACAACCATTGACAACTACCACAGTTATCAGTTACTTTAAAAACTTTGGAAAACTTTTGTAAAGTTGTGCTCGGTTACTATGGCCCACTTTGGGAGACCAAATCTGGCAGGGAGCAAGTCTCATGGACCAGTAAGGCTTAGCAGGAGACTTACCTTGAAGTTAAAGCAGTTTCCAGTTCAGTTCCAGACTCTATGGGCGAAATGAATGGACATCAATTGAGTGGCCCTGATGCAAGGGTTACAGGATGCTGAAGATGCTGAGGATGTTGTGGATGCTAATCCAGTCAACGGGGGTCTTGCTGGGGCCACTTATCAGTCCACAAACACGGTGGGGCTACTTTGACCATGGAGGTTCAGGTGAAGCCTAGCAAAACACCAGTTGCCACTGCTCTAATGCTCTCCAGTCGCAGTGAAACCCGTGGTTCCCTTTAACTGAAGCTAGTATCTGTCTTGGGTGACCAAACTGCACTCCAGTGACTCTGCCTGGCCCAGCAGACTCCGGTGTAACTTTTGAGCGATGGGAAGCTGTGTTCCAGGATACGCTTCGGCGGCCAGTGACAATACAGCGATTGTGACAACCAACTCGCCAAGACAGCTTCTTCAGCTTTTGTGTCCCTGCAGCTGTAACAGGAAGTCAGCCAAATGACTCTAGAGTTCCCCTCTTCTATTTGGGGCACAGGATGATTTTCCTCAAGCAGGGCACAAGAGGCACATGCCTCTCTTGCTTGCCGAGGGATAAGCAGGTGCAGTCCAGTCTTTGGTGCAGCCTCTCTTTGCTATGTTCAGGGAACAGCAGGACAGTCCTTTGTGGGTCCTCTCTCCAGTGCACTCTCTCTAGTGCAGATGTGATCTGAGGTCTAGGTGCAAGGGGTGACACGTATATGCCCAAATATTTCCCTAGGAAATGCATTGACTACTAGCAGATGGGCTACCAGGTCCCCTCCCACTTGATGACGCTTTTCTGCAAAGTGTGGCATCAAGAATGCAATATTCTGCCCACTCCCAAGATGGCAGAACCCTTCTCTCGTGTGTGGAGCTTGGTAGCCCACCCAAGAGGTGTGGCTGCCAGTACACTACACGCCCATGGGAAAACTGGTTTGGTCACTATTCCCCCCTCTCTGTCCCTGACACCAACCTGGCTATCAGAAAAAAAGCAGCCCCTCTCCTGTGTCTACTAATTGTCCTTTAAAGGCCTTTCAAACGTGCTTTTTGGGCTTACACCCTGTTTGGCTTCCTACCAGGGAGAAGGAACACTTCTTCTAATGTTAGGCCTCTATTTTGTAATTTCCCGGGCGTCGTTCACACATCTCCTCAGGAGGACAGAAACCTGTCTTGTGGCCAGCAACCGTAAATGGCAACTAGAAAACCTGGGCAACAGAGTGGCAACTTTCTAAAGTCGTTTTTAACTTAAATGGTACATTAAATTTAACTTGGGCATCAAGTTGGACTTAATGCAATGATTCATTTGATGCCTTGAAGTGCCAGCTTTAGTAGTTCCATTTAGAAGTTAGCACAGCTAAGTGGTCAGCGTGTAACCCTGTACTTTCCAAGGGGGCTAGTAAGCCCTTCCACAGTAAAAACAACAATTTGGGTTTTTACTCCTAGGACATGTACCAACACACTTCCTACTTTTTAATATACATCACCCTGCCTTAGGGTTTGACAGGCCTACATTAGTGGTGAGATATATATATATATATTTATATATTATAAAGGAATGTCTGAACTTTGGTATGAGTTTAAATGGAAAAGTTGAGTTATTAGTTTAAAATCGAATGTACCAGTCTGCAGTGACAGGCTGGGAGACATGTTTTACTTTGGCACAATAATGGTGGTGCAGTAAGTGCCGCAGTCCATGAGGGAAACTTTAACTTACAGGCCTTGGGTACCGCTGGCACCATATACTGGAAACTTATAAATAATTTAGCTCATGCCAATTGGGTATAAGCCACTTAAATTTCCACTTTTAAGGGACAGAGCCTTGGCACTGACTTCTGGTTAGCAGGCCTTAGTGCTGTCACAGAGTTAAAAAAAACAGCAGCATCAGTGGAAATCTTTGGGGCTGATCATGCAAAAAGAGGCATTTCCTTACAGTGCTTGATGGCCTGAGTAAAGGCTGTTTTCAGAGTGTGGAAAACATTTCTATTTGACTTTAATGGAATATCCCTTTGGGGTATGGCTGAGGGAGTGGAAGGTCAATAGATCTATTTTCTGATGCTGTAGGATATACATGGTTTGCCATTTTTTGGCAGGAATGGTTTTGTGTGGGAACATGGCAAGAGGATGTACAACATCACATTTTGGAATTGTTCCCATGGTGGTGGCAGGAGTGCTATGAGGCAAATTCCTTGTGAATAAGAAGGTGCTTTAAAATGTCGAAAACATGCCAGTGGTGAACATTGTCAATAGACAATCAGCCTGTGATTTGAAAGTGCTACATCTGTTGAGACTTTCTGTCTTGGTTTGTTTGTGTCACAACCTTGTCTTCAGATTAAAACATGTACCTGGAGTTAACAATGAAATTGTGGGTGCGTTGTTTCATTCCCCGTGGAGAGGATTCTGTGTGGGCTGGCACCTGGGGCAGACGAAGCAAAGATGCCAATGCTGTAGAAGCTGTGGATAATATGAATGGCTGATAAATAGAATTGATTGAAGAGCCATTGGCTGCTTCAACTAGGAAAATGTATAGTCAAGCGTGGACAGAGGGCCTCATTTATGAGACTACTTGCGCCTCCGGAACGTCACTTTTTGTGACGTTCCGTGGCGCATAAGCCTGTGTGATATTTATCAGGCAGCACTAAGCCACTTTTTTGGCTTAATTCTGTCGATAAATATCAGTCCCTTTACCGCAGTGTTCTACGTTAAAGGGGCGTGCAGTGGGTGTTGTTGGTGACGTTCCCAGCTAGAATCCATGGCCTTTTGACACTGCTCCAGATTTACAAGAAAACGTAAATCTGAGGCAGCGCCAAAATCTTGCGCCTTCTCAGGGGAGGCGTAAGGGAGGCACAACGAGGAGAAATATCTTTATTTCTCCTCGTTTTTAGGTCTCGCCTACGTAGCGCACATTCGCTGATAGGAGGAACTTTAGCCGTCGCTCTGGTAATTTTCAAGCGCACACTCGTGCTTGTGGCGGCATCCACCTTGTGGGAGCGAGGAGGGGCGCGCCACAAGCACGAGTACAGTGCTTGAAAATGAGCAGACTGCGTGTTCACCCGCGCAGCACTCCCGGGCTCTCTCTCTCGCTCTCTCTCCTTTCGCTTTCTCTCTCTCTCTTTCTCTCTGTCTCTCTCGTTCTCTCTCTCGCTCTCTCTTTCCCCCTCTCTCACTCTCTCCCTCCCCCTCTCTCTCTTTCTCACTCTTTCCCTTTCTCTCTCTCTCTCCCTCCCGCCCCTGAAGAAAACTGTACGTTCATGCTGCCCCTGCTGGTTAATCAGACTTCGCTGGTTGCCCTCAGAGTTCACATCTCATGGTGAGTGCAGAGAGACGTGTTTCCTTATTTTGTAATTATGAATAGATTTTTATGTTTTGATGTGTTGTACTGTTGTACTGCCATAAGCATTTTAGTGTATCCTTGCTTCATAGTTTCACTGCACCCCAACTTTCTCCTTATTGGTCATTCATCAGTGACGTTGTTTAGAACACCGCAATTGTATATAGTGTGCGTCATGGAATGTTCAGGCATTCCTTCGCCAGCTGATCTACCTGTCAGCTGTGTTTCTGTTTGGCTGTCTGTGGGCCTTGTCCTTTGTAATTATTTACTTAAATAAATACCTAAAACTATTCAATTCTGGAATCCTTTTTCCGTGCTGACACTTCATGGTGGAACGGTTTAATTACAGAATGTGTTTGAGCTTGGTTAGAATGTGCTTGTTTGTTTGTAAGTCTGGCCCGTTGATGAGCTGTGCGTCAGGTCGCTAACAAGGCATCGCGAGTGCACATCAAATGCGGAGTCTGCATCCTGTGGCATAGACCCAGTGGGTACCCGCTTGAATACCATTATCATTTACTAATTTTGAGTCATGAACGATGAGTGAATTCCCTCACTTGCATTTATATAAAGTTGTATCCAGATGTCAGTCCTCAACCCTGATAAGTAAGTCTAAGAATGCAATTTCAGATTGGTGGAAATGCGTAAAGTTTAATCCATTGCAGTTATGATTCAACCAAACTTGGAATAATATGAGCGAAGGTGAGTCATCCTCCCAGATCAGGAAGATATTGTGAATATACCGTTTCCATAGGACAATACGTTCTCTAAAGAATTCATAGTGCTCAAGATGTTTTTCTGTTCCAAGTCACCGATATACAGGATTGCAAAAAATGGAGCCAAAAAGGACCACATGGATGTTTCCCTAACTTGAAGGAAAAAGTCATACATGAATACTTAAAAATTGTGTCTAACCGCTAAATTACAAGACGAAATTCGGAAGGATGTAGGTACCAGGAGTAGTCTTTTTCTATTATGAAGGATTTTACTCATGACATCAATCCATTCTCCTTGGAGAATTTGGTGTAGAGGGAATCTATGTCCAATGAGGCCAGTAGTGAGTTAGAGACAAAGCATAGGAAAAGCTCTATATGGCGTGCATGCTGTCCCTTATATAACAATCAGTCAAGGGCACAAAAGGTTTTATGAAAAAGTCAACATATTGTCCGATATGCTTTCAAATCGAGCTACAACCTGAGATAACTTGTCTACCTGGCGAGGTCTCCAGGTTCTTGTGGATTTTAGGCAAAATGTATATGATTGGAGTATGGGCATGATTCACATTCAGATATAGAAACCTATTGTTGCTCAGGTAGCCTACTTCCTTAGCCGGGGTTTTAGCATTTCAGTTTGCATCTCTTTGGTGGGGTCTTATCGAAGCCTTGTGTAATAATTAGTGTTAAAAAGTGGGTTAGGGATCTCTGATTTGTAAGTCTCATTATCTTGTAAAATAATACCACCCTCCATGCCTGCAGGTTTCACAAATATGGAGCTTTGCTCCTTTAGGGAATTGAGGGTCGCACATGATTATTGCAAAGAGATATTATATGGTGTGAAAACATTCTTTTTTTAACGTTCATCTAGATCTTTAGTACCGGTTTCTCTAATGTGGAAATTTCTCCTGGTACAGTGGATGTGGGAGCGGAGAATGTCGAAAGCGGACACAAATTGTTCACTTCAGATCTAAGGTTCATATTCTCAGCACCAAAAAGGCTTTCAGATGAATTTCCCTGAAGAGTTCGGAAAGGAGCTCTAAAAAGATAGTTCTCAGTAAAGGACTTTCCTTTGTCCCCACACAGAAACCAACTTTTTAAGACATTTAAGAGATTGTTGGGGGGAATAGATTTGTTCAATGTTCAGTAAGGCTTTTATTGTAGTCTGTATAGTAGGTGCCAAGGGTTGTTTCCTGCATTACGCACCTGTGTCCTTAAAGCGGGATTTTTCCACACACAGTTGAGTAGAGTGGTTTCTGGTTGTGCCGTCTCACCCGATAGCATCAATGGCTTTCTTTAAGTTTATCCCCTGTGTTAAACCTGGCATATGTTGGCATGATTTCCCCTCTGTATTTTGACTGGGTGCCACATTTCATTTAGCTGGTTTTAGGACTCTGGGCACTTTCCCACTGCTAAGCAGTGCTAAAGTGCAAGTGCTCCTTGTGTAAATTGTATTGCTGATTGGTTTAGCTATGAGGCATATTTGATTTACTAATAAGTCCTTAGTAAGGTGCACCAGATGCTCCCAAGCCTGTAAACCAAATGCTACTAGTGTGCCTGTATCACTGATTGTGCCAGTAGCCTGCAATCATGTCTCAGACCTGCCACTGAAGTGTCTCTGAGTGCAGTTTAAACTGCCATTTTGACCCAAACCTTCCCTTTTACTACATGTAGGTCACCCCTAAAGTAGGCCCAAGGCAGCCCCATGGGCAGGGTACAGTGTATTTAAAAGGTTGGACATTTACTGGTCTGTTTACATGTCCTAATAATGAAATACTGCTAATTTCGTTGATCACTATTGCAAGGACAAGTTCTCCCATAGGGTAACATGGGGAGTACCAAGAAATATCTTTTAAGCGCAAAATCCCATTAGGAACAGGTAGAGATTTAGAGTTTCGGGTCTCTGAACTTACAATTGAAAAATACATCTTTTGGTGAAGTTGGTTTTTAAATTGTGTGTTTGAAAATGCCACTTTTGGAAAGTGTTTTAGAAAAATACGTGCTGACTATACAAAGTACTTGTAACTGCTCCTTAATTGGAGTAACAAATCAAGCTTATTTCTAGATTTGTCCAATATTATTTATTTATACCCTTTTACTTTTTGATTTTTTTTGGTTAGAAATTCATTTGTACGAAAAAGACATTACATATAAATTTGACAATCACTTATTCAAACAACATCTACTTATTCAAATAACATAACATATAAACAACAGAACATTAATCTGAACATTTCATATATACATTTGCACAATTGTTTATGCAGTAACAAAAATATCCATTATTTACACTATCTTTCCTTAAGAAATAAAGTCACATTCAGATGGAGAAAAATAAATATAATGGAAAGTACAAATATGACTGAAAGACTTAATCTATGTTCCAGTCATCCAAGGAGCAATTTGTTCCTAGCTGTTGTCAGTTATTTGTCTCCATTTTGCCTTGCCGACGCGTTTTGAACTCGCTATTTTAATTTGCGTGTTCTCATCAGGGCTTTATAACTTTTTTCTGCAAGGTTTGTGCAAAAAATGAAAAAGAAAACATTACGTCAGTTCCTCTTTTGGACTCACTAGCCTCTCGTTATCGCTGTGTTATCTACATTGACTGCAAGGAGCATACCTTACATAGGTCGTAGCAGTTTGATACGGTTCGTTTTTTGTCTTTTATGCAGTGGTCCCTGCCATAGTGTCTAAAAAAGGAAAAACCACTAAAATGGAATCAGTTCTCCGTTCCAATAAGTAGCCCTTGGTCTGATACCAAAAAACACTCCTGAATCCTACCTTATTCGGGTAATCACTTCTGTCTCTGAATTGCTTCAAGTTCAGTAAACATCCAATATTTACACGGTGTTCAAAGGCGCCCCTGTGGGTCCTGTGTGCCTGTCCGGGGAAATAATGATTTATCACTCATTCCGTTTATTAGCCCTGTTCGCGTATGTGGCCACATGCTTTTTTTACAAAAATATGTACCTGCACTTCCCAACTCAGTGTGCTCGTTCTCGCTGCTCTTGGCGGGAACTGCTGGATATTAATTCAAGCGGTCCGTTTCCTAATGGGGTGACAAGCATTCAGTTAAATACCGCTTGTCGTCTTCATAGCATCTAAGCTCATCGGTCTGAACGGGATGTTTACGTACCCGGTTCCTTCTGTTCAAAACTGCACTCATCACTATCCGTGGCTTTCCATCAGTGCGCCATCTTGGGAGGGGGGCGTGAGTTTTTAGATACATCACATGATTTTAGGAAATGTGGGATATGTAGTCCATTCCGACTGGCCCACATACAGTATGCAATCCGTGCAGTGTATATACATATTTGGGACGTTTACAATCTAGAAATTTCTGACATAGAGTTCAACCCAGTCTGTATGCTATTAAATCGCAGTATCAGATAGGCTTCCTTTTTCAGTAAGACATCATCAACATCTTGGATTCTTTTTGTATGCCCTATTGTATATAAGACTGTCCATTTAAATTCCATTTCAGAATGACCCTGTTCCATAAAGTGTTGAACCATGGGTGCAGACACAACTTTATTTTTAATTCGTGATCTGTGTTGTGTGATGCGAGTATTGAATTGCTGATTCGTTTTACCAATGTACAGTTTATCGCAACTGCAAGTAATTGCGTAAACTACATTCTTGGTTTTGCAGTTACTGAAACCCTCATTTTTCCATCTTATATTCTTGTGAAGGAATTCAGTACCCTCAATTGTTGTAACACACAATACACAATTTTCACATCTGTGGTGACCCTTGATCTGTTTCATTCCCCATATCGAAAGCAGATCATGTTTAGGTTTTTCAACCATTACATCTGCCCGAATAATCTGTTGGCCTATGCTCCGTTTTTTTTTAAAAGCAAAAATTGGTCGTGGAAAAGGGCATTCCAATTCTTCTAGTAAATGCCAGTTTTTAAGTATAGTTTTTCGCACTTGATGGGTATGAGGGCCAAACGTTGTGACACAAACCATTTTATCCAATTCATGTTTTTCTTTACGTTCAAGAAGGCACTCCCGCGGGGTATAGCGTGCTCTTTTACGTGCATGTTTCAGTAATTTTTTGGGGTATCCCCTAGTAATCATTTCTTCACAAAACTTCTGTGCATGAAGGTCATAATCCCTGACCTCTGAGCAGTTTCTTCGAATTCGAAGAAGCTGCCCGTAAGGTAGATTGGTCCTCAGGTTTCTAGGATGTGCACTCTGATATTGAAGGATGGTGTTTCTGTCTGTCTTCTTTTTAAAGAGGGATGATTTTAAGTGACCACCAACACAACTCACCTCTACATCTAGAAAGGTCATCTTTGAGCTACTCTGCTCCATGGAGAATTTAATGTCCTGATGCTTGTTATTCAACCAGTGGTGGAATTCTATCAATTTGGTGGGGCTCCCCTGCCACAGGAGCCACACGTCGTCAATATATCTCAGCCACTGTTTTATATGTCTTTTGTAGGGATTGTTGTTCTCTACGAATCTGTTCTCATACTCTGCCATAAATAATATAGCCATCTCCGACGCATAAGGACAGCCCATGGCTGTCCCCTTGATTTGTACAAAAAATTTGTCGTTGAAACGTAAATAATTTTTCTTCAATGTCAGTTCTGCAATTTCCAGGATGAATGACGTTGGGACCCTATGAGGTCTTATCCTCGTGTCCAAGTACAACTCCATCCATAAAGTTGTGTCTGCACCCATGGTTCAACACTTTATGGAACAGGGTCATTCCGAAATGGAATTTAAATGGACAGTCTTATATACAATAGGGCATACAAAAAGAATCCAAGATGTTGATGATGTCTTACTGAAAAAGGAAGCCTATCTGATACTGCGATTTATTAGCATACAGACTGGGTTGAACTCTATGTCAGAAATTTCTAGATTGTAAACGTCCCAAATATGTATAATACACTGCACGGATTGCATACTGTATGTGGGCCAGTCGGAATGGACTACATATCCCACATTTCCTAAAATCATGTGATGTATCTAAAAACTCACGCCCCCCTCCCAAGATGGCGCACTGATGGAAAGCCACGGATAGCGATGAGTGCAGTTTTGAACAGAAGGAACCGGGTAGGTAAACATCCCGTTCAGACCGATGAGCTTAGATGCTATGAAGACGACAAGCGGCATTAAACTGAATGCTTGTCACCCCATTAGGAAACGGACCGCTTGAATTAATATCCAGCAGTCCCCGCCAAGAGCAGCGGGAACGAGCACACCGAGTTGGGAAGTGCAGGTACATATTTTTGTAAAAAAAGCATGTGGCCACATACGCGAACAGGGCTAATAAACGGAATGAGTGATAAATCATTATTTCCCCGGACAGGCACACGAGACCCACAGGGGCGCCTTTGAACACCGTGTAAATATTGGATGTTTACTGAACTTGAAGCAATTCATAGACAGAAGTGATTACCCGAATAAGGTAGGATTCAGGAGTGTTTTTTGGTATCAGACCAAGGGCTACTTATTGGAACGGAGAACTGATTCCATTTTATTGGTTTTTCCTTTTCTAGACACTATGGCAGGGACCACTGCATAAAAGACAAAAAACGAACCGTATCAAACTGCTACGACCTATGTAAGGTATGCTCCTTGCCGTCAATGTAGATAACACAGCGATAACGAGAGGCTAGTGAGTACAAAAGAGGAACTGACGTAATGTTTTCTTTTTCTTTTTCATTTTTTGCACAAACCTTGCAGAAAAAAGTTATAAAGCCCTGATGAGAACACGCAAATTAAAATAGCGAGTTCGAAACGCGTCGGCAAGGCAAAATGGAGACAAATAACAGACAACAGCTAGGAACAAATTGCTCCTTGGATGACTGGAACATAGATTAAGTCTTTCAGTCATATTTGTACTTTCCATTATATTTATTTTTCTCCATCTGAATGTGACTTTATTTCTTAAGGAAAGATAGTGTAAATAATGGATATTTTTGTTACTGCATAAACAATTGTGCAAATGTATATATGAAATGTTCAGATTAATGTTCTGTTGTTTATATGTTATGTTGTTTGAATAAGTAGATGTTGTTTGAATAAGTGTATGTCAAATTTATATGTAATGTCTTTTTCGTACAAATTAATTTCTAACCAAAAAAAATCAAAAAGTAAAAGGGTATCAATAAATAATACCAGACAAATCTAGAAATAAGCTTGATTTGTTACTCCAATTAAGGAGCAGTTACAAGTACTTTGTATGGTCAGCACGTATTTTTCTAAAACATTAATATATGGTCCAGCTGACCCTACGTCCCAGGACCTATCTCCCAGTTGTTATAAACTTTTGGAAAGTGGGCATTTTTGTGCGTAACCATTCTGTGCCTCTGCCTCTCTATAGAATATACACACCTGGGTTGGCTGACAGTTGGGCTTTTGTGCATTCACTCTAGACAGGCACACAAAAGGAGCTGAGGTGTGCCTTGCATATCCTGATGGACCATCACCAGGCTGATGGGCCTTCCTGAGCTAGAGTGGTGGGAGGAGTTGTCACTGACACCTGAATATGGCTGCGCCTGTTCCCACACAAAGCTGTCTCCACGTCCCTGTCCTGTGTCTAGAGCCAGGTCAGGGAAAGGCAGGGTCTTGTGCACTACAAAGACTTTCCTTCGAAGTTCACCTACTTCCAGGGCAGAAAGGGGTATAAATCTTGGGCCTCTGACATCTCAAAACAGACCACTTCTGAACTGAGGACATTCTGCGAAGAAGAGCTCGATGCTGTAGGAGGGACGGCCACTCGTCTTGTTGCTTTGTTGTGCTGGTGTGTCACTTGCTGCTTCTGTCCAGTGAGTGAAAGGACTGGACTTTGCTTTCTACATCCTGCTTCCAAGGTTCTCAGAGGGCTTGTGTATGCTTGCCTCCTGCTAAGAAGTCTTAGGGCCATCAAAGACTTCACCTACCACTGCCTGGGCTCTTCTGCTGAGAGTCCTGACTTGCCAAGTGGTGCCAAATCCAGTGCTTGTGCCCTTAGAGGTGTAACCTGGTGAGCCAACAACCCCCAGTGCCTGTTTTCTCGATGCATCACTGCACAAGATCGATGCATCGCTGCTGCCTGCACCGAAGCGTGGTTCCCGACTGGCGCAACTCCAACACCTTTCACTGCAGGCCCCAGCTCGCCATCACAGTGCGTCTGAAAAATCACATCAGCGTGAGTCCTGAGCACCATGTCATGACATCCGTGACACCCACTCCAACTCCGACGCACCTGGAAAATCGACGCAGCTCCTGCTTCGCCACAGTCGCAATGATGCACCACATATGGATTTTCGGCACATCATCCTGTGATGCTGACACTTCATCAACACCGCACCACAGTAGAGAACCGAGGCCACGTGTCCAGAAATCGATGCATCACCTCCCCTTCCAGTAAGGAACTAACGCATCACCTCCCCTGACAGTAAGGAAGCAATGCATAACCTTCCCTGGCAGTAAAGAGCCAACTCGTTACCTCCCCTGTATAATAAAGAACTGACCCATCACTTTGCTTTTCAGGCTCCTCACCTCCCCTGTGCCTGGCACCGTCCTTGATTATTGACGTTTATAAGGTACTTTATTTTTATTTACTTTGAGAGTTTTATATAGCGCTGGCTAGACCCAGAGGTATCAGAGCGCTTTACATAAGGTTCCACGGAAATTACAAAATTACATCAGTTACGCCAGTTACTAGAAAAACAATTAAAGAGTGTAGAAGATGGAATAAATGGAGCTTAGAAGGATAAGGGAGTGGGGTAAAGGGGTATGAGGTAGATAAGATGGAGAGACGAAAGGAGAGTCTGCCCAAAGTCCTGCTGGGTAGGTGACGGCCGAGGGGGAAATCCACAAGCCCATCTCCTCTTTAGCTATTAAATAGCTCCACCGGGCATCAGCCAAACAGCTAGGTCTCAACGGAAAACAATTAAAGAGCAAAGAAGAGGGAAAAATGGAACGTAAGGAAGAACGGGGTGGAGTGAAGGGGTAGGAGGGAGAATACAACGGAGAGACGAAGTAAGTTCTGTCCAAAGACCGGCTGGGTAGGTGACGGCTGAAGGGGTAGTCCCCAGCCCATCTCCTCTTAAGCTATCAAGTAGCTCCACCGGGCATCGGTCAAAAGACTATGGGGCTCATTAGGATGGCGGACGGAAGGACGACCGCCATCCTGGAGTAGGCGGAAAAAGCCTTTTTCCGTCCGCGGACAGTCCGACCGCCATATTAGGATGGGAAACACTATCGAAACTCCGTACGCGGCGGAAGAGAACGCACCACCGCGGAATGACACCCGACCCCGCGGCGGACATAACCAATCCAGAGACACCGCCGTACGGAATGACGTCTTCGACCGTGTCCCAAATCACGATGGCGGAAAACACACATAAAACCGCAACGGAAAAACTACCTGCCTGAACACGGCGGATTCCCCACGGCCAACAAACCACGCATTGCGAAAATACCCACCACAAGCAGCTCGCCCACATGGACCCAGCGCTACACGCTTTTCCGATACTCTTCGCGATCCTCCACCAGCAAGTCATGGACCATCATCGACGACGACGCAGGTACGCTACACACCATTTACTGCCGGAAGGGGAGTACCTGGCAGGGCTGTGACATTGGGAGGGGGAGTGTCATGTCACAGGAAATACATTTTTCGAACGCACCAAAATATACACAATTGAAGTACACAACCAGGAATGACAGCGACAAACCACAAAACATGATTTATTAGCTTTATTCAACATAATAGTTGCATAATATCAGATTATCCAAGAGCATGGGCACTGGGTACAACAGATCATGTACATCATTGGCAGCACGTGAGAGGGCAGAATGCAGTATCAGAACAGCAACAGGGCATAGTGGACAACAGAGCAGGTACATCATTGGCAGCACGTGAGAGGGCACAATGCAGTATCAGAACAGCAACAGGGCATAGTGGACAACAGAGCAGGTACATCAGAGGCAGCACGTGAGAGGGGCTAAGTGCATCAACAGTCCATTGCACTGAACAGGTCCATCAGAGTCAGCACATGAGAGGGCAGAATGCAGTATCAGAACAGCAACAGGGCATTGTGGACAACAGAGCAGGTACATCATTGGCAGCACGTGAGAGGGCACAATGCAGTATCACTACAGCAACAGGGCATTGTGGACAACTGAGCAGGTACATCAGAGGCAGCACGTGAGAGGGGCTAAGTGCATCAACAGTCCATTGCACTGAACAGGTCCATCAGAGCCAGCACATGAGAGGGCAGAATGCAGTATCAGAACAGCAACAGGGCATAGTGGACAACAGAGCAGGTACATCAGAGGCAGCACGTGAGAGGGGCTAAGTGCATCAACAGTCCATTGCACTGAACAGGTCCATCAGAGCCAGCACATGAGAGGGCAGAATGCAGTATCAGAACAGCAACAGGGCATAGTGGACAACAGAGCAGGTACATCAGAGGCAGCACGTGAGAGGGGCTAAGTGCATCAACAGTCCATTGCACTGAACAGGTCCATCAGAGCCAGCACATGAGAGGGCAGAATGCAGTATCAGAACAGCAACAGGGCATAGTGGACAACAGAGCAGGTACATCATTGGCAGCACGTGAGAGGGCAGAATGCAGTATCACTACAGCAACAGGGCATTGTGGACAACAGAGCAGGTACATCATTGGCAGCACGTGAGAGGGCAGAATGCAGTATCACAACAGCAACAGGGCATTGTGGACAACAGAGCAGGTACATCAGAGGCTACCCAAGTACGTGTGTCAAGCGACCCGTCACAAGGAGATTAATAAAACCTACGTGGTTACATTCGTCAATCTACACACAAACTTAAATGACATGTGACTGATGGCAACTAGACCTCACACCACAGAATCAGGTGGACTGCTTGAACAACTTGCCTCGGACACACCGCCAGCACCAGCAACAGGAGTGTGAGACACAGCCACCGATCTACTGACTGACACATGAGCCATAGACCCAGACACACCGCCAGCACCAGAAACAGGAGTGTGAGACACAGCCACAGCTGTGGTGACTGACACATGTGCCATAGACCCAGACACACCGCCAGCACCAGCAACAGGACTGTGAGACACAGCCACCGATCTACTGACTGACACATGAGCCCTAGACCCAGACACACCGCCAGCACCAGCAACAGGAGTGTGAGACACAGCCACCGATTTACTGACTGACACATGAGCCCTAGACCCAGACACACCGCCAGCACCAGCAACAGGAGTGTGAGACACAGCCACCGATCTACTGACTGACACATTAGCCCTAGACCCAGACACACCGCCAGCACCAGAAACAGGAGTGTGAGACACAGCCACAGCTGTGGTGACTGACACATGTGCCATAGACCCAGACACACTGCCCGGACATGTCCCTGTATACTGACCAACAAATACCATGCCTGCACCTGACACATGTGAGTGAACAGCAGCTGAGCCAATAGGACCACTGAAATGGTGAGCCACAGGGCTGTATGGGCCAGGAGGCAGGGTGGCTCTGGGAGCTGGGGACAGCTGTACTGGAGCGACATTGGGGTGGTCAGGTCTCAGTGGTGTGTGTCTCCGTTTCCTAGTGAAACATAGGGGCACCCCGGACATGCCTGAACTGGTAAGTGGAGTGGCATCACCAGACATCAAAGGTGTATCATGTGCTTGTGGTGGTCTGCTCTCTGGGGACGTGCTGGACCCTGCCTGCCGTTTGCTGTGGGCCTGCCTTCTGCCCTCTGCATCCTGTGTAATGGGGGATGCAACAACAGTGTACTCTTCCTCTGCTTTAGCGGGGCGTGGATGGGAGTAGAGGTATGGGGCGACTCCACCGCTGATACAGTTGTACGTTCCTTAAACATCATCCTCAGTGCAGCCAGCGGTGAAATATGCCTGTCCTTGATGGTGCTCATGTCCATGGGAGAACCCTTGGCCATGGGATGTGCCTTGGACGTCGGAGGTGTCCTGTCCCTGGAATGGGCCTGATCCCTTTCTGGTGCCCTGTCCCTGGGTGCAGAAATATCCATTGAAGTGTCCCTCTCCTTTGAAGCTACCTTGCTCTTGGGAGGTGCCCTTACCTTGGTACTGTCCTTGTCCTTGGGAGTGTCCCTGCTCTTGGGAGGTGCCCTTTCCTTGGTACTGTCCTTGTCCTTGGGAGTGTCCCTGCTCTTGGGAGGTGCCCTTTCCTTGGTACTGTCCTTGTCCTTGGGAGTGTCCCTGCTCTTGGGAGGTGCCCTTTCCTTGGTACTGTCCTTGTCCTTGGGAGTGTCCCTGCTCTTGGGAGGTGCCCTTTCCTTGGTACTGTCCTTGTCCTTGGGAGTGTCCCTGCTCTTGGGAGGTGCCCTTTCCTTGGTACTGTCATTGTCCTTGGGAGTGTCCCTGCTCTTGGGAGGTGCCCTTTCCTTGGTACTGTCCTTGTCCTTGGGAGTGTCCCTTCTCTTGGGAGGTGCCCTTTCCTTGGTACTGTCCTTGTCCTTGGGAGTGTCCCTGCTCTTTCATTTCATTTCATTCTTCCCTTGCCCCCTTCAGAGCTTCTTATTTTCGCATGGTAGCGCTGGGACGCTTACGGGCAGCCATGCGCTTTATAAATCCAATTTCATTTCATTTATAAATCCAATTTCATTTCATTTCATTTCTCTTGGGAGGTGGCCTTGGCTTGGGAGTCACTTTGGTGGTGGATGGCTGTGTAGCATGTGAATCCATTTCCATACACACCCCTACATGATCCTGTCTGTCAACTCCAGTGTTGGACACGTCGTCTTCGGATAAAGAGATCACAGGCTTAGGGGATGGTGTCTGTGCCCTCCGTGCCCTGCCTTGCTGCCTGTGGCTGCTCCTAGTGTAATGACCAGAATAAGAGGCCTGGTCTGAGGACTCACTCTCCCCTGTAACATCAAGTGGTGTGGATGGTTGTACAGAAGTAGCACCCTGTCTATGCGACTGTACAATGGCTGAGGACACAGTGTTTGCCAATGACTGAACTGTTCTGTGGAGACCAGCAACATCGCCATGCATCCCCTCCATGAATGCCACCGCCTGCCCCAACTTCCTATCGTGGTCTTGGATTGCATTGATCATGTTGGTCTGCCCTACACACAGCTGTCGCAGCAGATCAACAGCCTCTGCACAAAGTGCACTTTGTGTCACTGGGGCAGGGGCGGCGGTTCCTGCACCGAAGGCAACTCTGCTCCCCCTCCTCTGGCGAGCATGAGCAGTACATGTTGCAGTGGGTGGCAGTGTGGGCCCTGTGTGCTGTGTCCCGACTGAAGGTGTCGATTGCCCACTCCCTGTCTGTGCCAACAGTGCGGACTCACCAACACTTTCTGAGGATGAGGGCGATGGTGTTTCCACATGCAAGTCCTCAGGGACGGTCCTGTCCCCCTCTCCGGGGCTGCGCTCTTCAGTGTCAGTCTGCGTGTGTGTGACCTCTGATTCGGAATCTTTGCCACCACTCATCTCCATCGTCTGTGGGTCAGTGCCCTCTGCCAAAGCTGAAATAGAGAGAAACGCGGTGTGAGTAAGTGCCACACTCACGTACTGAAGGACAACAGATCTAGGATTCCATTACATACATTGTACATGTAGCACACATCCTGCACACGTCACACCCCTACTATCTGCACACATGTCATGCCATGGGACCACAGACCTCAACGGCATGCCCTGGAACCCTCAACTACCAAGCAAGTGGGCTGTCCACCTGGCGGACATGGATGCCAACGCCTACTCCGCTAATGGCACAAGCATGGTATTTCAGATAAACATACGCACCACGGAAGCCACTACTGTGTCTGAGCAGCAATACATGCATTGCAGGCCCAAGTAACATACACATACAATCTGCTCACCGCTAGTTTGCTGTGCTTCCCCACTCAGCTGGGCGGACAGGTCAGGATGCGTCACAGCAATGATACGGTGCACAAGAGGGGTCTTGGTGCGGCGGGCCAGACGTGTAGATCTTGGAATCATCCCCAGTGTCATCTCCGCCACATTCTTGCTAAGCCTGGAGATGTCGTCCCAGCGCTTGTGGCAGTGTGTGTGTCATCTATTGAACCCCTCCACTGCCCGTACATCACGTGCAATCGTCCTCCACACGGCCTTGCGAAGGTGCAGCTTTACCTGCCATGATGGGAGACAAGAGGGTAACGTAAGTGGACAGTATGACATGCACAAACATCGTAGTAACACGTTTCAACATGCAGCCATGCTCAGCACTACACATGTAAAGGTCCCACAGCACACCGCACGGCCTGCAGAAGACAGGAGCCACAGAACACCTCATGACCAACAACATGTACACCACTGTACTTACCACCTGTCCGGGCACACCGTAGAGCCGTTGATAGTGGCTGAGCACACCGTCCACAAGGACATCCAGCTCCGCTGCGGTGAAGGGACGCGACCGGGTCTCTCGCACTCCCTGCATGGCAAGGTCCTGGACTGTGGCACAACAGCAGCCGCCGTTGGTCAACTCATCAGCAGCAGGTCGAGGTGATGGTCACAGGCAGCAGCCGTTGGTCAGCTCAGCAGCAGCAGGTCGAGGTGATGGTCACAGGCAGCAGCCGTTGGTCAGCTCAGCAGCAGCAGGTCGAGGTGATGGTCACAGGCAGCAGCCGTTGGTCAGCTACGCAGCAGCAGGTCGAGGTGATGGTCACAGGCAGCACTGGATCAAAGCAGTGAATGTGTGCTTGTGAAAGTCACACATATATAGGGCCCAGAGCCCATGTCAGTGGCACACGTGGCCAGCTATTGGTTCCCCCTGGATGCCTCATTCGAAAAGGCCCAATGACAGGCCCTGGTGTGGCGGTGCACTGTTTCCGCCATTGTCGATGGCGCATACGCGCCCCGCGTTACCCCTTCCCATTGGCTGCCTGTGCACGTGCCGTCACGGACACACATCGGCAACCGCACGTGCGCACTTCCGCGACGGTTGCATCTTTTGCAACAATGTTCAATCAGTGGCACCACCATGGCGGTGCACGCCTTCCGCGGGGGAGGTGCAGGCCAACACATACTTGTAATAATGGAAATCGAAATGGCAGGTCATGACCCCCCTTACAGTCACATTGCATCATCCACCGTAGACCGACCGTCCCTGCCCGGTGCACACCCGCCGTGCCAGGCATGTCACCCACTGCCGGGCCAGGCCGGTGCACACCGGCCGTGCTAGGCATGTCACCCACCGCCGGGCCAGGCCGGTGCACACCCGCCGTGCTAGGCATGTCACCCACCGCCGGGCCAGGCCGGTGCACACCCGCCGTGCTAGGCATGTCACCCACCGCCGTGCCAGGCATGTCACCCACCGCCGGGCCAGGCCGGTGCACACCCACCGTGCTAGGCATGTCACCCACCGCCGTGCCAGGCATGTCACCCACCGCCGGGCCAGGCATGTCACCCACCGCCGTGCCAGGCATGTCACCCACCGCCGGGCCAGGCCGGTGCACACCGGCCGTGCTAGGCATGTCACCCACCGCCGGGTGTTGACCGTGCTGGCCCGGCGGTGGGTGACATGCCTGGCACGGCGGGTTTGCACAGGCCTGGTCCGGCGGTTGGTGACAGGCCTGGCACGGCGGGTGTGCACCGGCCTGGCCCGGCGGTGGGTGACATGCCTAGCACGGCGGGTGTGCACCGGGCCTGGCACGGCCGGTGTATGGTGGATGATGCAATGTGACTGTAAGGGGGGTCATGAACTGCCATGTCCATTGACATCATCAGAAGGATGTGTTGGCCTGCACCTCCCCCGCGCAATGCGTGCACCGCCATGGTGGTGCCAGTGATTGAACATTGTTGCAAGAGAAGCATCCGTCCCGGAAGCTTCCACATGCGGTTGCCGATGTGTGACCGTGACGGTTCATGCACATGCAGCCAATGGGAAGAGGGAACGCGGGCCGCGTATGCCCATTTGAAAATCGCGGAAGCAGTGCACCGCCATGGCGGCGCCAATGATGTTATTAATTGGACCGCTGCACCGTGCTGTATAGTCCGCTATTGCGTTATGAGGGTTGTGACCGTGCTGGCGAAAATGCATATGTCATGCACTATATCATGTGTGTTCATACTATGCCCATTGATGTGCACACAATGTGCTACACATGTGCATGTCGACGTGTTGACGTCTTGTATTTCCCTACACACGTTTCAAATTCTTCACATCTACACAGTACATCAGGCCTGTCTCGCCACATTCTGAATCTGTTGACAGTGTGTAGTTAATGTGTGCTAATAACAATGGTGGGGGTACACATGCATTCTGTGTATGCGTATGTGTGTTGCCTGTTGTTTGACCATGCATGTAACGAGCGGATGCTCACCATTGTTAGTGTTGTCATTGGTGCATGATGACATGGAGTGTGTGTAGCATTATCATTTAGTGTTTGCACGTGCATGTGTGTCTGTGATGAGGGTTGTACACATTTCGGTCCTTACACATGTCTTGTTGGCAGTAATGTTGACATGAGACTAAGTTGCATTGTACATGTTGACACACTTCATGTTGCTAGTGGCTGCACATTGTTCACAGGGCACTCCGTATTGTCGTAACTTTCTGAGATGTCACACATATGACTATTGTCCACAACATTTATCTTCTTGCTAGTGTTGGCTTACATGTGATGGATTTGCACAGCCATGCGTTGTTTGTAAGTTGACTTATATTACATCTACTCCCACACAGGAGGGCACCAAATGTCCATCGCCCATACACTGTGCTGGAGTATATGGTTGACGAGGAGGTGATCAGGAAATTCCGGCTAGATCGACGTAGATTGATGGAGCTTGTAGACCAATTGTCTCCTCATCTGCAGCCACGAAGGACGTATCCTGGTTCCATTACACCCACAGCTAAGGTGATGGCGGCACTACACTTTTTTGCTACTGGCACCTTTCAGTACACAGTTGGACATGCCGGGGGGATGTCACAGTCCATGTTCAGCATGGTACTTCGGGATGTTCTAAAAGCCATGATGCTGTACAAGGATGACTACATCCATTTCCCACGGCCGGCAGAGTTGGCAGCAGTCAAAGCAGACTTCTATGCACTGGGCCAGATACCACACGTAGTGGGTTCCATTGATGGCACACATATCGCTCTCATTCCACCACGGGCACGTGAGCCGGTATATAGGAATCACAAGCACTTTCATTCGCTCAACGTGCAGGTGGTGTGCCTGGCCGACAACATCATCTCCCATGTGTGTGCAAGATTTCCAGGCTCCGCACATGACTCCCACATCATGCGGAGCAGCATTGTCCCCCAACTGATGGCAAATCTGCTTCCAGGACACGCGTGGCTTGTTGGTGAGTATGCTGTGGGGACATTTGTGATTTCTGTGTGGCATGGGGTACCCACCAATTCTGGTTGTGATATTTGTGTCTGTCATCCCCCTACATAGGTGACTCGGCGTACCCAAACCGGCCCTGGCTCCTGAGTCCCATACGTAATCCTACTACAGCGGGTGAAATGCGCTACAATGATGCCCATGGAAGGACATGTAGAGTGGTGGAACGTACTTTTGGACTGCTAAAGTCTAGGTTTCGGTGCCTGGATAAGACCGGAGGGGCCCTGCCTTACTCACCAGGCAAAGTATGCAGGATCGTGATTGCCTGCTGCATGCTCCACAACCTGGCAGTGCGCAATAACATTGAACTGATCTTGGACCCTGAAGACCAACAAGTTCCTCGGCCTCCCATCCCACCCATGTCGACTGATGAGGATAGTGGTGAAGAGGAAGGTGTGGACCAGAGGCGTCAGCTCATTGATCGCTATTTCCCTTGAATGTGAGTGACTACCTCCTGTGCCGGTTGACAATGCGTTATGTATGTTTGCTGGTGGTGTGTGGATGTGGTGTTCATCAGCTGCCTGTTCTGGTATGTTATGTTTGCATGTATGTGTGTTTATTTCTCTGGACATGCAAGTCTCCATGATGTGTGTCCTCTCATCCACTGAATTTGTGATGGGTGTGGTTTGTGGAATTTTGCACTGCTGTGTGTTGTGATGGGTGTGATTCACTTTCTTGACGTGTGTTTGCTGTCTATGATTTTCCCTAGGTCACTCCCACAGGGGCAGGATTCTGTACGACATGGTTCCCTGCACCTGGAAAGGTCTGTTTCTGAGACAATCATGTGAATAAACATGGAGGCAACACATCATTGAGTGTGTAGGTGAAAATTATTTACAGGTTGTGCATTGGTGCTGGTGGATATATGCAAGTAAGTGTTGGGTGGGGGAGTGTGAGTTGAAGGTCATGGTAGATGAAATGTCCGTGCTGACACCACATTGGGTGATGTCGGGCTAGTCCAGCAGACCTGTGGCAATACTTGGCGTAGTGGGACAGGATAGTTTGCGGGTGGATGGCAGCCTCAGGCAGTGTTACAGTCATTGTCGGCCCCTCTTTGAGCGTGTAGATGGAGCATCCCCACTGCTCTCACCTCCATCCAGCCTCAGACAGCCCCTCTGTCTTGGAGCCGGTACGGAGTCAGCTTGTGGGACAGGTTGCTCAGGGGCCACATCCGTGTCCAGGGGCACAGGTGGCGGTGGCGGTGGTGTTGCTGACCGTGGCGGCTGGACACTTGGTGGAGGGGGCGTTGTTGCGGCCTACCATTCCCTCCACAGTGATGTGTGCTGGCCCAGGAGGTCCACTATTTGGCCAAGGCGGCTGTCAATGGACCGCAACACATTGGTGTTATCAACGAGTCCTGGTGGTCACGATCAGCATGTCCCTGCCCACGCTCATAGGAAGCCTGGACTCTGCCTAGGGCTTCCAGTGTCTCAGCGGCAGGATGGCGTGGGTGTCCTTCCCCAGCTCGCCGGTGTGAGGTACTCCTGCTTGGGGGATGTTGCCTCGGCTCTCTCCTTTCCCGTCCACTCTCCCTGCTTGGCTGAGATGTTGATGGCCCTGCGTCTTGCGGTGGGTCAGGCAGGGTGGCACAGGCAGGAGTGGTGGTAATGGTGGTGGTGGAGGTGGTGGTGGTGGGTCTACAGCTCACTGTGGCAGGTGTTGCAGGAGTGACACAGGCCACGGTTGTTGAGGCAGGGATTTCCAGTGAGGCAGATGGCCCTGGCACTGTGCATTGGCCCGCTCCCTCCTCCGCACCGGAGCTGGCTGTGGCATCGTCCCAAGAGAGTCCTGGATGTGAGTGAGGAGAGTGTTGCGGCGGGTTGCTGGTTTCACCAGTCAAATTGCGATCACCTGAGGGACAAGATTTTGATGATCAATACTTTGGACATGACATGTTGAGAAGTGTGGCTCAGGGGTTAGAGGCAGCAGACCCGGAAGCTGAGATCGGTCCTGGACCAGGGTTCAATTCCCCGCCTCGGCGGGTCTTGGGCTAAAAATTCCACGGACTCGATAATTCTCGCCCCGGTGCCTCCTCGACTCACGGGTTCACACTCTGCGACTCTGGGCAATAGCTTGCTTAATCTCCACAACGGCCCCTCGTGGCGGGATGCCTGACTTTCACCTTGTGGATACCCTGCTATCTCACAGGGGAATACCAGGAAGGGTTCCCTAAGCAAGCGCCGGGAAACCCACTGCGGGTAGCTGTGCGCTATATAAGCTCAACTACTACTACTACTACTACATGTTTTGTTTGCCATACATTACTTTTCAGTGTCCTCTCTCACACGCCTCACCCTCCACCACCCTCCCTGTGGACATGGGGGCCTGTTGGGAGTTGTAGTACTATCCTCTCTCACACACCCCACACACCACCACCCTCCCTGTGGACATGGGGGCCTGTTGGGAGTTGTAGTACTATCCTCTCTCACACACCCCACACACCACCACCCTCCCTGTGGACATGGGGGCCTGTTGGGAGTTGTAGTTGTGACCTCTCTCACACGCCCCACACACCACCACCCTCCCTGTGGACATGGGGGCCTGTTGGGAGTTGTAGTACTATCCTCTCTCACACACCCCACACACCACCACCCTCCCTGTGGACATGGGGGCCTGTTGGGAGTTGTAGTACTATCTTCTCTCACACACCCCACACACCACCACCCTCCCTGTGGACATGGGAGCCTGTTTGGAGTTGTAGTTGTGACCTCTCTCACACGCCCCACACACCACCACCCTCCCTGTGGACATGGGGGCCTGTTGGGAGTTGTAGTACTATCCTCTCTCACACACCCCACACACCACCACCCTCCCTGTGGACATGGGGGCCTGTTCGGAGTTGTAGTACTATCCTCTCTCACACACGCCACACACCACCACCCTCCCTGTGGACATGGGGGCCTGTTGGGAGTTGTAGTACTATCCTCTCTCACACGCCCCACCCTCCACCACCCTCCCTGTGGACATGGGGGCCTGTTGGGAGTCGTTTACATTTTGGTGAGTATGTAGCCCACATGCTTGGGTTAGAGCCTGGGAGCTTTTTCTTCTCAGTTGTGTGAGGCAACCCATGTCTATGTGCTCGTGGTGCTTGGTTTGTACTTACCAGCCTCTTCTCCTTCCTCAATTCCTTCCAGGCTCTCTGGCTGCTGTATGCCCAGCACCTTTTCCTCCCAATCAGTATAGGGTATGGGCTCCGGAGGTGTGCCGCCGCCAGTGTGATGTGCTCGCAGATGGTTTTTAGCACGGATGCCTTTGACCCTGGTTTTTAGGTCATGCCACAGCCTCTGGATCTCGTGCTTTGTCCTTGGCACGGTCCCTGACGCATTCACCCGAGTTACTATCCTGTCCCACATGTGATTTTTGTGGGCCACGGTGGTCTGCTGGACTAGTGTCCCGAATAAGTGGGGTTCAACACGGATGATTTCATCCACCATGATCTTCAACTCTGTCTCCGTGAATTTCGGGTTTTTCTTGGGTGCCATGGTGTGTGGTGCTCAAGGTGTGGGTTGATTGGTTTGGGAGGTGCAGGTGTGTGGTGTGTAGGAATGGTGTGGTGGGTGTTTGTGTGGTGGGTGTGTTTGGGTGGTGGTTGTATGTGTGCAATTTGTGTCTGCTGTCCGTCGTCTCGGGCCTCTTGCTAGCAGCTATGCTGTGATGCAAAGGATTGTGGTAGTGGGTGGGAGTAATTTTATAGTCTGTGTCGTGGTTGTGTCCCAATGGTTGTTGGCAGTCAGGTGCTAGGTGGGTGTGTTGACTAGTGTGGATTAGTAGGTGCTTGGGGGGATGTCATTGTGGCTTGTGATTGGTGTGGGTGTTTCAGGTGGGTGGTAGTGCTGTTTCGTGTGTTTTCTATTAACTTCCGTCAGACATTTTGCCATTGGTTTGATGGTAGGGATGTTGTTCGTGTTGGCCTTCCCCTGGGATGCACAGTTTCTCGTTGCATTGTTTCCGCTGCGGCCGTGGATGGAGGTGCGTACTGGGGAACAGGCGGCGTTATCCTAATCGCGCCCACGGAGTCTCCGCTGGTATTGCGGTGGTTGTGGCTATTCTGGCGGTCATGTTCGTCCTCGGCGGTGGGTGTTTCTTAGGTTCCGTCCGCTGGCGGCGGTCTCCGGTGTACTCCGTTCGCCGCGGACGGAGTTTGATGGGGTCCATCCGCTGCGGTCGGACTTTAGTCCCATTTTCATCCTAATTGCTACGGAGGTTTCTCCACGGTGCGGTCCGGAGTATCTTGGCCGCTTCCTTGGCGGACGGAACCAGTTTCCGTCCGCAATCCTAATCGGCCCCTAAGTCTCCACGGTCAGAGGTAGGTTCACAGATTCCATATCTTGATGAGGTGGGAGGGGGCTCTGACGGAGAAACTAAGGACAGTCTGCCCAAAGTCCGCCTGGGTCGGTGACGGCTGAGGGGGAGTCCACAGCCCATCTCCTCTTTAGCTATCCGGTAGCTCCACCGGGCATCGGTCAAATAGCTAAGTCTACACAGTCACAGGAAAGGTCCCAGAGTAAAAATCCAGAAGGGTGAGCAGGAGTAGGAGCAGGAGCAAGGTCAGGTGAGGGCTGTGATCAAGGACAAGGTCGAAGGCCAATTTTATTGTCCAGGAGTAGTAGAGCATCATGGAGCGACCCACTGAGGCGGCCATCTTGAGGTCAGGCACCGGGATTGTGTCCATGATGTATAAAATCAGTCAATCCCCAGTATTCTCAATAACTCAAAATGCAAAAGGGGTGTGATCTATGCAGTGATGCGGCAAGAGGACAAGGCCCTTGTTTGCGTGTTTTAAAAAAAGGGGGCGAGTGAATCACTCCACCTCCAGCCACAACCGTAACTCAGGTGAGTAGAATAATGCGGTGAGTCATAAACAGGTGATGGTGTGTGTGTCTCCCACGCAGACCGCAGTGGTCTAGGCCAGCACGGGGCTGATTTGCTGTGGAGTGGTCTCTTCCGGTCAGGCCACAGCACGGAGTCAGCCCTGATTGAAATGGCTGACTCGGTGAGATGGACGCTGGACCGGGGGTCGAGGGCGGTGTTAGTGCTGCTGGATCTTTCAGCAGCATTCGACACCGTCTCTCATAAGATCTTGCTGAGAAGGCTGGGGGACCTGGGTGTAGGCGGATCTGTGCTGAAGTGGCTTTCTTCATATCTATGCGACCGCACACAGCAGGTATATACTTTCCCTTATACCTCCTCCGCTAGACCACTCAAATGGGGAGTTCCGCAGGGCTCATCCCTGAGCCCGCTCCTGTTTAATGTTTACTTTACCCCACTGGCGAAATTAATTGCGCAAACTGGGATTAAAACCACCTCCTACGCTGATGACATTCAGCTACTTTTTACCTTTGACGAACCCTCTGCCTCTGCCTTTGATCCACTGAAATCCTGTCTTAGGGATATCTCCAGATGGATGGACTCTAATTCTCTCCGACTCAACGCTGTAAAGACGGAGATCCTGTTTTTCAATTCACCGTCCCCTCTGGATTCCAGCTTGTGGTGGCCTGAGGATCTGAGCCAAGCCCCCACGCCCAAAGACTGGGATAACCATCTTAGTTTTAATGCCCAGGTCCAAGCAGTAGCAGCATCTTGTTTTGCGAAGATCAAGACAATATACAGGCTTATCAACTACCTGCCAGTTGACTGCCGTAAGACTGTGGTCCAAGCATTGATAACATCCCATCTTGACTATGCCAACGCGCTATACCTCGGCATCACAGCAGGTTTATGTCATAAACTCCAGACTGTCCAAAACGCTGCTGCTCGGCTGGTGGAGAGAATTCCTGCTAGACACCACATCTCCCCACATCTCCGCAAACTGCACTGGTTACCCATTGCTAAAAGATGCGTATTCAAGGCCATGACTTTGGCTTTTAGAGCTTCTAGGGGTAAAGGATCGGCCCATTTGAAAAGCACTCTGCGGCCATATGCCAACGCCAGGACATTGCGCTCTAGTTCCCTACTTCTTCTCGCCACTCCCAGATTCAAACGAACTCGTTCAGGAGGGAAAACATTTGAAGTTTGCACCTCACAGTGTTGGAACAAGCTCCCGATTGCCCTCCGTGCCTGTCAGACAGAATCGGTATTTCGAAAATCTCTCAAGACCCATCTTTCCTGCTTATAATGTTTCTTTCTTTTCTCTTCTTTTTCCTCTTCACATCGCCCCCTGCTCTCAGATCTATCAGCGCCGGGACGCCCCGTTGGGGCAGCTGTGCGCTTTATAAAATACACAAATAACAAATAACAAATAATTGTGGGGCATGTAGCGCCGGCCTGCGCTGCTCGCAGGGAGATCCCCAGAGTGCAGGTTGTGGCGGTTTGGACGGGGTTGCAGCACTGGCCCCAGCGGCTGGTTGCGGCTTTGCCTCGGCGGACTTCGCAGCGATGAATGCAGTGATCTTCGCAGGGATTGAGGAGCACACACGATGCCGGTGTTTTTTCTTTTTTTTTTAAAGGGAGGGGGTAGCGAACATGGGCCTCAGGCACGAGTCAGGACAGAAGGTGAAAGGGGACAGAGCCTTGCTTTGTGTTTAAACGAAAGTATCCATTGTTTTCTATGGATTAAACTTGCTTAATCATTTAAAAGAGATATCTTGACTTGTGTGTGTTGGATTTTTATTGTTTTGGTCTTTTTTTTTTATCCTCATTTTGCGAATATAATGTGTAAGGAGTTTCGGGAGTCTGTTGTTCCAAACTTTTTGTGCCGTCACTGCCCCATGTTGCGTGTTTATTCGGGGAGTATCCCTTTAGGTTTTGTTTCCGAAATGATTTCCGCCTGAATTATTGTTATCGCTTTAATCATTGGATTTGATTTCTGAGACAATACTGAAGGTGTTAGTTAACTGTTTGGATGTACTGTTCCCAAATTTCTCAGAAGTCTGCTTTTTTGTTACTTTCCCTTTCCTATCTAGTTTGTTAGTTTTTAAAGTGGAGTTTAGCCAGTTTGTGTGTGTAGGAGGAGCTGGTTTGATCCAGTTTATGCAAATCTCTCTCCTTGCTAGTAATATCAACACAAACAAAAGCTTTTCATGTTTTTTGGTCAGTTTACTCATTTCTATGTCATTAGTGAGGTGAATGCAAAAAATAATTATAGTAGTACTTACGTCAATTTGGATTCCCAATACCGTGTTTATCGTCTTACCAACTTCATGCCAAAAGGAGGTGAGTGAGGGGCATTTCTGGAACATGTGGATGTCATCCGCCTTCTCCATTCCACACTTAGGGCAAGATTTTATGTTTGCTCCTTTAAATTTTGATTATTTTTTAGGGGTCCAGTATGCCCTATGAATTGTGAACAAGTGATTCCTTTTCAAGGTGGCTGGTTTTATAGTGGACCAGCATTTTTCTAAAGATTTTTGCCAGATAGTTTGTAGGTCTAATCCCGGCATATCTTTCTTCCATGTTGTTTCGGGGACTAGACATTCTTCCTCTCCGGCCATTATGAGAGCCCAATACCATCTGGATATTTCCTTTTTTATTGGTGTGGCTTTTATCATTTCCTTCTTTAGGTCTTTGTTGCCCATTTTTATTTCTGTTAGGGATTTGGTCCAGCTGGTCAGCTGATAGTATTTAAATTTAGATAAGGTTGAGTTAGTGATTGAGGATATTTGGTCCCACGTAATTTGCAATTCTCTACCATTAGTTGTCCCCAACTTTCAATTCTTGCTGCTTTTAATGGTAAGGCCAAAGAGTCTTTTAAACAGTCTGGTGTGCCTGGAGAGTCCCAGATCGGAGCCATAGAACTATAGTACGGTATCTTTACTGTGTTCCTAATTTGGTGCCATAATTTTGCGGTGTTGTGTAAAATCTTTAGTTTTATTTTTTTGAAGTATTTTGGGTGGCCAAACTTAAACAAGAAATGGTCTAGTTTGCCTGTCATGCTCTGTAGAAAAACTGGATAGGAAAGGTATTTTCTTAATAAGGGTCTCATGTTCTTGAAATGGAATGCCCTGTAGTATTCGAATAAGTCTGGGCAGGCGATTCCTCCTAGCTCTTTCTTCCTCCTTAGTTTATTCCAAGCAATTCTTGTACTCTTGGATGACCATATGAAGCTGGCTATTTCCCCCTGGATTTTTTTTTGTGCGTCTTTCTTGAATTCCAGAGGTATGGTGTTGAAAAGGTATGTGAATTTGGGTATGATTGACATTTTTATTATGTTGGATCTTCCCAGAAAGGTTAAGGGTAACCCGTTCCAAACTTTGAGTAGCCTCCTTGTTTCTATGAGGACTCTGTTCAAGTTTAGTTGGGGGATTTTTTCTAGTTCTTTAACGAGGTTGATCCCGAGATATTTTATTTTGTTCCTGTTGTATGGAGTATCAGGATGCGAGTTCCAACTCATAGCCTCAGTTTTCGTTTGGTTTGTTAAGTAGCCTGATACTTTACCGAAGTTAATTATCGTGTCTTCTATTGCCTCAGTGGAGTTTTCAAAGTTATCTGTGAATACCATCAGATCATCCGCATACAGTGCAACTTTTTTTGACCAATTTTGATGTTTAAAAGGCGATATTTGGGTGTGATTTCTCAGGTAACATGCGAGTGGCTCAATATAAAGATTAAAAAGAAGCGGGGATAGCGGACACCCTTGTCTTGTACCTCTTTGTATATCAATATTATTGGTGAGGCTTCCGATGACTAGTACTTTTGCTCTTGGTATTTTGTATATTTCCCCTACCATGTGGCCAAAGCATTCCCCTAGATTGTATTTATTTATAACTTGGTTTAAAAAGGTCCAGTTGACTCTGTTGAAAGCTTTGGCTGCGTAGAAAGTAATTATGGTTAGGGTTTTTTTTTCGCTGATGGCTATGTCTATTGTTGCGAACAGTTCGTGTGTTATTTTGTGAATTTGTCTTCCTTTTATGAAGCCTTTTTGGACTGGGTTAATCAGTCTTGGTATTACTGTGGATAGTCTCTTTGTTATAACTTGCATAAAGATTTTATAGTCGCAGTTTAGCAATGAGATGGGCCTATAGGATTCACAGAGTTTAGGATTTTTACCAGGTTTTAGAATGATGCTGATCGTCGCTTCGTTCCATGAGTCGGGGATTTTTTCCTGGTCTATGTAGATTATGTTTATATATATGGACCTGCGATGATACAATTTTTAGCAGGGAAGTAATTCAAGACTGTTTAAACCAATCAGATCCCAGCAAGTTTGCATGGTTAGCCTATGTTAAAAAATGTTTGAACTCCATTGGTCATCCAGATCTTTATTTAATTCCCACCTCATGTACACGAATGACCAAAAAAACTCTAAAAGTAGCATGCCTCGACTTATTAGAGGAGAGGCGGTGGTATTTAGATGGGAATAAGTCTACAATCATAGCACACCGTCGTATCCTTCACGGTCCGGGCCTTCATCCCTATCTGGCACCAGCTTTCTCTTGTTATCACAGAATGCTTCTTACACGAATGAGGACTGATTGTTTTTATAGGTTAATATCATTCCCTGTTTTAAATGATTGGTCTGTAAAACTGATAAAATGTCCGTGTGACGATACGTCTAACCAGTCAAATATCCATTGTATCTTTTTTTGTAATTACTATCAGTGGGGTTGAAAAAGATATTTGATACCAATTTTAAAGTCCTGGGGTCTGAGAAAATGTAAACTTGCATTGATCAGACTGTATATGCTGCAAGATGAACCCACCATCGCTGCAGCGATTAAATTCCTGAAATTTGCCGTAAAATGTAGAGGGACATTGGCCTAATCACAATGATTACTGAGCATGATTGTAAAACTGTATTATTTTGTACATAACTACATCAAATAGTACTTACTATCTTCAATGGCCCTATGTGTCTCTCGACACCCTATGAACTGTATGAATTTCATGAATTTCCCTCATCTATACGTATTTTAAGAACCGTTTTTTATATGCTCTGTTTTTATTAATATACAATCTGTAATGGGCTTTTTAAACTTATAGCAAATGTCTGTGATTTATGTTATGTTTTTTTTTTTTTTTTTGTATTTCTTGTGCTTTTATGGTCTTTGTCAAAATGCCGAATAAAGCTATCTTTGAATTGAATTGAATTGATTATGTTTATTAGTTCTGTTAGTTGGACCACTACTGATTCCTTTAGTGCTATATAGAACTCGTTAGGTAGTGCATCGGGGTCGGCAGCTTTGCCTTTTTTCAGGCCTTTTATGGCAGCTCTCACTTCTTCAGGTTTAATTTCGCTATTTAACTCATTTTTCTCTTCCTCCGTTAGTGCTGGTAGTGATATGGAATCTAGATATTTTCTAGACTGTTCTTTAGTTGAGTTTATGTCTTCTTTGTATAAGTTTGAGAAAAAGGTTGTAAATTGCTGTTTTATTGTGGAGTCAGAGCTTGATATCGTTTGATCAGGGTTCTGAATGCAAGATATTTGATTTCTTGTTTGGTCTGTTTTAGTTCTCCACGCCAGCATTTTTCCACATCCTTCTCCATATTCGTGATTTTACATTTTGCTAGCTTCCCACTTTTTTCTCACTATATTCTCCAAGTAGTCGGTCAATTTCTCCTTGAGCAGTTGGTTCTTATTTTCTAGTGCTGCCTTTAGTTCTAGTGTGCTTTCTATCGCAATTTGTTCTTCCACTAATTTAATGTCGTTCTCCATAGTTCTGATTTCCTGCTTTTTGATTTTAGACCTCTCGGCCCCCAAGGTTAGTAGCTTCCCCCTGGCAACTGCTTTATAGGCATCCCAGGTGATTTGTTTTGTCGTGCCGACCTGGTTATCCTCAAAGAAGTTTGTGGAAACAGTTATTAGTTCGTCAATGCATTGCGGGTTGATCAGTAGGGTCCGATCGACTGTCCATCTGGGTAGTGTGTTATTATTTGTCATTAGTAGGGTTAGCTGGACTGCGGAGTGGTCAGACAAGTGGGTAGGTGTTCAATGCTTGTGACGTTGCCCAGTAGGCTCCTATTTAGTAGGAAGAAGTCAATTCTGGATTTATGGCCCAGTTTTTTATTGTGGAATGTAAATGGCTGTCTGTTGTCTCCCTTTTGTTTCCACATGTCTATCAAGTCTAGGTCTTTTTTGTAGTTGCCTAGCCATTCCCTCATCTTGCGTAGGTTTACATGTTTACTGGAGGGAGATCTATCCGTTTTAGGATCAAGTCAATGTTGTAGTCACCACCTAGTATTATGGGAGCAGTGGTTGATAGCAGCTCTGAGTAGAGTATTTGAAGAGGGGTCGGGTCGTCCAGGTTTGGACCATAGTAGCCGACTATAGAGCGTATGTTATCGTTTATTCTTACTTTGGTCACGACCCATCTTCCCTTGCTGTCCACTGCTCTATATTCGATCTTAACTTTTAGTGATTTTGAAAATGATTGCTACCCCTTTAATATTGCAGTCTTGTTTAGTGCATACACAGGCATCCACCCAATTTAGTTTTTTCATTAGTTTGTCCCATTCAGTGCTTGTGAGGTGTGTCTCCTGCAGTATAATTATTTCACTCTCGGTTTCCTTCAAGTATTCAAGGATTCTTCTTCTTCTATTAACCGTTCTGAGGCCGTTAACATTCCACGAGAGAATCTTGATTTTTTCTGATTTGTCTCCATTTATTTATTTATAAATTTTGGGCAGTATTTTAGGCTGGATTGAGTATTATAGCTCCCGAAAACTCCTTTTAGTTTAATTGCAGAGGACATTTTTTCTTTTTTTCCCCCTAATTTGCTCCCCACCTGTGTTCTAGTTTTAGCTTTGTGATAATGTACTTTTGTGAGGTTCAATTTTTCCCACCCTGAGGAAGCCTCCCTTCTTCTTTTTGGGCGATATTTTCGCCCGTTTCGAGCTCAAATTTCACCAGGTATGAAAAGTCACTATTCCCTCTTATGTATATATATTTTTTTATTTATAATTTCTCCGTTCGCAGTTGGTCCTTGATCTGTTCAATGAAGGTTTCTACCTCTTTGGGGTCCCTTATGTTATGCATTTTGTTCCTCCACATAATCCGGAGGGCTGCGGGGAACTTCATTTGAACAGTGGCCCGAGGGATTTTAATTCTTCCATGAATTGACCCAGTTCCCATTGTCTGTCCTGAGTGGCTTTGGACATGTCGGAGCGGATTCTGAAGGACCAGTTATCTTTTTTCAGTGTTCCGTTTTTTAGACCTTCGCTTAGGATTTTTTCTTTCAGTGTGTAAGTCTTGAAATTTATTAAGATTTTTCTTGGAGTTCTTCTTTCTTTCCTCTTCCCAAAGGGGTCTCTATGGACCCTTTGGATATCCTCCATCAAGTTACTCTCTTTGGTCCAGGGAAAGAACTCTTCTAGGAGGGAGATGATGAATTTTTTAATGTCTGTCCCGTCCAAATTTTCTGGAACATTTAGCACTCTTAAATTGTTTTTTCTCGCTTGATTCTCTAGCGACTCTAGTTTTTCTTTGATACATCTGTCGCTGTCTTTTAGCGATCTTATGTCTTTTTGATTTGTGGCCACTTTTTTGCTTAGTGTCTCTACAGCAGCTTCAACTGCGGTGACTCTTTCTCCTAATTCGTTTAGTTTGTGGTCTAAGCTCTCACACACTTCGTGTATTTTGTTCTGATTAACTTCGGAGATTGTAAATCTCTCCCTCATTTCTCCCATCATTTTATCCATGAGTTTTTCCATAAGTTCTCGGTTTGATTAAAGGTGGGAGGGCCACCCCCTGATTCGGTTGGGACCAGTTCGGAGGCTTCTGTTATGGGGGTCTCGAAGGGTCTCATTGTTGACTGTGATTTTAGGGTTGCCTGAGAGGTTTCTACCTTACTCGTGACCAGAGCTTTGTCTCCTGTGTTTGCCAGTTCTGATCTCTCATCCATTACAGGGTTTATGTTTATAATTTTTACCGATTTGTCTGAGGTAGGAAGTGAGGGATCGGTCTTGTCTCGTGGGGCAGGGTTGCCACCTCTGACTTGAACCAGTTGCTGGACTTTAAAGAAAGATCTTAGGGAAGGAGTTATTTTTTATTTTTTGTTCTGGCAGGAATTTTCCTTGTTCTTTCGCTATTGCTGCTCTAGTTTTTATACCTTGTGATAAGCTTTCAAGATTAGGAGGTCCTCTTTGTTTTGTTTTTGTGCTCCTGGGGGCCAAGACCTGTTTTGTGGGCGGAGGGAAGTTTTGTTTGGAAAACTGTCTGTTTCTAAGCCAGTAGGAGGATTTTACTCTGCTTCCACTCTCGATCACTGTCTCAGGTGTTATTGGGGATTGCGAATGACTCCCCCCTCAGAGTTTATGGATTTTAGGCTAGCAACTGTGGTCACTGTTTCGTTCTTTGCCCTCTCGTTTCCCCTTACCACCTGTCCCCCACCATCTGCAAGATTATACCCTGCAATCAGATCTGGTGCTGCAGCCCCCTCACCTCTTCCCCCCATACCTTAATCATGAGCGTGTAGCCTGTTCTCTCGTAGTCTCCTGCTGGGGCTGGGATTCTAGGTGCCTTGCTTCTGCCTCTGCTTTGGATGTCGACAGGAGCCCCCCCCTTTGGCCGTTTCCGAAGCGTAGACACTATTGAGATTTCGGGCAGGTTTAGCCGATTCTCTGGGTCCTCCTCCCTCGTTGGTGCCCTTTCTGACCTCGGACCCCTGAATATACAGCCTTCATCCAAGACGGGATCAAACACGAGATCAATCACTGCAGCGCCGTCGTTTCTCCCTTTCACTGCTCGGTGGAGCCGTGGGTTCGTTAGATTGGGCGTTTCCGTCTCCAGGGTACATATTCCGATTCCGCCGTTGCTACCACCTTTCCCCCGGAACAGGAAGGGGATTCTTCCTAGCGCGACCCGGCAGCTCCTGTTCGCGTCCACTGCCGCTGCCCAGGTCCCAGCGTACGATGACCTGATTATTCCGGAGGTGCACAGTTGGGGGAGAACTCGCATATCGCATATCGGACCATCAGGTAGATCGCTAACCTATTATTGTCATAGCTGCAGTTTTCTTGGAGGGTGATTTTGGGTGAAAAGTGGTTTTTGTATCAGGTTATGTCCCGGTGAGCATGGAGCTCCCGACCGAGCATCTTAGCCGGCCGCCATCTTCCTCCTCTGTCCTTGATCGGTGTGGACAAACTATTGTGCTGTTTACACCTTATCTGCCTTCTGGGTGCCTCCCACCCTCACACAATTGAGGCTGACTTTCAGCCGCAACTGGTGCATCATCTTTTTCATGGTCGTCGTAACATTTGAGGCCACAAAAGGATCTCTATTGTTTTGGTCTTGTTCAATTCAGATATTGGCATATTTTCTAATAATAATAATAATAATAATAATAAAGACATTTATAGAGCGCATGGATAATAATACGCCATCTCGGCGTGTCCCCGCGCTAAGAAAAACAGGAGAGAGGAAGAGAAACTCCTTAGGGGGGGAAAGAAACAGTGCGAGGTAAGAGGGCAAACGTAAGCTATAAGGAGAACAGATAAGTTTTAAGTTTACGTCGGAAGGTAGTTTCTAAAGGCTCCAGGCGGAGATGGATGGGAAGTTTATTCCATGCTGTGGCAGCCGTCACTCTGAAGGACCGGCCTCCCATTTTTTCTCTCCTGTATCGGTGGGTCACAAGCGTGCCCGAACCGCTAGATCTTAGTGATCTGCGTGGTTCGTACCTGGTAACCAGACCTGTCAGATATCCGGGTGCTTTATGCCAGATGATCTGATGACATATGAGGAGTGCTTTGTATTTTATTCTTTTTTTAAACTGGTGTGGACTCCTTTTGTAGTGTTTTCGCTGTGTTACTGTGTGTATGTACAAATGCTTTACACATTGCCTCTGAGATAAGTCTAACTGCTCGTGCCAAGCTACCAAGGGCGTGAGCAGGGCTTATTTTAGCTTTATGACTCCCTTACCCGGCAGGATGCAAACCCCTGCCAACTAAAGACCAGCCACGGCCGGTAGTAGGTGTAACTGCAGGGTGGTGACGTAGGGAGGGGGAGGGGCAGGGTGGGGGGTAGTAATGTATGGATTACGGACTTTAACAGGTAAGTAAACATTTAAATAAATAAAACAAATTTTGTTAAAGTCCGTAATCCATACATGACTACTTCCCACCCTTCCCCCCCCCCCTCCCCACGTCACCACCCTGCAGTTACACCTACTACCGGCCGCGGCTGCTAAAGACCCCTTTTCTAACACCCTGTCACACATATCTTTCAAGGAGGGAGAGTCCCTTTACTGTAGCTGTTGCACTTTGTGCCACTGATTTCACAGAAAAGCTGTCTTTTAGGATGTGCTTCTCCTTTTGTTGGCTGAATGATGTTGCCCTTTCTGCAATTCCTTTTTTTTTTTTTTTATTAACTTTATTTCGACATATGAATGTCATAAAAGAAGCACAGTAAAATACAGCTTTAAAAATATTAAAACATCAATTACTATGAAAAGTTTAAAAAAGGAAATAAGACACACATTTTCCAACATCCTGAAACGGGCGTGTCCCGTAAACTACCCCTTTAATACAACATAAACCCGTTACCCCCTACCAGGTTACACCGTTCATAGTAATTCATTATTCCAGACTTTTCCTCCTGATATTCCACATTGAAGCCAGAAATTTCGTAACCCCAAAAACAATACATGGCGACAGGTCAGTTTTTAATATTCTATATGATTGGTGGTGGTGCCTGGTGCCCAGATTTTTGCAGATGGGAATTATCCACTTCTTCCTAGGAGTCATGTAGGAGGGGCAGAAGAAGACCATGTGTACGTCCGACTCTATTTCAGCATCGCACACTGGGCAGTTTGCAGGGGCATCATGGTACCATCGTGTTGTTAGACCTCTGAGCGGTAGGGAGTCATATCTCCATAGGAGGTATAGCTTCCTATATGCGCTCGGGCTAATTATGTCCAAGACAGGCTCAAATTTGTAGTTATCCTTTTGGTCGAGAAATGACATAGTTAATGGCCCTGTTTTGGGGTTAGATTGGCAATCAGACACATTTTTATGGTAATATTTTTTCACCAATTCCCGCCGGGGTAGCCCACTACACGCTTCTGTGGGGTTCCTCCAAACTTGGGGATAACCCAATCTGTCGAACTCTTGCCTAATATGTTTGAACCATGGGATATTCCATATGTTTGGCAGCTGTAGGAGTTCAGTCAATTCACTCCTATAACTGGCCAATTCGGGAGTCGCCCATAGTCGTCTCCAAAAGGCAAGAGGTTTTAGGCCTAGTTCCTCCTTTATTGATCTAAGGCCCAAATCTAATCTAATGGGGAGAAGGGGCGTGCCAGGTGGTAGAGGTAGCAGCTGCCTAATAAACCTGTTTTCGGTGGTGATAATGTCTGGGTGGCAGCAGTGTCCCCATAACTCGCCTCCGTAGATCACCGCACCCCGTGCCTGCAGCTTAAACATTTCAAGAGGAGGAGATACTGGTTTAAAGGTGGTTTGTTTAAGGAGTTTAAAAATCCCACCTATTTTTTGGGAGAGCTTTAGTTGGGATTTGGTCTGGTGGTGTACCCAGGTCATTTCCTCGTTCAGAGTAAGGCCCAGGTACTCAAATGTTGAGACTCTCTCCAAGCGGACACCTTCTATAATAGGGTTAGGACGAGACGTTCTCGGTGGGTTGAAAATCATGTACTTTGTTTTAGATTTGTTTATTTCCAGGCCCCTGTCATGGCAGAAGGCAACAAAGGTGTCCAGGACTCTCTGTATACCCATTGGTGTCTTTGCGAGCAACAAGGTATCATCTGCGAACATGATCGCAGAGATACCTGTTCCCGCCAGCCTAGGAGCGTCCCTATTTGGGACCCTGTTCAGGCAGTCAATCACCCCGTTTACAAAGAGGCAAAACAGGGTCGGTGCTAACACATAACCTTGCCTTACCCCTCTGCAAACGGGGAAGGCTGCCGACAGGGTCCCTTGCCTCCCACATCTTACCCTTGCAAAGTTCTGTGAGTGGAGGCGAATTAGGATATTCAAGAGAGGCGAGGGTATGCCTAAATCCCTTAATACGCTCCAAAGTTTCCCCCGCGGGACCAGGTCGAAGGCCGCACGGAGGTCAACAAAAACAGTATGCAGTGAGCCCCCCTTTATTTTGACCGTTTTCCAGAACAGCATCTTTAGTCTGAAGATCTGGTCGACGGTGGATACCTTCTTTCGGAAACCCGCCTGGTAGACACTCAGGATTTTTGAATCTTCTACCCATTCTAAAAGGTGATCCAGGATCAGCCTTGAAAAGAGTTTCTGCGAAACATCTATAAGGCTGATAGGCCTGTAATTCAGTGGTAAGAGAGGTGAGCCCTTCTTAAATATTGACTCAGCCCCCAGCCAAGTAATGGGAGGAGCCATTCCCCCTAGAATTGCATTAAAGATTTTTTGAAGGTAGGGGGCCCATATCTCGGGTTCCTGTTTGTATAAATCCCCCAGTACCTTATCCAGGCCTGCCGCCTTGCCCGTAGGGAGATTTACTATAGCTATTCTTACCTCAATCAAGGAGAAGGTGAGCTCAGGCCGATCACATTCCAGGGAATGTGCCTTAGGAGGTATAAGCCCCGAGTGATCGTTGGGTGCTTCCTTATAAAGGTTGGCAAAATGTTCTTCCCAAACCTCGGGTGAGATGTTCGGTGTCACTGCTTGATCAGGCTCCACCGAGCCTGTACTTACAATTTGCCAAAACTTGCGGGCATCTTTGACCGCCAAAGCTGAAGTTAGATCGGCCCATTTGTCAGCTTCCCATTCCTCCCTGGCATGTCGTGTAAGGTCCCTGTATATTTGCCTCCTTATTTTTATTAGGGGCCTGTTAGTGTTTTGTTTTAACGCCTCTAGGAGCTCCCTTTTTGCCTGTCTGCACGCCTTATTGTACCAGGATGGCTTCCTGTAGTGCCCAACCTTTGTTACACCAACAGGATTTAGGGTTTCTTTTATGGCACTAACTAATGCTTTACGTAAGTTGCCTAGTTTTAAATGGAAGTCACCCGGGGGGTGCTCCGGGGCAAGTGCGGCAACACCCTCAAGTACTGGTAATATTTGGGTATACATTTTGGCCATTTCGATTGAGTTTTTGGCCAGCTTGTCCCATCTAATCCTGCGTCTGTTACTGGACAGTGTAGCTGTGTTTAAGTTGTCACATTCAGGTAGAAGCACCTCACCAGCACCGGGGATCCTAAGAACTAACGTCAATGGGTCATGATCGCTCTCCTCCCTCTGTATGATCTTAAAGTCTTCAATTCTTTTCCACTCCCTACATTCAATAAACATGTAGTCTAGGCGTGCCCTCCTTCCTAACTGGGAAAAAGTAAAGGCGGGTGGCACATCTGACTTCACACGCCCATTGCATGCCCTTATCGAGTGGGTCAATGTTAAAGTTGTGATCTGTAGGGCTAATGGGGACCATACTCTCGCAACAGGTCCAGCTACTTGAGGGATTCCCCAGACATCGTCCTCTTCCTGGTTTACTGCGTCTAGCAAACCAGCCAGAGGTTCAAACTGGGAATTGAGGTCACCTCCCACCACATACATAACTCTCTCCGGAAAGTGGGTTAAAAAGGTGGACAGTTCATCGATTGTTTTCGAATTAACCGAAACACTAACTGGCCTAGAATAAACATTTATGACTCCCAGTCTAAAACCATTCGGCCACTCTAAAACCAGGCACTGGACGTCTTCTGAAAGTGTCTCCAGGGATTTAACACTGCAACCCAAGTGCGTTGCCACCCAAATTGTTAACCCCCCCGAAGGGCGGCCTTTTCCTGCCCATTTAGCGGCAACTGAAAATGACGCAAATCCCATACGATGTTGCTCCTCCCGTGCCCATGTTTCTTGGAACATACATATGTCGGCCTGGTCGATGAAAGCGCCCCAGTCTGGGCAAACTAGTTTATTACAGAGACCCGCTATGTTCCATGAAAGGATTTTAAGTAACTTACAGTCAGTTGACGCCCTACGTAAGGGCTTAGGTGAATTAAGTATAAAGGTATTCTCCTGACTGTTAGGCACAGGGATGACTAGAGGGTCTATAGTGCTTATCACCTCCAGTTCAGACTCTAAAATTGTTTTAGAATTAGAATCGGCTGCCCCGGAACTCCTCACCTTTCCATGGTCTTGATTCAGTCAGTCTACCTCTTCAAGACAAGTGTACCTATTGGGGTGCATGTAATTTATTTGCATTGGGAGTTGGTGTCTTGGGGGCCTATACCTTGTCCCATCAAAGGCAAAACCCACCCTGGTTCAACCTTCCAACCTTCATCAACCCCCCAATGCCCATTATTGCTCTTTCTTGGCGGGTAGAAAAAGGAAAGCGGTAGCAGTTGGATACTAGTAGTTCCCGAGCCCCCTAGCCAATTGGTGATATGTTGGACGATCTGGGAGCTCTTAAAAGTAACCAAGATGCAATCCCCCTTAATCTCCTTGCTGGCTTGCCCCACCCATGGGACCCGCCTGACCATTAAGATGTCCCCCCTCAGATTTGGTGGCAATGGTCTATGAATGTTCAGCCAACTAATCACCTTATTTCTGAGGGAATCAAATGGTTCCGTCGTGTTGGTGGTAAGTTCTGGAACTCCAGCCAGAATTGCAGTGTAGGCAGCAGCTTCAGGCGGGAGGTTAACTGTGTGTGATCTAATCGGGGGCGGAACATTTTGTACATTTGGGACATTTGCCTTGCTCTGAGTTCTTCCTCGCCTTGGGGAGGTGGTGGGTGGTGGCAATTTAGATTTCCGCACTTGTGGTACAGGGGGGGGTTGTCTTGGTAGTGGGATTGGTACAGAGGTAGGAGGAATAGGAATGGAGGGGGGATGGGCTGGGGGAGCAGTTATTGATGTGGGTGCGATAGAAGGGCCTATTACTAGAGTGGCCCCAGGGTTTGCCACTGAAATTGCTAGGGGATCTGATACACAGGAACTAGTCCCCTGAGCTTTCAAATCATCCTTCATATCCCCCATAATTATCTCAATTGCTAATAGCCGATTATCAATACAATCAAGTCTCCTATTCAAAGGTTCTAAAAGTCTCTCCATTACATTAGTAATAAGTGATATAGAGGGATCCCCTTCTGCCCTTGAGTTTTCACTGAAGACAAATGGGACCCCTGTCCCTGATAGCGACACTTAGGTATGACATAGTGGGGACATAGAAACATTGGCAGTTAAATGAGGGGATCGTTCCATTGAATCAGGAGTTACTGCTAGATTGTTAGGCGCTTTGTCAGTTCTTGCCCTTTTCACCCCTTTAGATTGTCTGAATATTTTCCGTTTTGGAGCAGCTCCTTTTTTAGTACCCCTTACTTGTCTTGAAATCAAATCAGATCCTGTTCGTGTAGGTGAAACTGGTTTGGGTGATAGGATCGAGGTAGTGCCAGTGGCGGAGAGGTGGGAATCACGCTGGGAGTGTGAAGAAGACCTAAGCTGTAAAAGAACAGACTCGATAGTTTGGTCTATGCTGTCCAGTAGCGATAGATGGGTAGCCTCCAGTGATTCCTGGGATGGAGTAGTTAAAGTTAGTGATGTAGAGAGGCTTGTAATTTCAGTGTCAGTAGTTAACTGTGCTTCCAAGGTAGTCATAATGTTACTTGCGGTACAATTAGTTTTGACCAAAAAATTATCCAAAGTACCTTTAGTCTTGGCTGACACCGTCGTAGCTTTGCTCCGGGTCTCCCTAGTGGCCATAGTAGAGGATTCCTGGGTTACAGGGGGACCAGCAGGGCAGCTTAATCCGAGTAGTTTATCCCGCTAGATATTGCACAGATGGGTGGCCCGGTCCGGTCTCTCCTGGGCTCGAACGGGCTACAACGGGCCCGCCCTTGGCCCGGGCTTGGCCCGGCGCCCACCCGCACGCGTCCTGCGTCGCGGGTGAGTGAGGTCAGATTTATCCTTCCAGGCAGGGGGCGTGGACACTGAGGGAAGAGGCAGCAGCTGCGGCGGATAGAGTGGCCTGCTGGTCCTCGCAGTCCATGTAACCAAAGAGTTGTACAAAGTTCCCCTGGGAATGATCTTGTAATAGAGTCTCTCTCTCTGAATTTACTGGTGAAGTCGACAGTCTGGGAGCTAGGCAGGTCCCTTGTCGGAACTAAGAAACCTCACACAACTAATAGGCTGGATGACATGTTTCGTTCAGCCTTTGTGGTGTTGTTTCATCATCGGCTTCCTGCTCCAACGTCAAGCCGGCGCTGCAATGCCTGACGGGTAACAACAAGTGTTACACTTTTATGGAGATCTTTTGTTCCTTGCCGTGGTTTGATAGCGTGTGAGGGACCTAGAGAAGTGGAGTAGTGAGCAAAGTGTAATTTTAAAAAAGGTTGGTTAGTCCACTAAGTATCCTTTATTCGTGTGGCTAGCCACCTTATTAAAAAGTGCAATGAGGGGTATCGAGGACCAAGATTACATTAGTATGGCATCATTTCAACCCTCATATGTGGTCAACATGTTTCATGCCCTAAAGGCAATTCTTCAGGACCAGATAGTGCTCATAAACTAAACAGGGGCCCGGAAGTGGGCTATGGTGTACACATTATACAACCTGGTAGGTCTATGACTAGAGCAAGCCGATAGTCCTGCGACACCGTCAGACCTAAGGATAAAATGAAGGTATCAAACACAGTATGTTTAAACGCTAACTTATTATGCGTCGCAACCTTCCCAAGTTTAAATATAGCACCCAGGCATCAGTGATCATCTAAGTGCTTGAAGGTACAGATGTGACATCGTGAAGAGAGAGAGACTTTAATTACATTCGTGAATATATGTCAACCAAAACATTTTGGAACATTTTTGGATACTAACTCTAAGTCGAGGTATGTTTCTTTATAATAACAAAACCCTCTATGGTTAGTTAATTGTAGCTTATTCTGAAGGGCCAGTGTCCTCCGGATTGGAAAATGGGGACTCAAGGAAAAAATGGAAAAAGGATGACAAACAGCACGTGTTATGGCTTACCGTTGCAAAACCTGTGTCAGTCCACGCGGCTTGTTCGTGTGGGACCTGCGCTAGCGGTAATTACCTGTAGGGTTTATGAGTAAGGGATCAAATAAACTTTTAAAAAACAGATCGGGGTCATGAAGATCTAAGTCTAAGGACGACCAGCAGCCCACACGGAGTCCTGCCCCGCCAGGCTCCACTGTACGGTTAGGCGTACCGCGCGTCATGACTCGCGGCGCCGCCCGCAGGCGCTGAGCGAACACGCCAAGGTCGTAAGTGGGGCCAGCGGTGTGAGTGTCCGTAGGTAAGGAAGCCCGTGTGGTAGCGCCAGTCACCCAACAAACGGCGCCGCAAAGCCAGGCGAGGGCAGTCTCCAATGCCCGCAGCCTGGCGGAAGACACAGACCCGTACGGTCTCGCTCAGGGGTCCATCAATAATCAGCGTCAGAGTTCTATAATAGACACTGCAGGCTTACCTTATTTGCGCGAGGCCAGCGCCATTCAGAACCTACCCCCACACTCCAGCGTGTAACTACACGCAGAACAGCCGGTGGAGTACTGGAGACTCTGCCACCATTAAATGCAGAGTGTACGAGTCCCAGTTGGGGGGCGTGTCCATGGTGACGTGTATGACGGAGCGGCCAATCAGGTGCCTCTCGTGTTCGGGAGTAGGAGTTGTGATCCAATGAGGTGCCTCTAATGTTAGAAAATATGAGTATTGAGCTTAGTTAGAACGGGGTATAAGATATCTTACGTCTCAGACACCAGGATCCCACTTTCACATACTGTTGGATTTGTAATGGCGCTAGGTAGCGGTCCCTCCCTCATAGAAGGTGTAAAGGAATCCCCGGAGGTATAGTTGCACATTAATGCGGAACGGCCAGGGGACGTCCGAAAGTGACACAGCCGTTAGAGAGCGTCTGGTCTTAATGCGCGCAACTGGCGTCATCCATGGTGATATTATGCCCACCGTGCGCGCCATGCTAAAAAAAGGGGGGGCGGGATGGAAAAAAAGGAAACTAGAATAGTAGTGGGACCGTACTGGGTATGTATGTTTGCTCGATAATGTAATGTACAATAACAACACCATCACGGACTAGGCAGAATGCTGGTGGAGCGTCATAATTTTCATCTCGCTAGCTGATTCCAGGGGACAGAGTCATTGAGCCCACAGGTGTCTAGTTGCAGACGGTGCACCCACCTCTGTTCCAATCTGTGTAGTGCTTGTTGACTGATGGAGGGGTGCCATTCTAAGACCACCCATTTCATGCTTTCTGCTGAGTGGCCCGCTTCTTTGCAGTGTTCATATAGCCTTGTATGTGTCTTTGCACAGCGGATATTGCTGTTATGTTCAATTATGCGCACTTTGACAGTGCGCATCGTCATACCTATGTATTTGAGCCCGCAGGGGCATGTGAGCATGTAAATACATCTGCTACTGTTGCAATTAGTATGCTTGTTTAGGTGCCAAGTAAAAGTTACTGATAGCATGATTTCTTTGGTTTGTATGGACTGGGGGCAGACGATGCAGTTGCCACATCGGAAATGGCCGACCACTGGTGGTAAGTCCCAAAGTGTGTTCTGGGAGAGAGTGCTCGTCTTCTTTGGTCGAGTATGGATCAAAGTATCCTTCAAGTTGGCAGTTCTTTTAAAGGCAAAACGTGGACGTGGGATATCCAGTTCAGCGGAATTAAGAATACCCCAGTGGGAATTTATCATCTTTTTGATGAAAGTGGAATTCTTGGTGTAGGTCGTTACACATGTGATGACATCCTCTGCAGCCTTTGTATGAGTCTCCAGGAGGGCTTCTCTGTTATTGTTAAGTGCTCTTTTTACTGATTGTTTGAGGAGTCTAGTCGGGTAGCCCCTCTCCTGGAGCTTATGTTGTAGGGTAGACGCCTCGCGTTTATAGTCATTCACTGACGTGCAGTTTCTACGAATCCGCAGGAATTGCCCGAATGGTAGATTCTCCCTCAAAGCCCTGGTGTGGTGGCTCTGGTAAAGAAGGAGACTGTTCCTGTCAGTCTCTTTCCTGTAGAGAGTAGTAGTGATCTCTGTTGGGTCCAACCTGATGGTAAGGTCGAGGAAGGGGAGTGATTGTTCGGAAATGGTGCCCGTAAATTTGAGAAATGGGTTCTGGAGGTTAATCCATGAACAGAACGCCTCGCAACTAGTCCGGTCCCCCTTCCAGAAGATCAAAATATCGTCGATGTAGCGACGCCAGAGGGTCAGGTTTCAAGAAACGGATTTATGTCGGCGGGGTAGATGAAGTGTTCCTCAAAGGTGGCCATGTATATACATGCCAAGCTCGGCGCGAAAGTAGAACCCATAGACGTGCCACGAATCTGGTGGTACAGCTGTGATTCGTATCTGAAGAAGTTCTCCGTCAGAGCTATACTTGCTAGAGCCATGATAAATGAGATGGGGGTGGGTGATGCCCATTCCTCCAACCTCAATGCAGACTCTACTGCCTCTAAAGTAGCTTGCTGGGGGATGTTTGTATATAGGGCTTCCACGTCCAATGTCAGTATGAGATCGACATTTTCCCTACCATCCATATCATCAATCAGGCGCAGGACGTCTCTGGTATCCTGAAGAAAAGTTGGAATTTTCTTAACTATAGGTTGTAGAAAGACGTCGCAAAATTGGGACAGTGGTTCCAGTAGGGATCCTATTCCGGAAACAATGGGCCTTTTCCGCTTTGTCAGTTCTTGCCCTTTTCACCCCCTTAGATTGTCTGAATATTTTCCGTTTTGGAGCAGCTCCTTTTTTAGTACCCCTTACTTGTCTTGAAATCAAATCAGATCCTGTTCGTGTAGGTGAAACTGGTTTGGGTGATAGGATCGAGGTAGTGCCAGTGGCGGAGAGGTGGGAATCACGCTGGGAGTGTGAAGAAGACCTAAGCTGTAAAAGAACAGACTCGATAGTTTGGTCTATGCTGTCCAGTAGGGATAGATGGGTAGCCTCCAGTGATTCCTGGGATGGAGCAGTTAAAGTTAGTGATGTAGAGAGGCTTGTAATTTCAGTGTCAGTAGTTAACTGTGCTTCCAAGGTAGTCATAACGTTACTTGCGGTACAATTAGTTTTGACCAAAAAATTATCCAAAGTACCTTTAGTCTTGGCAGACACCGTCATAGCTTTGCTCCGGGTCTCCCTAGTGGCCATAGTAGAGGATTCCTGGGTTACAGGGGGACCAGCAGGGCAGCTTAATCCGAGTAGTTTATCCCGCTAGATATTGCACAGATGGGTGGCCCGGTCCGGTCTCTCCTGGGCTCGAACGGGCTACAACGGGCCCGCCCTTGGCCCGGGCTTCGCCCGGCGCCCACCCGCACGCGTCCTGCGTCGCGGGTGAGTGAGGTCAGATTTATCCTTCCAGGCAGGGGGCGTGGACACTGAGGGAAGAGGCAGCAGCTGCGGCGGATAGAGTGGCCTGCTGGTCCTCGCAGTCCCTCAGTGTTTTCCTCCAAGCAGCAGCAGTCAATCACCCCCAAGCGTCACCCGAGGAGCAGGGGCCTCGCAAAGTTAAAATGTTAAATTAATTAATATTCCTCCGGACACCTCCACGATCAGGCTTGTCAGGACAGGATAGAAGGCAGACTCCACTGTGAGCGGCACCTTTTGGATGAATGACGCGGCTGATGACCAACATAACAACTTCTGTTGGAAGAATCCATAATTTTGAGTCATGAACGATGAGTGAATTCACTCACTTGCACCGCAGGACTGACAAGCTAAAAATTAAGTAAAAGTGTCATATAGCACAAATAAATGCAAGACTGTCTGTTTCCCCTAGGGCTTAAATCAAAGAAGCATGTTCGCCAGTCCCATAGGGGAAGGTAAGATGAAAGGAGCATACAAAGATGGTAGCTCTACACCAATTGAGTCTAAGACCTGCTGCAATATTTACTAATAGGGCGCGTCTAATGAAGAGTGCACATCATCAAGCAAAAATGGGAATATCTCATTGTATACACTACACAGGCAGCCCCTGTAAAAAATAAATTAAAAAAAACAAGGGTGGGGGTCAGAAGAATCGAAGATTTGATTAAGGAAGATCCAGCACCCGCAGCGGCTGCCAACTAAAAGTAAGAATTATTAATGAAGGTAAGCTTTCTTCTACTGTGAGCATTAAGTATTTATGGTAATAATGCCGCGTGCTGCCATATTAAAAGAATCTTCCGCACTCTGCTTCCCAGAAAGCTCCGTCTCTTGAAAATCTCACCATGAATTTTAAACCGCAAAGAATACTTTCCCCGCATTTATTTCGCTGGAAGATGAATACGTTCTTGGGTTATTAAACCGGAATAAAAAAAAACACATCTCATTAGAACTTACTTGGTGATTTTTATTCTCAGTAGTTTCGTATAAACTTAATGATGCGGACTGCATTTTTATGCTCATACTATTTTAAAATGGCGCCTTGAGCAAAAAAGCTTCCATTAATGCCACTTTGGAATTTCAAATACAATTTGATGCACTTTACTTCAGATATATGGGAGCGGCGAAGAATCTTGTGCAGTGTGGTTTTTTCTGCGCGTTCGGATGTAGGCCAGGACTTGGAAGTAATTTGACGAAACACAAAAATTCGGTATAAAAACTCTTGAAGCGAGGCCTCGACTGAAGACCTTTTGAGGCCGTTATTTCTTTTCTTCAACGGAGTTTTGAATTCATGACCTAGAAAAATCCGTTAACGGCATTGTGCAGTGCTTTGTGAAGAGGTACTGTCCTGGACTGAAAATACACCCGCTGCATCATGTGAGGTGTGCACAAAGAGTGGTAGGAAAATACTTATTGGCGGATTAAATAATTCACAACAAGTCGACTCTGTCTCTGATCTCAAAACGGACACGGAGGGCACGTGTCTCCAACCTGGTGTCTTTGGCAACCATAATTATTTTTCCCGGGTTTTGATTCTTAAGCAATGTTTCAGAGATAGCTAAAGATAAACATGTTTATCTAAACTGCGCATTATTTCTGTCTTTTTGAGGGTGAGAGGTAAGCATTTTTCTCCCCCATCCATCCCAAAACGCTTGCCTGCTTGGAGTACATTAATATTGATGCCTCAAAAAGGCCATTAGGTATGTCGGGTTGTTTAATGAGATGCAACCTATATTTGGATTCTTTTTTTGCTAATGTATCTTATTTACATTTTTTAATTGAACAAAGGACAGAAATATGTATATTGTACTGAGACATACGGGTACGAATAACTAATTCGTTTTGTTTATGTATTGAACTCTAGAACAAAAGAATATACCAATGGCAATTACTAATTAAATAGCCTGGTCCACCTAGTCACCAAAACAACTGAACAAACACCTAAAATATTGAACAAAGCTATAACCTATCCAGTGATTCAGATACCAGTTATCATCATGCCATGTAGCAAGAACCATAGGTAAGGACAGGGCCACAGAAATTATGCTGCAAGAGAGGACACAATTATGCATTAGGGTTCATTGAGTTAGGCAGCAAGAAAATGCAAATTATGCGGCACAACGCAGCACAATTTGTAATAGTATCAATTTATCATGTTGTCATTTATACACGTAAACAATGTCATGACAGTGGTATCACTTAGTACTACTTTATCATCCAAATACAGAAATATGCAACTAAAGGTGAATAGTCAACCTTTAGGAAGTGCCTTCCACTGCACAGCCATAGGCGTTGTTGCATTTTTAGTAACTTTTGATCCGTTTGAACAGGGGTTGTTATCTTTTATTAAAATCTGCAAATTTTGCAGCAGGCGATGACTTACGTGGCAAATGAGACACGTCCCAAATTATGCTAAAAACGCATAATTCCAGAGGCCTGGTATGGGCTATAATTAGACTTGGCGGAGACTGTAATAATATACGAATTAGCAGCATCATTGCTGAAAATTTGGGGTGCTCATCGCTTTCACAAACACACACACATAAAAACTCACAGGTTCACACACGTACTCACAAATACACATGCAGACACATATTGCACATTGACACATGCACTCATGCACGCACTCAATTTCACAGAAGCCCACATACGTGTAATCGTCCACACATAAACACAGACACACACACACGTACACTGACAGGCCCGAACGAGCACATACATACAAACGCACAAATGTACACATGCCGGCAAACAGTCGTAGAGATGTACATACATTGTCAATTGCAGCAGCACCAGTCCAATCTATGTATGCATTTATTTCCGGTTTCTGGAGCCTGCGATACAATGTTTTCCTGTCACGGATTCCAAAAAACTCGTGTAGCATGCAACACTGATACGAATGACAAAACTCACCATGCTATCTCTGTTCCTCTCTCACTAAATGGTTGGATCCCACCTCACTCCTTTGAAAAGCACCCTCCATGCAAGACCAGGGGTCTCTGGGAGGTCAACAGGAGCGCACGCGCTCCGCTGGCGCCCCTGTCAGCTCGCGTTATCTTCACGGCGTCCTGCGTCATGCGCAATGCTCTCGGTATAAAAACCTCTCCTTACCTACCCTCCAAGGTCAGACTCTCCGGCGGTGGCCGCCGCTCCGAAACAATAATATCGCAAATTACAAACCGAGAGATGCAAAGGTAAATATAGCACCCACGACCCACCTCATCAAATTCGGGCGTGCACATGCCTCAGAATTTAGCCATGAACTTGCTAAAATGGTTTTAGTCAAGAATTGGACATTGGACCCACAATATGAGAGAGGTACAGACATTTCCTAAGGTAGACGCGTGGTTCTGAGGCAGCCTGCACACAAAGCTCCTCCACTGGTGCAATGCCTTCTGTCCCTGTGTATGCTATGCTGCATTTCAAGGTCTCTTCTTTTATTTGTGGTGGTTCGTTTTATGTTTTATTCAAAGCAAATGCATCTCCGCGAACGCCATTAGGTAAAAAAGCACATGGTCTGTTTAGTGTCCTGTGGTTTCTATGGAAACAAAAACTATGTGAAAAAGCATGCTTTGTCTATTCCCCTCATTGGAATGAATACACTTTAAATAAGGAATAGAATCTAACAATACAGATTTCGTATCCTGGCATGATTCTGTTGAATTTAGTGGTAAACAAGATACTTATTTTTGTATTGGTGAAATAAAGAGTGCTAAAAAGTCAACTTTGTGGGATTTAAAAGAAAAATAAATGTAGAAAAAACAAAAGATATGAAACAAAGCCTCAAACATTTTGCGACATGAGCACATTCATACATGTTGACATACCATACAAACTTAATTTCTTTGCATATTTGTATTGCAGGGTCCATTTGCAACGTTATTTACCCATTTTCATGTTAGCTATTAACACACACGCCCATCCGTACTATAACACCCACCTGATATTCCATGTCATGGGTGTATGAAAACAAGGGCTACTCACAGCTTCACGTGTTGTTTTCAGGTCTGCTGTATCTACTTTTTCAATGTAAACACATACACGTGGCTTTGACGCAGCAATAAGAGCAGTGACGCGGTTAGGCCAAGGATGTCCAATGCTCCCCCTTGTAGGTCATCTCCATGACCACTTGAGTTTGTAATTGTAATTGCATTTATATAGCGCTTACTACCCATGACGAGGCGTCAAAGCTATTTTTCGGCAAGTAGCATGCTACTCCGGAACCCAAAGAGGTTTAGTGGTGAATTAATATAGGGAGATATTAAATTAATTTGAGCGGTGGACATGTGAGTTTGTTATTTGGATTGAAAAAGGATAGTTTAGGGATAGAAGAGGGAAGGGTTTGCATTTGTAAAGCGCTTGCTACCTTTGATGAGGTGTTAAAGAGCTTTTCGGCGGATAGCATGCTACTCCGGAACCCAAACAGGATTAGTGGGGAATTAGTATACAATCAAAATTAGAGCACTTCACGTAGTATGTGAATATGTTCAATATCTACCGAAGATCGCCTCCCCCCATGAACTAACACTAATCCACCCGATAGGCGGGTGAGAAGACTGTAATTGACAGTTTCACCATACAAAACATCACAGTGTTTTAAATTTTCAACCTGCCACCGATGTGTGCTCAAAGTTTGCCAGCCATGATTTGTCAAAGGTCTCAGGAAGGACAGTCTTGCAAGCTTGCTCCATATGGACATATGCAAGTTCACAAGAACCCACTTGTTCAAATAATTTGTATTCCTAAACTATAAGCCTATAGGTTGGTTTGGTCATGCATCTTTAAAATTATTTCCTTACTTAAATCATTTTTCTCCGATTAGTTCAAAGTGACGATCAAAGCTGTTCGACAGTAGGACTAACCATGACCATTTTTTCCACATACAAATGTTGGGAGCATACACACTAAGCAAGTGTACCAGATCTTCCTCATTTATCCCGTCTAGTTGCAGTAGATTGACAATCAAAGACGTTGTTAGGGTGCTTGTGAGACATGCCTGTTCTTTAAAAGAGTATGCCCACATTCTAGCAGTTCTAAGTTCTCCTCAGATATGGCACCCATGATAACTAAAATATTAACATACCTTGGCGGAATCATGCACATAAAGAACACACCATTTTGGTAGATTGAATATTCATTTGACTCATGTTTTGTAAATATATTGTCCTTACCATTTAGAAGGGAAGAGTAGTCATCTACAGACAAGCTGACCAATAGATGATATCCATATCCAGCATGTCATCATCAATTTCTTGTGCTCTTACTTAAACTCCATGATTCAAATGGTGGAAAGAATGATGTGCATTGACAGAATAGGTCATAATTTCAACTGGTTCAGGTACCACTAATAACTTTCTTGATGTTGACTAATGTAGAGACTATTACTTTCTTTGCTCCATTGTTCGAAATGCCCTTGATGGTTTCACATTTCTTAGTCCACTTCCAATCATTAGGAGTTTGAGTAGTTACAGTCTTTGCCTGCTGTATTAGGGACAAAAGAGGAAGAAGTGGCTGATGGTTTACAAGCTTGTGCTGTTGTAGGTCCATGTTCGGTCACTTGAGTCTAGCTGTCCACAGCGTCCCCTTATAAAGAAATTGAGCTGGTAACTTCTTGGGCCAGATGTAGGTCGCCAAATACCGGTCGGTAACGGCCGAAATCGGCCGTTACCGAAAGGTATTTGGGATTTGACATGTAGGGGGCCTCATGTTTACAGAATCGGTATATTTACCGATTCGGTAAATTTACAGAATCGGTAAAATACCGAATCGGTAAATTTACCGATTCTGTAAATCCATATGTAGGTGGCACTTCAAAGAGTGCCACAGGCCCTTTAGGAGTCGGTATTTACCACCCAATTCTATTGGGTGGTAAAATAACGAATTCCAGTGTACATGCACATTTGTGCATGTACACCTATGCCATGTGACACACAGACATGCCCTTAGGGCATGTATGTGTGCCACATGGCACACAAGCCTGCAATTGGGGTGCTACAGGGTGTCAAAGTGACACCCCGTTCCCCCTGCCAGGATTCGGTATTTACCGATTCGGTAAATACCAAATCGGTATTTCCCATTGATTCCTATTGGCTTCAAGGCCCATAGGAATCAATGGGAAATACCGAATCTTACCGAATCGGTAATTGAAAAATAAGAATTACCTACATCTGCCTCCTTCCTATTTACCTACTCTTAAATACCGAATCGGTATGATTCGGTATTTAAGAGTAGGTAAATAGGAATTACCTACATCTGGCCCCTTGAGCCTTAAATTAAAATTTTGATCGATGTATTTGTAGTAAACCTTTTGTTACTGCATGAATAAGTAGTTCAGTGGTATTCTAATTTTCACAGAAGAAGATTTTAATTGGAGGGTATTGCATTTTTGAGAGCCGTCACTCTCTTTATGTCAGTGCCTATCTTTATTACAGATCTGAAGGTGTGCTGTTTTTGGAGTATGTAGAAAAGCTGACATGATTTCGGTGTGAAGCCATATAACACAATTTGTTACTGATAATTCCCTTTCACGATTTCATACTTATCTCTTATGTTCTTGTAGACAGTGCCCATTGGAAGTCCTTCCCAATAGCAATCTGGTTCTATGGAGTGTTAGGTATATTCTTGACATGAGAAGAGTCTGCTTAGGATGGCTTATCTGTCCCTTTACAATGCCTGAAAAGAAAAATGCCTTTCCATGTTATGTGTGTTTTTTCTTTATAAGAAGAACACAATAGCCTTCCTTGCTGTTGCTTTTTCAATTCCTCACTTATTTGCTAAGAGCTAAGAAAAGTTGCCATGCTTATGCCCAGATCCCAAAATCCAGCCTTTCCATATGAATCCAAGAGGCACTGTGGTCTACAGAATACTGCTGAGATCAGAGACTTGCAACTGTAACCATGTCGGGCTCAAGATAATAACTGCATGATCATTGTTCAGTTCAGAGAGAGTCAAGAAGCTGTTGGAGTAGACCGCTGAATATATCACGGATTATTCGAAGGGTTCCTCCTCTCTTGGCCCACCCAACAGCACTTGCGCTGTCCCAGGAGGGTGGCACTTTGATGGTAAAATCCCTTAAGGTAGGTCAACCTACCGCCAGAACTGTCTCTGTGCAGGTCCACCTCTTGGATGGCAACACATCCTGCGAGAACCTGTGAGCCTCCCAATGTGACAGTCAGCCAGTGGGGCTTGTATGAGTGAGCCACAATGTGCGCGAATAATTGGCTCAAAGATCCATCTCCTCCAACTATAGCTCCAGTTGACACCCAGTTGAGCACTGCTCCCTGAATAGTGCTAGAGTCCCAAGGCCCACACCGTCTGCAACCACGACTGCACTGTGTGCACTGCCAACAGAATGAAAAACAACAAATTTCCTTTTCCAGCATTTTACACAAAGGATATGGTCCTAATGGGCCTCTATCTCAAAACAGAATATGGGTCAATAATGGTGGGTCTGGTCTATGCGTGAGTTACCAAATTTACAGGCTTATATAAAACAGCAATATTCAACATAAGTGTATTCAAAGGATATGAGTGTTAAAATGTCATCAATTTCTTAGAATTGTTATTTTTGTTTAAAAAAACAGCAGAACTTGCTGATTATACATTGTATATCATAATTCAAAACAAATCAAAACATAATATTCATAAAAAAATTCATAAAAACATGCACCATTGCACAGTATTACAGAAATTAATACATTTTCATCAATTTAAAAAGAACAAACAAACAACAGAATGAACACAACCAAAATCTGTAAGTGCGCCACCTTCCTTCAAGAACCAGACACTGCGCTTTGGCTGCACTCCCTGGCATTGTTCGTTTATACCAGCCCAGCGAGCGCCACAGACACAATTAGGAACAGATAGGAAACACATTAGGACCTGCAGGCAATTATCTAGGCACTTACTATATTTAGAGCTATATTACCATCATTAATATGTGCTTATACTTCACAGAAATAAAGTATGTTTTCGTTCATAGAAAACAAAACAATTCCTGGGCATTTAAGCTATTCTGCAAGATGCATGTGTTGGATGAAACACACATTGTACCCCACAACCAACCATCTAGAGTAAGCCTTGACTGTTTGACATTGCTTGTCCTTGAAAGTGAAAGCCTTAAAAGGGGGTGTGAGCTGTGCTTGATTTGTAAAAGAATAAGTGCCAGTTGCTGAATCTCTGTTCAGAAGCCCATGTCCAATGCAATCAAGGCTGCATAGACTTAAAACCACCTGATGCCTCTCTAATCGTCTGCCAGACACGTCCTGCCCCTCTTTCTTACTCCAACACGCTCCTGCCCTTTCTGACATGTTTTCACCTGTGGCCCGTGCAGGTAAGAGCGGTGCGGCTGGGTTGGGGGGTATTCGACAGACGACCACAAGGGAAAATTAAGTAAACCATTTATTTTCCCTCATCATCATCTGTCGAAATTCCCCCCCACCCAGCCCCACCGATCTTACTTGCACGGGCCGCAGCCGCAGGCTTTCCTTCTTTCTCTTCCTCCATCTTTCCGCTTTGTATGTTTTTTCCTCTCTTGTTCTCAGGAAATGTCTGATAAGGAAAAATAAATGCCGGTCCCCAAAAATGAGTGCCGGTGGCCGACCCAGCTCAAATTAGGCACTGGGAGTAGGCAATTCAGAGAGCTGACAGTAGTATATTAGACTCTGTGGTTCCAGAGACAATGGTAATACTTGTCACAGGGATTGCAGAGAAGGTTTTATTGTTTTTCACCGAGGAAAGTCACTGAGGTTAGTTGACCTTGGTATGTATTTTCGTGAGATGGCTGCACAGTGTTCTATCTTGATGGGATTTGTGATAATGCTCCAGCATCACCCCGTGAACCAACCTCTGCATTGACAAGTCATTGATTGCAAAGCTGTATACAGTAAGTGCCAGAAATAAATGTATTGCCTGTGGGATATCTCCGAGGTGGAGGTGTGTGTATGTGAAATGTTATTTCTACAGTAAACCTTAACCCTGGACAAGCCTTTTGAAACTTTAAATTGCTTTGAAGCCCTGTGACCCAACTATCAAGAGACCTAAAACAAGGAATCCTTACCTGAACTTGACGTCAGAAAAAAATAAAGAAAGTGATGAATCTTGTTCCAGATTAATCGAACTGCCTGTGTGGTACCGCTTGGCACATACTATATTACATCACATAGGGGTGTACTGTTTGCTCCAGTGATTTTTGTGGTTGTTCAAGCTGTTTTGCTCAATGTTCAAATGTTGTTAATGCAGCAGAAAGCAGTTTTACCAAATGTAATGCAGTATTAAAAACACAGCAGTGACAATTGCTCAGTCACCAGTACTAAACTGCTTGGTCACGGGTGCAATGTGTACAACCTCACCTCTGACGTTGGCATAACCTGAATCTGTCAGAGTTTTCTCAGTGGTTTCATTTTTGCTCTGGCACTAGGTCCTTCATTATGAGTGGTTTCTGGCACAAGGCCCTTTATTATGAGTGGTCTCTACATTCCGAAGTAGCCAGTAGTGGAGTTCTGAGATCCATGGAAATTTAGCAGATCTGGTTTGGTTCACTAAGGAATTTCAACAATTGAGAGGAGCTACAATTCCCGGATGAAACTCTATCAAAATGAGAAAACACCAGGAGAACTGAACCTGGTCCAATTCCTCCCCTAAATTCCTAATTTCCCTGAAGGTTTCACCTGTAATCTCCCAGACAGGTAACCTCAGTATTAGTAATTTGTAGGGGCGAATTTACTCGGAGGATTACGGGCCATCCCTATTGAGGGCCTGGCAGTTGACAGGTGAAGGAAGTGTAACCGTCGCTGCCCCAGCTCTTCAGCGCAATGGCAGCACCGTTTCAGTCAGATCCACTAACTTGAGGCTCATCTGACAGTGACATATATATGCTGATGAAAAGCTGCTTTAGCATTGGAGCGCCTGCTAATTGTTTGATTATACAGGTCTTCTCTGTAATGAAGCTCCATTCCATGGATCTGGATCATGGCGCGCAACCAAATTACCACCCCAGCTCTCAAGCTGCGCGAGCTAATTATTCATTAGCCAGTCAGTGAGTGGTACAAAAGCTTCTTTTTTGTTTCAAACTGTCAAATGACAGTAACTAGTGATTTTTAAAAAATGTTTTACGTCTCGCATGATTGGATTTCTGTATCTGCTAGTTTGGAGAAGCATTCCAAGGGAATTCGTTGCTTAACAAAGGACACGATAATCACCCAAATAACATTTCTCAGTTTTCATCTCTTGGCAGCTTGTAGTGAGAATTTATGGTGAGGCGACTGTAGCACATAGTAATGAAAAAGGCGAGCACACACCCAGATATGTTATACAACTGTAGTTGATAAAAAGAGATATGTTCACTATTAAAGGATTAAATGTGCAAAAAATGAAAGGAAGACGGGGAATGGGACAAATAGAATTTGTCATTCACAGCTAAGCATTCTTGTATTGCAGTCTTCTCAGACAGGTGCTATTACTGAAACGAAAAGCCCAGTGTGTGTAAAAACATAAATAACACACTACAAAATGGATGCTTTCTTCCGTGGCCTGTAAACCCATCTGACATGCGGACAATGACATCACTGCATGGGTAGGGTTCAGATGTCATCACTTGAGTATTTTTGTATTTACAGTGTTTTATAAAGCGCAAACTTGACCCAAGGGTATCAGAGCGCTCTCTTTAGGGTTGATTGAGAAAAAAAAATAGGCATAGACAAGTGCATCAAAAGTAAAATGACACAATTGGCTATTGTAACAGATATCACAATAAACGTCCATCATTCCATTAAAATTCCAGTAATAGGCACTGATCAAGCTTCTTCATGGTGGGTATTTTGCTGCTGCTCTGAAACTATTCAATTCAGGGTACCCAGGGGAGCAATGTTTTAGTGGGGTTCTCCTGTAAAGGAAGTGCTACTGACCAATCCTGAAATTGCGGTGTGTATCACTTACAACGCAACTTTTACGTCGTAATGCTGTTACAACGCAGCTATTACAACGCAGGATCCATTACATCGGATGCCATTACAACGCATGGCATTACATAGCAGATGGTATTACAACGCATACCATTACATCGTAAGTATTGGTAAGTATATAATTTTTTTTAATTTTATTTAATATTATATAATTGATTTAATTAATATTAATTATAAATAAAAATAAATAAAAATATTTATTTATGTTTTTAAATATAAATTAAATTTATTAATTTAAGTAATTTTTTAAATAAGTATGAGTATAGGAGTATATGTTTTGGGGTACTGAGGTATATGTTTTGGGGTGTTTGGGTATTTTTAGGTTTTAGGGCAGGGTTTGGGTTTTGGGGTACAGGGGTGTTTTTAGGTTTTAGGGCAGGGTTTGAGTTTTGGGGTACAGGGGTGTTTTTAGGTTTTAGGGCAGGGTTTGGGTTTTGGGGTACAGGGGTGTTTTTAGGTTTTAGGGCAGGGTTTGAGTTTTGGGGTACAGGGGTGTTTTTAGGTTTTAGGGCAGGGTTTGGGTTTTGGGGTACAGGGGTGTTTTTAGGTTTTAGGGCAGGGTTTGGGTTTTGGGGTACAGGGGTGTTTTTAGGTTTTAGGGCAGGGTTTGGGTTTTGGGGTACAGGGGTGTTTTTAGGTTTTAGGGCAGGGTTTGGGTTTTGGGGTACAGGGGTGTTTTTATGTATTAGGGCAGGGTTTGGGTTTTGGGGTACAGGGGTGTTTTTAGGTTTTAGGGCAGGGTTTGGGTTTTGGGGTACAGGGGTTTGTGTTTTGGGTTAATTAAATTATATTTACCATTTTTAAATCAATTAAAATATATTTAATAAATTAAATTAATTTTATTTCATTAATTACATTTTTAAATTAAATTAATTAAATTAAATACATTATTTCAATTAATTTAATTTAATATCAATTATAAAAATATGTACATTAAGTTAATTTTATTATTTTAATTAAATTAAATTATTCCCATTCTTTATTAAAATTACATTTATTAAATAGATATTATTTTATTAAATTAAATTAATGGGTTTTTTAAAATGTATTTTATTTAAATTAATTAAATTAAATTAAATTAATTAAATTAACTTAATAACATTTTTAAAAAAAGGTATACTTACCTATACTTACGATGTAATGCCATGCGTTGTAATACCATCTGCTATGTAATGCCATGCGTTGTAATGGCATCCGATGTAATGGATCCCGCGTTGTAAAAATTCCGTTGTAACGGAATGCGATGTAAAAATCCGCGTTGTACTGACACCAATCCGTGACATCCATTGCACCCTGGGGAGGGGCTCTCCGAAAGTCTATAAAAGGAATCTATTCATTAGGATCTTTTTCACCTCTTTATCGAAAAAGGGGGTTTGATGGGTTTGAACGCACCTTCGGTGGTAAGGAGTTCCAGATCCTTAATGCCGACCCAGAGAACGAGCGTATGTGCGTTATTTGTTTTCTGAATCTAGGAGGTTCAAGCCTGAGAGAGTTTGCACTTCTTAGGTAGCGGCTGCCACCGGAGATTCAAATCTTTTCTGCCAGGTAGCTTGGTTAATTAAAATGTAATGCTTTGTGTGTGAGGCAGGCAATTTTCGGTTGGGTTCTTGCCTCAAGGGGAAGCCAGACTAGATACCTAAGCGATGGGGTGATGTGGTCATTGCGTCTAGTTCCTGTTACCAGTCTCACTGCAGCATTAGGAGTCATTTTGAGTGGAGCTGTTCTCGCTTTGGGCAGACCTGACAGGGTTCCCAAACCGTATTCTATTCTAGAGACCACTATTGGTTGTACTGCTTGTTTGAAGTCTGTAGGTGGCAGAAATGGTTTCAATTTCTTCAGTAATCTGAGTTGGAATGACGCACTACGCGTGGTAGCACCATTGGCAGTGAAATATAGAGGCAAAACTGCACTTCATAAAATGTCCAGAATGTGCCTCCTCGGTGATGGACCTGGCCATCTCTGCAGGGTCACCCCCAAGCGTTTTGGCCTTTACCCTCCACTTTTTTGCTGAATTCCTTTTTGTTGGCCGTTGCTAACCAGTGGTAAAGTGCTTGTGCTCACTCCCTAAAACAAGGTTACATTGGCTAATACCCAATTGGCATATCTCATTTACTTGTATGTCCCTTGTAGAGTTGTATACCATAAACAGAGGGTCTGCAAATTAAATGCTACCAGTGGTCCTGCAGCACCTACTATGGCACTCACTTAGGTAGCACTTTAAAATATGTTCCAGGCCTGCCATTGCAGCCTTAATGCAGTTTTAAAATGCAATGTCAATTTGGCATTTAAACTTCCTTGCCATGCCTTAAACTCTCCTTTTATTACCTATAAGTCACCCATAAGCCCTAGGTAGCCAATAAGGCAAGGTGCTGTGAAATTAAACGGTTGGACATGTACTCTTAAGTTTTACATGCCCTGTTAGTGAGAAACTCCTAAATTTGTTTTTCACTACTATGAGGCCTATCCCTCTCATAGGATAACATTGGGGATTCCTTATTACATTTAATAAGCTGTACTTCCCAGTTGAGAGCTGGTGACTATATCATGGTTGGTGTCTATGGAATTATAATAATAAACACACTTTAATGATATAGAGGTGAAAATGCCACTTTTAGAAAGTTGGCATTTTTACTTTCCTAATCCCATTTGTGCCTGCTGTCTGTCTTGGGTCACATGACTGGGTGTAACTGACAGTTAGACTTTGTGAATCCCTCCCAGACAGTCACACAATATAGGGATTAAGTGTGCCTGAGTGGGCCAACTGCTGGCAGGATAGGGGAACGGAGCTGAGCTCAGCTCCACTTACACTTGAATAGTCTGTGGTGTCTTTAAAGAAAGGGCCTAATGACCCTTCATTGACACTGCAGCCGGCTTGGAGTCAGGGGAGGCAGGAAATTCCATGCACCTCGAAGCTATCTAGAAGCTTCTCCCACCTTCCATAACCAGGGCACTAGTGTATAAAAGATGGACCTCAGACACCATCTCTTCAGTACACTTCTGGACCTGTGAATACTCTGCCAGGAAGAACCGATCTTCTGTAAGGATTGAAACACTGCTGGACTGCTGCTCTAATGGAACTGTTCCCTGCTGTGATGACCTGACCTGCTGCCTGCTGCCCTCTTTTCTGGGATAGAAGGACTGGACCTGCAACTTCATCGTGAACCCAGGACCCCAGAGTGGCTCAAAGGGCTAGTCTGCTGGCCTCCTGATCTGAGCCTCAGGGACATAAATGGTTCCCCAATCAGCTCCTGGACCGAGCTGCAACGAGATCCTGAACCCCAAGTGGTGCCTCTCAGGTCCTGGACCCTTGGTGTGGCCCATGGTCTCTTGAAATCAAATTTGTCGGCTCTTCGTGACCATAAACTGGCCCTTTCACAGCAGAACTGTGCCGCTCACACCAAAAATCAGTGCCAGCCGCTGCCAGCCCCCCTCTTCTTATAGCAAGCATCAATCACCCGCGAAGGACCACCAATCCGAAGCTCCAGGCCACCAGTCTGCAACACTTGACCTGCTCATTGTGCCACGCCGACCACAGCCCACTGCACTCTCCTTGCTCCCCGAGACGCTCTCCAACATAAAGGGGACTCTTACCGCAAAACCTGAGAAGGTAAACTTAAAAAAAAACATTTCCTAAAGTTTATCCAAACAATATCAGGCATGAACATCCCCTTCTTGGACCTTAGGATTTGGCTCACGGACACGGGCTTGAGCACCAATCTTTATAGGAAGGCGAGAGATAGAAACAGTGTCTTCCTCTACGACAGCCACTATCCTAGGTCACTCAGGGACAACCCCCCTTTTGGACAGTTCCTCCGTATTAGGAGGAACTGTAGCACCATGTCTGATTACCAAGCAGAGGCACAACATCTCCACCACAACCTTCTGGAAAGAGGTTACCCGCCTAAGCAGATCCGGCACTCGTACAAAAGGGCAACGAATAACCCCAGAGAGGTGCTACTACAGGTCACAGATAAGGAACCCACTGACATACTTCTTGTGTCATTTCATTTACAAAAAACCCAGCCTTCATTAAGAAGACAATCAACAAACATTGGGGCATAATGAATTCAGGGGATCTAGCTCTACCACGCCCTAGATTTGCATTTAAACGTACCTCCAACATGAAGGACACTCTGGTACACATTAGACCCAGAAGGAAGGAATCAGGTGTCCAACAAACACTCTGGGACATGCCCCCCTTTACCGGCCACTACCCGTGCTGGGGTTGCTCGGTCTGTAACCATACCAGTGTAAGGAGATCAGACTTTCTGAGACCTTCACATGGCGACTCAAACGACACACAAATTGCAACACATCCAAGTGCATCTACCTCCTGACATGCCCCTGCAATAAGAGATACGTAGGGATGACAATGAGACAAATCAAACTATGTATCACTGAACATAAGAGTAACATGAGATGCTTGAAAACACACACCAAGTTGTACAGCCACTGTAAGGAGTTGAACCATAGTGCAGACAGCCTGAAATGAACGGTGCTTGAGTCACACCCTTGCATTACTCATCAGGCCCTCTTCAGGATTGATCAAAGGTGGGTACACCGCCTGGAGACTGATGCCGACGGCCTTAACGATAACATCCCCTGGGCAGCCCTAGTAAATACGTACTGAGCATGGCTTGCACTGACACGCATCCTCAATTAGGCTTTGCAACAGCATAAACTTCATCGCTGGCTAATTGCAACTAGCCTACACACACTGGGCTGACTACATAGTCGATTACACAGATGCTTAGGCACCTTGCAGACTTAAGTGATGATACCAACTGACTGACTCTTTCCACCCCTTGCGGGTACCTACTCTTCTATTGAGCTAACTCACCGGCTGTGACAAGCATCAAAAGTGGCTCCCACTCTGTCCAAATTGTCAGAGCTCATTTTCTTCTACATCTCAGGGGGTTACCCACCACTAATTGGGTTACCCACCACTAATTCTACAGGTACACATTATCACACACACCTGTGACCAGGGTCCAGCCCCATGATTACTTGTATGAGGTTCATTCTCAACTGATTTATACTTCATTTTTGAGACCAGGGTCCTTATACAACATAACAAAGTAATGCCCTCCCTCTCTCCCCTCCTTCCCTTCCTTCCCGCTTCCCTTCCCCCCCCTTTTGAGTGAACGAGTAACTGCTCGCGGCTGGTCCCCAGTGATTATTGACACTTTGCATGGAGAACACGTACTCCTGCCAGCACACGCTATAGTTACACAAGGCTCTCACATAGATGGGCGAGCATTTCTCCCTTTGGCCGCCACTTTTTCTGTCAAGACCCGATATCAGTGCATTCCCACTGACATGCATAGCTTTACCACTTTCGCAACATGTTCACAGTCGTTATCCTTGACCGTAACTAACTGATGAGGGATACAGCATCACTCCATTCGGTTTGGGTAAGAATATTCCTGCCAGTCTTTACAACTTAAAAAAAAAACCCATGGCAATGCATCGCCACCCTGTGCATCAGCCACTACCCTCCTTTAAACATTTAAACCATTTAAGATGGCCGCCTCGTTGGACTGAAGGCACCATACTCCACTGCCGAGGGCTCTCACTCGGCGCTCCCTATGACGTGCCAGGTACCACTCCCCCTCCCACACCACCTGACCGGGATTAATGAGGAAACATGGCTGAATAAAAACACTGCGGCACCACTTGGATCCCGCTCCGGCTTGTCGTTCCCAGCGCTCGGGTAGGTTTGATGAGCATTTCCTACCACGGACAGGTGAGTGCCATGTGATTGTTCTTTAATGTGAGAGCATGTGAGAACCAACGCTTCTTGTACCCTGGTGCTCCGACCATACTACGTGACTCTGGGCACGGGGCACTCTTGGAGCACTCGCACTTGACCCATCTCCAAATCCAGGAGACTTGGCGGCCAATCTGTTCGGGTTGCCTGTTCTGACGCGGGGGGAAGGGGGCAATGGGGCATGCATGGGGGCTCTCCCGCCCGTCTGTCGCTCCGTGCACCACGCCCCTTACACCAGCGGGAGCTACCCCACAGTTGATCAGTCATCCCATAATGGAGACGGTAGCAGTTTGGGGATAGTCGAGCTCCATCATCCCTCACCAGACGGCTTACCCATGGGAGGCCACGCCACTGTTGAGAGCGCCAGGCTTCTCCTCTACCTATAATTATATATATTTTTTTACTTTCCCTCCTCCGCAAAGGGCACCTACGTTTGAGGTGCTATCCATAGAGAAGACCGTTGCAGCCAGCGCTTCCTTTTAGTAAGGTGAAACCACTGCGCCTTACTTCTTCAGTTCTATTAATTTTGTGTTATTACCAGTACCAGTCTAACCATATGGTTTTTAATACACCTGTCGTAATTTCCCTCGGCCCCCCACCCCCATTTTAATTGTTGCTAGGTTGGGTACTAAGCTCCCACCTACCTGTTCTAGCCAGATGAACCATTATCAATTGGGCCAGGTTTGATGACTGCTACACGTGTTTTCCCTCTTGTCATCCCTGTGCAGCTTTCACTAGAAGTGGCGGGATTCCGTGTAGATAGCTACCTTTAGGTCCTGATGAAATGCACTGTATCTTAATGAACACTTAGCATGAAACATGTCGACCAGTAACACAGAGTAGAGCATTGCTCCCCTGGATCATAGAGCCAGCAAGCAGCCTCTCTATAACCTTTTTTAACAAGGTAGATTACCACGTTATTAAACTTACCCAGTGGACTATCTAACCTTTTTTAATACACCACCCATCCATAACTACACTCTTCCCTAGTGGCTCTCACACCCGCGGCACAATACGGCAGGAACAAAAGATCTCCGTCAAAGAGCCCCTCTATGGGTGCCCATCGAGTATTGCACCGCCGACCCGTCGAGGAGCAAGCCCATATGATGAAGCATGACACCTAGCTTGCTGGGTGTGTGAGTGTTCTAGTTCCGAGAGTGTGCCTTCACCCATTCTTTGGTTCATCCCCTTCCCCCTTCTTTTAGCCTCCTCTACTGGGGAACTGCGCACCCTTCTTTGTTTAAAGATAAACTTTCAACAAGACTGATCTGGGACAGTAACCAACCCACACTCCATTGCGGTCAGCCTGAACGTTTGTCTGTGACCCGGTTCAGCACGACCAGATAGCAGCAGTTGTCACTTTCTGCGTTTGGGCACTATTTTACACTTTATTATTTAAAAATTAATAACTCCGGTTCTACTGACTGGATTTCTGTCGTTTTGGTCTAATTTATTTATTAAATTAAGCTCTATTGTTCCAACCTGGCATGGGGTCTTTTTGTATGGTGTTTTCAGAGTTTTCCAGTTTGAATAGATGCACAAATACTTTACACATTGTCTCAAAGTTAAGCCTGACTGCTCTGTGCCAAGCTACTAGGGGATTGAGCACAGGTTAATTTGGGGTTTGCTTGTGCCTTACCCTGACTAGGAGTGTGGTTGCTGCTTGTCCAGGGCTGATGCCCCAGTCAGCTAGTAACTCAGTTTCCAACATCAGGCAAGAAACAACCTTTAGCAAAGCCAATAGGTCTTCCTTGTTTTTTTTTTTTAGAACGATGTGTTTATTGTTGTAATGGGCGCATGTAGTTGTGTTATGTTTGAATACACAAGCAGAAAATATAGAGAGACCCATATGTACACAGACCATACCTAGGAGCAAATACACAAGCACAAACAACCCACATACAGACAGACCTATATGAGCACATGTAAACTCGGGTAGAAGTTGGTGAGATGCCTGGATGGATGGATTTATAGTAGAGAGGTTATATACAAGGACAAATAGATGTCTATGAATATTTACATTGGTAAGTGAGTAAATGGCTGGATGCAGTTGCATAGATGGATGGATTAGATACAAGTGTGGATTAGTGCATGATTGTTTGATTGTGGGTTGATGACTGAACGCGTAGGTGTGGGTGGATTGAGATGTGCCTAGATGAGTGTTTATGATAGACGCATGCTGTTAGGTCAATGAATGCACTAGTGTGGATAGATGGGTGCATAGGTCACATTTTGTTTTCATCACCATTGTACCAATTTAAGGGTTTATTGGATGCTGTAAATATGTAAGTGATCGTGGCTCCTTTATCCAGTTTGGAAACAGTGTAGGCTACTTTGTCCATAATTATGGAAATTACATACACTAGCATGGAGGGATCACCTTTTGGCTATGTTGTAGTTTAGAATTAAGGAGTTTAGACCCTTTTGTCAATTGTCACTTACCGCCCTATAGGCGGTCCATCTTTCTGTCTGCCTATCTCAATATTATTTAAGACTTTTATCTATCCATCTGTCCCTTTTTTCACACTTCCATCCATCCTTTCACCACTGCATCCATCGCTCCTTCACCAATATATCCATCCATCCACTCTTTCATCTTTAGTCTACCATCTTTCTCCATCCTTCTGCTCACACCTCCAACTATTCATACCTTCATTTACCCATCCATTCATTTTTTTACTCCATTCATCATTTCACCTCCTTTTATCAATCTACCCATGCCTCCTTTCAGCCTTCAATCATGGTTTCCATCCATCCATGCTATTATCATTACAGCTATTGTTTCATTCCCCCACCCAAGGCAATGTTTTATCCTTCTATCCATCAGTCCTGCCACCCTTTTCACCCTTCCTTCTTGCTACAGTTTCTTCTTTTCATATGAGCATCTTTTCACTTAGTATGACTCTCTGCATCCCTCACCTCTGTGCTGACTCTCCCTTACTTTGTTTAAGAGCTTTTGTCTGCAGAGATGCACATAGAACAGCATTGTAAACAGTCAATCAGTTAACCTCCCCTCCCGGTTAATCTACTAAAGGAGGGGTTTCATAACGCCGCTAGGTGCAAGGACCTGGCCTACAGGCCCATAGGAATGAATGGGGAGTTATTCCTTATTTGCGATTAGCAATTTGCTAATCGCAAATAAGGATGCGATTTCAAGGGTGCCAGGGGTGTCCAAAGGACACCCTGTAGCACCCCTGAAATGCAAATTTACACAGGTGTTGCGCACACACATGTCCAAAGGACATGTGTGTGTGTAACATGCAACTGAGAAAAATGCACTAAAGTGCTTATTTCTGCTTTTTCGCTATTTACCACGAAGTCTGACTTCGTGGTAAATAGCGACCAAATATTGCGAATTCGCAATTTAAAATTGGTTAATGAATTGCATTTAAGGAATCTCAAATAGAGATTCCTTAAATGCAATTCCTCGCAAATATGCGATTTCGCTATTACCGATTTTTGCATTTGGGATGATGAATCCCAAATGCAAAAATTGCGCTCGCAAATGGCCAGATTCTGAGAATCTGGCCCTTTGCGAGCCGATTTTTGTTTCATGAATCTAGCTGTTTGGGCCAGATGTACAATTACAGTTTGTGATTCACAATTTGAGACTTGCAAAAAGGAATGTACTAATGTATCTTAGACAAATTTAGCGATTCTCAATGGGGTCGTAAATTGCCTGCCTCTTCAATATTCATGAGCAGCCGCGGTCCGTGCAAGTAACATCGATGGGGCGGTGAGGCCTCTTAAGGGGAGATTTCGATGGACGTTGTCGAGGGAAAATTAAATAAATAATTTATTTTCCCTCTACATTGTCCCTCGAAGTATCCCCTTACCTGGCTCCACTTCTATTACCTGCATGGACAGCAGCTGTTCATGAGGCAAGTCGCAATGAACGACCCATTAGGAACGGGCAAGAACAAAGGAACGGTGAACAGCAGTCCACCATGTCTGTGTTTGCTTTTTAAATAAAGCATTTTTTTAAATCAAATGCAGTCCGTTTTCCTTACAGGAAAACGATTTGCGTTTAAAAGAAAGAAAAAGAAACGTTTTATTTTAATTTTGTAATGGCAGGCAGTGGTCTGTGGGACCACCTCCCGCTCGTAAAAATATTTCCACATACATTCACAAAGGGTAAAGGGTCCCCTGGGGACCCCTTCTCGTTTGCGACTGGTTTACCATCTACATGAAGTAGGTGGTAACTGCGATTGTTTTGCGACTGCATTTGCGGTTGCAAAATAATCGTACACACCAGTGTGACTCGCTATTAGGAAGGGATGCCCTTGGCACACCCCTTCCTAATAGCAGCTCCCAAACCATATTTTGCGAGTCTGTATTAGGTTACCAAAGAGGGTGTGTACATACTACAACCCTTTTGAGCAGTAGCAAGTGGCAGATTTTCCATTTGCAACCGCTAAAAACAGTCATACATCTGGCCCCTAATCCTGATTTGCCTCATGCACTGGTGAATTGAGCTGTGACACTGGCCAACTCTCACAATGCTGGTCGTGTCCAGTTCTGCAGTATGAGTTAAAGTTCCATTGTTGACAAGTAGACAAAGCACTATCAGAACCTACACCACAAACCTACCTAAAATTAAAATAAAACGTTTCTTTTTCTTTCTTTTAAGCGGGCTATGTAGAGGGCATTCACAACCACTAGTATTCTATACACTATGCACCACTGACACAGTAGTGAAACGTTGATGAAGCACCCGCTCCTAGTGATCCTAATTTTATAACACTCCTCAAAGTAAGTTTTCTTCATTCGATATTAATTGGAATGAATCTATGTCAATATCTCTGGAAATACCAACAACAAACCATTACTAGGGGGTCCAAGGGATATAAAGTTTAAAGACCCACTCTGTGTAATATCCCCAGCTACTTCTACATGTACAACATAAGAAACACAGGGGGTCCAACAGCCTAATTTTTTAGCTGAGCTGTCAATCCGAATGATCAAAATTCTCGGAGTGTTTAAATCACATAGAAACAGCCTATTTTAAACAAGGTGAACACTATGTTGTAGTAAACCCAAACATTGTGAGGATCATTCAGAGATTGGTTGACAAAATCCAAAACATGAAGCAATGGGTTACCATCAAATTTACTTTATTTATTTAGTGTGTTTTATATAGCGCACGGCTACCCCAACGGGGTGTCCCGGCGCTTCTGAGAGTGTAGATGAATCTTACTCCTGAGGGGATCAGCAGAAGGCTGGGGGTCGCGTAACTAGTGATCAATCCTATCATCTGGCCATACCCAGGTGTCAGTAAGGCTAGTCCCCTGATCATTGGGACCATAAAAGCCACACCATTTGTTGCTGGTTGAGGATTTGGTCCACCAACACACAAGAACCGTCAGTGATAGCTGATCTTTGATGGTGAAGTGAATAATAGTGCAACAGAAACAAAATAGTGAGTTTAAAATAGGATGCTGTGTCCTCCTATTATAAATTTTATTCTACGGCCGAACAACACCTCCTAATTAAAAACATAGAACAGTGCAAGAGAGACAGTAAACAAATATCTGTCTAGTAGTGGGCCAACATGTTTCTGCCTATCGGGCATACCGTCCCTTGGCATTCATCAGGGCCTCTGTTCTTACAATAGTTGCACTTAGTGATTCCAAAAACCACCAACACCAATGTGAGATTAATTAAGAAAAACAAAGAAAACGGTTGAATACGATACAACCTGTAACAACCAGAAACATTAGCCCTCCATGTCAATTAAGTAAGAATTCTAAGGGGGAAATGTATGATAGTTAGTTGTCATCTGACAATGTTATTATCCAAAGCATGTGTTACCAAAGACATTTACAAGAAAAAATGGTTTATTCATGCTCACCCTTCATGGTAGGGGAATTGACCTCACCTCACCTGGACCTAGCTCAGGTTCTTCGAGGCCCCGCACTATACAGATATAGGAGGTAAAACAGAAAAAAGGAGGAACACCAGGAAGCGGAAATGTCAGCCTTCTGCAAGAGATGTCCAAAGCTATTTCTGTTAAGCTAATCCACCTATATCTAAAAAGCAGGTTTAGAGATTCCAGCACACCAATTGTTATGTGACCCCAGTCTCAAAGTATCTCAAATTATTCACAATTCTCCCCAACTTCCATACCAGGGTATCTCAAAGCTGTTCCATATTTCATGTGGGAGCAATATTAACCAACAGTAATCAACTGACTGTGCCTATTTATTTGCTGCCAAACCAAGCTCTGGCTAAACTTCCCAAGTCTATCCAGTATTCCTCAAAGGCAGTAAAGGGAAGATACTCTCGACTCACCTTTCCGTCGGTACCTCAAGCACTCATCTGAGTCTTGGGGGAGGTACCGAACAGGAGAGGGCCGGCACTTTTATAATGTCTGTGTGGAGCGCTGTCATTATAAACTTACGCTTCACTCTGCCTATCGGTAAACCTCCAGTAAAACCTCAAGTTCGCCCAGAAAGATATCCTGAGGTTGTCCATACCTTATTAGTGTAAAAAACGCTGAAATCGGTGCAACAGCTCCGTTCGTAAAGTATTAAATCCACTCTTTCACATTCGACAACACGCGAGTGATCTCGCGAGAAGGACTCGGACTACAGTATGATGTCATCCCGGCCATCTTTGTAGTCATATGAACACTCGAAATTCTGATGTACACCTGTCTGTAGCTCTAGAGTATATCTGAAGCGTCTACAGCGGTTATCTATCCCTTATGTAAAAAAAAACCTGTAATCAGAGCAACAGCTCCGTTCGTTTGTGAAATATTGGATGCACTCTTTTGCGTCCGACATCCCGCTAGTGATCTCGCGTGAAGGACTAAAACTACAATATGATGTCATCACGGCCATCATTGTAGTCATACGAATACCCGAAATATCGATGTCCATCTGTCTGTAACCCTAGAATGTGTCTAAAGTGTCAACACTCCATCCGATGGTGTTGGGTGGGATTGATGTTATTAATGGTGATTCATGTATATATTTACTAGGTGCTCAGAACCACAAGGAGAATGACATCAAATGGACTACAGAATAAAGTCATCCTGACCCTTCTTGTAGTTACATATCCATAGTGTATATGATATTAGCCTGAAGACAAACTTGTTGCCCCCCAAAGATTCCGTCCTCCTGCTCCCTTTTATCTATCAGTTTACAGGACTCTTATAATGCATACTCCTATATTATTGAGGCGTGTATGTAATATCTGTAGAGTGAAATCTCCGACAGCTGCCCATAATGTATAGTGTATGTTCTTTTCAGTAATTGCGAGGAAGGATACTCTGTGCCCCTTTAAGGACCTCTATAACAAGGTCCAAGGAATGTCATCATTCAATCCCTCTGAATCAGTACGAAGCTTATAAATCCATTTTTGTTCTTTCTGGAAAAGATACCTCGACACATCACTTAAATGCCCCGGTATAAAGGGCTTCTCCAGAACAGTCCATTGAAAGTCAGTTTTGTGGTGTTTCTTCTCAAGGAAATGTCTCGTGAGTTTGGTCAGTGACTTTTTGCAACGGAAAGAGCTCTTATGCTCTAGCATTCGTGTGCGGACTTTTCTTGTAGTCATCCCTACATACCGACTGGAGCAAGTGCATGTTATCATATAAATCAGGTTGTTGCTGTTACAGTTGCTGAAATTGCACTGTACCCTTTTTTAGAGCAGTTCCTACGTACTCGTAGGAACTGCCCGTAAGGTAGATTCTGGCGTAGGGACTTGGGATGGTAACTTTCGTAGAGAAGTAACAAATTGCGCGCCATAGGTTTTCTATAAATCTCACTCTGCAAGCCTGCAGGTGTCGCATAAATAGATAAATCCAGGAAAGCAATCCTCTCTTTATGGGCCTCTATCGTGAATTTTAGATACTGGTTCCTGCTATTAAGCCATTGATGAAATTCATTGACTGAGTTGATGGTACCTCTCCATACCACCAACACATCGTCAATATTACGCTTCCACCACCTGATTGTTGTGTGGAAGGGGTTGGTGGGGGTCAGTACGTACTGCTGCTCGAACTGGTGTACGTACAGATTCGCCAAGCTCGGCGCAAAAACGCTCCCCATACTTGTACCAGATATCTGGAGGTAGGTCTTGTCTTCATATTTGAAATAGTTCATTTTCATGGCCAGTGTGGCTAAGGCCATTATGAAAGGTACCGGTGTTATTGTCTCACAGATATTATCCCTCAGGATGGATGTTACAACTTCTAGAGTCTCATCCTGAGGGATAGAGGTATACAAAGATTCCACATCGAAAGAGACCAGCAGGTCTCTTTCCGGATCAAATTCTATTTCAGGGAGGACTCGTAGCACATCTTTTGTGTCCTGCAAATAGGTGGGCATTTTCTGTACAATAGGCCGTAGAAAAACATCTACAAAGGTGGAAAGAGGCTCTAATGCAGACCCTATCCCTGAAATGATGGGCCTACCAGGCGGAGGCCTCTGTGGCTTGTGCACCTTTGGTAAGATGTAAAAATAAGGTGTTACAGGGTGCTTGGCAATTAGAAAAACAGACTCATCTTGAGTAATCCATCCCTCAGAGGAGGCCTCTTCTACTAGGTCTCTTATCTGTTTAGTGACATCTTCAGTGGGATCTTTCTGCAGAAGCAAGTATGCCTGTTTGTTATTCAGTTGTCTCATACATTCCGCCTGATAATCGGCAGTGTTGAGAATGACTATAGAGCCACCCTTGTCCGCCGGTTTTATAGTTATAGACTGATCTTCTGAGAGTGATTTGAGTGTCATTTGCTCAGCTTTGGTGAGATTATTGAATGATCTCAAATTCGTGTTCCATAATGTAGCGACATCGTCTGCAACAGCTTTCTCAAAAGCCATGACCTGTGGTGGAACCGTATGTGCAGGCGGTTGGAATTTGGATTTGGCTTTGAGGCCCGTGTTGATATCTCTGCTCTGATATTCCTCATTAGTCTTACCTTTAAAAAGATAGTGAAGTCTGAGCTTCCTAAAGAATTGACTTAATTCACATTGAAATGTGAACGGATCGCCATATTTAGTCATGACAAATCCTAAACCTTTGTTCAGTAATTTTTCTTCAATAGGGCTCAGTGTTTTGGCAGATAAATTAACTATGAGGGATGGTTCCCCGATGGTCCTGCTTTCTGGTTTTTGGCTGTTTGGCTCCTCGTGCCCGCATGGGGACCTGTCTGATCTTCCCATTGGACCCCTGTTTGTTGTGCCGGTCTCCTTTTGCCTCTTGTTCGGCGTGGGCCAAACCCTAAAAAAGGTTGCGTATTGTAAGCATTCGGGAACCCTTGAAAATTGGCAGGTGGTGGTGGAGGGTATGCTTGATGCTGGTTAGGTGGAAATCCCCAAGGTGTAGGTGGCCACCACTGCTGGTATTGATGCATATGTTGATTGCCATATGGGTAAGGTCTGTTACCTCTTCCTCTACCTTGTGGTAGAAAAGATGGTACTCCAGTGTTGGTATTATCCGAGTCACTACCATCAGAGCCAGAACTTGAGTAATTGGACCCAAAGCGTCTACCATTGTTCCTATACTCTGGTGGGGTGTAAGTGTCACTTGTATAAGGGTATACTCGTTCATGCTTCCATTTAGACAGGTCTTTCTTGAATTTGTCTAATTTTGTTTGTAGGATGGTGTCTTTAAAATCGTTAGTGTTCTTATTAGATTCATCATGTTGTTTTTTAAACAGGATGGGTGTAACAGTTGTTCTAATGGCCGCCTCCAACACCTGAATCTCAACCAAGATGGTATCTGCTATTCTTTTGGCTGTACAGATAATCAGTATCAGCCAATCCCGTGTGCACCTCCATGCAATGAGAGACCAATCCTTTAAAAAGGTCTTGTCTTGTAAGAATAAACGGGGTGCATTAGAGACTACTAGGCCTGGCGGGGCACAACTAGCCCTGAGGTAATCTGCCATCGTTATACCGTGTACCGCTGTCCGGGCATGAGATTTCTTTAAGACCAAAACTTTGGCCCACTCATCTCCTGTATTGGTAGTAATTGTAGAAGGTGTATCCAATACACTAGGCATGCTATCCAGTATAGATTTATATACAGAGTCATCGTAGGCAATCCCACTTATTTCAGCCATGGTAATTACTGAATATATTGCGAATGAAAACTAAGATACCGAGACAAGGTCACACTCTATCCGTGACCCAAAACTCTCTCACCGTTGTGAATCAGTTCTGAAAAAAGTAACTGTGTTAAACTATCTGCAAGTATAGTCACCAAACAAATATAGGACCCGCAGCCTACAGGCTGCACTAACAATACCAACAACAAACCATTACTAGGGGGTCCAAGGGATATAAAGTTTAAAGACCCACTCTGTGTAATATCCCCAGCTACTTCTACATGTACAACATAAGAAACACAGGGGGTCTAACAGCCTAATTTTTTAGCTGAGCTGTCAATCCGAATTATCAAAAATCTCGGAGTGTTTAAATCACATAGAAACAGCCTATTTTAAACAAGGTGAACACTATGGTGTAGGAAACCCAAACATTGTGAGGATCATTCAGAGATTGGTTGACAAAATCCAAAACATGAAGCAATGAGTTACAATCAAATTGACTTTGTGATCAATCCTATCATCTGGCCATACCCAGGTGTCAGTAAGGCTAGTCCCCTGATCATTGGGACCATAAAAGCCACACCATTTGTTGCTGGTTGAGGATTTGGTCCACCAACACACAAGAACCGTCAATGATAGCTGATCTTTGTTGGTGAAGTGAATAATAGTGCAACAGAAACAAAATAGTGAGTTTAAAATAGGATGCTGTGTCCATCTATTATAAATTTTATTCTACGGCCGAACAACACCTCCTAATTAAAAACATAGAACAGTGCAAGAGAGACAGTAAACAAATATCTGTCTAGTAGTGGACCAACATGTTTCTGCCTATCGGGCATACCGTCCCTTGGCATTCATCAGGGCCTCTGTTCTTACAATAGTTGCACTTATTGATTCCAAAAACCACCAACACCAATGTGAGATTAATTAAGAAAAACAAAGAAAACGGTTTAATACGATACAACCTGTAACAACCAGAAACATTAGCCCTCCATGTCAATTAAGTAAGAATTCTAAGGGGGACATGTATGATAGTTAGTTGTCATCTGACAATGTTATTATCCAAAGCATGTGTTACCAAAGACATTTACAAGAAAAAATGGTTTATTCATGCTCACCCTTCATGGTAGGGGAATTGACCTCACCTCACCTGGACCTAGCTCAGGTTCTTCGAGGCCCCGCACTATACAGATATAAGAGGTAAAACAGAAAAAAGGAGGAACACCAGGAAGCGGAAATGTCAGCCTTCTGCAAGAGATGTCCAAAGCTATTTCTGTTAAGCTAATCCACCTATATCTAAAAAGCAGGTTTAGAGATTCCAGCACACCAATTGTTATGTGTCCCCAGTCTCAAAGTATCTCAAATTATTCACAATTCTCCCCAACTTCCATACCAGGGTATCTCAAAGCTGTTCCATATTTCATGTGGGAGCAATATTAACCAACAGTAATCAACTGACTGTGCCTATTTAATTGCTGCCAAACCAAGCTCTGGCTAAACTTCCCAAGTCTATCCAGTATTCCTCAAAGGCAGTAAAGGGAAGATACTCTCGACTCACCTCTCCGTCGGTACCTCAAGCACTCATCTGAGTCTTGGGGGAGGTACCGAACAGGAGAGGGCCGGCACTTTTATAATGTCTGTGTGGAGCGCTGTCATTATAAACTTACGCTTCACTCTGCCTATCGGTAAACCTCCAGTAAAACCTCAAGTTCACCCAGAAAGATATCCTGAGGTTGTCCATACCTTATTAGTGTAAAAAACGCTGAAATCGGTGCAACAGCTCCGTTCGTAAAGTATTAAATCCACTCTTTCACATTCGACAAAACGCGAGTGATCTCGCGAGAAGGACTCGGACTACAGTATGATGTCATCCCGGCCATCTTTGTAGTCATATGAACACTCGAAATTCCGATGTACACCTGTCTGTAACTCTAGAGTATATCTGAAGCGTCTACAGCGGTTATCCATCCCTTATGTAAAAAAAACCCTGTAATCAGAGCAACAGCTCCGTTCGTTTGTGAAATATTGGATGCACTCTTTTGCGTCCGACATCCCGCTAGTGATCTCGCGTGAAGGACTAAAACTACAATATGATGTCGTCACGGCCATCATTGTAGTCATACGAATACCCGAAATATCGATGTTCAGATGTCTGTAACCCCTGTAACCCTAGAATGTGTCTAAAGCGTCAACACTCCATCCGATGGTGTTGGGTGGGATTGACGTTACTAATGGTGATTCATGTATATATTTACTAGGTGCTCAGAACCACAAGGAGAATGACATCAAATGGACTACAGAATAAAGTCATCCTGACCCTTCTTGTAGTTACATATCCATAGTGTATATGATATTAGCCTGAAGACAAACTTGTTGCCCCCCAAAGATTCCGTCCTCCTGCTCCCTTTTATCTATCAGTTTACAGGACTCTTATAATGCATACTCCTATATTATTGAGGCGTGTATGTAATATCTGTAGAGTGAAATCTCCGACAGCTGCCCCTAATGTATAGTGTATGTTCTTTTCAGTAATTGCAAGGAAGGATACTCTGTGCCCCTTTAAGGACCTCTATAACAAGGTCCAAGGAATGTCATCATTTAATCCCTCTGAATCAGTACGAAGCTTATAAATCCATTTTTGTTCTTTCTGGAAAAGATACCACGACACATCACTTATATGCCCCGGTATAAAGGGCTTCTCCAGAACAGTCCATTGAAAGTCAGTTTCGTGGTGTTTCTTCTCAAGGAAATGTCTCGTGAGTTTGGTCAGTGACTTTTTGCAATGGAAAGAGCTCTTATGCTCTAGCATTCGTGTGCGGACTTTCCTTGTAGTCATCCCTACATACCGACTGGAGCAAGTGCATTTTATCATATAAATCAGGTTGTTGCTGTTACAGTTGCTGAAATTGCACTGTACCCATGGTCTGTCCGTGCCTATATCTATTTCCCTGGAGTGTTTTGTCTGAGGGCAGACGGAACAGATCCCACAAGGATGGTGTCCCACAACAGGAGGCAGGTTCCATAAGGTTTCACCAATTTTTCTGGGGATTTCTTTAGGGCGGGTATGCACCAAACAATCTCGGATGTTACTTGCCCGTTTGAATGCAAAAATAGGCTGCGCAATCTTGTCATTGCTATGATTTAGAATGCGCCAGTGTCTTCGAATGATTTTCTGAATGTTATTGCTCCTAGTATTGAAAGTACTCACGAAGGTGAGTCTTTCTAACGTTGGTTTATTTATTTATTTATTTATTTATTTTGAAAGTTGTATATAGCGCGAACAAGATCTTCGCAGATATCAGAGCGCTTTACAGAGGAGGGGAGCATGTATACGCAGATACATCAATCATGTTAACAGTACATTGAAGTGATATCATAAAACAATCAAGTAAGTCAATTTCAAAGTCAAAAATAAAAATACAAGGGTTCGAACAAGTAGTACAGATGAGTATCGAGTCTTTGTAGTTTTTCCTCAGTAGTCGTTCAAGTGTATTTAGCCATGAGGATCGCTTTTACTTCTCTCTTGAAAAGTATGGTAGAGGTGATAAGCCTTGTTTCAGGGGGGAGCGAGTTCCAAATCCTGGGAGCCATTCCTGAGAAAGAGCGTTTAAAGGTTTTTTCCTTGCGGAATCTTTTAGGCTTTAGCAAAAGGTTGTTTGTGCCTCTAGTGTTTCTGGAGCCTCCAGAAATCGTCAGCTTCTGAGCGAGGTATCTAGGTGAGCTCAGGTGGACAGCCTTGTGGGTCAAACAAGCTATTTTCAGGTGTATTCTGGCTTCAAACGGCAGCCAGTTCAATGATTTGAAGTCAGGGGAAATGTGTGAGTGTTTTTTTGTTCCAGTGATAAGTCTCGCTGCGGCGTTTAGAGAGGCTCTTATGGGTGCCGTAGTCGCTAGGGGGAGACCGCAGAGGGCGGTGCTGCCGTATTCTATTCGAGGTATGACTAGTGATTGTACCGCAGTCTGGAAGTCTTTGGCTGGAAGGAAAGGTTTAAGTTTCCTAAGGGTGTTGATTTGGTAGTTTGCTCCCTTAGTTGCTTTGTTGATGTGTTCCTGCATGCTGAGATTGGTGTCAAGTGTTATGCCCAAAGATTTCGCTGAGTCCACGATGGTGGGTTGGACATTGAGCGCCGTTAGGTCTTTAAGCCACATTTGTGCGGTAGTGATCTTCGCTGGAGGTGAGATCAGAAGGAACTCTGTTTTTAGGGCATTGAGTTTGAGATGATTAGCGGCCAACCAAGATTGGGTGCTTCTGATCGTTGAGTTCAAGAGTGTGATGTCTTTGGGTGATTGTAGTTTGAGATAAAGTTGGGTGTCATCAGCATACATGTGGAAGTGTACATTGGATTCTTGCAGCAAGGTGGTGAGAGGTTCCATAACTAGGTTGAACAAAGTTGGGGATAGGGAGGATCCTTGTGGTACGCCTAGCGATACGGGTCTTGGTGCGGACATCAAGTTGTTGCTCTTGAATTTCTGCGATCTGTTTTGCAAAAAGGAAGTGAACCATTTGAGCACAGTTCCAGATAGGCCCATTCTTGTGTTTAATAGCTCGAGTAAGCTCTCATGTTTGACGGTGTCAAATGCGGAGGAGAGATCAAGGAGGATGAGGAGGCAGGTATCGTTATGATCTAGGATTTGGAGGGCGTCGTCGATTATGTGAATCATGGCAGTTTCCGTACTGTGATTAGCTCGGAAGCCTGATTGATGAGAGTTGAGAAGATCAAATTGAGTAATGTGTTTAGTCAATTGTATTTGTGCGCATTTTTCCAGCAGTTTGGCCAGAGTCGGAATGTTGGTAATGGGACGGTAGTTGTTTAGGTCAGAGGGGTCGGCTGTAGGTTTCTTTAGCAAAGGTGTTACTTGTCCAACTTTGAGGGAGTCGGGAATGATCCCTTGTTGAAGTGAGCTGTTGATAATTTTGGTCCAGAGTGGAAGGAGCGACGGGGTAAGGACTTTGACAGCGTTAGCAGGAAGGGGGTCCGTGAGGTGATTGGATGGTTTCAGAGTGCTGAGCAGTTTGCCAATTTCTTCTTCCGTGTAGGTGACAAAGGTTGACCAGGTTGCATTGTTTTTTGGTTTAGTGGGTGTTATGCGGTGGGGTTTGGGATAGAGGCTTGCGTCCATGAGGAGATCATTCTTTATGTTGTCAGTTTTTTGGTTAAAGAAAGAGGCGAAGTCTTCGCAGGAGGGAGCTTCGCATATAGTGTTGAGAGGTTGGGGTTGTTCTTTGGTTTGTGTTCGGATAAGCTCAAACAGCTTTCTCGGACGATTTTTGGCTTGGTCGAGCTGACGGCTGAAGTAGTCTGATTTTGATCGTTTTATTTTCCTGAAGTAGGCATTTCTCTTTTTCTTCAGGTTTTTTAAGTTCAGTGCAGAGGGAGCTGATCTCCAGGAACACTCTGCCATTCGCATGGCGCGTCTATCGTCATTGAGACTCCCGTCGTACCAGGGATTGGAGATTTTTGTGGTGGCTTTTTTTAGCTGCAAGGGTGCGACTTCATTAATTATTGCGGTCATATTGTTAAGATAGTGATCAGTCAAGGATTGGACGTCCTTAACGCCAGCCGGAGGAAGTAGTAAGTTGCAGCTGTTGGGGGGCAGAGAGTTTGAGTTTAGTTTTTTCATGTCTCTTTTCCAGACTTTGGGCCTGGCGGATTGAATAGGGTTAAATTTAACTTTTTCATTGATGAAGAACGTGATAATATGATGGTCCGACCAGTCACAGGGTTGGATAGATTCGAGTTGGATAGAGGCCTCTTTGGAGATGATAAGGTCGAGGGTAGAGCCTTTCTTGTGTGTTGGACTGTTGCAAATTTGTGTAAGGTCAAGGGCGTTAAGGAAATTCTTCAGACCTTTTACCACTGCATCATTATGATCGTTCCAGTGGAGGTTGAAGTCCCCAAGGTATATTTGTGTGAATTGCCGCCCTGAGTTGGTTGAGATCATGTCCATGATTTGTTGGGAGAAGGTGAGGTTGTCACCGGGTGGGTGGTAAACGCCGTGAAGAGTGCAGATCGGTTTGCCCTCACTGATAATATCTAGGCTGATGTATTCACAGGACGTTGGGGAGGGTAGGGGAGGGGAAGGTACTTTCAGGACAGAGAGGTTGCTCCTGTATATACATGCGATTCCGCCACCTTTTTTATTGCCAGACCTGTCAAGTCTAGTGATGTGGTAGTTGGGGGGAACCAGAATGTCCATTATAGGTGTAGAAGATTCTGTTAGCCATGTTTCAGTCAGGATGATTAAGTCAAGATCCAATTTTAGGATGAGATCGGCGATAGCGGCGGAGTGTCTAGCGGCTGATCTGCAGTTTAGGAAGGTGCATTTGAGACGGGGTGTGTCAAGGGTGGAAGGGTGTTCTAGAGCGAGGGGGACTTTACTCAGGTTACTATGGATAGCGACTCTGTTGTTCAGTGTGGGGGGTCTAAGGGGATTGGAGTGAATCGTAGGTATGGCAGTGAGAGTGTCGGGTGTGTTGCTAAGGGGAGCTGAGTCATAGGAGCGGAGGAGGATGATTGTGTCTAGGTCCGAGAGAGGGTTGTAGGAGCGATGGGGGCGGTTTTCACGATTGAGAACAGGGATTGAGGTCCAGTGCGGTGGGGGTCGAGTGCGAGAGTTCGCCGCCCGGGTGGGGGACCAGTTGGGAGGGGAGGTGATGGTGGAGGCGCGTGAGTGATGTCTGGGGTGTGTTCTGAGCAGTTGTTTGATGATGTGAATGTCTTGTTTGATCTGGTGGAGGGTGTTGGGTGGGGGGTGACTGGAGTGTGATAGACAGAGTAGTTGTTGTTTGATGATGTACATGTCTTCTTTGAGTTGGAGGAGTGAGGCCGTAATGTGGTCCGCAGTGGGACATGTGTTGGAGGTGGGGATGGGAGGGTCAGGCATGGATGACATAGGGGAGAGGTTGGTGGTGCGGATGAGAGTATTGGTGGTGGGCGTAGAGTGCAGGGTGGAGGATGGGCGTTTATTAGTGGTGGCGGGGGTGGAGGTTGGGTAATGGGGGGTGAGCCTGGGGGGGAAGTGGGATTGTAGATGGGGTCGAGTTGAGTTGATGGAGGTGGCGTGTTCTGTGTGATTGGTTAGTGGGAGGAAGTGGGGGCTGAGAATGGGTGGGGGTAAAGGGTGGGGTTTGCCTTTGTGTGTGTCGGTCTGATGTTGATCTAGAATAGGCCGGTTGCGGGAGGGAGCTGTGGCATCAGGGGTGAGAGGGACGGGGATGAGAGGAACGGGGATGAGGGCTGGTGTGTAGGTGGAAGGGGTGGGGTGGTTGTTGTAAGAGGGAGAGAGATCTATGTCTGTGCTTGAGGGATGTGGGGTATCTACGGTAGGTGGGAGAATGACTAAGGTGCCGGGAGTAAAGGGGTGGTGCATGTCTTTTTGGGTGGGGGCTGTGGTATCAGGGGTGGTGAAGGGGATGGGGGCTGGTGTGTGGGGGGAAGGGGTGAGGTGGTTGGTGTAAGAGGGTAAGTAATCTATGTCTGTGCTCGACGGGAGGAAGGTAGATACGGTAGATGGGTGAGTGACTGGGGTGTCGGGAGTAGAGGAGAGGTGCATGTTGTTTTGGGGTTGGGCTGGGTTAGAATGAATGTGGTTTGAGGCTGTGGTGTCAGGGGTGACGGGAATGGGTGTGGTATGGGAGGGTGACAAGGTGAGGTTGTAGGGGGGGAGAGGGTAGATGGGTGAGTGACTGGGGTGTCGGGAGTAAAGGAGAGGTGCATGTTGTTTTGGGGTTGGGCTGGGTTAGAATGAATGTGGTTTGAGGCTGTGGTGTCAGGGGTGACGGGAATGGGTGTGGTATGGGAGGGTGACAAGGTGAGGTTGTAGGGGGGGGAGAGGGTGCCGCTGGAATGTGTGTGTGAGGGATCTATGTCTGTAAATGTGGAGTGCGAGGTAGCTACATTAGGTGGGTGAATGTCTAAGGTGCAGGGGGTGGAGAGAAGGTGCGTGTCGATTTGTGGTTGAGCTAGGTTAGAAGGGTTGTGGTTGGGGGCTGTGAATTCAGGGGTGATAGGCCTGCGGGTGCTATGAGTGGGGGTCCGATGACTGGCGAGGTGCTGTTTGAACGTGGGGAACAGGTTGTCTAGTCGTTCCAGGTTCTTGTCTGTGGATTGAATTAGGATAATTCCGTTATTGTATATAGTTATGGTTGTTCTGCCCGGGAAGAGTTGTGATGGAGTGATGGAGAGTTTTAGGCCATGCGCGAAATTCCTGGAGGTGGAGGAACAGGAACAGGAGGTTCAAGAAGTGCTTCTCTATTGTTATTCATTGCTCTTTTTCTTGACCTCTTAATCAGGGAGCTCGGATAGTGTCTCTCCCTGAGTTGTGTTGACAGATTCTGGGCGTGTACTTCAAAGTCCTCTTTTTTAGAGCAGTTCCTACGTACTCGTAGGAACTGCCCGTAAGGTAGATTCTGGCGTAGGGACTTGGGATGGTAACTTTCGTAGAGAAGTAACGAATTGCGCGCCATAGGTTTTCTATAAATCTCACTCTGCAAGCCTGCAGGTGTCGTATAAATAGATAAATCCAGGAAAGCAATCCTCTCTTTATGGGCCTCTATCGTGAATTTTAGATACTGGTTCCTGCTATTAAGCCATTGATAAAATTCATTGACTGAGTCGATGGTACCTCTCCATACCACCAACACATCGTCAATATAACGCTTCCACCACCTGATTGATGTGTGGAAGGGGTTGGTGGGTGTCAGTATGTACTGCTGCTCGAACTGGTGTACGTACAGATTCGCCAAGCTCGGCGCAAAAACGCTCCCCATACTTGTACCAGATATCTGGAGGTAGCTCTTGTCTTCATATTTGAAATAGTTCATTTTCATGGCCAGTGTGGCTAAGGCCATTATGAAAGGTACCAGTGTAATTGTCTCACAGATATTATCCCTCAGGATGGATGTTACAACTTCTAGAGTCTCATCCTGAGGGATAGAGGTATACAAAGATTCCACATCGAAAGAGACCAGCAGGTCTCTTTCCGGATCAAATTCTATTTCAGGGAGGACTCGTAGCACATCTTTGGTGTCCTGCAAATAGGTGGGCATTTTCTGTACAATATGCCGTAGAAAAACATCTACAAAGGTGGAAAGAGGCTCTAATGCAGACCCTATCCCTAAAATGATGGGCCTACCAGGCGGAGGCCTCTGTGGCTTGTGCACCTTTGGTAAGATGTAAAAATAAGGTGTTACAGGGTGCTTGGCAATTAGAAAAACAGACTCATCTTGAGTAATCCATCCCTCAGAAGAGGCCTCTTCTACTAGGTCTCTTATCTGTTTAGTGACATCTTCAGTGGGATCTTTCTGCAGAAGCAAGTATGCCTGTTTGTTATTCAGTTGTCTCATACATTCCGCCTGATAATCGGCAGTGTTGAGAATGACTATAGAGCCACCCTTGTCCGCCGGTTTTATAGTTATAGACTGATCTTCTGAGAGTGATTTGAGTGTCATTTGCTCAGCTTTGGTGAGATTATTGAATGATCTCAACTTCGTGTACCATAATGTAGCGACATCATCTGCAACGGCTTTCTCAAAAGCCATGATGACCTGTGGTGGAACCGTATGTGCAGGCGGTTGGAATTTGGATTTGGCTTTGAGGCCCGTGTTGTTATCTCTGCTCTGATATTCCTCATTAGTCTTATCTTTAAAAAGATAGTGAAGTCTGAGCTTCCTAAAGAATTGACTTAATTCACATTGAAATGTGAACGGATCGCCATAATTAGTCATGACAAATCCTAAACCTTTGTTCAGTAATTTTTCTTCAATAGGGCTCAGTGTTTTGGCAGATAAATTAACTATGAGGGATGGTTCCCCGATGGTCCTGCTTTCTGGTTTTTGGCTGTTTGGCTGTTTGTTTTGGCTATCTCTGGAAAGGCATCTCAGCGTGGCATTGCGCCTGCTATAAAAATAAGCATATCCTATAGGTTTACTTGTTAAATTCTTGAATAACCAGACTCATACTTTCATCCTTGCCAGGTTGATAAAATGACGCCCAATCAACTGAAGGTAATACACTATAATTGTGCATAGCAAAGCATTTTTTTTTTTAATCCGCGCACCCGACTTCAAATGGGAAATTCTTCACAGAAAGGGTTACGAAGCGCTTTTCAGACTTATCAAAATATGGTCTGCACTGTATCAATAAAGACTAAAATGTAGCTCAGTTAGTTAAGTGCCTGCTGGAGTGATCTCTGTGTACCCTGAAGGTCAAAGGTTCCAGTATCTTGGTTGAGGGGTTTAAGCACCCACTGTGGAGCTCTGTAAGACCGCGTGGTGCAATGCTAGTAAAACAGCTCAGCTGGCTAATGCACTTGATGAGGAGACTTGTGTATAACCCGCAGGTTGAAGTACAGGGATTTGTGTGTAACCTACAGCAGCCTGCAGGTTCCATTTCCATAAAATGGTTGAGTGTAAGGTTTACTGTTTCGTAGCACTGAGTCTATGTGTGTTGGGGGGTGGGGGTGTAGCTTGAAGCAAATACAACAAAGTAACTCCGAGTGTTAATTTATCTACCCAAAGGTTCCCTTAACTTGCAGATCTTGGGTTACAGTCCCGGTTGTGAACTTTCGTTTTGTCGACTACAGAAAGATGAAAGACTGAGTTGACTCTGGTGAAATTCAAACCTGCAGTCTTCAGATTATATACTTGTTAATGTATCCACTGCTGAGGTCTGTACATACATAACATGCAGATCACATATTTGAAATCGACTAGGGCAAGTGAGGTTTCATCATTCTGTGACCAACAAAAGGAGCAACTTTGAATTGAATAATAAATACAGCTACTTTAAACACAATCAGGACCCCCTGGTTATTCGCCCATTATAACAATATGTCATCATTATTTTTAAAATGTCGTCCCCAATGGCCTTCTTTTTAAATTTCTAAAACTAAACAAGAGAATTCTCTGGGTGTTTAGCCTCCTGCACTTTCCACCACACTGTCCAACAACAACAGGAGCAAATACGTCCAAGTGCTTAAATGGTGCTGGTGGTTGCAGTGGTGGATACAACACACTTATGTCGGAGGGATTGGAATTTATTATGTAAGGTGAAAGAGAAAGATAAAACAGTGACACAGGGAGAAAGCAAGGACGAAAAAAAGCCTGCAAGAGTGAGTGAAAGAGAAAGAAAGTGTAGGGGGGTGGAGGAAATTGGCAAGATGTGGAATCAAAACTTGGTAGCCTTGGGCTGTCCCAACATTTGGCAGCCCTGGTGGTGGGCTTCTAAGAGAATCTTTGTGCCACTGCACTTATGTAGTTTATAAATGAATCACTGAAAACGTCCCAGTGGCCCAGCTAAGGGAAACCAAGGATAAAACATGCCCCTCAAATATCCGGGAACAGGCCCTACTGGACTTCTACCACATCATTCAGTTAAGGAATTATTGCAGGCCATTGCAGCGCATTGCAGGCCAGCTCACTGAACTCCTGGGAGATTATATGTTCAGCAGCATGCTGTCAAGAATGAGGGTCTTTCAGGTCCGTTACATGTGACGCAAATCGAAGTGACCTCCATAAGTGAGACATACACATTTAAACTACTCTTCAGTAAAATTGTTTCTATAATGCTGAATCTATCACGGTTATTATTGTATTTTAAAGTGACAGCCACGTTGTTCTTCAGATCTGCACTGGTATGATTGTGTTACAATAAACATATATCTAGCAAATGAATATTTGATTGTATTATTGAACAGCATTTCCTCCCTGCTTTAAAAAGTTTAGCTAGCCACAACAATCAATAGTTATCAAATTAGCAAGCCAGGACGCCAATACATTTACCCTACAAGGGCCAACACTGTACACTGAAATACAAAACATCATTTAAAATGTGGCAAACTGACTTGTTGGCTCAAAATTCAGGAACAGATCAAAGTTTCACACATAATATAAAGCAATTTTGTAGTTTTTTATAGATGGAATCTTGATTCAGTTTTTGGAGGAGCAAACTCTGTTTTCACTGACCCCCCACCCGCCCTGCTAGTTTCTATAGAATTGGTATACCGGGTTGTAAGACCTAGGACTATCCTTTCCTGTACTTTCCCAGTCAACAATGTCACCTGATCAGTTTCATATGGGTTCTACAGAACCAGTTGAATCATATGTATCGCATTGTTACGTCAAAGTCAAGATGAGATGCACTAAGAAATAAAGCTTTATTGGATTAACCAAGCTGGTAGCATCTCCTCATGGAGAACCTCATCCTTCAACTGTCCAGCCAACTGTCAGCCACCCAAACCCTATGTCCCCAACATTCAAACTTCGAAACAAAAAGGAGAGGAAGTAGGGTAGGGGAGCGAAATGAGAAGGTGAAGATGAGAAAGGAAAATAATATAACAAAATTGTATATTCCCCAGTGCACAACATGCAATGCAGTAGAATATGTATGGGGATATATAACACATTTTACTTTTTAATTACAGAAGAAACAATAACACAGAGGATATTCCTGAATAACTCTCCAAGAAGGAACTGTAATCCTTGCGGGTGACTTCACCCGTCGGGCGATGGAGGTATTTGGCAGGCCATCCGCACTTTGCAGTTTACTAGCATCATCAGGAGAATCGGGGCAAGAATCAATTCTTCCATCATTTTACGTTGGCATAGCTCTTGGCTCATTCACAACAGAGAATCTTGGTTTTCACCATTTCCCCCACTTGAAAATCCTGTGGATGGACTGAGTGCCAAAAGTATTATCTGTTTAAAAACAACATTCTTGATAGGACCTCACCTTGTCAGGTGCCATTTGTGCATCAAGATTGCAAATGCTTCCCTAACTGAAAACAATGTTCTTCCTGATCCACTAGGGAAACAGCTCATTCAATGGAATAAATGGACTCACACTAGTACTCAAAATAGTACTCACACTAGTAATTAGACTAGGACTCATACCAGTAACAGAATTTGAGAATATTCTGCAAAACCGTAATCTCTCCCTCACAGTGGAATCATCGATCTGTGAGTACTAGGAACAGATAAATGAACAGTCTTTCAGATAACAACTGAAACATTACACTTGGCCGTTGCATATAGGATCGTAAAAGCGGTGGTGACATGACATATACCATGTGCCCATAAAGATTATCTCATTTTTTTAACTCAATTGCACGCCATTGTCTCTAACTATAGTTTCAGGATAACCTTCTTTGCTGACTACTTTTATAACGTAGTCAATGAAAATAGAAGTGGTGATATTCTCAACAAAATTTACTTCCGGCAATTTCGAGTGGTAATCAATGAGAACAAGGATGAATGTCATTGAATAGGATAGATTCGTAAATGGTCCCACTATGTCATGGCCAACCTGTCAGAGATTCTGTGGCCATCCAACGGGCTATTAGGCTGGATATTACACTTCACACATTTGTCACTATTGAAACAAACTTCAGAGTTCCTAACAAAATGCCCTGCCTCAGAATCCATGCACGGTCACAAAGGTAGATCATCAGGTCAAAAATATTGCCTGATGAGACTCTTCAATGCAGATATACCTATGTGGCCATTATGGCTCGCCTTGAGGATGGAAGGGTAGATCCCTTTTGGGGGAATATATTTTTCGTTGCAGAAAACCTAACCATTTTTCAAACTCAATTCTTCACAAACCTGGTAATAAGGGTGTAAGGAGGACTATACAGTTTTGACAGCTGGCCAACCTTCTTTTATTTACTTCTTTACCAATTCAAAAATGCAGTTCTTGTGATCTTGTGTCTTCCATATGTCTTCACTCATTTGTGGAATGATGACAGCATATACATCAAGAACACTTTAAACTATATCCACCTCCCCTTCATCATCCTCCTCATTCTGATCATTTTCACTACCACATAGAAGGCTAAACAAACAATCAGCCATGCAATTCATCTTTCCTGGAACATCTTAACATTAAAACAATGCTTCTGCGGCTTAAGCATATATTTGCTATACATGCAGTAGAAGACAAGCCTCATCCTGGGGACATGAAATGAACAAGGGGTTTGTATTCTGTCTGCAAGGTAAATGTACTTCTCCATATAACGTTCTGAAAATCATTCACATCCTAAACACATGCAAATAACACTCTCACTATGACTGCATATCATCTCTTGGCATCATTTGAGATTTTGGATGCATATGCAGCCACCCAAGTGCCATTGTTAGCAAATTTCTGGGAGAGAACAGCTCCCAGACCATAAGAGCTGGTACCAACTGTAACAATGCGTTTGTTCCCCAAAAAAGAGTGTTTCAGAGGGGAGCAGAAACAATTTGTTCCTTAACTTTGTTGAAAGCGTTTTGTTGGTCCACACCCCACTGATGCTCCACCTCTTTGAGTAGAAGTCGTCTCTAAGGTACCAATATTGTTGGAAAATTCTGTATATACTTGAAGTAAATCACCAAGTGCAGGTGCTTCATTTATAGCTCAAACAAAGGAATGTTTTGGCGCAACATCATCAGTAGATATATTGGTCCCCAGGTTGTCCACCTGCGAACAATACTGACTATATTTCTCCGGAGCAAGCCTAAGACCATTTTTTTCTAAGCAGGCACACGCTTCTCTTATGACAAGATCATGTTCTGACCTGTTTTTGGTGAAAACAAAATTGTTGTCTTGGAAACACTTGACCACGTCTCCCATGTCTTTGAATATATGGTGATATGCCTGACAAAGGTCAAGAGAGGATCACATGGTGACAACCTCCAACATCGTTATCATCTTGTTGATATTAGGTAAAGGACCGGTGTCAGAAATAACATTAGAATTAAGTACCCTTTGGTTGACACGCATACTTAACCCCCGCTTTGCTCTTCTTAGAGAGAACAATGGGAGATATTCACTCAGAGGATGCCGCTCCTTGAAAGTTAGAGTGACTCAAGTAGGTTTTGTAGCACATAGCCTACTCCCCTTAGTTTCTGTTTTATTTGGACACATCTTTCTGTGAGTGGGGTTTTGTGTATGAAATTCTTCAACTTGCCCAAAACTGCATTGAAACCTTTGGGGCACTGCCTTAAGATGCATTAATTGGAACTCAGTTTATCCAAGGCTAAAATAGGATCCGAGTAAGAAGGATCAAGGACAATTTTCAGCAGCCTCTGATCCTGCCATCCCAACCCACACACCTCTTCTAGCAATGCAAATTTTGATTACTGTTTGCCTTCCCTTAAAACTAACAAGAACAAATTTTAACCATAAGTAATATGCACATTTGTACATTTGTTAAGCATAAATATCTGAAATCATATATATATATATGTGATCAAGTCCAGGTTACCTGGACGAAACGCGTCATGCTGCCGTTCCCATCTATGGATTAAAGCACTTTATCTTCTACTGAAGTCCTCGTTGTGGTCTGTACTTGTTGTCCGTGTTGGTGCCTTGCCGGGTTGCTGACATTACAGGATTGTGAACCTATATATATATATATATATATATATTTATTTACTCATAAGTAATATGTGCATTCTGTACAAAGAGATGCACATATCTCAATAGATATATATATAATCAAAGTCTACATGTTTACAAACACACGTATATGCACCATGGATGTCTTGTGCATACTATTGCTGTACATTTGTATTTTGAATATGGTGGTCATGAAGGGAATGGCCAGCTCTTGAGCAATCCTCTAATGATAAGATGGTTATCTGTGGAACTTATGTTTGAATTCCATAGTTTGACTGCTTCAACAGAGAAAGATGCTCCACCCATGTTTTTCTTCTTGTATGCCGGGATTTTGAGGCAGGGTGCAAATCTGGAGTAGAGGTTTCTTTGTTGTACGTATTTTGTGATTTATTTCGTGATGGAAAGTGGTCCTGCTCCATGTAGGCATTGTGGGTGATACAAAGCAGCTGGAAAGTGGATCTTCTTGCAACTGGTAACCAATGTAGGGCCCTTGCGGCAGAGGAGATGTGGGCTGTGGTTTTATATGTAGGAGTAGTCTGGCTGCAGAATTTGGAATTTATTGTAGTCTTTTCATAGTTGATAGAGGTGATTCACGGTAGAGGCCATTGGCGTGATCAAGTTTAGACAGTATAAGAGTGATAATAGCTCGTACCTTGTGTGGAAATCTTAGGTGGGGGAAGAGTAATAGCAGTTTTCACAGCAATGAAGCTTGATCTTGCTAACATATCCACTTAGTCATTCATTGATAGCTTTGAGTCCATGGTAATTCTAAGGTTTCCTACTTCCTTTGATACTTTAGGAGGTGGTCCGAGATGGTCAGGTCAGGTGCAGAGTGAGTCATAATTTGTCCAAAAGTCACATGTGAGTATTTCAGTCTTGGGCGCATTCAATTTGAGATGGCTCCATGTTATCCAGTGATCAACGGCTCAGAGGCAACTGCAGATTTTTGAGTTTTCCAATGTCTTTGGGGCTTTCCAGTTTAAGTAGTTTAAGAAGTATTTGTGTGGCATCTGTTATAACATGTACGCTGAAATTTATTGATCATTGCTGGTAATGACTTTATTTAGATGTTGAAAAGCATGGGTATAATGATAGTCTTGAGGGATCCCTGCTTTTGTGTAGTACGAATTGGATGAGAAAGGGGGAGTATGGATGACATTTGTTCTGTTTCAAGGTAACATTTGATCCAGTCGAGAACACCCCCCTCTATGCTGGCTTTGCAGAGTATTTGAATTAGAGTGCCATGATCAACTGTGTCAAAGGCAACTGAAAGGTCCAAAGAAGTACTGCAGCAACCACATTGTGGTCTACGTTGTTTTTAAGGTCATCCCAAATGGCGATTGGGGTAGATTCTGTGCCTCTTCTGGACAAAATCCTGATTGGCAGTTGGAAAATATGGAGTCTGTGTGAATTTTCTATTAGTTTGCCGAAGAATGGTCCATTTGGGTCTTGAGGGTCCAGGTTTGATTTCTTCAATAATGGCAGTATGCATGTATTTTTAAGTAATCAGGAAGCACTCTTGTTGTCTAGGAATGATGGATGATTGTTCTGACTGGGGTGGCAGCACAGGTTGTTAAAAGGATGTTCTTGAAGATTTGTGGTCGACAAGGGTCAGAGGGGCAGCCGCTGACCAGCTTGTTTTGACAAGAGCCATAAAATCAGTTTCTGATAGATGATTGAAGTAATGCAGGGGCTGGGTTAACCTATCCTTGGGGGAGAGTGATTGTTGGAAAAGGGTTTGTGATAGTGGGTTTCTTTTGGTTTAAGTAGGAATCCAACATGCCTGCTTTGGGTGTGTAATGATGTGCCAGTTTGTCAGTAAGTTCTTGTGAAATAGAATGGTTCTTTCTGTGTATTTAGGTTTGTGAAATTCGCTGACAATTTTATAAAATTCTTTATTCGCACATTTTGCATTCCTAATTCTGTTTGAGTGGTAGCTTTTTATAGCTTTTTTGATAGAAGACTTGTATATATAAGGGAAGAGGTGTGGCGCCGTGGCTAGGGCGACTGACTCCAGAATCTGGGGATCACGGTTCGATCCCCGGCACCGGCGGCAGATTAGCCCAGCACCATGTGACTCTGGGCAACAGCTTGCTTAATCTTCCTAACGGCCCCCAGCGCCTAGAGACCCTTACGGGTGATTGTGCGCTTTACAAATGTGGAATATTCTGTTGTGTTTTTGTAGGCAAAGGTTGTCTGGAGTGTTGAGCCAGGTGCATTCAAGATTTTCAATTTGTTTTTGTTATCATTTTAAGTTTTGATTTCATCCAAGGTGCTTGTTTTCTATTGCCATGTTTTGTTGTTTTTAGTGGAATTTCTTGTATCCAGATCTGAGTTGGATGTTAGCTGTGTATCTAGGTCCTCAAAATATATTATGTTCCAAGGTCAATACGTGCTTGGTGGTAAGGTGAACTTAGGTAGGGAGAGTTGTGGGGTCTTGTGTTGGAAAAGCTACCAGATGGTGGTTTGACCATGTGTCTGGAGTAATCCTTTGGAAACTGACTAGTTCTGGATTGGCAAAAATGGCATTCAGGATGTGTCCAGCAATGTGTGTGGATTTGAGGACAATCACATTTAGGCTTAGTGTGGCTAGGTTAGTGATGTTAGTTGTGGGATGGGGCATATTAGGTTTATGAAACCATATGTTTAGGTTACCAAGGATGTATAGGTTGGAGTGCAGTTTCAGAAGGTTTAAAATTGTGTTTAGAAATTCATCTGAGAAAGTTCCATTGCTAGGCGGTTGTTTGTAAAGAAGAAGAACATTACAAGTGAAAGTTGATGTAGGGTTGCATCGGGTGATGAGGGCCTCACAATGTTGTATGGGAATGTCCCCAGCTAGGTGAGATTTATTGTTTCCTTGAATATAGCAGCTAGTCCGCCTCCTCTTTTGCCTATACAAATATGTGTGAGAGTTTGATAGCCTGGAGGAACAGGTTCATGCAATCCTGAAGCCATCTCATCCCCCAGACTGATGTATGTGTATTCCTGGAAAAAAGAAAACTGAGAAACCACATTGGAGGAAACCAAAGCATGGAAAACCAATTTAAAGTAAACATTTTAAAGGAAAGACAATTTAAAGAAAAATCCAACATCACATGAAACTTGGGTGGAACGTCGGTCTAGTGAAGGGTTTTTGAGTTCAGGGATGAGTACTGTTTAGGGTTGATCAGACATTTTTAGGAATCAGGATTGGTCGAGGTTCAGGCATAGAAAGGGGTTTTTGGGGTTTAGGGATAGATGGAGTTTAGGGGTGGTGAGTTTCTTTTTAGTTATCAGGCATGGGTGGAGTTTAGGGGGTGGTGAGGTGTTTTTAGGGATCGTAGATGAGTAGAGTGTGAAGTGTTTTTAGGGTTCAGGGATGGGTGGTTGATAGTAGAGTTGAGGGGTTTTGGAGTTCATGGATGGGCAGAGTTTAGGGCTGGTGAGGGTTTTGAAGTTTCAGTGATGAGTAGAAAGTGGGATGGGTGCAGTTTGGGTGGTGAGGGGTTTTAAGGAGTCAGACGTGTGGATTTTAGATGTAGAAAGGGTGTTTTAGGGTTTAGGGATGAGTAGAGTTTAGAGGTGGTGAGGGTCATGGATGGGTTTAAACACCAACCATCTGTGACCCCATACAACACATCCCCACCCTTAAGGCAAGATTTTTTTTAGACTTCAGGGATGGGTGTAGTTTGGGTGTGGTGAGTTGTTTTAAGGGGTCAGTGCTGGGTGGGGCTTATGATGTACAAAGGGGTCTTTTGGGTTCAGGAATGGATGGAGTTTATGGGTAGTGAGTGGTTTTATGGTTCAGGAATGGGTGGAGTGTAGGGGTAGAAAGAGCTTTTAGGCTTCACAGATGGGTGTAGTTTAGGGACCAGGGATGTGTGTATTTTAGGTGTATTAAGTGTTATATTTCTGGGATGGGTGGAGTTTTGGGGTAGAAAGGGCTTTTAGGGTTCAGGGATTGGTGTAGTTTAGGTGTGGTGAAAGGTTTTTAGGAGCAGGGATTGATAATGCTTGGGAGTTGTGAGGAGTCCGGGATGCATGGTGTTTAGGGGTGGTGAGGGTCAGCAAAGTATATGAATCTGAAGTAAATATTTGACAATGTAAAGTATAGAAATATTAATTAATATCCCTGAAAGAAAACAATGAAATAAATACCTCTGACAAAAATGTTTCTTTAAATTAGATCTGCTACCCTTGTGTTTATACCTTGAAAAATAAGCATGCAAAAGCTAATTTCAAACAAACAGACATTCTATGAATTGGGTTCTATGAAATTGTAAGTACCATGCATTCTGAAAATTTCCATCAAACAGTTTAGCTTAAATTGTTTCTCAATAATGGTATTCCATTAAATCGTTTTTCTATTAAATTGCATGGTGTTTAGGGGTGGTGAGGGTCAGCAAAGTATATGAATCTGAAGTAAATATTTGACAATGTAAAATATAGAAATATTAATTAATATCCCTGAAAGAAAACAATGAAATAAATACCTCTGACAAAAATGTTTCTTTAAATTAGATCTGCTACCCTTGTGTTTATACCTTGAAAAATAAGCATGCAAAAGCTAATTTCAAACAAACAGACATTCTATGAATTGGGTTCTATGAAATTGTAAGTACCATGCATTCTGAAAATTTCCATCAAACAGTTTAGCTGAAATGGTTTCTCAATAATGGTATTCCATTAAATCGTTTTTCTATTAAATTGCTTATGAAGGGCACTCAGGTTGTGTATTTGGGAGTAGGTCCTAGATGTGGTGCTTGTTTTTAGAAATGGATCATGCATTTATTATTTAGCAGTTTCAAGATTGTGTTTTAGTTGTGTGTGAGTTTTGTTTTCTGGAAGAGCGAGTAGTAAGTATCCTTTGGGTTTGTAGTAGGTGGACTATTGGTGATGTTAACTGTATTGGAATGGCAATAGTGTTTGTCTTTATCATTATCCTTGTGCAACAGGCTTAAAAGGCATTTTGTTTGGTCTTTGTGTGGAGGTGGTGGGGAAAGTGGTTGCGTGTGAGGTGGTGGGCTGTGCAGTGGTGTAGTCTTGTTGTGTAATAAACAAGGAGATCCAAAGTTGTGAACAGGGGTGTGTTGTTTATGCCATTTGCATATGTTGAGTGAGTAATGTGTCTTTACAAGGAGTGGTAATGGAGCAAATGGAGCATGTGTCAAGGCTTTAAATTGTCTAATGGTTGAAAGGCGTGAGTAGATGCGTATTGTGTATTGGTGTTGTAAATGTTTGAAAATGTGTATGCAAAGTTATTTTAGGATGTGTATTACTCGTGTGGGCATGTGGGAGGAAATGGGTGTTTGTTTGTACTTTGTGATGGAGTGTAGGAAGAAATTGTGTGTGTGTTATTGGTGCAGTAAGTTTGTGTGTAGGATTTGGTTTTAAAGTACTGGTGGGAGTGAATGGGAAAGGGGGTGGTGATGTGTTTTGGAGGAGAGTGTATGTAGTGTGTGATTGGAGATTAACAGGGGTTATGAATGTTTGTAGTTATTTTCGTAGCATGAAGAGGTAGTATTTGGGGAGTTGGAGTGTAAAGGCGTGTTTGTTTTTGTGTTTTTGGTAAAAAGAAGAGGGGTGCTGTTAAAGGATGATATGAGAGAGGGTTGAGTTGTAGAAAGGTATATGGGTGTATTTTGTGGTGTTTGTAGTGTGTGTTGAGGAATTGATTTGAGGATTGAGTGTGTTTGTTGTTATGTTATGTGCATTTGTAAGGTTCACAATCATCTGCGAGGGTATCTTGGCGCTCAGTATGTGTGTGTGTGCCTAGCCCTACCTATGGTAGATTGGTTAATTGAAAAGCCAGGTCTTCAGCTACTTGCGGAATTCATGAAGAAAGGACGAGGCTCTGATGTGGAGAGGGAGGTCGTTCCACGCTTTAGGAGCAAGGTAAGAGAAAGCTTGTCCTCCTGATCTTGTTCTGTATATATGTGGGATTTTGGCGAGTAGGAGTCCCACAGAGCAGAGGGGTCTGGATGGTTGGAGGAAACAGATGCAACTGTCCAGGTAGGTGGAGCTTGAGTTGTGAAGTTCCTTGAATGTATGTGTGAGGTGTTTGAATTGAGTATTGGAAGCGAGTGTAGTTCCCTGAGGAGTGGTGTAATGTGACTTCTGTGTGGGAGGTTGAGGATGAGTTTGTCATCTGAGTTCTGGATTGTCTGTAGTATTATTGTGGGTTGCTTGGTGAATTCGGCATAGAGGGTGTTCCCATAGTCCAACTTGCTGGTAACTAGGGCATGAGTGACAGTTTTTCTTATGTTGCTTTGGAGCGATTCGAAGATCTTCCTCTGCAATTTCAGGGTGTGGAAGCAGGATGCAGTGACTTGTGCAGTCAATTCATTTTGCTGTTGATTATTATTCTGAGGTTTCAGGCATAGGTCTGGGTGTGGGTCAGAGTTCAGCTGACCACCAGTTGAAGTCCTATCGTGAGGTGGTCTTGCCGAAGATCACTACTTCTGTCATGTCCGTGTTGAGCTTGAGACAATTGGCTTTCATCCAGTTAGCAACTTCTGTCATGTAGGTGGTGAACTGGTTTCTTGTGCTGGGGGTATTGTCCAAGAGGGAAAGTATAAGTTGTATGTCGTCTGTATAGGAGAGGATGTTGATGTCGTGTGTTGAAGACATTGGCCATAAGGATAATGTACATGTTGAAGAGATGGGGCTGAGCAATAAACCTCGAGGGAATACGCAGAGGAGTGTAGGGGCTTCAGAGTAGTAATGTACTAGGCTGACAACCTGTATTCTATCTGTTAAGAAGGAGCAGATCCAGCGGAGAGAGGGTCCATGGATGGCAATCTCTTGCCGGCACCTGATGAGACAGGGCTGTGAGACCTTGTCGAATGCTGCAGAGAGGTTTAGGAGAATGAGGACTGCCATGTCTCCTCTGTCAAAGATCATACAGATTGCGTCTGTGCCGGCAATGAGTGCTGTTTCTGTACTGTTGTTGGGTCTGAATCCAGACTGGGTGGCAATGAGGAGCTGGAAGTTGCTGAGGTTGTTGGTGAGGCATTGGTCTGTGTCTCCAGAGCAGGGCAGCTCGGCCCCTGTGTCTCCAGAGCGGGGCGGCTCAGCCCCTGTGTCTCCAGAGCGGGGCGGCTCGGCCTCTCTGTCTCCAGAGCTGGGCGGCTTGGCCCCTGTGTCGCGGTCACGGCCTGCCCACGGAGCCTTCGAGACCCGACTTCGGGCCCCCGGGGCTGGGACAGCCGCTAGTTTGAGGTCCACAGTGAGGTCCACAGCGTCAGCGACGCACACAGGCCAACTAGTAAGCACACCGCTTGCGCTGAGGGGGCGAACTCTCCCTGCGCCACCACTGAGGCATTCGCGCCAGTTTGGGAGTGATCACCCTGCTCCTCCCTGCGATGTGTGTGCCGGTCTGCTGCCTACGGGGCTGAATCCTTCACACCCCGGCGACACAACATCAACAACGGAGCTACCGTGTAGGAGCCTTGCAGATGGGAGATAACTCGGACTGACCCGGCACAAATGATCGTTGGGGCGACCCCGCCCCCCTGTGGAGAGACTCTTAATAACACAGAAAACTCGTTTTGTGGGAGCCGAATGTCCCACCCCAAAGGAATGGTGAGAATAGGGAAAGCATGGCGAATCGGCCCCCTCGATCACACGAAAACAGTGCCCCTCACGCCCCAAGGGGTCCTGATGCTATAACTCAAACAAATGAACCTACTCCAGAAACAGCCTCAGCCATTTCCTCAGGTTCGAGGTATTTGTATATACGTGCAATTGACTTTAATTGTTTTGACTTTGAATATTCTTGCTTTCATTTCTCTGTTTATTTCTGCCCCTTTTTGACCCTCCTCTACATCTCCACCTCCAGACTACTTCTCCACTAGCAGACTAGTGTTTTTCTCACTTCCCTAAAATGGCTCGTAATGCAGGGGATTTCCCCCACCATCCCTCTGCTCACTCTCCTTTACAACAATCACTTCCTGTGAACTTCATCACAGCTGAAATAGGACCATAGACCTTGTCTTGATTCATGAACAGGAAAATAGGACTTCACCCCCCATTAGCCCTCCCTACAATAGAATGAACAGCAAAGTTGGACTACACTAATTTTTCCTCATCAATGGAAACTAACAGAGGACTACCTACCTGCTTAAGTATTTTTCTACTTACGAGGCAGCCATCTTAGACTGACCTCCCCTCATTGCTCTAGCCTCTGGATACCTTAACCCCTAATTGACTACAGTCCCCCTTCCCATCTATTCTGACTTCCCAAACTTTCACCTCATTCGGCCACCTACCGTACGCATTTCCCTCCCCTCTTTTCTCGGCCATGCTCCCTCTTTTCTTCACCCTTTGTTTATTATCTTCTTACCTAAGTTTATTATCTTCTTACCTTTGTTTATTATATTCTTACCTGAGACCCCTCTGCCTTCCCAACACTCCGACCCCCCCACCTACCCGACGCCCTTGGTGCATATTTCATTCAACTTAGTTCCTACCCCCGTGTCCCCTTAGCCCAGTAGAAATTTTTCTCATTCGTAGTATCTGACTTCTACCCACCTAACATACCTCTTCCCCCTATCCCTCTATATGGACTCCTCCTGGTCCCAGCCATCCTTTCTTTCTCGGCGCCCTCTCATCCGCACCTATCTGCCCACGCATACCATGGAACTCACAGGCACTCACACAGACAACATCATCTATCCCCCTGGCCTCACAAAAAAATCGGCCAAACGGTTCAATCACAATTTTATCAAATCACACCCTGAAACTCTCTTCGCTGATCCCTACTTCTCCCCACGCAATGGGCACACAACCATTGACATCATCTTCCACACGAAAAGGAGAGCACAATTGAGGAAAGTATTTCTATCCACATTTACGATTTCTTCCATGAGAAAATCGGCACTTGGTCTAGCTATTTACATTGCCCCTCCCCAACTCCTCCAAGCAACAGCAACAATCGCTATCTATAACAACGGTACTATCCTCATCCAAACCACGGACCGTAGTTTAAATCTCCTGGATAACATCTTCCCCATAATTAAAGATCAAGTGGACAATCCCCAAGCTGCCTCCCAATCTACTACCATCACCATTACTCGAGATGCTACCGCCCTAACCCCCTACGTCTTCCCCCTTAAGTCACTCCCCTGACCTTCACGGGCATCGGATCCAACCGCTTCTTCTACCCCTACTACCCTGACGACTACTCCCACGAATACACCTAGCAGCACGTCACCGAAACATCGCACGCTTCCTCTGCCCATCATGGCCGAGACTACACCCACACCCCCCACAGCAACTGAAACCACTCAAGGCATGACCATAGCTCCTCACCCCCCTACACAACCCCTTCCCTCATCTTCTCTCCCCCTACCCTAGCCGCCCCTCACAATACCACACCCAACACTGACTCCTCCAAGTTCAACCTATCCCCCCTAGCATGACCAAAACTTCATACGCACCCCCATTAGCAACTGAATCCACTCCAGGAACGACCATAACTCCTCACCCTGCCCACTTAACCCCTTCCTTAACCATCTCTCCTCACACCCCACCCCCTCCTCTCAACAACACACCCAACCCAAACTCCCCCAGACCAATCAATCCTCATATAGCAAGACCCATTCTACATCCGCACCTCTGTTAGTAATTGAACCCACTATGGGAACCACCATAGCTCCCCACCCCTCTAGCTTAACCCCCCCTAATCCTCTCTCCCCTTACCTCTTCCCCCACTCGCCATAACACACCTATCAAGGACTCCACCCATACTAACCAATCACCCACAGCTCAGTCGCTCGCACTTTACGGGTCACCCCTTGATCTCTCACACATCAGTCCACCCTCTGAACACACACCGCTTCCTATTTCACCTCACACTCCCTCCTACCAGCATGCCAAACCCACTACTCATTCACCAACATCAACATCCCTCCCACTCACACACACTTCTGCACATACTATCCCGCGCACCCCTGCACCAGCCCATACATCCAACCAGCCCACACCACAGACACACACACTCATTTCACCACCTCCAACCCCAATCATAACCACACCAGACACTAGATTAGATGAGATCATGTCCACACTTCACTTAATCAAAGAGGAGCTCCACGCTTTTAAAGTGATGCTGTCAAGACAATCAGGGCTCTCCAGATCCTACAGAACTAGTATACCTAGCAAGCCTCCAACTCACCTCCTAGCACCCCAAACACAATGCTCCCAGCTGGAAATCAGTACCCTCCCGTAATCTATCCTCCCACCCAATGCGAACCAACAACCCTTTTTCGGAGATTGATCTTCGCTCTCACCTGCTCTCCTGTGAACCCTTCTTTGTTACCCCCATTTCACTCACACACATGCCCATCCCTACTATCCTCTCCAACCCACATAGGTCCTCTACTCTCAACGATAGAGGAATCATCAACCACAATCTCTGTAAAGTCCCAATCATGCAGGAACACACACCTTCCCTCCTTACACCCCGGCTTAAATGCACACTCCTGAATTGCAGATCGGCCTCTAAACACGCCACTGACATAGCGGACCTCATTACCTCTACTGATCTGGACCTGATAATTCTCACTGAAACATGGCTTACAGAATCCTCCTCGCCTCTCATCGACATCCTAATATCCCCGAACTATGACATCATCAGACTGGACAGGACTGGTAAGATAGGAGGAGGTATTGCATGCATACACCGGAGCAACATCCCCGTAAAGAGAGCCATATCCTCGGTACTCCCTTCTTGTGAATACATAAGCCTCAACATCAACTGTAATGGCAAACCTGTCTGTTCGCTACACATCATCTATCACTCACCTGGTGACAACCTCCTCTTCACAGAACACCTCATGGACATGATCACAACACACACAGGTAAACAAAACACCCAAATTTTCCTTGGGGACTTTAACCTCCACTGGAACGACCCCAACGATACAGTGGTCAACAGTCTCAAAAACTTCCTCAATGCCTTAGACCTCAACCAAATTTGCAACAGCCCTACACATGATAAAGGCGCAACTCTGGACTTAATAATCTCTAAGAGAGATTCCACTCACTTGAAGTCGATCCTCTCCTGTGATTGGTGAGACCATCACATCATCACCTTCTTTATCAAGGAAAAAGTCAAACTTAACTCGGTCCAATCCACAAAGCCCAAAGTATGGAAAAGAGACTGGAAAAAACTCAACCCTAACACGTTACCTGCTTCAAGCCACAATCTACTTCTCCCCCTGTTGGGTCTTCCAACGTACATGATCTCACCAACCACTACCTCAACTCTATGACCTCGATAATTAACAAATTTGCTCCCCTGCAACTAAAGAGAGTTTCCACAAAAGACTCTAAACACTGGTTCAACGGCCCTCTTAACGAGGATAGATGTTCTCTCAGAACTGCTGAACGCAACTGGAGATAGGTCCCATCTGCCAAGCTTCTCATGACTCTAAAAAGAAAGAGAAATGCTTACTATTGAAAGGTCAAGCACACCAAAGCAGACTTCTTCAGCCAACAACTTGACCAGGCAAGAAATCGACCAAAAAAACATTTTGAATTAATCAAAACTCAATCTAAGGACCCCCTCAATGTCTACAAGAACTAACTCAACCACAGCCCACGTGTGGAGATTTTTCTAACTACTTTCATCTAAAGACGGAGAACATCCAGAAAGATCTCCTCAATGATCAAATCTCTCACTCCTGCGCTCTCACCAAATCCCCCCTCTACCCCCATGTGCAACACAACAAATTCCGTCAAAGTTTGTTTTAAAAAACGACACGGCATGGTCATCCTTTTACACCTATTCTGAAGACGCTATAGGCAAATTTCTCAATGCCCTGAAGCCTGCCAACCACCTCACCGACCCTCTCCCTGCAAATGCGTTTAAAGAACTTATCCCATTGCTTCTTCCTCTCTGGACCAAAATCATCAACAGGTCACTTCTTCAAGGTTGCATCCCTGACTACCTAAAGGTGGGGTCGGTGTCCCCATCCTTAAGAAACCCACAGCTGACCCCACGGACCTAAACAACTACTGCCCTATCGCCAATATTCCCACCCTGGCCAAACTTCTCGAAAAATGTGTTCACCACCAACTGACAAAACATATTGATCACTTCAACCTTCTTAACAAACACCAATCCGGCTTCCGTGCAAATCACAGCACGGAATCAGCCATGACACACATCATTGATGAGGCACTACAAATACTTGATCAAAACGGAACATGCCTTCTTATCCTACTAGACCTCTCCTCAGCGTTCGATACGGTCAAACACGAGAACTTGATAGATCTGCTGAATCACAGAATGGGTCTATCAGGCTTAGTGCTTAACTGGTTTACCTCTTTTCTGCAAAACCGGACTAAAAAATTCAAGATCAACAACACCCTGTCCAAACCTGTTCCAGTCACGCTAGGAGTCCCACAAGGTTCCTCGCTATCCCAACACTTTTTAACATATTCATGGAGCCACTCACCGATCTGCTACAAGCGTCCAACGTGCAATTTCACATGTACGCTGACGGTACCCAACTGTACCTTAAGATCAACACCCTTGATGACATAAATTTGCTTAACACTACTCTTAAGACCACCCAAACATGGCTGGCAGAGAATCACCTCAAATTGAATGCTTTAAAAACGGAATTCCTCCTAATTGCCCCACCCGCCAAAGTCCCCATAAAGCACAATCGGATCAAGCACCTTACAGCACTCAACGGTCAACCAACCATTGTGGACTCAGCAAAATCATTGGGTATAACTCTGGATTGCAACCTCAATATGCAGAAACACATTAGTAACGCAACAAAGGGAGCAAACTTTCAGATTACTACACTAAGGAAGCTGAAACCCTTCCTACCTGCCAATGACTTCAAGATGGTGGTTCAAGCTCTAGTCCTACCTCGGTTGGACTATGGTAGTGTCTCGCTATGCGGTCTCCGCAAAGCCACTATCGCTCCCCTAAGAGCCTCTACCAATGAGGCAGCGAGACTCATCACTGGCTCGAAACGAAGGACCCACATCTCTCCTGACCTAAAATCTCTAAACTGGCTGCCCTTTGAAGTCAGAATTCACCTGAAAATAGCATGCATGACGCATACGGCCCTACATCACAATGCACCCAGTTATCTCACATAAAAACTCACAATATCTGGTGGGATAAGGTCTACAAGAAGTGCGGAAAACCTTCTGAAGCCACAAAAATTCAACAAGAGAAAAACTTATAAACGATCCTTCTCAGGAATAGCACCCAGGATTTGGAAGGCCCTTCCCCCGGAAACAAGACTGAACCCCTCCACCTCATCCTTTGAATTGGAAGTAAAAGGCATCCTTATGGCAAAACTCACTTAAAGAAAGTCCCATTTTCCGCGAGAACTTCCATACCCTTCAGCAAACTTGTCAACCTAACTAATATAGTGGCCATTACCATGGTTCAGCAGTCCGCCCTTGCTATGCACCTTATTGCTTTGATTTTTGTCTGCTCAGTTGATGTTTTATATATTTGACTTATTATCCTTATTTTACTAGCATGACTCATCAGGCCTCTCCTGCCCTGTTTGATTTGCGTTTTGTTTTCTCTATGATGTTATGTATTTTGATCCTGCATATCTTTAAAGTATGATACAACTAAACTCATTTACTGTAAAGCGCTCTGATACCCGCAAGGGTCTTGCCCGCACTCTATAAAACTTTCAAATAAAATAAATAAATAAATAAATTGAAGGGAGATGGGTGCGTATGAGTAGTGTGCCTTTTCTGAGAATGTGTTTGTATGTTTTTAATGATGTGGATGGATAATGGTGGTGGCTGGCAATTGAAAAAAGGTAGCATTTCTGGTCCTAGGCCCGACCTAGCCTGAACAGGCCCAAACAGGCGACGCCTAGGTCCTCTCCACACTTAGCTCAGATGCCCAGCCTAAGGTTAAATACATAAAGTACTTCTCCAATCAAAAAAAAGCCTCCTCATATTCATCATGCTCATCCTCCCCTTCTGGTGTCTCAACTTTAATGAGTGTTCTATGCATTTTGTGTGCCTCTGACCCCAGACAATAAAGTAATGTTCCCTTACCAGAGGCAATTGGCATCCTTCCTGCATCTTTTGCAACCATATAATTCAATATTTTTCACGGTAAAGGTGGATCACCTTTGTTGGGTAATAACTTCTGGGGTGGGTCAAATTGCATGGTGGAAGGATAAAAGTAGGTAAGGCAACAGTGACTGTAAAGAGAGCCCAGTGTGAGGTGTTCAGTATGGTGCCAAAGTAGTTCTATAGATGATTAATGTTGTGATATGTTGTGCACAGACCACTGCCGGAAAAGTCCCGTCAAAATAAAAGGTAGTTCTATGAGATTTTAAAGGGAAAGAATGGGGAAAAAAGAGAGAAAGGGGGAGAGAAAAAGAAAGCGAGGAAAGTAATAAAGGAGGTAGAGATACTAAAAGGAATCTGCAAAAAACGATATAATAGCTCAATAAACATCGGAGGGAATTAAGAGAGATAATAAAACATCATCAAAAGGTTTTTAGTAATTTTGACATTAGGATCATTCTTTTTTGTTTTTACTTTCCTATATATATTGTATCTCCTTTCCTTTTGTCAGATGTTACCCTTATTATAATAATAAAGCTCTTCAAACACAAAAAAAATAAAAAAAAATAAAAGGTAGTTCATTCACGATCGGTTGAAATGGACGTGCCCCGCAGTGGAATCCATACTCAACAGCAATAGAATAGGGAAACAAGATGGAGGCCAAAACCAAAACGAGGCTTGAAATGCCGCTTTCTCTGAGGAAACGCCTCCATCATAAATGCAGACATAACACCTGCTCCAAAGCCCACCAGATCCTCCGACAGCCTATCAGAGAAGTGGAAGAGCCTTGGGGCAGGGGCTGCTCCTCTGCTAGGACAGAGAAGTGCCGCCCCACTGCTTTCTCGCAGTGCGAGAAGCAGAAACATAAAATTGTAGTAACTTTTGGGTATTACCATTTTATGTTTGGTTGCCGGTGGGGATGGGCGGGGCTGCGAGCAGGCAGGGTAGTGGAGGAGTGGAGTACCCACTCCTGAGGCTGCAATGACTGTTTGGTCGGCCCTCTGGGTCTGTTCAAACCAGTCATGCATACTCTGATCTTTTCTATTCAGGCTGCAATGCAGCCTAAATGGAGAAAATAGCCTCCCCGTAAGCCCCTGGCTGGGCGGTGTCCCCACCAATCACAACGCTGTGATTGGCTATGGGGAGGGTCCAGAGGGAGCCTGCCTGCCTGCTTCCTGTGCAGGAGAACAGGAGCCGGGAAGATGCGGGACCCAGCTGGCGGAATGGTAAGTCTTTTTATTTTTTGTTAAATTAGCCCCCCCCCGCCCGAATTCCCCTTCTGCGCATGACCCCCTCTGCTGCCCCCCACCAGTGGGACATGCCGGCCGCTACTGGGTTGGGGGCTGGCAATGAGTCACGAGGCAGGAAGTACAAACATCGGCTGCTCCTTTGGTGTTGATCGAAGGCTGGAGATGGAGCCCACAAACAGCAATCAAGGCTGGTGGCACCAGTGGGTTGGGAAAGGCAGCAGGTGCCCCCAAAATGTGACAATGGGGCCAGTCATAGAGGAGGTTCAGATGGAAACCTCTTCAGCAAGCGTGAGCATGTGCACCTTAGGCTCGCGTACGGATGGCATACTGCACAAGGCCAGACAGTGCCTCAACAAAGACATCAACATGGTCTGGTGATACCAAGGCTGCAGGTCCGTTAAGTGGGATCCCGTCCTTGTCACCAGAAATGGATGTTATATTGAAGACAGGATGCAGTAAGAATGAAAACTTTTTTAGGATTAACCAAGCTAGTAACATTTACCCAGGAAGAGACTCATCCCTCAACTGTTAAACCAACTGTCACCCGTCCCCAACAATAGAAGCTGGAGTCAATGAGGAGACGAAGAAGAGAAAAGAAAATATAGAAGGTATACAAATGAGAAGGGAAAATAATGTAATTTAATGGTATGTTCCACACTGTACAGCATTCAAAGCAGTACAATATATATGGCTATATATAACAAGCATCCTTCAAGTAAGAATTTTATACATGCATGTGAGAGTAATAAAAAACATTACTCTTACAGATAAAACCCAGCCGGAGCTGGTAACTGACAATTCTCAAGTGGTCCAATGGTACAATATTGAATGTCATCACATAATGTCTACCTAGTAACATTCTAGGTTCTACAGATATGTAAACAAGCATAGTCACTGTAAATCACAAGTATACATATTATACATAAGATTTAACATACCCTCCCCTTAAAATACTGAAGCTTGAACATGCATATAGAAACAAATGAGATAAACGTTATAAATATTAGGAACAATAAGATTATTAAAGAAATACAGAGTATTCAATACAATTTATACTCACGCAAAGGTAAAGGCAACCTAATACATCTTCCAGAATTTGAGTAATTAATTATCCTGTCATCACTACATTCTTGTAACGGTATATTTTGCTCATCACTCATGTTACCAGTTTTGTGATTATCACACAGTGAATTTTCCTGATGAACATTTTCTTCGCTTGGAGAACCATCCACTTCATCACTAAGAACAACTTGTTCTTCTTCAGCATGCACTACCACATCATTATGCTTATTCTCATACATAGTATTTCCAAAAACATACACACGGTCATCTAAACAGCTCTAAAATACTCACACTTGTACTGTTGTGTAGTTCCTCAACATACATAGGATCTGCACGTTTAGACAACATAAACTAAGGGATTGGTGTCCAGACTGATTCCAGACACCCCTAAAGGATATGTTAGGTTTTAGACCAGCTAGTTCCCAGTGCCACCAAAAGCCCCTTAACCTTACCAAGGAGCGAATAGTTTCTGGCAACTATCAAACATGGCAACCCTTGATCCTTCAGGGATCGTGGAAACAGTGCAGTACCTTTCGTTCAGTCAAGCGTACTCACTTATTGTCAGAGAGATACACAGAATAAACGATGGGGACATTTTCAATAAGCATTTATTGAACCAGCGTCATTTTAGTATAAAACATGTGTGCCGCGACAACCATTATTGTATTTAACTACAGGAGTATGACCCATAAACCACGTTGAGATTAGGGTAGGTACATGAGAACAAGCAAACAATATCTCAACTGGTATCACTCTAAATGATAATTAGACATGTATGTATAAAACATTACGTCAACAGAAACAGGGAAACTCTGGAATGATTTTAGAAATGTGCTCATGGCATCGTATAATTGAAATAAAAAATATACATATACAGTTGCATCAGCACTGTAGGTAAACAAATATGAAACAACCCGAATTTTACTTGGTGCTCTAAATGTGTGCGTGACACAAAAGGTGGCGACACTAGTGCCAATTGTGCAATCAACGGAAACGGTGCATGGTGCAAATGTGCATGAATATATACAGTGTATCCAGTGAACAATGTGGCTCGAAGCAATGATTTACAATGCGAGATTTAGACGTTTGCAAATTATTTTAGCAGAGCCACAGTGGAAAATGCGTCATCAGTTGCGCTGAGGGGTTGACGGCGTTTCAATCCTATCTATCAGGATCATCTTCAGGACCGGGTTGTAATTGATAACGGTGCTGGGAGGGCACGGATCGTCAACGATGTGGAGCCGAGGGGGCGGTCGGCGATGGTCTCAATGGATGGTCAGAGATCCTGGGGGCAGACACAATCAGTCCGTTGTGTCAAACAAGTGCTGTGTTCCGGAGGACATCGGCTGGGGACAGTAATCTGCTCCTGGGTTTCACGTGGGTGGAGCATTGATTAGGGAAACCTCGTGAGGACTTAATCCAGCGGCGGGGGAGACAATCAAGGACTCACCACGTCTGTGTCATTTTAGTATAAAACATGTGTACCGCGACAACTATTAGAAACAAACAGATGTATAAGATTACAAGCACCAACAGAGTATATAAAAGATAGAATTCTACCATGGTGCTAAAACAGTGAATATATGCAGGCATATAGATACATAGCGGTAATCAAGCATACTCCTACAATGCAAACCCTACCTAAGTGTACCTAAATGTCCCTAGCATGTATGTGGGTGTAAAGCCAAGAATCCCCAGGGAAATTGCCAACCCCATTACCTGATGGGAGAGAATGAAGGACCCCGTCTTGGTCTCGAGATGGACAACCCGCAAGGGATGTCAGACAGCTGCGCGTTGTAGCTTCTGCAGGCCGGGACCTCAGCATCTAGTGACAGTGTGAAGCTTCTCCTCTGCCTATCTAGTGGTGGTATGGGTCTTTTACAACATAAAGATAGCCTTGATGTTCCTTAGATAATCGATATGTGAATATGATTATGCAAATGAGCCTAGAACAATACCTGTGATTATGCAAAGCAGTTCTTTCGCCCTAGGATGAAGAGGATCATGACTTTTATACAGAGTATGCTCATGCTGCTATGTACATCATGAGCAGGGACTTTTCTAAGAATCCTCCTGCATAATAAATTAGGCTAGCTTCCAAGAAACTGATCGACGTTTATTCAACACATAACTGGGTAAAAGGGCCGTGCTAGAACCGTTATGCAGAGCAAGGTAGAAAAAATGTAGGTAAAAGGTTGTGTAGCTACCTAGGCCTAGATTGGGGTACATAACAGTACACTGGTGAGCACCACTACATTGTGTTCATATAACCTAGGATTGTTCTCCAACTCCACTGCAACTGCCATCTCTCACAGTGAAACTCACACTTTCTTGTCCTATTTTTTTTTATTAATAAGGCCTGGGACCAGGGGGAGGAGCCTAGCTCGCGTCCGAGATGGCCGCGTTTTAGCTCGGCTCCGTTCGCCTGCCTGTTTTAATCGTCTATCCTGTCGTTATCCTGCCCCGGGAAGCCCTCTTTGCTGTGCTGTAGTGCGAAGACGCCTTGCAGGCACTCACCCTTTGCTCCGGTGGTCCTGGGTGCCGTGGATCCTGTGCGGCGCTCCCGCTCGCTTCGGAGCCTCCGGGGCGGGCTGGCCTGGACCTCTCGGCGGCGCCCGGACGGGACGGAGCACGATGATCAGCCCTTGATGGCGCAGTGGACGTGGTCGTGGAGGCCGTTGTGCGTGTAGGCCGGCTGTGCTTGCTGGCCGACTCCGGTGGGCCGGAGGCCTTGGGTGGAGGCGCTGCCGTCCATTGGCTGGGCTACTCGTATATCTGGCTTGCTCCCCCTTTGTTCTCCGGTCCGGCCATTTTGATTTCTTCCGCCCGGACTCGGAGACCGGGACCGGCGGCACTGGGGAGCCGGCGATTACCCTTCTTCTGGTGGCCCTCCTTCCTGCCCCGGGATGCCCTGCCGCCGGTCGGCTGGTCTTCATTTGTCTCGCTGCTGCCCCGACGGAGGTTGCCGGCCGCCGCGGCCTTGCCGGGCTTCCAAGATGGCGGCCGACCCTGAGTGTCTCAGCCGGGCCTGGACGAGCGCTGGAGGCCCGCCGCATGGCCCGGGTGCCGGATGTGATAAAGGTTCTCCTACACTTCTGGATATCCTGGATGCCCTGCACTCCTGGCGAGCTTCTGTGACTGCACCCGTTTTCGCTCTGGAGGCGGATCCTCTCTTCGGGCCGTTTGGGCCCCCAATCTCGGGGGTGGCCTCACCGTTGCTGGGTGCGGCTGGAAATATCCTGGGAAGTATGGCCCCGGCGACAGCCGCGTCTGTGGGTGTACGGGGTTCCGTTACCCTTCATCGTCCTGTGCGGTCTCCTTTGCCGCTGGTCTGGGGGCCGGATTCCGTCTGGCCTGGACTCGATGACTCTTCCTGCCCCTTCTCGCCTCGGCTGGCCGGCCATGGCTCCTGCGCCAACCCAGCTGGGTCGGCCTCGCTTGAACTGTCCCTGGAACTGTGCCTGCGATGTGTGCGATGTACCATGACTTTCCTGGATCTTCCGTGTTTTACTCCACGTGCCTTATCCGGACTGCCGTCAGATCTCCCTGCTCTATGCCTTCGGTTCTTCGCGGTCTGGTTCTTGTTGGATCGGACGGCTATGACTTTGGACAAACAAGGACAGGGTTGATATATATTTGCCTCTGTGTGCGGTAGTCTTGTATTGGTTGGATGATCGGCATGTTACGGTATGATTATGTGTGACTTTAAGGTGCTCCTGGAGTGTATCCTGATAATTTTGACTTCCCGTGGGCTCTGCCCTTTTTCTCAGGCGGGTGGGTGGGTGCAGATAATACTGTCCCTTGGCCCTCTCCCGTGTGTGATTCCTTCCCTTTTCCTTTCCCCTCCCCCGTTTTTGTCCTTTGTTTCCGTCCTGTCTTTGCTCTTCTATATTTCGGGTTCTAATTAGGGCGACAGGCACGCTGCCGGGGGGTAGGCCATAGCCTTCTGCAGGGGTGCAGGGTGGGCTTGTGGGGTGGGTGGGGGGGTCTGTCATTTTGGGGGGTCTTTTTCCTCCCCTTTTTTCTCCCTTTTTTGTTCTATGGCTCTTTAGTATTCACTGTTTCGGGACTCTGTCTCGTCATGTGTCCCCCTGGTGTATTTTTGATGCATTTACCTTCCGGTCATACTGTGATTGTGGTTCGCTATGTGTTCTATCATCAACCTTTAATGTATGCTGTGTACCGGATTCTGTTTTCCTGCCTGTCGCCGGGGGGCGCGTGAATGGGTAGGAGTCCCTTCTCTTTCCTTTTTCTTCCTTCCCCTCCCTCTTTGTGAGGGGTTTCTTTCCTTATGTTGGGGTGCGTATCGTATTGTTTTTTTTTACGGCGGGGTCCTTTTTTTGTACTTAGGTTTGTCAAGTCGGGTGGTTGCTGTGGTGGGTGGGCGCTGGACGGCGAACGCCATTGCCTCTCCTTGTGGTCCTCCGATTGGGCTTGTACTTGTTGCTATGTTTACTTCATGTTGGTTTTATCCTGTATTTTTATGATCGCCGGACCGCGGCTCACCACGGCCCCTCCCTTGTTGTTGGATTCACTGCCCGTCATGATCCTGTACTCCCCGCCCTAAAAAAAAAAAGAAAATTACCCTTCTAATTTCCTGTTCCTGCTGATTGCTCTATGGCTTATGGTGTATCTCCTGTTTTCTTGCCGTCATATCCTGTGTACACTTTTATATTGCTACTTATGCTTTCGCTATGTGGTGGCCAGCCCGTTGGGTTGTAGGCCCGTATTTGTGAGCACTCTTTGTACAATAAAGGTTTTAAAAAAAAATATAAAAATAAAATAAGGCCTGGGACCAGATGTACAACCGTTTTTAGGGGTCGCAAATGGGAAATCAGCCTGTTTGGGACCGATAAAAATGTGCGTGGTATGTACAAACCCTATTTTGCGAGTCGGTAACCTATTATCGACTCGCAAAATAGGGTTTGCGAGTTGCTATTTGGAAGGGGCGTGCAAAAGACATCCCTTCTTAATAGAGAGTATGTATGATTGTTTTGCGACCGCAAGTGCAGTCCCCTTGGGACCCCTTTCCCTTTGTGTTAGGCATCAAAAACATTTTTTAAGAGTAGGCAGTGGTCCCAGGCACCACTGCTAACTCTTAAAAAATGAAACAAATGTTTAATTTTTCTTTTTTAAATGCATCCTGTTTTCCTTTAAGGAAAACGGGCTGCATTTTTAAAAAGAAAAACTGCTTTATTTAAAAAGACACTTAGAAACAGACAAACAGGAAGCATCTCCTCTCGTCTCTACGATCCCCTTCGGCGGCGTCCTTTGAAATAATTTGCCACGTTTCCAACCGGCTGGTGGAGTATTCGTGAGAAGAATTATACTGTTTCAGACCACAACCTTCGGATAAAGGTCACCGTGTTTATGGTAACCAATGGATTACAATTGATTTTACATATAGGATCTTTGACGTCAATCAGTTGCGGCTGTTAATCCTCCTCCCAGTCCTGAAGAAGACCTGCCTTTGACGTATAGTAAGCTACGCATTTTTCAAGGGTAGAAACGTCGACGTGATTATCACCCTAGTCCATGCAGTTTCTCTGACCTGAATACAATATAACATTAGGGTCGGGCATTTATGCGTCAATACATGGACAGGAAAATAAATAATTTGTTGTTTTCTTTTTGTATATAGCACTTTGTACTTCACCTATCAACATAAGTCACTTATCCTGCAGCTTGGATACTGTTACTTCGCCGTATTTGTATTACTTTTTTGACAGTCTTCTTCATTTTGTGTTGCCCTTAAATGTCTAAGTAAACCTTTTACTTCTGACTAAATTACTTGGCATTTGTGGTGTGTTATCTGCCGATTTAAAAAAAATTATTTATTACTCTTTTTTGCTTTTCAAAAATTACTGTTTACAACATATTTGAAATTGCTTTAAAGCCTTTGTAAATTAAAAGTTCAAAGGTTACTGTACTTTATAAATTGAGCAAAGTAATTGAAAATTTCCCGACAGAACCACTTGTTTTATATATCATAAATACCCAGGTTCTGAGGGACACAGGGTTACCCCATTATCACTAATGGGTTATTTAAAAAGAAGTCACAGACGACCCCAGCAGGTCACCATCCCTGTAAGTGCCGGCCATTTCCAATGGGTCACAAATTGTGACCTGCCTTATGAATATTGATGAGGCAGGTCATTTGTGACCCCATTGGGAATAGCAAACAGTAGCTCAGACACTGTTGTACATTCCAATTTAAGAGTCGAAGAAATCGTAATTCGCAAAATAGAATGGTCGTACATCTGGCCCAAAATCACCACTTCAACATTCACTTTTCTCACACCATGTTTATTGACATAGTGTTCTATCATTTTGGTTTGTTCAGCTTCCACTCTGTCTTTTAACCAAATCAGCAATCATGGTTGAGTTATCAGACTCACTTTTTTCTCTTAACAATTCTGGAAAGCACTGCACTTTACCATCTCTACCACGTCACATTTCATATGGTGTCTCACCAGTCTTACTGTGTGGTGCATTATGATACTGACAAAGTCTTTCTGAAACCATAATTTCAACATATTTGCCAGAGGTTACAGCCAATTGAATCCCCTCCTTAATGATTCAATTTCCCCTTTCCACAAGACCGTTAGATTGCGGACCAAACAAAGCCACAGTATAAGTGTCTCACTCAATGGTTCTCAAACACTTCTCTTTCTTACAAACTAATTTTTATTGGAATGTAAACACTCACTGCCCAAATTAATGTATTCATCTTTGTCCGGTCTTGGTCATAACATAGTTTTCTCAATGGTTTAAGTTGCAGTACACCCAAAATTCCCTGTGGTGTGCCTGAGACATGATTTTCTTATAGAGTTTAATTGGTAGTATCCCCTTTTCACCTCTCAACAATAGACCCAAAGCTTAACTCAACTCTGAGGAAATTTGCGCAAATGCTTGTAAGGTCCGTTTAATCTCTTTATTCTTTGGCCAACCCTTAGACATATACTCATATGCTTTCTGCAGTGTGATATCTTTCTCCATAATCACCTTCCATTTTTACTCAGTCATAAGACATGTACACAAATGTAAAATGGCACCAGTTGTTACCCTATACTGGCCCTCGATGTAGTCACCAGTATAAGCGAATTGTAATGAGAATTTCAGCAATCTACACATACATTTAGCCTTCTGACAATGTGCTTTATTTCAAAACTATTTTCCTGTAACTTTGAAATAAGATGGACTAAATGTGCAGATACCTTCCTTAAACGCTGTCTAACCATCATGTAAATCAATGGCTTGTGGTCAGTTTTAAGAATAAAATGATTGCTCCAAATATACTGTTATATTTTATCTACTGCTGTCTTTATTTTGCAGATTGACTTAGCATTCTAGAAGCAAATACTATGGTGCACTCCTCCTCTATTACTTTTTGACATAGGATTTCACCCACACTTATGCTGCCAGCGTTTACAGGTACTGTACATTCATAACCATGCAAAAAAGGTTTTAGTGTATATGCTTTTACAATCTTTAGCCACCTTGAACACATTTTTCCTCTCCATGTTCCATGCATATGTTTCTCTTTTCTTTAGCATTTTCTTTAATGGTTCCATAACAATTGATAAATCTAGAATAGTAATCACATATTGTAATGAAAGATTAAAATTGGTCTTTATCACACGGCATCAGGACTTTTCACATTGCTTCTGCTAATTTGTTTTCAGTGAAATATAATTTTGTGTAATCAAATGTCCTAAAGCTTTCTACCTCCTGTGTTGCAAATGTGTACTTCTCCTTAGTTACTGCCATTTCTTTTGCTCCCAACGCTGACAGAAGTTTTTCGAAATGAATGTGTTTTTCCACATCTTAAGCAAAAAATTAAAATGTCTCTTTTGAAGGCCAAGACACCTTCTGTATCTTTAAACAATTAATGAATTAGCTTTTGGAACACACTGGCGGACGATGTCAGTCTAAAAGCATCTGAAGAAATCTGCAGGATCCAAAAAGTGTTATGAAGGTTGCTATAAATTGAGCTCATAGTCTCACCTGGCCTCCTTTCTTGTGTGTTATCACATCCACCAGTTAATTATTCCCTCCATACACAACTTTTCCAACTCATTCTTTCCCTTGCCTCACATTTAATGGAACAGGTGTCACTTTATGCACTACAAGAAAAGCATTTTTCTTTAATCTTATTTTGTGTTTGTAGCCTTTAACCTACCCTATTTTGTCTGCAAATACATGTGCAAAGCTCTCTAAAATGTTATTTAACTCATTGTGGGCCTGATCAACAAACAGCCCAGGAGTATTAGTGACATTTTTCACTGTAGTACCTAACTTACCCTGGTCGAGCCAGTCCATAATGTCACGTCCTTCTTTTGTTACATATATTATGTTGTGGATAGATCAATCTTTTAACTTAAAATCTGTCTAAAAAAATCCTAAACTGGTTATGGTATAGTCACCAAAAGCTAATGGTTTAATGTCATGTTAACACAAATAAAACTCTTTCCACTGCTTGCAGTGAGTTATTTCATTTCAGATAGTGACAAGTGAACCAGAATCAAACATAACGTCTACACCACTGCCTTCAATGCTCACACAATAACATGGTCCCCGAACCCTAGCAATATTCCCTGTTACGCTATCTGCATTCACACTCAACACAACATTAGACACACTTTCAGATGCTTTTCTAACCTAATTATTTGAGTCACTCACCTTTACATTTCCTCAGTACTCTTACACACCCTGTTAAAAGGTCCCCATTCTTTTACATTTCATTAATTTCTTTCTAACCGCTGGATACTCAGCATAGCTTCCTATAGGTTTGCTCGACCCACATCTAAAGCAGTGTACATTATTTCTGTCCTTTTGTTGTCTGACTTCCTTCTTTCGTCTGGTGTATAACACTTGCAGGTGTCATAGCATTGCTCTCCACAGCATTCTCTAATGCTTTACTCACTATTAGAACATTGGAATGTTGGGAGCTCCTTTGAAAATAATGGAGTGCTCCGGGCTTATAATGGCTGGTATAAGCCTGGAGCTCCAACATTCCAATGTTTCTTTGTTCACAGCTTGGCTGTGAACAAAGGCTTCAGGGAGCCTGAGGGGATTCCAATCCCCCTAACGCTCCCATAATACTTTGTTCTTTTTTGTTAGAACATTCTACCCTCTAGTGGCAGAATGTTCTAATAGCCTTATAACCCTACGTAGCTGGGCTATACGGCTATTAAAGTCCCTCTCCCTTGTTAAAGGCCCTCTCCTTCGGTTCGGGTCTTTAACGCTGGAGAGGACCTTTAATAGCTGGTATAGCCCTCTACAGCTGGCTATAAGGCTATATTAAAGACCTGTCAATTCCTTTAGCGATGTTAATTGTCTCATCAAACATAGGATTCCGCAACAGAGTAAGTTTTCTTGTACTTTCCTTAAGTAACAGTACCCATCCGATCACCCAAATATTGATCAACGCCGCTCTCAAATTCATATGTAGACTGTTAAGTCATATTCATCAATACTCTCCATCCATTTCCATGTTATTGATAGTTAGAGACATCAGTCTCATCAAAATAGATTGACAAAATTATTAAAACACTATAAAAGTGTTAATAACATTTGAAAACCATTAAATAATTATAAAAGCACAGAGTACATAATCACACAGTTAAAAGCATCATAAGTTTTCAGAAAAATGCATACATCATTTGGGGCGTGACTGCTTATACTAGCCCTAGTGCTTTGGTTCTAATTGCCTAGGCTCTATACAGAAACTTTGATACAACCACAATTGAGGCGGGTTGCTTTTGCATATTCTGAGAGCTTCAACTTGGATTTGTAAGCTGGGGGATCTACACAAAGGGACATAGAGTGGGCAGAAAAACAAGAGGTGCTCTTCTCTTTCTTGGACAGTTTTGCAATAAAAACAACAGTCAGATCCCTGCTTCTGCTTCCCCAGTTAGCTGTAAAAGCAGCTACTGTGAGGGTCCAGTAACTAAATTAAAGAAAGAGGGACAGAGCACCCACCAGTCAGATATAATCCAGAAATTCCTACGCCTTGGTCACAGATTTGTGGTGAAGGAAATCACTTGTTAAGTGGCCTAGCGTAGATGAACAGTCCCTACCGCTGATAAATTTCTCCTGGGCCAGATTTTCAACTTTAAGAGTATCTCCCCAGCGAATAGACTGGGTCTCGGACCTTAATTTCTCTATCCCTAGCTTTAGCCAGTCATTTTTAAGCAACCCCAGCAATCTGGCCGTCCCCACCCCATTGGACTCAATAAGTTCCTGTAGGCTCTCCCTAAGGTGGCACATTCATGGGTGTTCCAAATACAAAGCCAAAACAATGATGTTCTCAACGCTATCTGCAACAATATCTCATTGATCCCCAAGTCAAGGCGGAGAGGGACCAATGGTGTGGGTTTCCCTAAGCCCGAAAGGCACCTAAAGAAGTTGTTTTCTGCTGTGCTCAAAGCACTAATGTTACAATGGCCCCATAGTTCCACCTCGTATAGCGCGGCCCACTTGCTTGTGCTTTGTAAATTTAAATTGCTGGACGGGCAAATTTGTGTATGGCTGTAGCTCGATGTTTCATGATTAAAATGCTCTTGGTAATCTGCGGTCCCAGGAAACGGTGTAGTCCAGCCTGATACCCAGATAATTGAACTGTCGGACCCGTTCCATTGTTTCAGAGCCCACTGTGATGATCCCTCTCACTCTGCCACTCTTGGTATACATCATATATTTGGTCTTGGATGTACTCATTTCAAGACCAAACTCTTCGCAGAATTGGTTGAAGCTATCAAGTTTTGAAAGCCCCTCCTGGTTTTGGACAGCAACAAAATGTCATCCGTGAAAAGGAGTGCCAGTATTTTCCCTCCACCAGGGTTGGGGAGTCATTGGCATAGTTTACATAGTAGGCGATGCAGTTGCTAATATATAGGAGGAACAGGGTTGGGGCAAGGACACACCGCTGATGCATGCCTTGTTTTACTCGGAAGGCCTCAGGTAATTCTTCCCTCGCTTTGCATCTTACTTGAGCATAATTCCCCTCGTGGAGCAGCTGGATTAAGTAAAGGAGATCAGGCGGGGTCCCCATCCTCCGAAGCACTTCCCACAACCTTCCTCTAGGCAGAAGGTCAAACGCGGCGCGGAGGTCAATAAATTCCATAGGTCACCCATTAGGCAGATTCACGGTCTTCCACTTCACCAGGAGAAAGTGGAAGGCCTGCCAACCACACTGGTCTCATAATTGAAACCTGCTTGTAATCCTTAAAGAATTTGGTTTTCCTTGCACCAATTCAACAACTGCCCTAGCACATGCTTGCAAATTTCTTTATGCAGGTTGCCAATCTGGCTGATAGGGCGGTAGTTGTAGAGAAGGCTGGGATCCCCTTTTTAGGTCTCGGACTGCGAACAAATCGCGAAGCGATCTGTCGTTCCGATACTCTATTGCAATCATTTCTGCTTTCAAGGAGTCAAGGGAGACAGGAGACAAGTGAGGTGCACGCGCAACCTTGGAACTGGGATCAGGTCGCGCGCGCTTCCTGTCTCTCATGGCTCCTTGGAAGCAGACTCACACGCACGCACACACACACATACACACCCCCCTCGCCGCGCATACACACACTCACACACACACACATACAGAACCTCCCCCCCCTGCCGCAGCGCATACACACACGCACGCACACACAGAGACCCCCCTTCCTACCTCGTCTCGGCGTGTCTTCGCGCTCCCTTGTTTAAATATGGTGACGTTCGCCAAATGAGGGTGAGCACTGGGCAGACTGTCTTGCACAAGGACGGGCAGGTGCACAGTCGTCTACAGGCCTTGAACAAGTCACCAAGCGCCTAAGGAGGGGCACCCTCTCTCAACAGAACACACCAGGCTTGCCCCAGTCGCGTGCCATCCCTGCCTCTCACGCGGCCGTACGTGCGCGCTCTCCTCACCCTGCCACTGGAGTTTCTCGCCCTCAGCTGATAATGGGATTGCGTGCCAGTGCTCGCGTGCAGCCGCCGTCCATGGCTGCGCGTGCGCCCCCGCAGCTGAGGCAGCAGCAGAGCCTGGAGTAATCACACACCGCCTCCTTCTCCTCCCCAGCCGCTGCCATTCTCTGCTGCCCTCTCTGCACACCGGGAACCGGGGAGACACCATGGGTGAGTACACTGTCAGTTGCACGGGGAACGGAAGGAGGGGATGGTGACAGGCATTTTACGATACAATTTCTGCGTCCAGCCGCCCACGTAATATTCATTTCCTCTTACATCGCTTCTTTTGCTGTTTTGTCTGAAACCCCCTGTATAATACACAGCACCTCTAATCCATTGCGGGGGTTTCTTCTCTCCCTATGTGATAGGAAAGGCCCTTGCCGCCCCATTTGTTGAATTATATTAGCTCGAGGGCCAAGTACAACAGCTGTGGGTTTTCTCTCCAATCTGGCCTTATAGTAAGGAAGCATCAGACATGGAAAAATCAGGAGAGGACGTAGTCTCAACCTCGAGTCGCGACTGAGAACAATATGAAAGCAATTTGTCTTTTGGCGATTTGTGCATTAGTACTTCAAAACAAAGACAACTTATTTGTTCAGTGTAGCTTTTTATGGTGCAATGTAATGCACTACACTGGTATCTGTGGAATGAAATCAGTGGGTTATGGGCATTTACATTTTATTAGCTAGTGATGAGGGAGTGCAGTGTGTACCCTCAGATTTGAAGTCGGGTTGAGGGGTTGTCAAGTTGAAGGCTGATTTGTAGAGGTGATTTTCTGTTGCTTTCCAGTTGCTGGTATGTAAGGAGTGTGGTTTGAGAGTGACTTTAATTTTGACAGGTCTTGGGCAGCCATCATGAAATCAGGGCTCTGGATTCTGCAGACTTTTGCGTGTATATTTTCATTGCACTTATGGTTAATCTGCGTCAGATTGTGGACTGGTTGTGAACATTTGCTTGTGTGCATCGCTCAGTAACTGATGTGCTAATACAGGGTTGTCGCCATCAACACCAATCCAACAACAATCAGAAACTGCACCCTATTAACCGGTATTCCTGAAAACAGCGCCACTGCTAAGATCAAAACACAACGTTGGCTCTGATCTCGTTTACGGCTGACATCAACAAAGTTTTGGGAGCAGATTTGAACAACGTGTAGCTGGTGAACAAATTCAAGTGCTTACAGCACATACACACAGCCACATACACACAGCCACACACACACAGCAACACACACACAGCCACACACACACACACAGCCACACACACACACACAACCACCCACACACACAACCACACACACAGACAACAGCACACACACACACCACCACACGCACCACCACACGCACCACCACACACACACACACACACGCAACCACACAACCACACTGTCAGTGCACACTTACACCAGGCACAGGCACCATCAGTCGTCAGTGCACGCTTTCACTGGGCACAAACACCACCAGCCATCAGTTCACGCTTTTACCGGGCCCAAACACCACCAGCTGTCAGTGCACGCTTTCATCAGACACACACCACCAGCCGTCAGTGCACACTTTAACCAGGTACACACATCTCCAACCGTTAGTACATGCTTCCACCAGGCACACACACCACCAGCCGGCAGTGCACACTTCCACCAGGCACACACACCACCAGCCATCAGTGCACAATTTCTACAGGCACACACACCACCAGCCATCGGTGCACACATCAATTGTTAACGCATCCACAAATAACTATTGTAGCAATCGCAGTATGGCGCACTTTACTTTCAAACATATTCATCTAAAGCGCAGCATGCCACCACTGCTACAAAAATAAATACACATTTTTTTGGCCTACAATTTATAGACTTTTGGTGCAATTAGTGTTGCAACATTAAGGAATGCCAATAGCTCAAACTTATTTAACCCGAGCTATTGCATTGTAAATGCTTGTTTAAAGATGGGCACATTCTCAGCCCCTTCCATGATTGGAGGATCACTCCCTTCTTCGCGATGGCATTGGAAACCACATTAATATAGCGGACCCAAACCCCAGGGTCGAATTTGAACACATCAGCTGGGATTTGTCAAGACCCGGAGCTTTCCCAGGCAACCACAGCTCACTCGGTTTCCTCCATGGTGAAAACTACTGTATGGATGGATTGTCGCTTAGCATTGTCATAGCCCCAGCGAGCAGGGCCAGGCTCAAGGGCATGGGTGGGGTAGTACAGACACCCACATTGGGCAACCCAGTTACAGGGTAGAATGGATGTTTCAGTGGGGCTACCTGTCCTCCCAAAGCTCTTGCTGACCAGTACCCAGAATTTCCTCTGGTCATTTGCTATAGCGGCATCCAGTAGCTCAGCACAGGTGCCATCTTCCCAAGCACCTTTGGCTTCTCCTAGAGGGCCTGATAAATTGCCCTGTTTCCCCGTATAACCTGCCCCCCTCTTTATTGGATTGAAGCCGAGTTGCCTTAGCCTTTTTACTCTTTCCATTGAACCAACCCTTAGTCTGTGCTGTATTTGGGCACCCCCTTGACTCCTTGGGCAGGAGATTCCTTATCAATACTCCCATTTGAGTCCTGTTTCCTTGAGTAGAAATTGTGTTGCTCATCCCCCACACTAGGTTCAACCTTAAATTGGCGTTCCAACATTTTTACTGCTTCCTTCTAAACATTCCAGGTTCCGTATTCCATTGGTTTTGGCTCAAGTTCCTGATGATGATCAAATAATATCTGTCCTTCCAGACCCATCATAATGAACAATCGCAAGACATCCTGAAAGCTTAAAAATATAAGGAAAGCCACAAGGTATTTTCCCCTTGGTATCGCCCTTCCCCAAAACAACAGAGGTCGCCCAGCCTTCACCATCATTGTGATTCATAGTGCCATATTGAGGCTAATCAATTTGGGTATCCAGGCAGTGCTCCACCATGTGAGCTGTCAGAAGCCTGAAACATGAAAATTTGCTTGAAGCTTCTTTCCTGTTGTACATGTCCCCTTCGTGTGGGTCTCGTCCTTTGAAGAGACATTGTCTCCTGCATCATTGCACATGAGTGACAAGTACTCATGATTGTAATTGCACGTGTGACGCACACCCGTCACTCATGTACAGTGTAACTATATTTCAATGGGAGAATAATGGCTCTCAGTCAGAGAAATGAAGATGCATACTGTCAAGTTTCCACCAACCCGCTAATCCGAATTCAAAAGGCACGATGCTAATAGTCACGCTTCGCAGAAACCACTAACAACCATGCAAAGGCTATTTATGCTAGTTAGCAGTAGTCCAGGGGAAGGGACAATTGCACAAAAGAAAGAAAGAGAAACCCTGGATTTTTGTAGCTGGGCTCATCCTGCACTGCAGAAGTGTTGATATTTGCAAGAAATAGCTATTTTAATATTTTATCATTTGCATTTTAGTTCAATATTTTTAATATGGTATACAATATTCTTTGTGACGGTCTTTCAATAAGAACCCTCTAGGGTTGGTTAGAACTCTGTGGCACCATAGAAATGAAATGTAAATGAAACCTTTATGATAGATGTATGAAATAACCCAACCCTGCATGTTTCTAAAAGGTAGCTCCCTTCAGTGATTTGTTAATCAGGTCTGTGATATTAATGATTCTCAGTGTAACAGGTTTATCATCCGTAGCATAATGAATACATGTGTAGGGTGCTTTGTTTCCTGACAATACACATTAACGTCCTCAACACTGGCAATACCTTAATGCCATATGTAACTCAAAAGTGACATTAACAAAGTATTTCCAAGCTGTGGACTCCTTTTGCTCCCCTTGTGAAGTATTAAGTGTAATGGAGTTTGTAATCTTTGGAAATAGTGACTCCAGTATTACCTTTCAAATATTAAGGTCTAAATCCTTGATCTCTAATATTGTCCCAGAATACTTCCCTGTATCTTGCATGTCTTTGATAACTCCTTGAGTTTGAATCTCATATCTCTGTTGCCTAGCAACAAATACTCTGAAACAAGAAGAACTTATACATTATGAATCCTCCGTGGCCGCCACAATTGCAAGTCTCATGAAGACCCTGTGGTAATCTGGGACATATAGTCTGTCTTGACTCCACATGCGCATTTTGATTAGTGCAAGTGTCACAGATAAAAGCCTCACACCAAGTAGTAGCAACACTCTGTATACACTGCTGACCACCTTGCTTCTTTTTGCCCGTCCAGCATACAAAATGTGAGGGCGAACCCTGGATCAGGGCACCAACCAAGCTGAGGAGGGACATCAGCATTTGCCGCAGAGCCCTGCCTCATGCACTCACAAATTGGGTCCATAAAACAATGCAAATAACAAAGTGGCTTAAATGTAAGTTGCACAGTACTTGGGCATGTTATGCGGCCCCATCATTTGTGTGAGGGGGTGCTTCTTGTTGAAGAAGCTCATCACAAAGACTGTCACACAGGACAGTGTAAAGGGGGAGGTAGCTTAACTATAGAGTGGTCACCCACTTGCAGTTATGCGACTGTTAGATATTATTCTTGTATTTCCTTTTCAGCACCAGTACATTAGCAACAGGTGCAAAGACAATCTGAATTTTATATTAACTCCTTCTATTAGCTTTTGATTTTTTTTTTGGGGGGGGGGGCAGGTGAAGGAGGTATAACATATATTCCATGGTTTGACTCCACATATAGACACTATTCATCCATTTGGCCTACCAATTAGCCTTCACTGGTCATGAATATACCAGTCTCTGCTACATGTACGTGCATTTTTTCTTTTTTTAGATGCCAAATCTTTAAATGGCTCGGTATTTGCACTTACATATACTGAGCAGAATACTACACTTTGTATATATTTCAATAACAATACCATTCTAAATACAAATGTATATTGGAACACATATACATCCGTAGCTATGTCCTTCCTAATAAGTATGTATCTGTTGATTAGATAAAACAAACTCATATGTTTATAATTTTGACACACAAAAAGTGGCATCGGAGTGATCTGAGCAGGCGACCCTATGATTTAGAGTAGGGTTCTCCAAAGTCGGTCCTGGAGGGCCAGATCCATGCCTGATTTTTCAGATAACTTCATTAATCTAAATGGGAAAATGCTAAAAGTCTGGCATGGATCCGACTCTCCAGGACCAACTTTGGAAAACCCTGATGTAGAGTGAGATAGGGGCCACAGTCTTTCAATGAGGTCCAAAATGTCCTCGACATAAAATGCCTGCGAGTCAAGATGTTTTTTTTTTTTTAAATATGTGGGGCATATTACCAAGGGTGGCGATAGGCAATTATCGCCGGTTTAGCTGCCGTTTTCGGCCGCTAAGCGGCGATAATTCTATCGCTCTATTAGCAAGCTGTCGCTAACTGATGTTAGCGACTGTAGGCGATAGCGAGTGGTTTGGGGCCCGCTTTGTATGTCAGCGATATTTATCGCTAATGACATGCAAAGTGGGTGTACCCAAGCAGTTAGCGACTGAAAGCAGTCGCTAATGTCGCTATCGCCTATTAGCAAAGCAGGCGTAGCGATGGAAATATTCCCGCTATCGCCAAAAACTAATGCCTGCTCAGACCAGTTCTTAGCCATGTTATCCAATGGGATGTGGATAACATGGCTAAGAGCATTTCGTCGCTAATGCGTGAATATCGCTGTATTCTCAGCGATATTCACGCATTTCGCCGCTATAGCTGGATATTTTAGCACAATGGAGAAAAACGTTGCTAATAGCATGTTTTCTCCGCTAACATATCCAGCGATAGGCAGCGCTACAAAAAATAGTCGCTAAGCCTATTTAGCGATAAATATCGCTACTTGTTGGTAATATGCCCCATTTATTTTTATTGTATGCACTCGTGGTACAACTGCACAACATCAACTTGGCAATCCCACTACATACAAGTGTTTCTACATGGCTCGCCCCACATGTCCAATGTATCTCAGGTGACCCAATAGAAAGATGTATAATCCTTCTGACAATCTCCACACACACAGTCTACTAATCATCAGCAAGTAAATGTTTTCTTATCAGCACGTTTGCCTTTAGCGGTCAGTGGGGGCTGGTGAACATTAGTCTATAATCGCTATTAGATCAGGGGAGGAAGTATCCAGTTCATCCATCTCATCAGCTTGCAACTGTGTAAGGTAGGACTGTAAAGGTGCCCGGATATACCTGAAACTTGACATTAGTGGCTGCATATTCTCATACAGCTCAGTATTTATATCACAAATGGTGACACTTTTCAGCCATCCAGTTTGAGTCGGTATCGGGCCCTTCAGCTGGTGACTGGGGATCCCTTTTTTTGGCTAATAATAACAGTATAGCAGTCAGTCATCGTCCAGATTTAGGCACATCAGCAACATATCCCATTATCACCACATCAAGTGGCCATGGCACCTCCTAGCCCACAATCTGGAATTTCACTCCCAGAATACCCTCTCAAAAGCCAGTAATATATCGCCATGCTGTTGAATTCCACAAGGTGTATTATACATAAAAGTAGTGTATTGGAAGCAGTACAGTACAACAGGGCTGCACACAACAAGTCTTCCCCTGGAAACTGCCGTCCAGAGAAATTCTAGAACCTTAGTCTGGAGAAAGCAGAACATAACAACACTTAAAAGTAAACACATGTCTATGTATATGCAACACCTTTTACCCTTAACAAAACTCATAGGCTGAAAAACAAAGATTAGTAATCATACCTAGTCGGCGGACGAATGGTCCTGCAACTCTTTTTTTACCCTAGATGCCAAAGATTCATCCTCACAAGAATGCCCCAGACCTGTAGCATCAAACAACGAATCACCACTTGAGTCAACACTTCCATTCCTGCACCTGGCCACCCTTCTAACGTTCCACACTGTGTCATCCCGAGTGACCACACTGTTCTGGTTAACTTCACCACCTTAACAGCACAACCAAACTTAAAGCCACCTTTCATAGGGAACCCCGGTTTGAGTATTCTCACCCATTCTTCCACCACACAATTAGACACTCTCACTTTCCACTTGTCACCAAACCTGTGAGGAACTTGTCAGGTTTCACTTTCATCCTGTGCATAAGTGTAACATTTAAATCTGTTGAGAGCAACACTAGTTGTGGGCTTGATACTATTCTCCATCCTCAGCATAGCTTCATCATAAATATTCCTGTCACCATGGCCCTCATTTTGTTGTACTGTTCTAAATACCACTTGCTCCTCTGACCCTAAACAGTGCAAAATGATGTTTTTTTCCCTTTCCACTGACATTTTTTGCCCATCTATAGCTTTGAGGTAAGTCACAAACTCCTCCTTCCATCTCAGCCATGGGATGGGTGGTTCTCCCGTATTTTCCAGGAACTTGGATGTTGGATCATACTGCACATTGTAATGCGATGGAGGAAAGACGGATTACCCACAAAACAGTTTCTTAAATAGCTTCTACACTTAGTAGTAATATGCCTTAGAATCTAAAAACATGTATAATGTTCATGTAAAGTAAGTAAATCTTGAGGTAAAGATCAATGAGATAGCAAATACAGCTCAATAGCAGAGAAATAACAAAAGCTATCCTTATACAGTCATATTAATATAATCCCCTTTTTGAGCATTTAAGGAGATTACAGGCAGTCTATCCGCATACCACTCAGAGTTCCAGAGAAGTCTGTAGTCACCTCAATTTACCACAAAGTTTGGAAATGCGGAAGTGGGCCCAAATGAGCGGAAGCGCATGTGTGTAAAGAGCGCCGCACAAGAAGCGCACCACTTGTGTCGGAATGCGGAAATGCGTGTAGCGCATAATGACACAGTGATAGTGAGTGCAAGGGTAACCAGGTTGCAACACAGGCTCCGTAAGGTGATGCAACAGAAACGGGGTGTGTCGGTCGTATAGCAACCTGTTGGAGAGCTCATACGCAATGTGAACATAGAACAAAGGCATGTATGTTTCCTAGTTGCGAATTATGCAAATCATAGAGCCATTGCGCTGAGTTCCTCGGGTGGGTTTGCTTCATGCTGAGTATCTTGTGCCGTCACATCGGTTAAATAACCAAAACTTGCCAAAAACCCATAAAAAATGTAGGAACACAATAGGGGGTAGTAAATTCCTGGGAAAAAAACGTTGAGTCTTCACAGGCGAAGTCCTCAATGATGAACACACAGAACCATTAAAATGTAGTGATCATGGGTCCAATGAAGATGATATCACTCATCTGCTGACTGAAGTATAGCAGATATGTCGTCATAACTCGTCGCCATTGTTGAATTCCACACACTGGATGATATATAAAAGTAGTTTATTGGAAGCAGCACAGTACAACAGGACTGCATACAACATGTCCTCTGGAAACTGCCTTTCAGAGAAATTCTAGAAACTTATTCTGGAGACAGCAGAACATAACAGCACCTAAAAGTAAACAGGTCTATGTATATGCAACACATGTACATGCCAAGTGGAGGAAATCTGCCATGGTTTGATTACATGGAAAGCATTCAGGTGGTCTAGTACTGTCAAATTTGTGCTGATGTGTAGCAAAACCTTAAAGATGCTTAAAATGTATAGGTTTATGACTGTAATTCATCGAGGCAGTATCTAATTGCACACAACAACATGACCATTTACGAATGTCCCAAAGGTCTCCCAAGTCTTTTTCCCACAATGCCATTTCTGGTGTGTGGTTGATCCAACAATTTTCAATAGTCAGTTTACTTATCTGTGAGACCCAGCCCTTGCTATACATTCACTGTTCATAATGTTTGTAAGTCTCACACACGCTTTTGGCTCCTGTTGGTGTCCAGTATAATGTGCATTCACTGCATGTCTCAGCCTACAATATAAATAAATATAAATAAATCTATCAAGGGCATTAGTTGGCCCCTTGGCTCTAAATTGTTTCAGCGACAACAAAACTCAAGGATTATCAGGTTCGATTCTATTAGACTCCACCACTTTGTGTAGTATAAGGGGTTGGGGCAGTTACCAGTAAACTGCAATGAAAGCTTGTTGATATAAACAGTATATTTTGAGGTCTGGTACCACCATCCCTTTCTTGACAAGTGCAAAGTCATATTTCACCAGTGTTTTCTAGACTTTTTTTCCGTCCATATTAGTCTTGTAAAGTCAGATCACAGGATTCTGAAAAAGATCTGTGATAGCGGAATTGGAATATCGAGAAACAAAAGCAGAGATTTGGGCATGACTACCACTTTTAAAATTGCAACTCTGTGAGCTATGGATAGTGTTAATCTTATGTGTTCAGCAATATTTTTGTGCTGCTGATGCAGCACGGAACCATAATTGTCTCTAATTGCAGTCTAATTGTGTCTATGTACCCTAATGCCTAGATATTTTATTGAGTGTTTTCTCCACAGTAGCGGGTGATCGACCTGACCACCTTGATAGTCATCAGCATCACATCTGTGACTTATTCCAATTTATCCTTACTCCTAAATAGGAGCCAAATTTCATAATCTTGTATAGTGTCGGCACTAGATTATCTTCTGAGTTTTTGATAACTAACATATAGGGCCAGATGTATCAGAATTGGATTTTGCAAGTCAATAATAGCGAAATTTAACGACTTGCAAATTGCGAGTCGCAAATAAGGAATGGCTTCCCATTAATTTCTTTGGGTCTAGAGGCTCATAGGAATGAATGGGAATTGCGTGCACAATTTGCGAGTACCCAATAGGTACTCGCAAATTGCGCATGCAATTTCAAGGGTCAAGGAGGCAAAAAGGCCATCCTGATGCACCCCTGAAATATGCATGTGTGCACATGTGGCGCACATACATGCCCTAGGTAACCCTGGGCGGAGTTCGCAGAGTTGCACTATGCGAAGTGCAAAAAAAAACTGTGACGCACTATGCGGGGCTCATTAGAAAAATGCAGTTCGCTGTGATTGCACTATGAATAGCATCATGCACAGCGCATGCTTACCATTTCTGCCGCTCAAGTAGATTTTTATTCGAGAGGCAGCTTTCTCAATACAAATGGGCCGTTTCTCAATGCGAGCGGTCGTGAGCCTACGCGACCACTCGCAATGAGAAACCTGTTGAGAAGCCTCACTGCGAGGTGGATTTTCTGCGCTCGCGCTTCCCAACTTGACGTTGGTGAACGCAAGTGAGGAAAACAACTTGAGTTTTTCCGAACTCTGCAAGCTCCGCGTAACGCGTAGTGTGGGAAACTTAGCAAACTCCACGAGTGGTGCGGAGTTCACCGCCCAGGGTTAGCCCTAAAGGCATGTATGTGCGCCATATGGCACTTAGAAAAATGCTAAATTGTGCATTTTTCTTAGGATTTGCAAATTACCAACAACTTGAAGTTGGTGGTAAATTGCGATATTAAAGCAGGGTCGCAATTTAAAAAGCGCTTCCTGCAATGCTTTTAGAGAATCGCAAATTGCGATTCTCTAAATGCATTCACAAAATAGGAAATCGCAAAAATTGTGATTCCCTATTTTGCGATTGCCTTTTAGAATGATACATCCCAAAAGCCTTTTTCCCGTTCGCAAACGGGCCAGTTCTGTGAACGGGAATACACTTGATACATCTGACCAATAGTTTGCATACATTTATATAATTAGAAGTCTACTTGTAAAGGTCAGGCCCCTATGTGCATGATATCGGCTCACTTTTCATGCAAAGAGTTCTATCACAATTGAAAACAGGAAGACAAGGGACAACCCTGTTCAGTGTCTCTAGCGAGCTGTATAGAATGCAATGTAAGGCCACTTAGCTGAACTCAAGCAGTAAGATCCATGCATAATAGTGCTATCTTATGAGTAGGTATGATCCGAACCCCAGAATGTACAAAATCGTATGCTGGAAAGGCCACTACAGTCATGCAAAGGCCATCTTGACATCTAGAAAGGCCTCAATTGCCAAAATGTCACGGTTCACGTGGTACATCATAGCAAACAATGTGTGAATATTATGTGCAATGGATCTCGCAGGTTCAATACATGCCTGAGTGATAGGACTTGGTGTATTTTTGGTCCTTACCAGATTTTAGCAATGTAATAATTATGACATCCCATGTGGAGGGCGTTAAGCAATTTGTTTGCAATGTCTCATTGCAAACACATTGCTCCATTAAATGTGGACAGATCAGTTCTTTATAAGCTTTAAAAAATCTACCGCGAGGCCTTCAGATCATGGAGCCTTTTCACTGACTAAGCTATTATTTGCTTCAGAGATCTCAACTAACAACAGGGATTCATTGAAATGGAATCTGTCCACATGTTCGAGAATGGCAACAGAGATGCCATTCAGCTATTCATTCATCTGAGATTCAGAAGTTTCCTCTTTGGCTGTTTATAGATCTGTGTAAAATTTGGTATAAACCGCTAATATCTCAGATGAAGTCTGATGGAGTGTATCATTCTCAAAAACAACAATTGATGGACAGAATGCAGAACAATGAGGCATGAGGCACAGGGTCAAGGCTGATTTGCATATAGCCATGTCTGACCTGGGGTGGTGTGGAGTGCAAAAAAACGATGGATTTAGGCCCAGATCTCTGTACTGGGGTGATTGTAGGACAATGTTCTGCATTCTGTCCATCACCTGTTGTTTTGCATTTGTCACCCCGAGTGGGACGGGTATGCTCAGACGTGGGTCCCGTGCTCTCCATGCCACTGGAATCAAGATATCCAGGCTGAAGAGGGCTGAAAGCCCGAAACCGGTCCTTGGATGCTTGTTTCCAGTCCAGTGAGGACCTGGCTTGGCAGTTCGGGCTGGACTGTTCCCATGGGGCACAGGGTCAAGACTGATTTGCATATGGCTGGGTTCAAACTGGAATGGCATGGTGAGCAAAAAACCGATGGATTTAGGCCCAGATCTCTGTACTGGGGTGAATGTATGACAATGTTCTGCATTCTGTCCATCACCTGTTGTTTTGCATTTGTCACCCCGAGTGGGACGGGTATGCTCAGACTTGAGTCCCGTGCTCTCCATGCCACTGGAATCAAGATATCCAGGCTGAAGAGGGCTGAAAGCCCGAAACCGGTCCTTGGATGCTTGTTTCCAGTCCAGTGAGGACCTGGCTTGGCAGTTCGGGCTGGACTGTTCCCATGGGGCACAGGGTCAAGACTGATTTGCATATGGCTGGGTTCAAACTGGAATGGCATGGTGAGCTAAAAAATGATGAATTTAGGCCCAGATCTCTGTAGTGGGGTGAATGTATGACAATGTTCTGCATTCTGTCCATCACCTGTTGTTTTGCATTTGTCACCCCGAGTGGGACGGGTATGCTCAGACGTGAGTCCCGTGCTCTCCATGCCACTGGAATCAAGATATCCAGGCTGAAGAGGGCTGAAAGCCCGAAACAGGTCTTTGGATGATTGTTTCCAGTCCAGTGAGGACCTGGCTTGGCAGTTAGGGCTGGACTGATCCCATGGGGCACAGGGTCAAGACTGATTTCCATATGGCTGGGTTCAAACTGGAATGGCATGGTGAGCAAAAAAACGATGGATTTAGGCCCAGATCTCTGTACTGGGGTAAATGTATGACAATGTTCTGCATTCTGTCCATCACCTGTTGTTTTGCATTTGACACCCCGAGTGGGACGGGTATGCTCAGACGTGAGTCCCGTGCTCTCCATGCCACTGGAATCAAGATATCCAGGCTGAAGAAGGCTGAAAGCCCGAAACCGGTCCTTGGATGCTTGTTTCCAGTCCAGTGAGGACCTGGCTTGGCAGTTCGGGCTGGACTGTTCCCATGGGGCACAGGGTCAAGACTGATTTGCATATGGCTGGGTTCAAACTGGAATGGCAAGGTGAGCATAAAAAACGATGGATTTAGGCCCAGATCCCTGTACTGGGGTGATTGTAGGACAATGTTCTGCATTCTGTCCATCACCTGTTGTTTTGCATTTGTCACCCCGAGTGGGACGGGTATGCTCAGACGTGAGTCCTGTGCTCTCCATGCCACTGGAATCAAGATATCCAGGCTGAAGAGGGCTGAAAGCCCGAAACCGGTCCTTGGATGCTTGTTTCCAGTCCAGTGAGGACCTGGCTTGGCAGTTCGGGCTGGACTGTTCCCATGGGGCACAGGGTCAAGACTGATTTGCATATGGCTGGGTTCAAACTGGAATGGCATGGTGAGCAAAAAACCGATGGATTTAGGCCCAGATCTCTGTACTGGGGTGAATGTATGACAATGTTCTGCATTCTGTCCATCACCTGTTGTTTTGCATTTGTCACCCCGAGTGGGACGGGTATGCTCAGACGTGAGTCCCGTGCTCTCCATGCCACTGGAATCAAAATATCCAGGCTGAAGAGGGCTGAAAGCCCGAAACCGGTCCTTGGATGCTTGTTTCCAGTCCAGTGAGGACCTGGCTTGGCAGTTCGGGCTGGACTGTTCCCATGGGGCACAGGGTCAAGACTGATTTGCATATGGCTGGGTTCAAACTGGAATGGCATGGTGAGCTAAAAAATGATGGATTTAGGCCCAGATCTCTGTAGTGGGGTGAATGTATGACAATGTTCTGCATTCTGTCCATCACCTGTTGTTTTGCATTTGTCACCCTGAGTGGGACGGGTATGCTCAGACGTGAGTCCCGTGCTCTCCATGCCACTGGAATCAAGATATCCAGGCTGAAGAGGGCTGAAAGCCCGAAACCGGTCCTTGGATGCTTGTTTCCAGTCCAGTGAGGACCTGGCTTGGCAGTTCGGGCTGGACTGTTCCCATGGGGCACAGGTTCAAGACTGATTTGCATATGGCTGGGTTCAAACTGGAATGGCATGGTGAGCTAAAAAATGATGAATTTAGGCCCAGATCTCTGTAGTGGGGTGAATGTATGACAATGTTCTGCATTCTGTCCATCACCTGTTGTTTTGCATTTGTCACCCCGAGTGGGACGGGTATGCTCAGACGTGAGTCCCGTGCTCTCCATGCCACTGGAATCAAGATATCCAGGCTGAAGAGGGCTGAAAGCCCGAAACAGGTCCTTGGATGATTGTTTCCAGTCCAGTGAGGACCTGGCTTGGCAGTTCGGGCTGGACTGATCCCATGGGGCACAGGGTCAAGACTGATTTCCATATGGCTGGGTTCAAACTGGAATGGCATGGTGAGCAAAAAAACGATGGATTTAGGCCCAGATCTCTGTACTGGGGTAAATGTATGACAATGTTCTGCATTCTGTCCATCACCTGTTGTTTTGCATTTGACACCCCGAGTGGGACGGGTATGCTCAGACGTGAGTCCCGTGCTCTCCATGCCACTGGAATCAAGATATCCAGGCTGAAGAAGGCTGAAAGCCCGAAACCGGTCCTTGGATGCTTGTTTCCAGTCCAGTGAGGACCTGGCTTGGCAGTTCGGGCTGGACTGTTCCCATGGGGCACAGGGTCAAGACTGATTTGCATATGGCTGGGTTCAAACTGGAATGGCAAGGTGAGCATAAAAAACGATGGATTTAGGCCCAGATCCCTGTACTGGGGTGATTGTAGGACAATGTTCTGCATTCTGTCCATCACCTGTTGTTTTGCATTTGTCACCCCGAGTGGGACGGGTATGCTCAGACGTGAGTCCTGTGCTCTCCATGCCACTGGAATCAAGATATCCAGGCTGAAGAGGGCTGAAAGCCCGAAACCGGTCCTTGGATGCTTGTTTCCAGTCCAGTGAGGACCTGGCTTGGCAGTTCGGGCTGGACTGTTCCCATGGGGCACAGGGTCAAGACTGATTTGCATATGGCTGGGTTCAAACTGGAATGGCATGGTGAGCAAAAAACCGATGGATTTAGGCCCAGATCTCTGTACTGGGGTGAATGTATGACAATGTTCTGCATTCTGTCCATCACCTGTTGTTTTGCATTTGTCACCCCGAGTGGGACAGGTATGCTCAGACGTGAGTCCCGTGCTCTCCATGCCACTGGAATCAAGATATCCAGGCTGAAGAGGGCTGAAAGCCCGAAACCGGTCCTTGGATGCTTGTTTCCAGTCCAGTGAGGACCTGGCTTGGCAGTTCGGGCTGGACTGTTCCCATGGGGCACAGGGTCAAGACTGATTTGCATATGGCTGGGTTCAAACTGGAATGGCATGGTGAGCTAAAAAATGATGGATTTAGGCCCAGATCTCTGTAGTGGGGTGAATGTATGACAATGTTCTGCATTCTGTCCATCACCTGTTGTTTTGCATTTGTCACCCCGAGTGGGACGGGTATGCTCAGACGTGAGTCCCGGGCTCTCCATGCCACTGGAATCAAGATATCCAGGCTGAAGAGGGCTGAAAGCCCGAAACCGGTCCTTGGATGCTTGTTTCCAGTCCAGTGAGGACCTGGCTTGGCAGTTCGGACTGGACTGTTCCCATGGGGCACAGGGTCAAGACTGATTTGCATATGGCTAGGTTCAAACTAGAATGGCATGGTGAGCAAAAAAACGATGGATTTAGGCCCAGATCTCTGTACTGGGGTGAATGTATGACAATGTTCTGCATTCTGTCCATCACCTGTTGTTTTGCGTGTATCATTCTCACCCCTTGCACTAGAGATGTCATTGCCCCTGGAGCAATGCCTAAGCAACCAAGTCAGTTTCCTACTTTGGGATTCACCCTCTCCATATCTCATAACCAAAAGATTAGGAGCCAGATGTTTCAAAGCTATTTAGTGGTTGCAAAGCCTGCGATTCACTAAACAGGATTTGTGACCGCTAACTGGCTTGTATAAATTGACTAAACCCCTTTAGCAATTCAGTAACATCTTATCAAATAGCTACATTGGTTGGAAAATCAAAAGGCATCTCTATTTGGAAGGAGCGTGCTTATGCTCTCCCTTCCAAATGGCATTACCTTATGGTATGTATTAATGTTTTGTGGCCAAATTCTCATAGCAAAACAGTAATACTTTACCACCTCCTTAAAGGAGGTGGTAAGCCATACACTAACGGGAAGGGATCCCTTTGAGAATGTTAAGAAAAGATTTTTGTCAAAGATATGTTTATTGGCATTTGATGACATAGCAGAACAACATGCGACGGTCCCGCACATTTCCCCACGCAGGGGGTAGCATGAGAAGCATTCCAGGTGAAGCATTAGAAACTGGGGGAGGTGCACGTGACCAAACAACAAGCATATGAGGGGAGGTCCCCTGTAGTAGCCAACTGTGGCAACTGAGGCCCCATCTGGCTCGCATTGGAATTAGGAAGGAGCTAAAAATTCGGATAGTGCTAGGTCATATCAGTGCGGTCAAGCCTCCGAGCCCCTCGGGTATTGTGACTCGAAGCATGCTATATTAACGCTGTCAGGACCTTCCGCAGGCATTCGCCATGGCATGCATTAATTTAAATGGACATTGTGCAGGATGTCAAATTGAAATAACAACAGACAAACAAACCTCCCCCTCCCAGTGGTGGTAGCAGTATACAACATACAGGGGACTAGACTAGTGGCGGCAGGGAATCAGAGCCGAAACAAGTGGAGAGCTCTAACGCTAGGAGGACAGGAAAAGATTTTTAAGCCTAGGCAGCTGTCCCACAGCTACTCTTAAAAAAGAATATTAAACGTTTTATTTTTTTACCACAACATTTAAGGACAACAGGTGCCATAAAAAAATTGCTTTACTTAAAAGCAATCATAGACATTGTGGTCAGCTGACCCGGGCAGGCCACCACCCCTGTGATGACTGTAATTCCTAATAGGTGGCAAATGTCGTCATTAATATTCACGAGGTAGGTCGATTTGTGATCTACCAGGAATCGCTAATTTAAAAATAAACGTTTCAGACATGAAGAATAGCGATTTCTTTATTGTGATTCGGAGAAAATCCCAATTTGTAAATCGATATTCCCAATGTTCAACTGGCCCTTAGCCAACTTACCCTCAACATAATGGACCTTTGGTGTAACCACTGCGGAGACTACTCCGTCACCACCCTGGTTATCCTCTGCAATGTCCCACTGGAGTAAGAGCCATCAGAGGTTGACCTCTATGTCTGCCTAACTAATGTAGCTGGGCGGACATACAGGTAGGTTTTCACTGCGGTACCTGCCATCTGGCAGTAAGGGGCAGTGAGAGGTGTCCCATGCCCCCTTGCCACGGAAGATAACTCCCATGGCGAGGGGGAAAAGAAAATCCCACTTTGAAATCTTCATGTCAAAACTAAAAAAAAAACCTGTCTAACTTTGAGGAACAACTCCATCACATTTACAAGGACATATTCCCTAAAGATCTTTAACCACACCTTTATGTTTATACTCTATAGACTTTTGGATCAGTGTTGCCATTTCCTGCGTATGAAGCAAGATACTATGACCTACCCAGTTATTTGAAAATCTGTATTTCAAATGTGTTTCCTGCAGTAGTGAAATAGAAACATTGTGTCTGTCTAAGTATGCTTGCACAAATCTAAATTATCTAGGACTATTAAGGCTATGAACGTTCCAAAGACATAAATTATATAGGTCAATGCACTTGAGTCCCTCTTACACTTCATGGCACTACTTTTGGTCACATGTGACAGTTCCAACACTGGACCATTTCATTCTCCTTGTGCATACGTTGAGAATGCAATGCTTGAGTTAACAGTGATGTTGGGATAAAACCTGATCAATAAAGAACAAATGCACCTTCAACTGAACCCTATTACCCATTCCACCTCACCCTATACTACATCTACCAACACTAGTGTCCCACCCACACAGATAACCCCATCAATCACCACATCATTTCCTACAAAGCAATTCATTTAAACCAAAGATCTCAACTTAGTGTGTTCCACCCTTTAGGCCATTGTCTCAGCCTCCCCATCCACTGACTTAAACTCTCCTGGACAATAACCAACAGCCACGCACTCTCCAATCCTGGCAACACAATCTTTACTGCCAGGCCACTCTCATTCAATATCACTCAATGTGTTTTGGACTTGATTTCTATGGGCAGCTGTCAGCAAGGAATTGTGTGAGGCTATTGTGTCATCCGATTTGCGGCATTGTTTCTCAAAGGTTAACCCTGCCTCAGGATCCAAGAAGAAGCTTGGTTTTCCACCAGCTCCCACTAGCAGTTTTGCTGGGTACTGCATCGCATATTTGAAACCTTTAGGGCTGACTAAGTTTTTAGTATTCATGAACTGCATTCTGGCATCCTGCACTGCCACAGTAATATCTGGAAAAATAGCAATGTCTGCTCGTTGATAGTGTACAAACCTTTCTCCCTGGCAAGTCATAGCTGATATTGTTTCTCTGGGATTAGGTTTGTATATCCTTTTTCTCTGTGACCACTGACATCAAAGTCTTCTCCATCACTATCAGTTTGCCCGCATTTGCAACACCGTCATCCCTCAGGTCAGAGAACTATCTTTACGCGCAAACGGGTTTGCCTATACAAGCGCTCTGTTAGGTCGTACAGTCTGTTTGTTACCATATCTACTTTACAATCTATTTGCTGTCAGATAAAGTAGCAGTGTCTGTGGTTCACCATCTGCTATCTGGACTGATATGCAATACAACTCCGGTTCACAGGATTAGTGTCTATTGGACCTAGGTTTCTCAGAGGTCAGCTTGTTCTGCTTTTTCATCAGTTCTATTCATGTTGTACCTCGTATTGTATGATTGCTCATTGTAGCAGTTCAGATATAGCATCTCCTTCAGGCCTTTCTCGTCATATATCACCAAAGGTTGAGTTATCAGCTGTCGTCTAATAGGAGGAAGTCCTGCTTACATCATATAATCTTAGAGTGGGTCCCATGTTTATATTGTTTTATTTCTAGCAAGCTGGGGCATCCCATCACACCTGCCCATCCCGCACCGGTCCCCACAAGCTCACAGACAGTATATGTTCAAAAATGCTTCTGTACATGCATCCCGCTACTGTGTATTTAACTGACCTTGAGTTCTTAGGCAATAATAGTCAAGCGAGGACACCGAGTTTCCACACAGGTCGGCAGTGCAAGTCCTGCAGCCGCAACAACCAGGAATAGCCTGCGGGCTGCCGACTCGTTGGTCTCCCAGCACTTCTAGCTTGTAGGGCCGATGGGACTCACCCGCACGTTTAGGGTGGCCCACCCTGCGCCAGCATAGGATTACTTCCTGGGAGAAGCAATGGCCTTGTGTTTGCCAGAGCCCATTCTCTACTTTACTCACCTAAACACTATTTTCAAGGTGGGGAGGGGAGAACTCCACTGATACTATGTTTTCTGGGCCCACTTTCCATTGGTCCTCCAATGGACCTTTCTACCTGACTGAGAAGTGATGGGAGTTAGCATTAACATCAATCAAAATCAATTACAGTGCAGACCATTTGGCTACACAATGAGAACCAGGAATCAGTAGCTTGGGTTAAAGGGTTTATTACAAATTCAAAATTAAGTTCAAATACACAACTCTTAACACCATTCTATAAAGATACAGAATAACAACTGGGAAACCCAGCCTCCTAAAAAGGTTTAGGCGTACAAGTATTAAAAAAACAAGGAGCAGCCGCCCTTCGAGGGCCCCCAGAGGGCCCTGGTGGGGGTTGACATGAGGAGAGCCAGGCTAACCATTAGCCCTGTCAGGCATTGTACATTCGTCGGGGTCCTCGGTGAGGGGTGGCAGCCTGCAAGGGAGATCCGAGATGCATCAGGAACGGTGTTAAACAGTAACCTGGTAGCATTCACCCTCCATCACCACACTTATTAGATGTCCAGCTGCCTGTCCTGGCTCTGAGGACCACAGCATCCAGTGATTGTCTCTAAGCTGTTCATGCCTGTCAGACTGGTTCTAATGGGCCCTGTTGTCTGAGAGAGGTAGAGGAATTCCCTCGGACCCTCCATCTTCACCCAGGACCTCATTTAAGGTCAAGACACTTTCTCATCAGTGCCTGACAGGGCGAATGCGTAACTCGCCTGTCTCCTTGTCTCCCTCTAACCCCACTGCAGCCAAGAGCCCTTCACTGAGGACTCCGGAGGATGCACTATTCTGACAGGGCATCTCATAGGCAATCTAATCAATCAGTTAAAATTGGTTGTCTGCCCTTACTCCCTACCACTTTAAAATGTCACTAGCTGCCACTGCCAAAGAGTCTCTAAATCAGGAAATTCCATAAAGGAAATCAGAGGCAAGCAAGGAAAATTAAGTTTAGGTGGTGGCAGCATCTCTGAAGCTCAGTCAAGAGTCTTCTATGGGTCAGAGTGAAAGTGTTAGCCTAAGCCACACTTAGGAAGGTATCACATAGGCATTGAGGTTTAACCTCTCAAGGTTCATGAGAAATGCTCTAAGCATTCAGGATCTGCAAAGAGGGGTCTGTAAGGTTCCAAGAGAGACATCTGAATCGAAAGCGGGGTGAACACTAAATTATAACATACAAAGTGCACTAGGTAACACCCCCATGATATGCATCATCAGGGGTCCATTGTTCTTGTCCGATTCTCATGTTGCAGACTGCAACATTGGGTGAAAGTATCACACAGGACATGGGAACGACATTTCTCACATACAAGGCAAGTGGCAAAATTTGCTCAATAGGCCATTCATGTGAAAATCAGATTCCCTGTGTTCCTTCGTCAAGGTCTTCTTCTCAGTCTCTATCTCTATCTTTAGTACTGTAATGTATCTATTCTACAACTCACAATGCATGGGACTACCTGCAAGAAATGTCACATTAGCAGGAAATTATATCAGCTTTATGCAGCATAGTGAAATACAGGCCTTCTTAGAACATGTTAAAGTATTAACTCAATGGTGCACATTTAATAAGCGTGTGCATAGTTAAACACAAATGAATAAAAGTTTCTAGTGCATTAGACTTCACATTACATGTAACATTCAGTAGGTCTTCAAAATAATCCTGTGTAAGTATGGCTAGGAACTACATTTAAATCAAATACATGAAGAATTAATGCACACATTACATAATTATTTTATCGTTTTAAGTAAAATCACATTATACATAGGTGAGGATGGTTTCTATTTAGTTCGCAATCAATAAATGTAATACACAATATTAAAGCACACATTTAGTAAAATCAAATTTCATCTTTATAACGAGCACATTATCTACTAAATGAGGATGGTTTATTACTTTCTTATTGGATTCAGATAAAATACGTAATATGAGTAAATACTCTAATCCTACAGTGAATGCTCCTCAAAAATCATTGTCAAGTGCAACACTTACAGTAGTTCGTTAAACCATGCAAGAAACATGTGCTTAGTGCACTTTTATATAATGTACCTTTAAGTATGTTTTACGTATTTGAGACGTATAAAGAGTGAGCAACTTTTGCGATGCACCATAGCTATTTAATCTTGCCCATAGTACAGTGCTGTAGTCAATCTGCCATTTTATCATGCCGCCAAACTGCACACCCCAATTTTGATGTTCGTCTGTGACATCATGCTTGTCATCATGACATATTATCTCCATTCCTCAAATTCTGTCTTGACAGCCAGCATTTGGCTGAGGTCAGTGTTTGAGAATAGGTGGTATTCGGACATAATATCGGATCATTAAGATCGACCTACAGAAATATCAAGTTTTTAATATTGTGACACATTAATATTGTGATGCAGAAATATCGTGGACATAAATACCTAATTTTAGGTGAGCAATATTGTTTACAAGAATATTGGTCTTTTTAATATAGTTTGCAATAATATTGTTGTAAAAAATATATTTTTAAAATTAGTTTAATGTGTTTTAGTTCATATTTTAATTGTATATGTTATATATTGCTTATATAATTGCTATTCATTTTTTAATATAATTTTTTTAAAGTTATTTATACGTTTTTAATTTAATTGTTAATAGTAATTTATAGTCTTGTAGCGCATTATGAGATTTGCAGGGGTACAGGGTGGGAAGTTAATTAAGTATAATTAATTAATAATTAATTTTGAATTAATATTAATTATTTGATTGATAATTATGTAACTTGCATAACAATTTAATTTTCTAAGAGATATTTTAGGTGCTGGTTGTTTTTTTGTAAGGATATAGCGTTAATACTCTATTAATTATTAATTAATTATTAATTTGCTAATTGATAATTAATTATGTAAATTGTGCAATTAATATATATTTTTGTGATATTTTGAGTGTGCGTTGTTGGGTTTGTAGGAGTATAGGGCGTGAAGTTAATTAATAATTAGTTATTCATTTAATATGAATAATTGAATTGATAATTTGGCAAATTGTGTAATTACATTGTTATGTTATTTTTTAGGTACAGGTCTTTAGATTTTTTAGGTACAGGTCTTTAGATGAGAAGGCTGGAACATAAATTAAGTCGCAATCAATGCTCAATCAATTTTTTATGTTTGATTACATATTTAATTTAATAATTATGCAAATTATTTCATAATTATATTTTGTATTGTTGTGTTTCTAGAGGAATTGAGTGGGAAGTTATTCAACTATAAGTGATTAACACATAATTCATAATGTATTAATAATTATTTTATATATTACTTAATTTGTTAAATGGGTTAAATATTTGAATTTTAATTATATTTTAATTATGTGTAGCTCTGTTTGTGGGAGTATTATGTGTGCTTTTAATTAAATGATCAATTAATAACAAATTTGTAACTTTGAAATTAATTAATAAAATGTTAAAATATATATATATGTATATATATTGTTTATAATAATAGTTGTATATGTTTGGTCAACTAATAGAGTTATTAAAATATGTTATGTGTTTGAATTGACCTATTTTCTACTGTTGCACAGATTGTAGTGGTAATATTCCTTTTAGCCTTCTGGTGTCCAACTCTTTCCCTACTGTTGAACAGACTCAAGGGGGAATAGTACATATTTCCCCTTTAGTGTCCAATGCTTTCCCTACTGTTGCACAGACTGAAGTGAGAATAGTAAATTATACCCCTACGGTGTCCAACGCTTTCCCTACTGTTACACAGATTGGAGAGGGAATAGTAAATTATACCCCTCCGGAGTCGAATGTTTTCTCTATAGTTGCAAAGACTGGAGTGGGATCAGTAAATTTTACCCCTCCGGCATCCAACGCTTTCCCTACTGTTGCACAGAATTGAGTGGGAATAGTAAATTTTACCCCTCCGGTGTCCAACGCTTTCCCTACTGTTGCACAGACTGGAGTGGGAATAGCAAATGTTACCCCTCCGGCTTCTAACACTTTCTCTACTGTTACTCACACTGGAGTAGAAATAGTATGTCAAGTTTTTTAGAGAGTTTACCATATTTTTATTATTGTTTGAATATATGCAATATTTTTTTACATTATCTGTATATATGTATATATATATATATTTTTTTATTTTGTAATTAATATTTTTAGTAAATGTATTTTTTAATGTTTGATCAGTATCATTTTTAGTTTTTTTAAGTTTTATGTGTTTATATAAATATATATATATATATATATATATGTATATATATAGATATATGCTTTTTATATTGGTAAAACAAAAAAACAAAAAAATTAACATAATGTAAAATATGTATTTAATACTAATAGTTCGTTATAGATATGTATATATAAACATACATGCACATGTTTTTGTATGTATGTTTACATAAGTATATATTTATTTTTAATATTAAATGATATTTGAATATATGTAATGCACATTATCTTATAGTTATGTACTAATATGTTTGTTGTACTATTTTAAACTGTGTATTTTTTGAAAAACGATATTTGTCTTATTTTTAATGATATTAGTTTAAAAGATATTTTTAACTCGATATTTTTGTACTTACCTTTATAAGTATAAAAAAACGATATTTCTTTAAACAATATTTTTGACATGATATTTGTGTGTCACAATATTTCTGTGCTCGATATTATGTCACTGATCGGAATAGGTGGCTTCTTGATGAAGCTGCCCTGTTAAAGGTTCACATTGCGACAAGCTAGGGAAAGAAAAAAAACACAGCTGCAACAGTCTCAATATTACCTGGTTTGGTGGTGGACAATTGTTCCATGAGCAAGTGTGTTTTCAGAGTTCAGTGCCTGGTTCTGCTTCAGAGGAACAAGCAAATGCCATCCTCCCTTGAGAAGGCAAGTAATGGGCATGACAATGATAGAAAGGCCTTGTATAAAATGTACTTGGAAGTTCACAAAACTCTATGAAACTTTGAGCATCCTAAATGGAGACGGGCAAAGGCTAGTGAAGAACTCCAACTTTTCTTGTCAATTTAGAAACCCTCTGGGGTTATGATAAAACCCAACAATTTTATAATGTTCACATGAAATGTATATATCATTAGTTTAGCATGTAGCCTGTAGGCTCGAAGCAGACTTCACATGGCTCCATCAGGAAGCCACTTGATACTCCAAGGTCTGTGAATAATTCAGGAAGTCATTACAAAATACCATGGTATAGCCAATAATGTCCCAAGTGGCCTCATTGGCAAAATAATTGGAGCAATACGAAGGCCATAAGAGCTCACCTTGCACTCATGCAGACCGATCTTTGTCCAAGACTCACCTTGCACTCATGCAGACCGACCTTTGTCCAAGACTCACTTTGCACTCATGCAGACCGACCTTTGTCCAAGACTCACCTTGCACTCATGCAGACCCACCTTGCACTCATGCAGACTGAACTTTGTCCAAGACTCACCTTGCACTCATGCAGACCGACCTTTGTCCAAGACTCACCTTGCACTCATGAAGACCGACCTTTGTCCAAGGTGTAGTTTTCTATTGAACATCTTCTTAGACTCATACTAGTATATAAGCTCCTTAGAGATCTGTCATCCTAATGTGAGCTTTAAGTTGAAACACATTTTGAGTTACCATGTCTCCCTAGAAAAAAGGACATGGTGAAGCAACAACGTCTTCGAACGCCTGATAAATGAATTGGCTAGAGTATTTTTACAATACCTTTTCAGATACCAGCTGCGGTGGGTAGGGGAGTACCTGCCGGGGCGGTGACGTGGGGAGGGGAGGGGCAGGGTGGGGGTTAGTAATGTATGGATAACCCTGACTGGATGCGCCGCTGACCTGAGTGTGGACATCGTCCTGTTGACTTTGCCTCGTTGCTGTTGTTGGTTGTCCTGCCGCTGCTTCTAGCCGCACCCGCTTCGCGGGTGCCGCGTCGCAGCTTGAAGACTCTGCCTGTGGCCAGGGGTGTGTGTGTAAGGAGACAAGCTGTTGCAGGGCGGAGCGCTCCAGGGACTCACTTGACCAGGAGTCCCTGCGTGGCCTGTTCCACCTGGCCTGCGCCCCCTGCTAGCCCCGCCCCCCGAACGTAAAGAACCATATATAAGCAGACTCCCTTTAACCGCAGGGCGGGACGCGCGCGGGGTAGCGCCCGGGGCGAAGCTTGGGCAAAGGGCGGGCCCTCTGAGGCCCTCAGAGGCACGAGGAGGCCGGGCTGGGCCCATACCCTAACACGTTGTAAGGGATTATTTGGATATACTCCTTGGTTGTTTCATTCGTCATGGCCACGACTCTTGACAAATCCACACCTGTAAATGTAGGGGGGATTAGTAAGGGCACATTAGATAACTACTTTTCTAAGGTTGCTTCAGATTTAGATAAGGAGGGCACCTTAGCCGAGCGTAGAGCTGAGCGACGTCGTTCGATTGAATCTATGAAAAGTAGACCTCCCTTAGACTTGTGGAGAAGTGTGGCTCACTGGTTAGAGCAGGCAGACCCTGAAGCAGAGGTCAGACCCGGGACCAGGGTTCAATTCCCGACGCGGCAGGGTCTCGAGCTCAAATGTCCACGGACTCGATAATTCTCGCTTCGGTGCCTGACCTAATCATGGGTTCACACTCTGCAACTCTGGGCATTAAGCTTGCTTAATCTCCACAACGGCCCCCCACGGCGGGATGCCTGGCTTTCACCTTGGGGATGCCCTGTAGGGGCTATCTCACAGGGAAAAGCCAGGACGGGTTCCCAAGGCAAAGCGCTTAGAGACCCCTGGGTTATAAGCACTATATAAATCCAAACATACAACATACATACATACTTGTTGCATCAAACCATCTCACTTGATGCAAGTTCCCACACTGAAAATGAGGACCCCTTATTCATAGATAGTGTCCCTATACTTTTGCGAGACACACCATCTCTACTTGATACTTCTAACACCTTGTACACAGATAATGTATCCCTTTCTAGCAATTCCACCATAGGAGTAGATGTGATACCTGAGCCACCTTTATTAGTAGTTGAGACCATTAAAAAAAAGAACGTTAGGAAACCAGTCGCGCTCAACGCTCATGGTCCGCCACCAAGTAAAAGAAGAAAGAGGGGCGGTGATCCGCAAAGAAGCAAGATCAGCCACTCTAACTTTGGTAAACCTATAAAGGCTACTGCCACAACTGCACCTACCTTAAAGGCCACTGTAACAACTGTTCCAATTCTAACGGCTTCCACGAAACAGTACTAATTCCACAAGCCCCTTTATTGACTGCACCAACTCCACCAGGTTTAGTTACTCCTCTACACTGTCCGTCTAATGAATCACTGTCTGCTGTCCCTCTTGAAAGTATTGAACACCTAATTAGGTCATTTATATTACCCATAATAGAGAGGCTGAAGAGGGTGGAGCAACGGCTGGGGAACCTAGAACTGGCTATAAGTAACAATGTTGGGTTACCTAAGGATCTCGTGAACCCAGTATCACCTCCCCCAGTTATAGTACCATCTCCTACCCCTGTTGCCCATAAGGGCACTAATAAAACTAGTAAGCCTATGAATCTTAAACAACACAGGGCAATACCCCTTAAATCAGCACAACAACCAGTACTGCATGTTGCTAGTGAAGCTCTGAAGGCAGGGAATACATTTTCCACAGGAAACACGCGAGGGGAACTACCAGTCCAGTTAGGGCAGCGAAGCATAGGGGGCGTCAAGTTGAACTACCCCCGGAAGCAGCTCCTTATGTGGTTGTGCTCACGGGAGTCCCGCCACTAGAGGATGGCAGGAGGGAAGTGTTTTTTCAGCTAAAAAATAAAAACGACCACTTCCTTTTAATATCGATGGTGTGATTCTGCATGTTCGGCTAATTGTCATCAACTTTAGAGATCCTGGAGCTGTTAGATATATTCTAAAGTGGACTCCAGGAAACGTTGGTAATTCTATCGTTCCATGTGACCTGACTTATTTTTATCCAAGATCTCTAGTGACCCCTATAATCTACCCTGGGGCTCTAGCTTGCCCACAGACCACATCGTCTATACCATCCAACAACCGGTATATGATGCATGCACCTAATCTTATGACTGCTGAAAATGCATTTGGGTGGGATACCGTACCTTCCAGGAGCTATAGAAACGGAAATAGGAGGATGGACCATTTGTTACCATTTACCCCGCTGGAAGTCGCAAATAGATTCGATGCCTTTTCAGGCTTTGATGACTGCGATTGACAAACGGGGCACCCTATTAACATGCCACCGACTACTGAGTATCAAGATGTAAATGCTAAACTAAGCCCCCTAATCCAAGTCCTGGTGCCAGAACAAACTATTTATCCCGCAATTGTCATTTCTCCTGATGACCGACATCTACAGAATTGTGAGCCTGACCTGGGGACAGATTCTAGCCCTTTTGTTATCAATGACCTCTCTGGCCCTTTGGATTGCGAACCAATTAAGCAAGACTTGTTGGTTGCCCAGGTCAAAATCCTCTCTTGGAACGTGGCGGGTCTTAAGAGTAAATTGCCCATTCCAGAGTGGGGCTCCTTCATGGCTTTACACTACATTTGTATGTTGCAGGAAACCTGGGCGTTAAAAGAAAGTGGGGTTCAGGGTTTTGCAATATACAATGTCTTGGCAAGTATGGGTGAGAGGGGTAGGCCTTCGGGTGGGTTGTCCATATGGGTTGGTACGCATCTGGGAGTTAAGGCATCACAAATTCCAACTAATTCACTGGATGTCCAGTGTGTATTGCTGAGTATGTCAAACAGGCCAAACATTGCCTTGATCAATGTATACTCAAGGCCAGTTAAGCGGGGCCTTGAGTCAGAGGCTATTGAAACCCTGTTAACCCTCATTCAGTCGATCGACTCCTCCACCATCCTAATCCTGGGTGGAGATTTTAACTGCCACTTCGAGCCACTCATGGACTCGAATCTGGGTGACCCGGATGAGGTTGATCTGTTGTGGGCCATCCCTGAGCCATTGACTACCCAGGTCAAGGCATGGACCCCCCTAGTTCTGCAATTGCAGTCATTTGCGTTAGCGACATCATTATGAGCATGTAACGGGAGGGTGGAGCCTGATAGACCAGGGAAAGACATGTTTAATCGATTAAAACTCAGTACCTCAGTAATCGATTATATTTTCATGGTCATTGAAAGATCTGACAGTAACCATAATGCTTTGGTCCTGTCACTTAAACCGGGGAGCTTCGGGTTGAAATGCCAAACTCCGGTTGAACATTGCCTCACTGTGCCTTTAATAATAACAAACTGTAGGCATAGGGTTAAATGGCCAGACCTCCAGATGTCTACTAGTAAACTCGCTGATCTATAGGAGACTGTCATTCCGTTCATTGAAGACATGGGGAAATTCGGTCATCTGGGTAGGGCATCTGAAATACACATTCAATTGGTTGCCATACTAAAAGATACTTTGTATCCCGTGAGAAGGGCAAATCAGCCTCGAACCACGATCTCTCAATGGTTGAATACCTCCTGTAGGAAGGCCAAAAAGGCCCTTCTTACAGCAATAAAAACTAATAATAGGGAGGTAATCAGGGCCCATCGCATCACGTATAAAACGGCAATTTGTGATGCAAAGAAGGAATGGGAGGCCAATAAGGGGGAGGAATTGGGATCTGCACTCAGAACTAAAGACTCAAAATTATTCTGGTCCATTGTCGCAACTGGACTTAGTGGGCATACCCCCGCACTTGCCCCCAATATTGCCACTTCAATCTGGGAAAGCCACTTTTGTGCTCTTTATGGCACCTCTGAGTTTGATGAAATGCCTGCTAGTACCCTTGAATTCCAGCAACCTCAAAGTGTCAGTAGGGCCGATGAGCGGGGACGGTTGATTGCAGTCCCCTTACGCCTCGCCCCAGCTGAACTTTTCACCCTGACTGAGGTAGAGACAGCTATAGGTAAATTGCTTCCTAATAAGGCTCCAGGTTTGGATAAATTACCAGGGGATTTGTTTAGGACTCAACCGAAAATTTGGGCCCCCTACTTAGTTGTTCTATTCAATGGCATTCTGCAAGGAGACGACCTGCCCCCTACTGGTTAGGAGCTGAAATCGTGCCTATTTTAAAAAAGGGTTGCCCATTAACCCCCTCTAATTATAGACCCATCAGCCTAATAGACACATCTCAAAAGCTGATGGGAAGGGTTATCCTTGATAGGATTCTTGGGTGGATCGAGGAAAACGGGATATTGTCTATACTCCAGGCAGGCTTTAGGTCTGGCACCTCCACCCTAGATCAGATATTTCGCCTGCAGGTCTTTTATTGGAAAACAGCAAAGGTGGAGGGTGGCAGCCTCTACCTTGTGTTTGTGGACCTGAGGGCAGCATTTGATCTAGTGCCGCGTGAAAAGTTGTGGAGAGTACTAGCAGACCTGGGCCTTCCGCCCTATTTGTTAGCCATTCTTTCTAGGCTTCATGCAAACAACTTTGCCCAGGTCAGGTGTGGTAGGCATGGCGAACTCACAGACCAATTTCCTGTCCATAAAGGAGTTCGCCAAGGGTGTGTGTTGGCACCAACGTTATTTAGTCTCTATATAAATGGCCTTGTGGAACATCTGAATGCTGTGGTTAACAATGATGCCCCTAAATTGGCTGCAGGTAGAGTGCCCGCTCTGATGTTCGCAGACGACACTTTGTTGCTGTCTAGAACATCATCGGGCATTCAAAAAACACTTGATGGCTTTGTGGAGTTTTGCGACCTTCGGGGATTGGAAATCAACTTAGGGAAAACAAAGTTTATGATTTTTAACCCCCCTAAGCGCGTACGCCCAAACCCTGTTTTACATGGTACCCCCCTGGAAAGGGTTAAAACATTTGTCTATTTGGGTGTCACCTTGACTGAGAATTTTGATTGGAATATGCAGATTGCTAAATCTACACTCAAGCTATCTCAGTTAGCGGGGGGGGGCATAAGTAAAGTCTTTAGGGAGTCTACTTTTAGGCCGGTGTCCCCAGCCCTGGAGATATATTGTCACCAGGCTAGATCGGCAGCAACTTATGGGGCTGAACTCTGGGGGCACAAGCAGATAACGAATCTTAAAAAGGTGGAGCAGTCTTTTGTTAGAAACCTAGTTGGGTTACCATCTAGTACGCCTCTGATCCCTCTTAGATTTGATCTTGGCATGTTGCCAATAGAGGAGATCACAAGTGCTAGACCAATTATGTACTGGAAGAGGTTGTGGTCAGTCCCTGAATTGGTTGCATACAGAGCGGAATGTTCTGAGATTTGGTCTCTTCTTAAAAACAAAAAGATCCCTTGGCTTCAGCACATCAGTGTTGTTAGCACTCGCTTAGGTTTTCTTGAATTGTGGGAAACCCCTGAGACCTTTTGCCTCGGGATATCTAAGAATGAACTCCTCTCTCAGATACGTATGTTAAATTACCAAACATTAATGAGCTCTGTATCACTGGGCAGGTTGACATCTGAGTTCCTCCTAGTTAAACCAGAATCTAAAGTTGAGGAATTCATGGACCTAATCGAACCCCAGTTGCTCGAAAGCTATATCTACAGTTAAGGCATGGCACTCTTCCCATTAGGTCCTTTACATCTAAATGGTTAAAATCTAACAGTGAAGTTTGCCCTGCATGTAGCTATAAAACTGAGAACGTAACCCATGTATTGTTTTTCTGCCCTGCCTATTCTGCAATTCGAAAACGCTGGTTGACACCTATCTGCAAGAACTTGGGACTTTTGCATTTCACACAGGCTTGTAGGATATTGACTCATGACACTCATCCTCCCATTGTGTTTGCGGTTTCTCGTTATTTATTCAACATGTGGCGTAGGAGACAAACCTTTTTAACTTAATTGCTGTATAGACTGTTTTAATGTTTCGTATTGCGATAACTTCTAGTTTAATTCCTTCTTAACATTTTATGATTATTTATTGTTTTAATGTTTGTGTTGATGTATTCTATATCCACTTTTTATGGTCTTTTGACCGAAATAAAAGTTATCAAGCAAGCAAGATAATGGAGATTTGCAGGTAAGTAAACATTTAAATAAATCAAATGAATTTCGTTGCGCCCACTACATCCCCAAATGCAATGCAGTGCGCGCAACGAAATTCGTTTGATTTATTTAAATGCTTACTTACCTGCAAACCTCCATTATCCATACATTACTAACCCCCACCCTGCCCCTCCCCCTTCCCACGTCACCGCCCCGGCAGGTACTCATCTACCGACTGCGGCTGTTAGATACTTATTTATATGTTCTGCACTGATGTAACAACAGGGTATTCTGGCTTGATGATGGAGATCAACTTGTCCATCAGATTACTGTTGGGATAAGGTACCTGCTTCTTTATACAAAATGTAAGTAAATTTCTGATATTGAGGAATTCTTAGTTATTGCTACAATAATGGTGGATAAATAGGCTGCAGCAAAAGCTTTCTACTGACAGGTTCAACACTATAAACAGTTCTTGTTACATATAATCATATGTCTTCTTCAGACTTCTACAATATCAATCTCAATTACTTTTGGATAACCACGGTATCCATATTGAATGGGGTTTAATATGTATTGCTATTCAGATATTGTAAATTGATTATGTCGATATGCTTACTAATTAGGCATGTGGTGAAATTAATCCCAATCCACCTCTCAAACCAAGGTAGCAGCTGGTTGCTTTTCTCCAAAACAGCCTAAGTATTTTGCCATTCCCAGTGGCTCCAAGTCAAATAAAACAATCAAGATGTGTATAATACGTCTCCCAAACAAGTCACTTTGTTGAATTGGATACTGTGAATTTGAGACCATTAGCAAAAAATTGTGAAACCTTTGAAAATTAGGTCTTTACTAATGTGGGCTTGGTTTTTGCTATGCGTTTCCCTTGAGACTGTCTAGATCCTAGTTGAGTGCTACCAAATAAAGTGCCTGAGTCTGCTACATAAAGATGCATTTCTTTACAACAGACTATGATCAAACAATACCAAGGTAATTAAATTGACCAATTAAATGGAGATACCAGACTTTGCTAATACATTCTTAATTCTTATAATCGAAGAGAAAAGATGGAAGCATGTTTTTGTTCCTACCAGTGTGATACATTACATTATTCAAACCTGGGAGCAAATCACAACTTCAATGGTTTAAGCTTATCAATTCATTGCCCACCAATTGGAGGATGGCCTTTTGCTTGAACAACTTATGTAAGGCATTGTTCAAATTTTCACAGGTTATAATATAATGGAATATGACAGGATACCAATGGTAATGACCACGCCCTGCCCTTTCTCCCAGGTATTAGCTTGCCTTTGCGGAGTGCTGTGTGACAAAGGAGATGCAGATGCCACTCCAATAAAAACAACTAATTTCTGATGGGAGCCTTCTGCCTCCACCTTGCGATCAGTCATGGTTTGGGTCAATACAACAAGGGCGTTTATGACTGCAGAGCTAGCGGGGTTCTTGCTGCCTGGCCTTAAAAGTCTTGTAGCTTTGCATACTGTCGTAAACACCTACACAGACCTTCTCAGAATCAGTATAAATAGAATTCAAGAAGAAAATACACACTTCCCATACTACCTCCTGCAGAGGCAGTGAGTATATATGGAGAGTCTCTAATGATCCAGCAGGGCTTAGAGTGTAGGAAGGGGTCAGCATGAAAAGGGATAAGCTGCACCTCTGCTTCTCTCATCGGTCTGATTTAAAAGGTGGAAGGAGTAGTAGACACAGTGGACAGGAATTAACTGACTTTTATTGTTTCTTTTCTGTAGGGAAACGTATCTTGTGTAAGAAACATACCTGGATTTGCATCTGCATTTCCATTCACAGTGCAGGGATGTTGAGGGGGCACCATATGTGCCCCACAGGTCCGAATGCAGAGGGCCAGGGGGGTAAGAGGGGCCTGCTAAGGGGCCCCAAATTCGGTTTCTGACAGCAATCCATGTAAAAAAAGAAAGGCTGATGTTAAGAAGGACGCCACTCGTAACTCAGGATGAAGTTGAGATGAGTTTATTGGAGAAGGAAGCCTGGCATCCGACACCCTCGACGGTCCAGCAAAACTGCCCAAGGTCAAGTGCTGTGAGCGTTACATTCTATGGAACACTGATGTCCTACAGTTCCAACATGAGGTAAGATCAGATCATAGGTACACACGAAGCAAGAGAAATAAGGTAAGTTACACATTGCACAAAACAAAAATAACATCATAACACATCTTACAATAAAAAATGGAAAACAAAGTGCTAACATTACTTCTATTACATCAACTAAGTAATGTTAGTAGTTTGTTTTCCATTTTTTATTGTAAGAAGGAGGATATGTTATGATGTTAATTTGTTTTGTGCAACAATTCTTGAAGCAAATCTTTAAGGCCATTTCTCACAGAGAGTGGTACGTTCCTTAGCTTATGCTGAATAGGACAGGCATTAGGTTTAAGAACTATCCTATGCAAATTTCCTTTTCACACCCTAATTTGTCCTTAAAGACTTTGTGAGCATCTTGTAAAATGTGATCTATCTGTATATTGTCTTCAACAACCATAATTTGATTTGGTGACCTTGGATTTATAATAATATGCAAGTCATACTGATGCATCCAGCCAATAATTGGTGGACCGTCTTTTGCTATGTAAACCTTGCCCTCAATACATCTTAAATCAAATCTAGTTGTACCTTGCATAAAACCTAAGATGTCAATGGGTTCGCCTTGGTAACTGACAGGATTTATATCTTTGTTCGACAAGGGAACTCCTTCCCAAAGTGATTTGAAAAGTGACTCAGGTATAATGGTGAACATTGACCCCAAATCAACCATGAGGGAAACATCCTTACCACACACATTAAATATGGCAGTAGGTCTAGTAACTCTTCGTAAGTCTTGATCGACTTCGCCAACTAAGCTAAGGTCAGAACTTTCTCTTAAGACCAAGACACGATTTACTGTTAGATTGGTGTCAACACTTGACTGAGCTACATTAACCTTGGTTTTAAACTTATCTGAATTGTCAGACGACTTACACATACGTGCGTAGTGTCCTTTACGACCATACTTATTACAGTTTTGTTCTAAGGCAAAACATTTGTTGTAATCAGCCAAATGATATTGGCTTCCACACCGCAAACATTCTCTATTTTTCTGTTTTGACACGTTCCCAAAAGTGATCATGCTTTTTACACTTTTCTTAGAAACACCATTAACATCTAATTCATCACCATGACTAGTACTCGCAATTTCATTAGGAAATGTATCTCTATTGCTTAGTTCTTTTATACACTTTTGTGACTCCTCGATAACTTTAACTAAGTCAAGTGCTTCTTTGAGTGATGGATTTTTAACAGCCCACAGCCTTTCTTGAATCTTCTTATCTCGACCCTGTACGATAAATTGGTCACAAATTAATTCTTCACACATTGTCATAGGTAAACACAAAGCAGGAGAAATAAGGTAAGTTACACATTGCTCAAAACAAATTAACATCATAACAGCTGACATGAATTGACTGTCAGAAACCAACATCATAATCTTGAAGGCGGAAATGCCTCAGTTAACGGTTTATGGTGCAGTCCGACTGACGGACGGGCTCTTTGAGCCCGTCATAACTGAGTTGGAGTCCCCTGCCGATTTAAACTCCGACCGTCGTCATCTTAATGTGGTGGTCGGAGTTTAAACCTACCATGTCGGTCAGAAAGCCTTCGTCCAGCGGTCAGAGTCCTTCCAACCGACATCGCAATTAGGCCCTTGGGGGTCATTCTGTAGGCGGTCAGACCGCATCCGATGGCTCATCGAATGTGGTCAGACTGCCATCTGTTGCTGTGGTCTGACTGATGCATTCAGCGCGCTACCTACCCGTGAGGATCTCAAGGCGCTGAGGGGGAGGGGGTGACGCTACTGCTCGAAGGGCCAGGTCTTGAGGAGTCTTCTGAAGGCGAGTAGGTCTTGGGTCTTCCGTAGGTGGGAAGGGAGGGTGTTCCAGGTCTTGGCGGTGAGGTAGGAGAAGGATCTACTACCGGAGGTTGTTCGTTGGATACGGGGGACAACGGCGAAGGCTGGCGGAGCGGAGCTGGTAGGTGGGGGAGTAAAAGCGGAGTCTGCTGTTCAGGTAGGCTGGTCCGGCGTTGTGGAGTGCTTTGTGTGTGTGGGTGAGGAGCTTGAAGGTAATCCTCTTGTCGACGGGGAGCCAGTGTAGGACTCTCAGGTGGGGGGTGATGTGGCTGCAGCGGGGGACGTTGACGATCAGTCGGGCGGAGGCGTTTTGGATGCGTTGTAGTCGTCGTAGGTGTTTGGCTGGGATTTCTGCGTAGAGTGCGTTGCCATAGGCCAGTCTGCTGCTGACGAGGGCCTGTGTCACCGTTCTTCTTGTTGCGGTCGGGATCCATTTGTAGATCCTGCGGAGCATGCGGAGGATGTTGTAGCAGGAGGAGGAGACGGCATTGACCTGTTTAGACATGGAGAGGGAGGAGTCGAGGATGAATCCTAGGTTGCGTGCATGGTCGGTGGGTGTTGGTGCTGTTCCCAGGGTGGTCGGCCACCAGGAGACGTCGCAGGCTGAGGGGGTGGGTCCAAGGATGAGTACCTCCGTCTTGTACGAGTTTAGCTTCAGACGGCTGTTGCTCATCCAGTCGGCGACGGCCTTCATTCCCTCGTGGAGATTGGTTTTGGCGGTGTGCGGGTCCTTGGTGAGGGAGAGAATGAGCTGGGTGTCATCAGCGTAGGAGATGATATTGAGGTCGTGTTGGTGGGCCACTTGTGCGAGGGGGGCCATGTAGACTTTGAACAGCATTGGGCTGAGGGATGAGCCCTGGGGGACATCGCAGATGATGTCGGTGGCTTCGGATCAGAAGGGCAAGAGGCGGACGCTCTGGGTTCTGCCGGAGAGGAAGGACGAGGTCCAGTCAAGGGCCTTCTCTTGGATTCCGGCTTCTAGGAGGCGTGTCTTTAGAGTGCGATGGCAGACCGTGTCGAAGGCGGCTGACAGGTCCAGGAGGATGAGGGCTGATGTTTCGCCGTTGTCTAGTTGGCGCATGATGTCGTCTGTGGCGGTGAGGAGGGCTGTCTCGGTGCTGTGGTTTCGTCCGAACCCAGACTGGGACGGGTCCAAGATGTTGTCTTCCAGGTGGCGGGCCAGTTGCATGTTGACAATTTTCTCGATGACCTTCGCTGGGAACGGGAGCAGGGAGATGGGCCGGAAGATCTTGAGGTCCTTGGGGTCCGCCTTGGGCTTCTTGAGGAGGGCGTTGATTTCGGCGTGTTTCCAGCTTTCCGGGAATGTCGCTGTTTCGAAGGAGATGTTGATGACCTTCCGTAGTTGGGGTGAGATGGCTGCATCTGCTTTGTTGAATACATAGTGTGGACACGGGTCTGACGGAGATCCTGAGTGGATGGAGTTCATGACCTTGCGTGTCTCATCGTATTTGACGTTGGACCAGAAGGTCAGGCGGTTGGCGCTGGTGGTGTTCACGGGGGAGGTGGGGTCTGACGTAGTCGGGGCGGTCATGTTGTTGAAGCTGTCATGGATGTCAGTGATCTTGCGGTGGAAGAAGATGGCTAGTGAGTTGCACAGTTCTTGTGAGGGCGGTATGTCATTGATGTTGGCACTGGGGTTGGAGAGATCCTTTACAATGCTGAAGAGCTCTTTGCTGTTGTGTGCGTTGTTATCCAGGTGGTCTTTGAAGGAAGACCTCTTGGCTAATTTGATGAGGTGGTGATGTCTACGGGTGGCGTCCTTGTGGGCTGCGTGGTTGTCAGGAGTGCGTTCGTGGAGCCATATCTTCTCCAGTTTCCGTCATGCGCGTTTGGAGGTCTGCAGCTCGACGGTGAACCAGGTGGCTCTCTTGCTGGCGTGGTTGTTGGAGGGTTTCTTGAGTGGGGCAAGGGTGTTGGTGCAGTCGTCCATCCACTGTCTGAGGTTGCGGGCTGCGGAGTCTCTGTTAGTGGGGTCGGTGGGTGGGTTTTGGGCGAGGGTGGTGATTAGCTGGTCTTCGGTGACTTTGCTCCAGCAGCGGTGAGGTAACTGTTGGGTGCGGTGGTGCATGGTTGGTTTCATGAAGGTTAAATGGATGCAGCGGTGGTCGGTCCAGTGGAGTTCGGTGGTGTGGTTGAAGGCGATGTGGGTGCCTGTGGAGAAGAGGGGGTCCAGCGTGTGGCCGGTGGCATGGGTGGGTACGGTGACGAGTTGTCTGAGGCCGCGGTTGGTGAGCTTGTCGATCAGGGTGACGGAGTTGGCGTTGTCGTTGTTCTCGAGGTGGAAATTCAGGTCCCCGAGGAGAATGTAGTCCGTGGAGGCGAGTGCGTGGGTGCTGCATTACAATGCTTGCGGTCGGAGGCAGCAGGGGGAGGGACAGTCTGACACTTTCTGACTGACTCAAGGACCCCTTTGTACTTTTGGAGGGGCAGTGATTCCTACAATAGGGGTGGTCCCTTTCCGTCTGCCCTTTCATGGTGGGTCACCTGCCATTAAAAGAAAGACAGAAAGTGACTATGGGGGCCCCTAGTGGGCCGCCCTTTCCCACTGGCCCTCTGCTATGTGGCCTGGGGTGACATGGTGTCTGCCACATGGTGCAGGGATGTTTTTAAAGTGTATATTTTCTATTGCAGCTTGGGCTGCAGCCCACAGCACAAGCCACAAAAGAAAAAATGCACTTTGCGACCGCAGTGAAGGCGGTCACGTTGTAATGATGGCAGGGTGAGCGCAGACTCCCTGTCAGGCGGTCCCTCTTCCACTATGGTGCTGGTCGGCTGAGAGTCCGACCAGCATCGTAATTACACTGTTAGTGTTTTAGTGTGATGCCCAAAGTGCGATGTGTATGCCCAGACATGAGTCCCATGCTTGCTGAGGCACAACAAGGCTGAAACTAGTCTGATATTTCTTGGGTTCCCATTCTAAGGGGCCTGGCCTGTCAGGTCAGATTGGACGGGTCCTACTGGAGCACAATCCTGTCCCATTTCCAAACTGCAGGTCCTATTGGGAGTGACATCATGAGCAAAACAATAATGGACTAGAATGCAGCCCCAAATAGCTAAGACCTTTGCAGGTATTCCACCCATTCTATTACATTTGTGTTTCACTTTAATAACCTCACAAACTGGCCAGGCAAATATGCCTTTTATTGTAAAACCAGGAACTCCTATTATGCTTGTTTAAAGAATCATGACAACACTACCTTCAAGAAATGTTCAAGAAACAAAGCTTAATTGCAAAGCGCAATATTGCTAGGGGATGGGGGGCGCCGACACCCCCGCAACTGGAGAACTGGAAGCAAGACCTTGACTGGTGCCAAAGGGCTGAAGAAACTGTGTACAAAAGTAGGGGGTGTGCTAAAAAATGGAAGAAAGTGTGGGCGTCATTGCGGAAATAAAGAGAATTTGGAGGGGTCACGTAGTGGTTGATGGGATGGGTATAATTGATTGACTTGGTTGCTCCCTCATGATTGTTCTACTGCTGATTTATGTGGTATCTCCAAATAAGGACTTTTGGAACTATTTTGTATGTTATGGTCTCATGAGCATTGTTAACAAAAATATTTTTTTAAAAAAGAAACAAAACTTGAAGAAAAGAGCCAGTTCTGCCATACAAAAGATATCATCCAGGCAGTGTATCCCTTGCCAAATGGAAATGATTGTAAATATTTTTATTAAACCTCAGAGGTCCACTGGAATTTAATAAACTTGTTATACTATAGTTCTGAATACACACAATAAGCCTATTTCAGGAGGAATATTACCACCCAATATCCTGCGATCAGAGTGGCCCGAAGATAAATGATTGTTATATATAAAGGCAACCTTTTGCAATGGAAAACATTGCTGATTGCACTGTGGGGTAGTAGGGGAGACAACACTATTGGTCATTAGCATCCTAGCTCATCTTGCCGACAAAGTCACCTTCTCTGTTGGCTCTTAGACATTCGCAGCCAGTACACCTTCAGACTACAAACTAAGAAGTGTAAAATAAATGTTAAACATGGCGACAGGCCTTTTCTGTATATCAGGAATGCCTCACTGCTGCTCCTATTTATTAAATAGCTGAAGACGCACCTCTTTAGAAAACATTACAATGGATTAACTATACACAAATCAGCTACCGCTCCTATCACTTGTTGAGTTTATATCCTGAACTATGACCATATACAGTGCTTTGCTTCCTTTTGGTTATGTTCACACTATAGAAATACCACATATGTACACATATACACATATCACTTCTCAAGAACATCAAGTACGCGCGTGGTCTGGCCCACCACAACAAGATAGCCGCTTAACTCCAGAGCTCAGCACTGAGGGGAGCCCCAGAAGGCGACGAAAGAGCTCTCCGTAACCATACGCCATTATGGACATCTGTTTCTGACGACATAGAAGCCAAGGATTATATCGCTGTGTCCATTTACCAAATTAATGTTCCCAGCTGGTATTTTGTGAGGGGAGCTGTTTGTGGCCTGACGAATGGAATCCTGTGACCTACAGCATGCGTGCAGAACTGTGGGCTTCCCATCCTTCCTTTAGCCGAGTGCCTTGTGAAGGTGTGGTTTTTCAGATTTCTTCTAGTAGACTGCTCCTGACTTGAGGAACTCATCTAGCTTATCTGGGCCCCCCAACCGAATCTCGTCAGCCGCAGATACTAAGGGAAAAATACTGCAGCGCGGTGCTTCAATTTAAGAGAGGCAGTTTAAGCTCATGTAACTGAATTCATTCTCCGATAGGCTAGCGTTAAAATTTTTGTGAGCGGAATTTGACTCACTCAGCCCCCCGCTCAGAGGAATTACGCATTAACTCACAAAGTTCTGTGTCGTTGTGTGGGCCCCCTGCCTCAGATGAGCTTCGTTCTTCTCTCTGTGAACATTTTTCTTCCATGCTCCTACTCGAGTATATTTCTAGAGTCATTGAAGGACAGTTGTCCTGAGGGGGCCCTGTTTCTTCCTCCTCACCTCTGAGAATGGGGCTTTGTGCATGCTGCACTGTGGCAGACTTTTTTTTTTTTGTCTAGAGTTTTGTCTTTACAACAACAAATATAAAAACTGACTTAAACCATTGTGTCAAATCAACAAATGAGGAGCTGAGGAAACTGCACTCCCTCATGGCCTCTGGTTATAGCCTATCCTATTGAAAGCCTATCATCAATTATAAGATTTATCAGATGTGAGCCTCATTATCACGTACACAATCTTGTCTCTACCCTGAATCAACCAGTCTACCTTGCGGCATCACTACACCAACCAAGGTCAACTATAATCTCTACTAACAAATTGACCCTCAACACTAAATACCAAGAATTCATAAAGAAAAAGCCTGTGGCTCATCAGAGATCCGGTGTGCATTGTGACCAAGTAGACATCAGAAGAATGACACAGTAGAGCTGGGAATGCCTATTGGTAGGATGTCTGGAAAGCCAGCTAAACAACTTCTTTTCTCTGAAGCTCTAAGCCAGGGCTGATATACCTCAGACACATGTAACACTACTCCCGTGACTCAGATATCACCTAATCCTACAATGACGACCTCATCAGACTCCATCATAGAGCGCATTTTTCAGGAATTTTCTGCTGTGGGTCGTCGGTTGGAGGGCATGGAGTCTTCTATTTCTACCCTCATGAATGAGACCAAATCTATCCGCACAGATATAGCCACACTCCAGTCTCGGATGGATGGACTTGCTACCCGGGTGACTGCTGTAGAAAACCGTCTTCAGTCAATACCGGACCAGGAACTCCTCTTCCGAAGGAGTAAAGTAATAGACCTGGAACTCAGGTGTCATCAAGATAATGTTTGTCTCTTTGGCTTTCCAGAAAAAATAGAAAGATCAGATGCCAAATCCTTTCAAAGCTTACAGGTCTTACCTTTGACCCACCATTAGAGATGCAGAGAGCTCATCACATTGGACCACTTAAGGGGGGGAATGGACGACCACGTCTACTTACCATTTGCTTCCTATGACAAAAGCAAGCCCGTACATATTTGAAGGTTATGAGATTAAAATGGCAGCGGACTTTTTAAGGGAAACAAAGGAACGTCGCAAAGCTTTTCTATCTCTTCGACCCTGCCTGAGGCAACTAGACATCAAAGTCCAGACTCTATGAACCAGCACATTTGCGGATCACCAAAGATGGAATCTCCAAGGAATTCTTTAATCCAGAAGATCTTAGACTATTCTTGGACAGCCTGGGTCCTCAAAATATGGACTACACTGAGTCTCAACCAGAGACTGATTCCCAACATACCTCACTGAACCCTATGACGTCATCTGCCGGACCCGACGTAACGCAAGCTGGTCTCAGAGTAGAGGACTAGATCCAAGCCGGCCTGTTTGCCTTTTAGGAGATCGAGCACAGTTACTTGAAGCAGTAGCTGCCCTTACACAGGACAGAGATAGAGACAAATCAAGCTCTCCTCTAAAGTCCCCTGCATCTGCGGAGGGTGTGCCTTGAACTTTGACTAAGCGGTTTACCTTTCTGCATTCATGAGTTGCTGGAAGATTCCTACTTTCTTCCCTACAGAAGTAGATAATTAGATGAGTACCTGAATACTTTCTCATGTTGGTATACATTACTTTCTTTTCCTTATTTATCTATCTATCTATCTATTTATTTATTTATTTATTTATTTATTCCTTTCTTTTCTTTCCCCCATTTCCTCTCTTTTCTTCCCTTTCCTCTTTTAATATCAACATGTACTTTTGATAGCATTCATTAGTTCTTATAGCATTTTTCAAAATCTGTTTGCTTGTTCTTTCTATATTCTTCATGTTATATCACATGAATTACGAAGACTGACTGTATATTTGAGTTCCTGCTTACTTGTTATACATAATCTGCTCTGTAATCTAACTTTTCTTTGTCTTTCTATTTGCACATTTCTCTCTCTCTCCTCTTTTCCTTTTTCTTTCTCTCTTTAATAAGCATTTATGATAATATTTAAACATGATAACAGTTAACTATAATATTATTTAACTATGATAATATTTAACTATGATAACATTTAACTATGTTAATATTCAACTATGTTAATATATAACTGATATTACTATATTTTGCAAAGCCAGGCTTGCCAGGTTGGCTGCCCGTTTGCAAGATTATTGCTATAAGGTCATCATGAAACAAGCATGGCTTAAGGGAATTGAGTTAGATCTAACTCAATTTCCTTGAGCCATTCTTGTTTCATGATGACATGTGCCCCCACCACACTCATCACATCAATGACAGAAGCAACCGCCCCTTCACTTTTCTTCAGCATAGAAGGCCCTAACCTTTTGCCATTCCAAGGATAGCCTTGATAAACAGTCTGCTTTAATGTTCCGCCAACCATGGATGTGTTCCACCTTAGAGCAATAATCTTGAAAACGGGCAGCCAACCTGGCAAGCCTGGCCGAACATTTGGTTGTTCCACGTGGCAACAACACTTTCACTAGAGGCTTGTGATCAGATCGTAAGAGAAACTTGGCACCCCACAAGTATGTCCTGAAATATTCACAACCCCAAGCTGCTGCTAAGGTTTCCCATTCAATAATGGAATAATTCCTCTCAAAGTTGGTTAATGTCCTGGAAGGAATCACTACTGTTTTCTCTTATTCATCTGGGAGTTGTGCCAGTTACGCTCCAAGACCACAGGAAGGATAGACTTTAATTTGGTGTCAAAAGACGTGAGGATGCTCGCTCCATAAACTTCCTCCTTAATGAGATTAAAACAACGTTGATGTTGTTCTTTCCAATCAAAAATAGAGCCTTTCTTCAACAATAACCGTAAAACCTCCCTTTTCTCAAAAAACCCTTGCAGAAACTTGAGTATTATTCAATGAGGCTTAAAAAAGACCTCAACTTATCTTTATCATCAGGTGTAGGGGCTAACTTACTGGCATCCAAAAGATTCTGCTTGGGTCTAACCCCTACAGCAGAAATGTCATAACCCAAATACTCTTCCCTGTCAACCATAAACTTTAATTTCTCATGCCTGAAGGATAACCCGCTTCTTTTATCTTGTGCAAGTCTTGTCTGAGTACTAGGTTGTGCTGTTCAACAGTACTTCCAAAGACAAGAATATCGTCCTGAAAATAAACAATATTGGTCACGTCTTTAAAAAGCTCATCATTTGTTGAAAAACGCTTGCAGCTGAACATAGCCCAAATGGCATACTTGTATATTAAAAGATTCCATCCATAGTAATGAAGACAGTAAGGGGTTTAGATTGATCATGCAACCTAATTTGGTGTTATGCATTCTTTAAGTCCAATTTGGAAAAATATTTCCCCCCACTCAAAGCCAAAATAAGCTAATTTATATTTGGCAATGGATAAGTATCCATTACCACATTCTGGTTGAAGGATTTCAAATCAATACAAAATCTGAGCTTACCATCAGACTTTTCAGTAATAACTACTAGAGAAATCCACAAGGAACTCTCAACAGGTTCAAGCACACCAGATAAAACCATATCTCTGAGCATTTTTTTGACAGCTACTTGGGCACCTAAATGAATTTGACATAATTTGTGTTGTACAGGTACAGCATCAGGCTTCAAAATGATTTTGTGCACATACCATTCCAGGCATCCCGTGTCCTCTCTAAAAACATTCTTAGCTTCTTCTAAGATGTCTCCCAAACATAGGTCTTCAATGACCATAACCTGAATTTGAGCTCTGGGATTAACCCCAATGCAGAGGTTGTATTGGTGCATCCAACCTAAAATGGGTTGTCCATCCTCATCGCCATAATCTTATGGCATAACGGAACACACTGGCACTGCTTGTAAGGTGAAAGGTAAGATTTATTTACGTTCATATTTCCCTGCAGCGGGATAGCTGCTCCTCCTTTGCCAGCCAGTCTCCAACTGCTATTCTTGGACTGACATAATTCACACAGGTATGTCGAAACAGAGCGGATACCGTGTTCCACATTCCTCATGTGCTAGGTTATGGCATAAACCAAGTACAACACACAACATTTGTAATTACAATTTGGGCGATATTTGACGTACCCCATAATTATCAGATGCGTTAAATATCTCAACCTTCATTACATTTCGACAGGTCAAACCTGCCAAAATTTCAAATGTGAAATGTGTACGGTATTTATCATATCTGTGGATTTTGGTGCGTGAAATGCCAAAATCCACATGTTATATTTATTGCATGCTATAAATAATGTATCCCAGGGTATTGTTATTTATGAGTCGCAATAAATAGCCCCTTTACTTGTAATCAGTCCTAGGGAGCAAGAAAGTCGGCATATCCACATACGTCATTTAGGAGTCTCCAGGAGTCGCAGCTGCGACCTCTGGTCTTCAGCTTGTGACCCCTGGTTTCCTCAAGGGGATGAGGCAATTCCACAGGAGACTGGAGGTCTCGGGTGTCATTTTCAGTGTCCTATGGAGCTGCATCACTGCTTAATAACTATTAAATTCAGTGCTGTCTGTGGTTTCATTTGCGAGTCAGTTTGCTTCACAGCTCATACTCTATAGCATCTGCAACACTTGCTGCAATTTAAATAGTCATGTGGTAAACAGCAAACTGTGATGAAAGACGAAGGTGAGCGACGGTAGACCCTTCTGTTTCAATCTAGCAACATATGTGTTTGTGCCAATAAAGAGCCAGTGGCATAACGCTACTTGAGGGTCCCCCCTGCAAAGCACATGGGGGCCCCACATCTGGAGTCAGTCAGGAGCTCTCAGGCCAGGATACTGTGCTGAGGAGGCCCCCTGGAGCTTGGAGCCTCCCCGCACCGTGGGGGTTGCGGAGGCCTCGTTTGCGCCACTGTGAAGAGCATAGATTCCAGTGAGGTAGCATTTTACAGTATGCACAGCACCTGCATTTTGTCCATGCACTGGCTGACTTCTAGGGCATATTTATTTATAGGAGTAAGAGCAAGAACCCACTAGAAACGTTTACATTGTTTTTTAAATGTCATTTGGCACAGTACGTATTTGCAAGTTTGCTTGAAGACGACGTAAATTGATTTGTTTTCTTAATAAGCGAATCAGATAGACTGCTGTTACCACAAGTCTAACTTAGAGGTTCTTCCACCGGGAGTCATTCTTAATAGGAATCCTGAAATGCTTGACCAGGGGGTGACTGCTCACTTAATGGAGTCAGCAACAGAAAGTACACCAGGAGGAGTGGATGGTGATAAAAGGGAGAAAGCAGTAGCCCGCAAGGATGTTAATCCACCGGATAGCGACAGGGGGCCTCCCCCCTTAGCAGGGTCATCTAAGCATGCTAACCAGGAAATAGACCACGGTGTAGATGCTGGAACCACCAGTACGAGGGCTGGTGGAGGCTCGTTAGAAGATATGTTCGCCTCACTCTCTGGAGATATTTGAAAAGGTTTTGCGGTATCGGAGGCACATCAAAGCGAGATACGCAACTTCTGTGAAGTTTTAGAAAATAAAATGGACTCCCTGACAGCAAGAACTCATTCACTTGAAACTAATGTTGGCGAATTAAGGGCGGACCTAAACGACAGAAGAAGGAGATTGTTGCTCTGCAGTGAGTGGAGCAGGCACTGCAGGAAAAGGTAGAACAATTGGAAAATAGTTCAAGAAAAAACTATTTGAGTATATTAAATGTTCCCGAGGGACGAGAGGGGGACAATTTGAAATTATTTGTGACATGACTGACATCTTTAATAAAGGACTCCCTCTAGATAGAAGAAAGTAAGGCAGATATTGAACAGGACATCCAGCGAGTACACAGGGATCATTTAGGAAAAAGCTGAATAGAACAAAACTACTAAAAATCCTGCTCAATTTCCAAACATACACCCTGAAAGAAAACATCCTATTGAGTGCACTTAAATTGAAAACCCTAAAGGGGGGAATATTTCTCCTTTGAAATCAGGTCTGACTTGGCCCGGGTCATACTGGACAGACAATGGGAACTCGGAAAACGTCTTGAGGATTTTCAAAAAAACTGTGTCTCTGCACAATTAAAGTTTCCTGCCACCCTTATGTATAATAACAAAATGCACTTTTTGAAAACAGTCAAAGAAGCTGATGAGCTTCTTAAAGTAATCAAGAAGGGGGGGCAGTAGATGAAGGCTTATGAGATATAAATAAGGGGTGTAGGGGGTAGTGCTTTAATTCATGTTAATATAGGGGTGGTGCGCAGCAAGGGGGCTAGGAAGAAAATGGGGCCTGTGTTAGGTCCAGTAGGGAGTAGGGGGGGTTCTCTGGGGGGGAGGTAGAGGGCACAGGGCAGGCAGCATGTGGGAAAGAACTACAAAAGTTCCTCAGACATTTCAAATAAACAATCCAGTTGAGTTGCAGCATGATGGCTTTTATATTGGAAAGATTGCATAGAAGATGACGCAGATTTTATTGTGAAATGTTAACGGGCTCTGCACAAGGTGTAAAAGGGACCGGATCCTACAATACCTTAAAGATTCCCCAGCACAAATGTTAATTTTACAGGAAGCCCACCTGGTTAAAGAAGAATGTATGAAGTTTTTTAAAAAACAGAGATGGGTTCAACAGGTAGGGTGTGCAGAACAGACAGCTAATATAAGAGGGGTAGCAATTATCGTTAGAAAACAGGGTGGCGGTGTGAGGTTACTATGTACACGAGTGGATAAGACCGGAAGATGGATAATAGCTGATTTAAAAATAGAAGACAATCCACTTACTTTAGTAGGATACTATGACCCAAACCAAGGCGATTGCGAACCTTTAAAGCCTGTTTTCACGACCTTATTAGATTTCCCAGGCCCAGTGATAATGTCGGTAGATTTTAATATTATTCTCAATCCTAAGGTGGATAAATCCTGTAATAGTAAGGCTATACCTACTCCAAAAGTTCTGGCTTTTTTGAGATTTATGATGTTGCAGCATGCTCTTAGCGATATATGGAGAGAGAGGGTAGGAGCTCGATTAGGTGCATCGTTCCATAATAAAAAATATGGGCATAGATCAAGGATTGATTATTTCTTGCTAGAACTGAATCTGAAACAGGAGGTTTTAGACATTGAATATCTTCCCGCACACCTATTTGACCACTCTGCGTTTTAATAACACTTAGAAAGAATAGTCAGCATAAAGATAGAAGGTAGACTTTGGATTGTACCATTTTCTCAGAGACGGATACCATGGATCACCTGAAGACAGATGTAGGGGAGTTCCTTTGGATTAATTGTGGTCCTGCCTCAAATGGGATAGTGTGGGATGCGATGAAAGTCTTCATCAGAGGGAGAATTACAAATGTACTTAAATCAAGTGGAAGAAACCCTACAAAATAGGATCAAGAAAAGATGGGATGCAAGCAAGCTAGCCCACTTTGAGTATGGGGAGGGAGCAGGGAAGCTCCTAGCCTGGAAAATTAAGCCCGACCAGAATAGAAACTATATCCATGGAATTAAACGGGGGCAGTCTAGCACATTGTTAACAAATGGCTCCGAGGTGGAAGAGGCTTTCTTTGAATACTTCCAAGACCTTTACTCCGAAGAGGAAGAGGTCTCGGAGGAGGAGGCAGTAGCCTGGTTAGCAGAGTCTGTGAAGCCTTTGGACCAGGTCCAAAAAGAGAGTCTTAATCAAGATGTAACAGAGGAAGAAGTGAAGAAGACTATACAAACATCTATGGGTGGTAAAGCCACCGGTCCTGATGGGATACCAGCGGAATTGTACAAGACCCTGGGGAAGTCCTAATTCCCTTTTTGACAGAGGTAATTAAAGAGATCTTGGACAATGGGATACAACCTCCAAGATCTTGGAATGACGCAAAGTTCTCCCTTATCCTAAAACCCGGCCAGGACCCCACCAACCGCGAATCATATAGGCCTATATCCCTGTTGAATGCGGACTATAAAATCTTTACCTCTATATTGGTGGGGAGATTAAGCAAGGTTGCTGGAGGGATAATCCATAACGATCAGAAGGGATTTATTAGAGGGAGGGACATCCATGGATTAACATATGGGCTTCTTGGAGCAATTGATGTGGCAACAGCTTATTCTGTCCCCATTGCGGTTATTATGTTAGACGCTGCTAAGGCCTTAGACAGGGTCAGGTGGTCCTATCTGCTTGTGGTTTTGAAGACACTAGAGTTAGGGGATAAATTATGTAGGGCTGTACAATTAATATATCAAAACCTCACAGCGAGAGTTCTAGTAAATGGCAATCTAACCACCCACTTCAAAATCTCAAGAGGCACAAGAAAGGGATGCCCTTTATCTACCCTGTTATTTAATTTGTATATAGAGCCGTTTGCCCAGAAATTGAGGATGTCAACAAACATCTCTGCCTTCTGTTGGGGGTCTTGGGAGAAGAAAGTTGCTCTCTATGTAGATGATTTGGTTATCTTTACTTCTGACCGTGAGGCCACATTGTCACCTGCCCTTCAGTTAGTTATAAGATTTGGTAAAATTTCAGATAACCCTTTGATTAAAAAGGAAATGAAAAACTTAGGGATCAAAATAGTGGATGGTATTAGTAAAATCCCGGAAACTAACCTATTAAAAGTCTATAATGAAATAGTGCAATTATTGAAGAGCTGCGCATATCTTCCCCTTACGATCTTTGGACGAGTTACCCTGGTTAAGATGGTGATCCTGCCAAAAATCACTTATCTATTTAACACCATTCCCCTCCATTTTGAGAAATCAACAATAGAGAAAATCCAACAGGCTATAAATTCTTTCATCTGGGCATACAAAGGGGTTTGGATATCCTGGAAAAAGCTGCGAAGACGAAGAGAGAAAGGGGGGCTGTCACTGCCAGATATCCAGCTATATGCTTGGGCTTTTCAAATCTACAACTCCAGAATGCTTTTTAGGGCCCTTGACAAGACGGATATAGGATCTATATTTTCTACAATGATAAAGGAGAGTAGAGGGGGACACAGTGGTTTCCTCTTTAGGTTCGGGGACCCAAATATTTTCGAGAAAGTTAAGCTAAAAGCGCTACAAGCTCTTACTAGAATGTGGTACTTGATACGTAGGCGGCTTAGAGTAGATTACTATTCCTTCTATGCGCCAATCTGGGACTCTCCAGGAACTCCTGAATGCCCTAAGGATAAACTGGCTCAGCAATATGGGAGACAAGTGTACTGGTGTGGGGAGAGATTACACAGGATGGACAGTTAATCTCATGGAGTGAGATGAAGGATCTTATGAACGACAACATTTCCTTTTTCAAATATATACAACTTAAGAGCTGGGCGCGGGCATGAAAAACACCACTGGGTTTAGCCAATGACTGGAGGAGCAATTGGCCAGTAAACCTCCAGGTGTGAAAGATCTTTCCCTATGGTATTGGGATCTGCAGGATAACATTGACGGAGAATTCAACTTCGTCCAAGATCTATGGGGCAGATGCTTGCTGAGCTGCAATCTATAACATATCTGGCAAGTATCGATGCGTACGCTTTACTCTATCAAGCCTGATTTTTTTTAAAGGAATCATCTCTTCTCACTCCATAGGGCATATATAACTTCTGAGAAGCTGTCCAAAATGGGGAAAGGAAAGCTGACGGTCTGTGCAAAGTGCAGCTTAGAATAAGCAACATATGTACATATGTTTTTCCAATGCATGCATATTCAAAGTTTCTGGCATGAAGTTGAATCAACACTTACAGATATTTTGGGAATATACATAAAGGTAAGCATCGAACAAATTATCTTTGGGGTTAAGGAGAGTGTGACAGGAGCACCCAGGAATTTGTTGTTTTAAGCACTATTGCTAGCTAGAAGGGAGATCTGTTGCAACTGGATAAGTGAAACACCACTGCAGCACGCAAAATGGCTAGAGTCCATGTTCTAAATGTCAAAAATTGACTTGTTGGGTAATGGGTCCAAAAAGAGGAAAACATTTTGGGAGATTTTACAAAGTTGCGTAGGGGGTAACCGAAGCCAGGGAGTGGCTAAATGCATAGTATTGAAGGTAACAAGAGGAATCCCCTGTCCAATGATTACGCCAATAGAACTCTCTGACTTAGCTGCTATGGGCCCCCACAGTACATGTTATGCAGCCGCCGGAAAATCGGACGCTGTCTGAGAGAGATATCCCAACAGGAGGATGGTGTTTTCTTAGACCTGGGCCTCTTCCTCTCCCCTCCCCAAATCCTAGTGGTGGGGTCTGTGGTCTTTCCCCGTTATAGAGGTTTGGCAAAGGTAAGAGTCATCAATGCCTGAAGTGAATGAGGACAAAAAAAGCCTAACTTAGAGGTATTTTTTTTAATGACTTTTCCTTAAATGCTGAAAAGCTTTTTGATTTTTTTCTGTTTTTGGTGTAATCTGTGAAAGCCTTTCATTTTATTTGGGTGGTTTTCTGGTTCTTCACATAAGATATTCACATAATGCCATAAGAGGAAGAAACTTCCCGCAAACTACAACTGTAAGAACAAACAAGCGTCAGAAGTGACGTTTCAGCTGGAGAAAAAGCTTACATGTAAATACATGTAAACGCACAGTTGTTTTTTAATTGGTGAATGCGCGTCAATCACTGATTGTAGGTCGATGACACGCACTTTGATGCAAGATTGTTCTGAGATGTAGCGCATTGAGATTGCATTATTTAGTCGCTCAGTATTACTCAAGTGCGCCTCCTTGAGAGGAATTAGGGATATTGGAGCTCGCAGCTCACACATTGGTAGGCGGAAAAAGAAAACGTTTAAAAAATGCACCACTTTGGAAATTAAAACTAACCAGGCAAAAGGGGGGGTGGGAATGGCTGCAATGGCTCATGAACTTGGCAGCGCTCCACTCGACCTTAAAAAATGTAACTCGGTCACTGTCACCCAAACACACTGACCTATGCCCAGCAATATTTTCAGCAAGAAAGTGGCATAACATCCAGAGCTGTCAACTTTGGCACTGGGGAACCAGGTTTGAGGCTCGGTGTTTGTTCTCCCGTGCCTAGTAAAAAAAAAAAAAAAAAACACCATGATAATTTATTAGCAAAATGAAACAATGGCGAAAGGGAAGACACATATAGAATGTGGCACAGTACCTGAGATGAGAGCCGCTGGTGAGTGACACACACAAAGCCCGCGGAGCTCTGCCCCAGAAATGCAGGGGGGTTAGTTGTGGCAGCGTCAGCGGCCTCGCACATAAGGCTGCATTGAAAATAGAAATGCAATTAGTCGCTCTGCTGTGTGGTGCACGGGTGCCATGCATAATAGTAAAAAAGGCATGCACATAAATACGATCACATATGTGAAGGGCTGTTCAGAATGTATAAAAAAATCCTGAATAGATCATACAATCGAAAAAGCAGAAGACAACAAGTTCTGTGGCAATACCCCAGGGGAGTCAATGAGTTGCAGAAAGGAGGGGCAAGCAGGAACCATTATCGAATTAGAAGCAACGTTTTTTAAAGGACACTGACAAAAGCCAATCAAAAGCTGGAGGAAGCTGGAGGCGTCTACATCCACAGAGTGAATACATCTTTGTCTTCCAGCCAGTGCATGCACTGTCTAGGCGCGACCTAAAAATGGAAGGGAGGTGCACATTGGTATTGGAGGCTAAGTGCAAATGGACCATAGAGTCATTGGTCAGTTAGCGGGAGTTATATTCAATTAAGTGTGGTGAAGTGCACACAGGGTAGATGGGGGCTAGGTGAGAGGGAGTAAGTGACTAAAAAAACTCAGTATTTCAAATTTATGTCTGAGTTGGATGGGGTGGCTCTGTGCAAACAGGTTACAAAGACTGGGTGCACACATGTCAGAGCCATCAAGATACACCACTAAGACCTAGGCATGTTTAGGTGAGGGTATTCTATGTGCAGATGGGTGAGTAGTGTTAGGTTGATGCAGATGACACAAGTAGTTACACACAAGTACGAGAGACAAATGCTCACACAGGTGAGTTGAGGCTAGGTGCACACAAGTGAGATTATGGCCTACAGGCACACACTTGAGAAGGGGGCATTACATACAATGGTAATATATGGCTTAGTGAAGGGAGGTTCCGGAGACATATATGCTTATAGGGGAAAAGTGTGAAGGTGCACATATGGGAGAAGTGGCTTAATGCACACAGGTTTAACATAATAAATGTCTGCTATTGGACAGCAACTATTCATGAATTAGAACGTCCAAGTTCAGTTTGTGAATTGCTTATCATACATGTCTAACAAAGTTAGTGTATAACAAGGGTGTCCACCACAAGTGTAGGCAGACAGAAACATTACCAAATATTTATGATAGCTTGAAATTAATCTAAATGCAGCATAGAGCCAATGGCTATCCTGAACATTTGGTACAGATCAGACCCTCGAAGACCTAAGTTGGATACTCCTACTGTATATATAAAACAAATCATTATTAGCATTCATAGGTTAGGTAGACGTCACACAATTTAGTTAATAAACTAAACCTACTCTTCCCAGAATAAACACCCAATTATCCATGCCAGCAGGCAGTTTTGACACAAGAAGAGCAAAGAATTGGAAATTGGATGTGAAATGAGTATATTTGGTGGGTATTTTTTGCACCCAAAGTTGAGTCTGTGGAGTCTGTGTGCAGACCTGGTCTGAAACTGGAAACCTGGAAACTCTCACACACCACAAAAAAGAAGATATTCCGAACAACTCTTTTTTTTCTTTTTCTATTTCTATAACATGCCCGTTGAATCGTGGGAGAGATCGCTCGCGTGATAGCAAACCCTGTCAAATCTGGGACACAATGCAAAGGATAAGGACGCCTTTTACTTCCACTCGTTGCTAATAAAAGAACAAAAAGTACCCTGCGCGGTCCACCGAGATTACTGCTTCTGCAACGCGGCCCTAATTATTCCCATAATTATCTCATTAACGTTCCTCCTGATTCCCCTGGGCCCAAGCTTAGTTCTTTCAACACCTTCAGGGAGCGCTTTTAACATATTTCTTCTGTCTCCCAAAACTTTTCCTATTGTATATTATCCAGTGGGTTCTTAAGTGAAAAGGCCAGCTTCATTTTATTAGGTCTGGCTGCTTACAGATAACTTAGCTGTCGCACCAGACTCTTGCTTTCCAAAACATTCGCAATAAAAATACATATTTACATACATCCATACAGGGGTTTTTGTTCAGCCTCTGTCTTCCACTAGTCTGTTCAAGCTCAATTCACATTTTGTTTCTGCCCAGAACAGCATATAGAATGGGGCAAAGGCTCACCCCTCTTCATCCATCTGACTGTCTTGCAGCATGAGTGACCACATAGTCCTGATCACATGTGCACAGTGAAAAGAAGAGCACATCACTGCCAAGGCTGGTGTGGTGTGGCTACTGGACCAGTCCTTTATTCTGATATTTTTATACGTTTGCCAGATTGTTTTTACATATTGGCATTATAAATGTTTGCTTAACTTTTGTTACGTAGCAGGGATGAGACCAAACGTTGTCAATGTCGTGCATAGCTGGAACTTTCTTTTGTATCAACTAATTTCTCTTCCAAATAACAGTTGTAACTTAAGTTGAAATGTGTGCCATTTCCTACAGGCTGTCCACTATGACCCCAACTCAAGGCCAGTTGTATATCAGGTAGATACTAAGGGGCAGATTTACAAGCCCCTTGCAATACTTTTGCGTCATTTTTAACATGGGAAAAGTGATGCAAAAGTGGCCTAGGGGCTTGTAAATCTGCCCCAAAGCATTCACCTTTTATGGGAAAACAAGGAGTGGATTTTGCTCTAGGTGGTAAGAACCTGTTGTACACTCATATAGGACTGGTCAATAAACAAAAACAGTAAGGTATGAGCAGTGCTTAATTTGTGAAAGAATAAGCATCAATGCTCTAAGTTTTTCTCAGAAGCCTGCCGTCCGCGCTGACCAATGCCATGGTTACTGAGTACCAGGGCGGCGCAGTTTTGGTTCCACCTCATGCTTTCACCACCTTCCACTCCCGGCTTCCTCTGTTAGTCATTGTTTTTCTACTATTCTTACTCCATTCCACCTTTTGTGTTTTTCGGTCTCTTGCTCTAGGTCAAAGTCTGATGAGGAAAAGTGCTGGTCCCCAAAAATGAGTGCTGATGAGCTCCAACTGAAACCACCAGCTCAAATTAAGTGCTAGGTGCGAGTAAATGAATGTCTAATGTTGCAAAAATACCTGGGATTAGTACAGTTTTGTTCTAGCACAACCTTTAATGAAACAATGGGGAGAAATTACCACCAACTTGTGACATTTATATGATGAACTGATGGTGGGGTGGGATAGTTTCATTAGCATAACTCACCAAACATGAAATCGGGATGAGGTCATTTATTATTAAGGGTGGGGTGGGATTCTGGGGAGGGCATAACTCTGCCATTTATTCCCCTACCTTTGAGTTACTGATACGGTGTAGTTGGTAACTCTGGGGTGGCAGAAATACCTCTGATTATAGGTTTTAGGGGAATAAAATGCAGGCATGAGTGTTTACGGGCTGATTCCCACTTGTTTTTCGATGGCGTTTCACCTGGAGGCCTTGATTGATGGGTAGCCGCAGGTACTGGCCCCATCAGGGGTGATTAGCCACACTATACCAATACTACCTGATTGATTGAGTGTAGTTGTGGGCTAAATATTATGCATCCAGGAACCTTTACAAACTTACTGTACATTTGTTGCAAAATATATCTCATAGCCATCACTGTGAGTGCAGTAAAAAACTCACAGTTGGCGGTACATCAACCAAACATTCTGAGGATGGCACACCTTAGTAAGTACTACAGAGTGGTAAAATGTCAAATGTGTCCAATTTACCATTGCTTACACATGTTTCACCTTGAAATTGATACTATTAAAAGTAGCAGTATTTTTTCTAGTAGGACCTGAACTAGATGTATTAACAATAGCAACAGTAACAGTGGTGGTAGTAAAACTGCTACTAGTATTTTGTTTATTTTTTTTAAAATGTTCTGCAGTACACTACCACCTGAACGCCTCCTGGTGCTAGTTTGTCAGATAAAGAGAAACACACAGGGAGTGAAATGATGGGAATGGCCAGGTCTTAAGGGCTTTTCTGAAAGGCAGGTGACCAGATGTAAGTTGCAGGCTAGGAGGTAGAACAATCCATATACGGGGGTCTTGGGTAGATAAGGCTCTGCCCCAAGACAGGATTTTTGAAAGCGTGACATGCCGTACAGAGTCTGTCATTGCTATCACTGGCAGTGAAGTGCTGAAGGGGTTGTACCTCTGTCAGTCTGCAGAGCCATAGAAGCATGGACCCTGGTACATCAGAGGAAAATGACCTCAACCTCACAGTTGAGGCTCAGTAGCCTCTGCTTGTCCCATTGATCCCTATGCGGGGCCTAACACGAAAGTAACAATAGCATCAGTAACAGTGGTGGTAGTAAAGCTGCCAGTAGTATGTTGTATTTATTTTAAATGTTTCTGAGGCACACTACCACTCAATGGTCTCTTGGTGCTAGTTTGATGGCTAAAGAGGAAAACCACAAGGATGGAAATAATGTGGGCACCTATACCTTAAGAGCTTTTTCCAAAAAAGAGATAATCAGATATCTGTTGAAAGTGTTCCAGATTGGGGGGCATGGGGGTGGGTGCGGGGCTTGAGTAGAAACGGTTCAGCCGCCAAGATGCGTTTCTGTAAAAGCAGGGAATGCCAGACAAAGTCTTCAGGTGGACGCTATCTCTGTAGTCTTCTTGTGATGATCAGTGGGGACTTATTGTAGCGAAAGTGATGCGCAGTACAAGATACATTGATGAAAGTACATATATAGGCATGGCAAGGCTAAAGCAGAAAGCATTAGTTGCTAACCGTGGCATCTGGTTTTGGATGGCTTGGGACTTTTGCATTGCCAAGTACAGGCTGCTGCAGACTGCAGTAGTCCAGTCTGTTGCATATAAGTGCTTCATCCTCAATTGGCAGAAATGCAGGACTGAGAGAAGTCATTTAAGTGACAAATCTAGTATGAGATGACCACTTACAGTTGACTATTAATCTGTGGGGAGGCAATGATCTTAAATCCCAGGATTTTTGTTTGTTTAGAATGTGTTGGGCACGGGTCAAAGCTGTCACTGCCAGAAGGATGCCAGCGGTTCTAGGTGCCTCCAATGGTCAGGATTTCTGTTTTGTCCATATTAAGCTTTAGCCAGCTGATCTCCTTGCCACCATGCTGCCACCTCTGAGTCTCTTGAGGATGAAATGACTCTAGCAGTCGCTGGGAACTCCCCGGTCATCTGCTCTCACACAGGCACATTGGACACTCCATCCTGAATTCTCCTCCCTAATGCATAGCTGACGCCTTACAGGTCATTACTCTATAACACTGCCAATCTACTTTTCCTTCCTTTCTTTTCACTCCTTTTTTTTTTACTTTTCCTCCTCATAAGGAGTGGTGCGGGCTTGTTTAAGTATTACAGTTTGTGGGTGGAATAGAGGGGAATTTAAGGGGCAAAGGGCTTGAAAGGGAGAAGTGGTACAAACAGCATATTATCAGAAGGAGATATGATGTTAACTGTCGCTAAATAATTAATTAGGATATTGCCCAGAATATATGATGCAATAGAGGAATGTAAAATTGACATGTAAATTATTCTGAGTATTAATAACGCACCTGTTAATGTGACACTCTTTACTGCAACTGACGAATGTTTAATAAAAATATTTTTTCCAAAGTATAACAGTTATTGTATTTTCTGTATTACTGGATTCACAAGATCATTTCACAGTAACTCCATGATACCAAAATTGGACAATCATATGTGTTATGGACATGTCGAAATGTATGAAAAATGTAAATCTCTAAAAACTCGATAAAAAGATTCAAACAAAAAAATGAAACTTTAGCCAGTGTTGTATCACCCAGTTCCGCACTGTAGTAAGACATCCTTGCAGTAATGGATCATAACTGGTTAAAATGCTCAGTCTGAACAGAATTTGGGTATGGTCTGCATATGAGTTGATGTTTGATCCAAGAGAGCTATTGAGGTCAGCGTGCGAGTTTAAGTAGATGTTACAAAGATATGGGGGATAAGGGTTTGGGCATTGACCATTGAGGATACTCCTTATTGTGGCAATATTTTGGTGCTAATGCAGACATTAGCTAGGGCTAGGGAGGAAGGGAACTGAGTGAACTGATTTTGTTTCAGATTGCATCAAAGGTTGTCATCAATCCGGTTGCCAATATTTATATTATTTACATTTATTGCCTTCATTGTATTCACTGTAACGTTTATATCTGCAATTATGTTTTTGTCATGTATCCTGAACTAAAGGCATTAATAAGTGATTAAAGCCTATTAAAATGTAAAATATTAAAATGTGGACTTCTTGTTTGTGTGCATCCTTCGGGGTAAAAGTTTTCCAAGTAACCCACATTACAATAAAATGTATTCCTGACAGACCCTGGCTGGATTTGATCATTACCAATTCACATTAGTTCTAGGTAAGTTGTGGTAAATAGAAGAGTCAGAGGGGTATATTCACAAGAACGTGTGCTAAACATCACCAAAAAATGCTAACACACCTTTACACATTGCAGCCTATCGTGGCAAAATAACCCTGTGTCAATGTGGAATTCACAACAAGGCGGTAGCATGCGATAGTCTGCCGAAACCGCCGCCAATGTTTGCGATACAACCACCTCGACGGAGATAAAAAATACAAATCACAACACAAAAAAAGTGCGAAGAGCCCATTCGCGATGAGAAACGCTGGGATATGCACTGCCAACAAAAAGAAGGCAGCAATACACAACGGAGATGGGAGGCTTTTGCCACACCAGGAGCTGGATGACATGGTGTCGACCACATCAGTCTGGAGATGGTGGCAGGACCGGGTACCGGAAACTGACCAAAACAGCCACAACAGCAACAGGGAGAGGAACCATCTGGGACCTGGGGGAGATGGGCACTATGGCACACATGCACAATTAAGCTCAGCACCACTGCAGACAGACCATGCCCCAGAGGGACAACACCAACCAAGAGCACAAGTCACACAACCCGGCAATATCACAACACAGAACAAGCACAGAAGTGGAACCCACACTGCCTGAAGGGGAGAAGGGTGAGCCAAATCAGAGCTGAAGGGACATCTCACACACAATGCAGCACACACACATAGGAAGCAGAGGACCACACCCTCGAACACAATGTGGCACAAACACCAACATTTGCACAACCGAACACAGGACACAAATGCACTCGCCTGGTGCCAGAAAAAGGCCACATGCATCTGGCTAAGCACGACACACGGACATGACAATGCACAAGTTCAAACCCACAGTCCTGATGGGGTAGCAATGCACGTATGGCAGGGAGCCAGAGAGTCCGTGACACACACATTGCCATACAAATCAAGACACAACACAGTTGGAGACAAGTTAAGGTGCAGAAACTTTATCAACAAGTGCGTGCCAGTACAGCCAAGAGGAGTGCCCTGATATGCAGACCAATGCAGCAGCATGTCTGAATGAGGAACGTAGGACAGAGCCCATGTCCACCTCAGGGGAGTCCATCACCAACACAAGTTCGTGCCAACCCGCATCGGATGTCCGCGCATGGATCATGAGTCCAGGCAAAAGCAGCCATGTACACTGTTGTCTTGGGACATGTGACCAGATTCCCAACATGCAACCAGGCGTTGGACATGTGCAATGGGTCACATTCAGTTGTGGCTGCAGGTACCTTGTCACTCGTCCATGAATGCGACTGCAGCTGAGTAAGCCAACATCTCCAATGAGCGGTCGTCATCCACCACATCTGACATGCTGTTGACGTAATCCATCAGCTGACCCGGACAGATGTGCTGAGTCTAACCACTGGCCCCAATGTGCACCCAAGCCCAATCGGGTAGAGGCAAAATGTGCTCACTGCACACAACGACTCGTGCAATCTCCCAGGTCCAGTGTCCAGCCTGCATGGCAAACATCCATGCATGCCACAAACGGGTATCACAGTGACACTCCTGGTCGTGGACCAACAGGGGGCGCACACACACGTCGTAATCCAGGTCAGCTACCATTACATTGGAGAGGCAGACATCCATGGACCACTCAAATACGAAATATGCACAATCGACAATGCAACACAGGCTGAATGCAGGTGAAGTCCGCTAGGCGGAAGCTCAGTCGGTAACTGATCCGCCAGATGGCCAATGAAAGTGCCCCCTGTACATGCAGCAGACGTGCATTATAAAGGTCCACGTGACTGGATCCGGGCATGTGCTCAGGATGGTCAGCCATGGTGCCAGTGGCTCTGCTAGAAGTGGCACTGTCACCTGCGCCAGTCCTGTGGTTGAAATGGCACAGCCCGTGCGATGAAAAGTGTCTGTGTGCAATGGGTGCAGGCCTGGGGTGGGGTGGGAGTACGTGTGAAGGCCATTTAACGCACGACAACAACCAGGGACTATTTCGTGTGGGAAGTGTACATGTTGGTCTCACTTCGGGCAGTGCGTAGTGAGTCGCAAGCAAATGCCATTGTATCTGTCAGGGGGTGCTGGCCACATGCCAGTTCCTGCTCGGAGCTGCTGATGTGCTACCACCTGATAGTTTACACAAAGGACCTTTCATCTGTACAGTTACTTCACTATCTGCATGCGCACAGGAGATGAACAGTGCCTGGTGAGGGTGTTGTGGAATGTCTGCGACCCTGGGAACACCGTGACGCTCGCCTTTGAAGGTGTGGGGTCACGTGAGTGAAGGCCAATGGACCGGACAGGGCGGACACAGGTGTACAGCCCATGGCTGGCTGGGATCGCGCTGCATCTGAGCTCAGGCAAATGACTTAGGCATCCGCAGGGCTGATACACCAGACACTTGGCATGTATGTGCCAAGACCCCATACGATTTAGCGCTCCTACATGTCCGCGTACGTGCGGACCCACCCTCCTGGTGCACGCTACATTGCAACATCGACTACTGTGGCCCTGGTGGCGACTACACCCCAACACAGAGACAAACTTACCACACTTCCTGCCCAAGGCCAGGTCCGAGCCATGCCCTGTTCCCCTGCTGATTCTGCACACCCCTGTGGTGACCTGACATACGCCGGACCAGCACACGCTGCTTGTGCATGCAGGGGGGTGTGTCCAGGGTCACTGCCAACGCTGAGGTGACATGGTAACGTCTGCTGAAGACAGCACACTGTGATGTTGCAGGGCCCGTGCCCATCATGCTGACACAATAACCACACGGACACACTTGCTCAGATGGTGTGAATGGCTACGTGCACGTGCACATGGCCACATTTATTAGCAGGCACACATACTGAGTGACACCTGTGTTGTATGTGTATGGGGTGTGTACACACCAGCAGGCAAAGGCTGCCTGGTGCAGTCACAAATCGACAACATTGTACATCGCAAAGGACACAACCATTCAACCATAAAGGCCCCATAACTTCTGCTGCACAGAGTTAGTGGCCCCGGATGCACAGCGGCCTGCACGGGCCTACTGCCACAGGATGCTGACTTGCGGGGCACTGGGGCAGGGTCACGAATGCAGAGCAGTTTCTCGAAGATGTGAAAGGAGCTTGCCATGGAGTGTCTCGGTGGACAGTGGAAGGAGTACCCCAGGGCATGATGCAGAGTCTACGACCACGCTGTAAAAGTGACAATAGTGGAGACGTATGGTGCAGACACATGTCGGACACCAAGTCCGGTCCAGCATGTGGAAGATGCAAGAAACCTTCAGGCCTTGGAATCAGACGCCACCAAGGTTCAACCAGAAAGTGCCCATGACTCATTGTGCCCAGAGTTAGTGGCACCAGTGCTGGTTGGGATGCCAGCTGCGATGAGGCATGTCCAATGGTGTGGACTCCTTCACATCTTACCCAAGACACAGTACCACATGTGTGACCAACTGGACCGCAGTGTAGGCCTGAGGCAGCGGTCAGCGCAGGGCCTCAGACACATGGCATTGGTGAGCCCAAGACCACCGTCACAGAGGTCATCCAATGTATCTGAAGAAGGGTCCAGAACGTGACCAGCACAGAGTCAGTGGCCCCAGATGCACTGCGGCCGGAACAGGCACATGGGATGGTGACTTGCGGTGAACAGGGCTGATGGCACCAGGTCAGTCGTTGTAAGTGTTCAAACACCTCCGTGACTCTGATCCAGCTTTCGTCTGGGCTGGGCCGTATCTTCTTCTGACTCCTCTCGGTGCATTCACTGGTGGAGACTATGCCATTCATTAGTCGCGACTGGAGCTGGATGTGGGACCGACTGGTCCGCAGGGCAGACCTGGGCCTTCATCCATGTGTGGCCGGCTGGCATTGAACAGGGTTAGAGGCACCTGGTATGAACAGGGCATTGAACAGGGTTAGTGGCACCTCGTGTGGCCGGCTGGCATTGAACAGGGTTAGTGGCACCTCATGTGGCCGGCTCTGCATTGAACAGGGTTAGTGGCACCTCGTGTGGCTGGCTGGCGTTGAACAGGGTTAATGGCACCTCATGTGGCCGGCTGGCGTTGAACCGGATTAGTGGCACCTCATGTGGCCGGTAAAGTTAGGACTCCTAACCTGAGAAAAATCCTAACTTTAAGACTTTCGGCTTTCACAGAAGGCATTTAGAAGTCCTAAGTTAGGAGTCCTAACTTTACTACTCCTAAACTGAGAAAAACCTAACTTTAAGCCTTTTGGTATTCACAGTAGGCATTTAGGAGTCCTAAAGTTAGGACTCCTAACTTCTGTGAATACTGAAATGAGTAAGTGCCTTCTGTGAATACCAAAATGAGTAAGTGCCTTCTGTGAATACCAAAATGGTAGTAAGTTTAGGATTTTACAGGGGAGACGTAACATGGGACAGTTCCACGTTCTGCCCCACAGCCTGTGAGGACATGGTAGCGTCCACTGGCCACTACACTCCAAGCACCAGCAGTTGATCTCCACATGGCCATTTCCATGGTTTGCACTCTGTGGTCTGTCCGGCACCTCCATGCCACACCTGGCGTTGGGTAGGTTCACATTCCTTTGTCACTCGCCGCTCTAGAACATACCTGCTCCATGCCCCTCCTCACATCCTGCTATTGTGTGTCTGTGGTGGCAGGCCATTTCTGGGTTGTGGGCAAGGCAAGGCCAGATTCATTATGGAGTCATGTTGTCATATTCAGTCAGTTTGAATGTTGTGTGTCATGTTGGATGTAGTTGTGCTGCGTGCCCATTGTCAGTGTTGTGAGTTGCATGACTGTGGGTGGCAGGTGTGTTTCAGGTAGGCCCACTGCCTTTGTGTACATTGTCTCTGTGGTGTTCCAGGAAGGGGGACGGGTCCTGGGGTTGGTGGCGGGCCTGGGCTGGTTGCGGTGGGTGTTGTGGCCCTCATGGGTATCCGTGTTGCACGATCATTGCCACCATGGCATCTGTGGGTCTTCAGGTCTGGCTCTTAGCTGGGCTCCCTTTCATGCTGCAGGTAGTCGTCCTGCTTAACACAAGCAGTAGGCAGGTGTTAATTCCCTGGTGCTACCGCGGCTTATCGCATGTTTTTGATTCACTTTGCAGATCTGGCAGTTCGTTGTGAATCTGGTGTTGTGGTTTTTTCGTGTGTTTTTGCACAGGAAAGCCAACTCTGCATCTCATTAGGGTTAGTTGGTGGTGTCCACCATGGGGATATATTTTGGGGCAGTTATTGCGGGAATACTGGCGATGTCTGCAGTTTGCACCAGCTTGTGAATGAGGTGTTAAATCTAGCTCCACATTTGTTGCGTTAGGGTTGGGATAAATCGGAGTTGAGTGCTTGTGAATATCCCCCAGAGTCCATCTGTTTCTCCCACCCAACCTGGTAAGTTCGTTCAAACCTTGCTTGCCTTAGAACCAAGAAGAATCTGCTGATTCTTATTTAGAAGTGGACTTATAAAAACATATCAGTAATCCATAAATTTGAAATGTGACCAAGAGGGTAACATGAGCCGCAATACCTAAGGCGGAAGCAGTAATGTGCTCTCTAACAATATCGAGTCAGATATTTTTAATTTTCTACATACAAAAAAGAGATTATGGGTCATAACAAGATTCAGAACAGTTGGATTAGTTATTTGTGGAGATACATTTTCCACCTTAAATATATCTCTCTCAAGTTGTACCCAGCCTGCAGGATTCTATCAGAGCAGTACTGACTTTTAGCTTCACTGATGATCATTATACACTATGAGAGAATATTTGAAGTTTTATTTTTTTCTATGGTATCATATGATCATCTCCAGGTTCGTTCATCTCATTTGACTGATTTCTTTGTGAACTGCAGCACACTGTTAAACCAAGGAGCCGGTTTGTAGTTGTTTTGCTGCATATGAGATTACTAGTAATAGTAGTAATGGTAATAATATTAGTCAGGCTAAGAGCAGTACCGGAAACAGTAGTATTACTAACTATAGTGAAAGTACTATTAGTAACGGAACAGAAGTACTAGTTAAGGGTCAGGTAGAAAAAGATCTGGTGCAGACGCTAAGGGTCATGTAGAGAAGGGTCTGTTGCAGATGCTTAGGGTCATGCAGAGAAGGGTCTGTTGCAGACGTTAAGAGTCAGGTAGACAAGGGTCAGTTGCAGATGCTAAGGGTCAGGTAGACAAGGGTCTGTTGCAGACAGTAAGGGTCGGGTAGACAAGGGTCTGTTGCAGACTCTAAGGGTCAGGTAGACAAGGGTCTGTTGCAGGCGCCAAGGGTCAGGTAGACAAGGGTCTGTTGCAGACAGTAAGGGTCAGGTAGACAAGGGTCTGGCGCAGACATTAGGGGTCAGGTAGACAAGGGTTTGTTGGAGACACTAAGGGTGAAGTAGACAAGGATCTGTTGCAGATATTAAGGGTCAGGTAGACAAGGGTCTGGCGCAGACATTAGGGGTCAGGTAGACAAGGGTTTGTTGAAGACACTAAGGGTCAGATGTACGACCATTTATTGCGGTCGCAAAGGGTCACTTGGCCCTTTGTGACTGCAATATACTGTGGCACAATGTACTAACCCTATTTTGCGAGTTGCTAATTTATTAGTGACTCGCAAAATAGGGTTAGCGACTCGCTATTAGGAAGAGGCATGCCAAGGGCATTCCTTCCTAATAGCGAGTGCTTTCCTTTAAGGAAAACAGGCTGTATTTTAAAAAAACTTGCTTTATTGGCAAAGCAGTCCCAGACATGGTGGTCTGCTGACCCCAGCAGGCCACCATCCCAGGGAGTGCTAGCCATTCCCAAAGGGGTCGCAAATTGCGACAGCCTCATTAATATTCATGAGGCATGCAATTTGCGACCCCATTGGGAATTGCAAACAGTGTCTCAGACACTGTTGTACATGGCATTTTGCGACTTTCAAATTGCGACTCGCAATTTGACACCATTTTTGAGTCGCAAAATGTTATTGTCGTACATCTGGCCCTAATGGTCAGGTAGACAAGGATCTGTTGCAGACATTAAGGGTCAGGTAGACAAGGGTCTGGTGCAGCCGCTAATTGTCAGGTAGACAAGGGTCTGTGGCAGACACTAAGGGTCAGGTAGACAAGGGTCTGTTGCAGACGCAAAAGGTCAGGTAGACAAGGGTCTGTTCAGATGCTAAGGGTCAGGTAGAGACACGGGTGTGGTGTAGACGCTAAGGGTCAGGTAGACAAGGGTCTGGTGCAGTCTTTAATGGTTAGGTAGACAAGGGTCTGGCACAGACACTATGGGTCAGGTAGACAAGGGTGTGTTGCAGACGCGAAGTGTAAGGTAGACAAGGGTCTGGTGCAGACATTAAGGGTCAGGTAGACAAGGGTCTGGTGCAAACATTAAGGATCAGGTAGACAAGGGTCTGGTGCAAACATTAAGGGTCAGGTAGACAAGGGTCTTGTGCACACATTAAGGGTCAGGTAGGCAAGGGTCTGGTGCAGACATTAAGGATCAGGTAGACAAGGGTCTGTTGCAGACATTAAGGGTCAGGTAGACAAGGGTCTGTTGCAGACGCTAAGGGTCAGGTAGACAAGCGTCTGGTGCAAAAATTAAGGGTCAGGTAGACAAGGGTCTGTTGCAGACATTAAGGTTCAGGTAGACAAGGGTCTGGTGCACACATTAAGGGTCAGAGAGACAAGGGTCTGTTGCAGACGCTAAGGGTCAGGTAGACAAGGGTTTATAGCTGTCGCTAAGGGTCAGATAGGCATGGGTCTGTTGCAGACATTAAGGGTCAGGTAGACAAGGGTCTGTTGCAGACATTAAGAGTCAGGTAGACAAGGGTCTGTTGCAGACATTAAGAGTCAGGTAGACAAGGGTCTGTTGCAGACGCTACGGGTCAGGTAGACAAGGGTCTGTTGCAGACATTAAGGCTCAGGTAGACAAGGGTCTGTTGCAGACATTAAGAGTCAGGTAGACAAGGGTCTGTTGCAGACGCTACGGGTCAGGTAGACAAGGGTCTGGTGCACACATTAAGGGTCAGATAGACAAGGGTCTGTTGCAGATGCTACGGGTCAGGTAGACAAGGGTTTATAGCTGTCGCTAAGGGTCAGGTAGACAAGGGTCTGTTGCAGACATTAAGGCTCAGGTAGACAAGGGTCTGGTGCACACATTAAGGGTCAGATAGACAAGGGTCTGTTGCAGATGCTACGGGTCAGGTATACAAGGGTTTATAGCTGTCGCTAAGGGTCAGGTAGACAAGGGTCTGTTGCAGACATTAAGGGTCAGGTAGTCAAGGGTATGTTGCAGACATTAAGGGTCAAGTAGACAAGTGTCTGGTGCAGACGTTGTTGGGACGAGTAGGTATTATTGCATTTACAACCAGCGGCTCTTCATCGGACTGTGAAACAAAACCCCTTAATTTATCATGTACTTAAAATGCACAAAGGTTTACTGAATATCATCATGCAATAATGCCTTCTAGGCGTTCTGATGACATTTAAAAGTCACTCAACCGATATTACTGAACCACTCTGTGACATTATAGAACCATAACAAGAGGTTGCTGTTATGTAAATACATAAAGGAAAATCAAAAGCAGTAAGCATCTCAGGGCTCTAAGCAATATAATAAATTCCCCATCTGAGATGATTTCAAGTCAAATAAATTCCATGTCTGGATCCACTCACTATACATAAAATGTCAATGTGATTCTTAATTAAAACGAGCGTCGTAACTTTTCATTTACAAACAAATGATAAACAATAGAGTTCATTATCAGGAAGTGAAGGATATATGTCAAACATCTAAACAACTACAGTGTTTTAGAGGGTTCATCTGCATAGGATAGTTTTCGCCAGCACTGTGCTTTTGTGAGCATGGACAGAGAAGAAGGACAGCTGCAGACACACAATGCAACCCATGCCGAAAAGGAGGATGGCATGCTCTGACATTTAGAGCCACAGCTACACTACACCAAATATGGGCAGAGAGGGAGAGGAACTGCCAAACCAAGGGCCTGGTTTGGAAGGCACTGGTGACTGGGGGCATCAAAACCATATGAATGCCCAGACGCGAGTCTTGCGCTCACTGTGCCACTGGAATGAAGCGTTACCCGGCTGATGAGCCCTAATCAGGGCAAAATCATCAGTCTTGGGTTCCCTGTGTTCCGGTTCAGGGGGGACCTGGCCTGGCAGTTCGGGATGGACTGTTCCACTTGGAGCAGGGCCAAGACTGATTAGTACATGGCTCGGTCCAACCTGAGGTGGCATGGTGGGCACGGACGGACTGAGAACAGCAACCAACCCTGGCAGATTGCTGCTCGACCAGACCCGGGAGCAGGGGGGGTTGAGGGTGCTAGTGAGACGCACCGCACCCGCTTTTGTTACAGAGGCTTAAATTGCAGCAAAACAGGCCCCCAGTAACAGAATCGACCTGCGGGTACAAAACCGGCCCCCAACGCTCGGGCTCACCGGTGAAGCGCCCGGTGCCTGCTACGGCTAGTCCAGCCCTGACGGTGGGCACAAAGCAATGTGTGGTATGCGGCCCGAGCGATTGCCAGTGGCTGAGATTAATTCAAGCATTCCATTCATCACCTTGTTGTTGCAACTGCACTAGTGACTGAGTAACTTTTGTGAGAGTCTGATTCCAAAAGAAGAGCACGCTCCAAGGAGCCCACCTTCTGGCAGCTCTGTCTTGAAGATAGCATTAAGGATAGGAAGGGGTAGTTCACGGAAGGAGAATTAAGAAGGGTGCTGTGGGCAAAGAAACCTGTAGGACGATATTGACAGCAGTGGGCAAACGGTTATTAAAAAATTGTTAACATGAAACGTAGCAGCTTAATAATTTTGAATAGTTGAAAAATATATTAGAAATGTAAAGGAAGTAAGGTGAACATACACATTAAAACAATTATCAAAATCAGAATATTTATTGAATAATTTTTAAGCTGAGCTTACTAAGAATAGGGGCATTGGTCCTGATTAGTTGTGTATGGAGCCTTTGTATATCCAGATTACTTGCCTACAGGGCATCCTCTTTTGCTTGGCAGGGGACATTCCTTCAGGGAGCCTCAGGTCCTGACCAACATACAGAGACAATACACAAATCTTTGCCTTCCAGGGGCTAACAGAAGCAGGCTATGGAGAGGGTAACTAAAGTCTCTAAACTCATTGAGGCCTATTTACAAAAATGTCACTAAGCGCAGCAAGCCACCTTGCTGCTCTGCACTGAGTGACAGGGAAAGGGCAGGAATGCGCCGTATTTAAGGAAATGCAGCACATTCCTGCCTTTTCCCCTGAGCTGGTGCACTTTTGGCTGCCTAGCACCAACACAGGCACCCTTCCATCATGGTGCAAGGGGGTCTGTGTTGCATGCAGGATTGTTATTGTGAAAGAAGGGGCACTTTCCTGCACAAGAACAATCCTGAAAAAAAAATATTTCTCCTTGTTAAACCTCTCCTGGAAAGGTGTATTTTTTTGGCTCATTCCCGGGTTTACCAGGTTTGTTAAATCTAGGAATGTATCAAAACCCATGGGTGTTGTGTGGGAACACCCACAAAATGTCCATGGAACGCGTCCGTGCACAGAGTAAGGCAACACAGCGATGTGTGCTACATTGCTTTACTCCAAATCTATGGAGCCACTCAGGGCCACGCAAAGTGACCTTACATGGCTTCATAAATTGCATTTAAGGTTTGCATCACACATGTACCACATTGTGTGGTGCAAACGGGTCTTGTGCCCCTTGTAGTGCAAAAGTGCTAAACCGAAACAGTGCACAAGCTGCAGGTTGTGTATCATGAGCATCACTGGGCCACTTGTCTTGTAGATATGTTGCATCGATGCCAAAACAGTGTGAACAACATATGTGCCCTAATCAGGATGCGCTGACCAGGATTTTGCTCATTAGTACCTGTAAGTGTCAAGGGATGTATCACAATGTGCCACAATCAGAATTAGACCAGAAACCCCAAAAGCACACAAATCCTACATTATTAAATCTTTCCAGGCCAGGAGCTGTAGGAAAGAGAACTACAATGAGGAGCTAAATGTGAACCACTTTCCAACTGGAACTCTGCCACCAGGAGAGCTACCAGGGTGTCACCTGCTGCTGCCATAATGAAAGATTACTGTGCTGTGGCAGCCCGTCATGGCTATGTAAACAATACGAGGTACGCTGTTCCCCAAGGTGAAAGAAAATGGATGAACCGGACAATGAAAAGAGGCCCCAACAAGGGAAGGAAGGGAGGGGAAGCCACCCTTTCGGGACTAAAACCCTCACACACCCAGCAAGCTAGGTGTCATGCTTCATCATCTGGGTTTTGCTCCTCGTCAAACTGGCGGTGCAATGTCTGATGAGCACCCTAAAAGGGGCTCTTTATCTGAGTTCTTTTGACCCTGCCAGTTGGTGCTGTGGGTGTGAGGGCCCTAGGGGAAGTGTAGTGCAACTGATTAAACTGTGACAATTTGGCATTGTTGACAAGGCAGTTTTGCACCTACATTTACACTGAGCGACCAGTGCAAAATGTTGTTTACAGTCTGTGGAAATGTTGTTCTTTCAATCATTAGTCTGTGTAATTGTCATTTTACATTGCTTGATTGGTGCAAATGCTGGTGCAGAACAGCATCTTCACCATTGCAAATTTGCTGAGTCATCTTTGCAATGCCTTTAAACTGGCCTCTTTTCATGTTTGGGGGAATATAATTGTATGGGACTGAGGTAGAATCTTGGTGTCAATGTGTACTGATCCTGTGATTGAAGCACCATATGCCACTGCCTGTGGTAGCACATTATAATGTTGACACTGATTTAAGAAAGTTTAATTAGAGTCTGAGGAGGGAAAGAACTAAGACTATAACTTATGAGTCATGCTGAATAGACCTTCCTTCAGTGAAAGTCCTCCAGCATAGATTTTTCTTTAAAGGAGAGGAGTTGGCCTAACGGCTAGGGCGCTTGACCCCGGACCTGGGGATCTGGGTTCGAGTCTCGGTAACGACGCCAAAACCTCCTGTGATTCTGGGCAAATCACTTAATCTCCCCGTGCCTAAAATGAAAGTGTGTCCTCATGTAACGTAACTGGAAAATATGTAAAGCGCTCTGATACCTGATTCGGTTCGGGTCTAATTCGCGCTATATAAAACTCTGCAAAAAAAATAAATAATAAAGCACTAGAGAGGACCTTTCTCATGGTTAGCATGGAAGATATCCCAGGCTTCTGCTATTATGCCCAAACCGTTAGAGCCCTCCTGACAACAGTACATCCCTGAGTTCAGTAGTAGATCCTTTTTGTAGGAATTTAGGAAAATTAACAATTCTATAATAACGGCCTGTTTTTATATATTGCTACTTACCACACTTTAGGCGAAATATCCCTTAACCTCTGAGGCTTTCCCCTCTAGTGCTGGGCCCATTTTTGTGTATTTGCGAGAAGTTCGGGCTTAGGGCTCCATAATTTTTTTCCACGTAAGGAATCCATGCCAGATTTGTGTACTTTTTCCAACATACTGGGGATTCTAAAGATACCCAAGGTTTGTGGATTCCCCCAGCAGGGGATCTAGTAAGTGGACAAAATACAGCTAAATTTGGAGGTTTGGGGTAAAAAGTGCTCCGCAAAAAAGTGTCTGTTTTTTCCTAAAAATTGCATCAATGAAAGCTTTGCTGTGCTAAAGTGACCATCTTCTCAGCTTTCAGGAACATGCAGAGCTGAATCAAAAAACATATTTTTTACCACAGTTTTGGCATTTCATTTTTACAAAGAGGTAACCCATTTACTCTATTTTTTGTGCTTTCAACCTATTTTGAGTTTATGGTGGAAGCAGGTGTGAAACACATGGATGATCTAGGAAAGCTATAGCTTTCTGAACATGGGGTAGGATTCTGAATTTAGCAAAAGGTCATATGTGTCAATCCCTCTAGGTTTCCCAGAGAAGCTAACTGTTGAAATAAAGATATATTGAAAGTGTGTATGGAAAAATGGCCGTTTGTGACATTTCCATCTGTAACTTCTTGCCACAAGGCCTAATTTGCATTATACCATTACATTCACCAGACCCTTTTGGCTGCAGGGATATATATATGGTTTGTAGGTTGTTCAAGAACCCGAGGTACCCACAGCCAACAACTGAGCTGCACCGATCAATGGTTCTTCATTGTGTACCAAGTATAGACCAATTAATATGGTAAAATATGTAGAGTGAAAAATGGGTATCAAGGAAATATATTTATTGCTGAAATGGATGCTAGATATGGAGTTTAGGAGCAATGACTATTTATACTTCTCTGAATTTGTGGGTACCCATACTAGCAGGTGATGCAGGGGGCATTTTTCAAAATGTATTCATTTTTAGACACTGGCTTACATTTGGAAGGCACAAGTGCAGAAAAATCCAATTGGTTATGACAAATTTTCTACCATACTATGTTCCCAATTGTCTTCCAATAAAAATGGTACCTCACTTTTGTGGTTAGGCCTAGTGCTGGCAACATGGACACACCACATTTTTCCGCTGAAAACTGACCCTTTTATGCAATGTGTGTAGCTGTGGCTTGTGGTCCCTAGCTCAGTAGGTACCTATGGAAACCTAGTACACCTGCACATTTTTTTAAACTAGACATCTAGGGGAATCCAGGGTCGGGTGACTTGCATGGCTCTCATTGGCTTTTCTGACCAAAAAGCCTTTTCAAACTAATCAAGCTTTGACTAAAAACACATTCTCCTCTAATTTCTGTGAGGAAACTTCTAGAATCTATGGGGATCCACAAATGCCCTACCACCCAGCATTCCCCAAGTCTCCCAATAAAAATGCTGCCTCACTTGTGCGGGTAGATTTAGGGCCAGCAACAGGAAATGGCCCAAAACACAACAAGGGCACATCACATTTTTCCACTGAAAAGTGACCCTTTTTTGCAATGTTGGTAGCTGTGGATTTTGGGCCCTAGTTCAGCCGGCACCTAGGGAAACCTAGCAAACTTGTCCATTACTGAAAACTAGACACCTAAGGCAATTCAGAGTTGGGTGACTTGCAAGACTCTCACAAGATTTCCTTACCCATAAGACTTTACAAACCTCAAACTTTGACTAAAACATACTTTTTTCTCACATTTCTGTGAGGAAAACATCTGGAATCTATAGGTAACCACAAATGTCCTACCACCCAGCATTCCCCCTAGTCTGCTGATAAACATGCTACCTCACTTATGTGGGTAGAGCTAATTCCTGCAACAGGAAAGGGCTCAAAATGTAACATGGACATGTCACATTTTACCGCTGACAACTGACCCTTTGTTTGCAATGTCGGTAGCTGTGGAGTTTAGGCCCTAGTTCAGCCCACATCTAGGATAACCGAGCAAACCTGTACATTTTTTAATACTAGACACCTTGGGGAATCAGGTTGGAGTGAGCAGGATGGCTCTCTTACTTTTCTTAGCCAGAAGCCCTTGAAAACCTCAAACCTTGACTAAAAAACAGATTTTCCTCACATTTCTGTGATGGAAAGTTCTGTAATCTTAAGGAAGCCACAAACTTCCTACCACCTACCATTCCCCCACATCTTTCAAGACAAATGGTTAGTGCCCTAAACGCAATACAGACATATCATTTTTTGCATTGAAAATTGAACCTTTTTTGTACTGTGGATTTTGGACCCTAGCTCAGCTGGCACAAAGGAAAACCTAGCAAACCTGCACATTTTTGAAAATTAGACATCCAGGGGAGTCCAGGTTATTTGACCTGTGTGGCTCTCATCAGGTAAGTTTTCACAGAAGCTCTATCAAATCTCAAGCTTTGGCGAAAAATACAAATATTTCCCTCATTTCTGTGACAGTTGGTTCTGGAATCTGCGGGGAGCCACACATTATCTACCACCCTGAGTTCCCACTCATCTCCTGGTAAGAACAGTGAGGGTGGGCCAAGGGACTGCCACACAAAATGGTCTAACGCGCTACACTGAGAGAAGCAAAAGGGGTAGCTCCGATATTTGGGACAATGCTGTGGCGCCACCCATGCAAACCTACGAACCACAGACATTTTGAAAAACGAAACAACTAGAGGTTTCCAGGGTGGTGTGCCTTGCGTGGATCCCACAAGGTTTTCATACCCATAATGCCCTACAAACCTCAAACGTTGCCTGAAACCACACATTTTCTTTACATTTCTGTGATGAAAGTTCAGGATTCCACAGGAATCCACCAAAGTCCTACCACCCAGCATTACTCCCCTTGTGCTGATAAAAACGCTGCCCCACTTATGTGAATGGGCTTAGTGGCCGCGAAAGTAACGGATGAAACCATGGGACTCCCATTGACCTTAGTTTGATCCGTTCCTCTCACGGACACTAGACCCATCAACACATGTGGAAACGCTGGTTGGTTGTCCAATTTGTGGATCGCAACTGATTTAAGAAAAGTCCTTCACAAAATGTAAATAAAGAAGTGATCTTAGCCCTTTATGCAAATGTTCAAGTTTTTAGGGCATTGTGAAAAAGTGAGAGGGATCAATGCAAGTTATACCACTCTAGACACATGTGGGTATTCAGTATAAAAAAAATGAGGGGCTATTACTGAACTTTCAAAATTTCACTACCACTCATGCAGGTTGGTTTTGGCACCTCCAGAAGTGCTAGCTTCAAAGAACTAATCACAGTATCAGAATATTGAAACCAAGACTACTAAGGGTGAGCGATAAAGCCTCAGCAAGGCACCAACCACTTTATCAGCCATTCACATGCCATTCATGCACCACACACAAGACTTTCATACCACTAGCCACGGTCCTAACCCAACACATCAGTGCACTCACATCAAAATATATGCGCCATTCAATGGCCCATCGTATTCATACGCCACAAGTTAAAGTCTCCAGTGAAATCAACTCTCTCCCAGTCATCAACCAACTTGCATACAAACACACCACACGCAAACCTCCAAATACATATGGCCAGACATGTTGATGGTTGGTGCCTCAATAATCTTCACAAATGAAAAATGTTCAACTACGTTTTTACTACCTGTCAAGTATCTGCCTCTGTCGACATTCTGCGCATCACCAAATGGATGCCTAGTTGAACCTTTACTAATGGCTCCCATGACAGCCACATGAGGCTCAGGAAGATGTGTCCTTCATGAACCTTTAGCGCATTCACTGTACTAAATCTAACTCCTTCCAATTGTTGATGCAAGCTGGGGGGTGTACAAGACTGCCTTTCAAGGCTCAGATTCCTCAAACGCAGAGAGCATATCTACCTTGGAAACTAAGATAAACATGCTGGGAAAGATCGTCCTAAGTTCCCTAAAGAGCACATTCTAATATGCGAAGAACGTTCGTTTTTCACACCCAGCATAGTCAGTCAGAACATGGAATATATCCCATCCACCGTTATGTGCTGTGACTGTAATGCACTTGTCATACAGCACACTGAACATCTACAATGTTCTGAAGGAGGAAGAAGATGGCAAGCAGGACAAATGCGTGAAGTGCTTGGCGCTGAGTTCTAATGGTATGATTTTGTTTGAAGCACATTATAAACTGGGAGGATATCCTTACACCAATGCAGGAGCAGTCAGGGATGATCCATTGGCTCGCCTAGTTGAAGAGATAGAACTTCAACTTTGTACGGAATGCAATAATTTTAGAGGCGGTGTAGCTGTGTAGGGGCAGGTCATTCCAGCCTTTCCGAATAAGGTAGGAGAAGTCACTACTCCCTGCCTTGATGCCGGGTATGCATGGAATGTGTACGAGTACAAGTCCAGCTGAGCAAAGGTGTCTGAAAGGTTTCTGAAATCTGAGGTGGTTTTGAGGTAAGTTGGGCCAATGTTGTGTAAGGCTTTGAATGTGTGGGTCAAGAGTTTGAAGAGAGCTGTGGATATGGAGCCAGTGAAGTTCTTTGAGGTGCAGTGTGTGTGCTCGGTGGAAGGTTGTTGGGGAGGCTAGCTACTGCATTTTCTAAGGGTTAGAGTAATCTGATTACTTGAGTGAGGGACTGTTAGAACGTGTGTTGTACGTTGATTGGATTATGAGCCTTAGTCAAGCAGCAACCACAATCCTAGTGGGGGTAAAACAAGCAACCCTAAATTAACCTGTGCTCACCCTCTGGTAGCTTGGCACAGAACAGTCAGGCTGAACTTAGAGGCAATGTGTACAGTATTTGTGCAACACTTCAAACAAGAAAATAGTGAAAACACCACACAAAAAGATTGCACACCAGGTTAGAAGAATAGAACGTAATGTAATAAATAGAACAAGACCAAAATGACAAAAATACGCAAAATAAGCAGAACTGTGGATATTTCAAAGGTTTAGGTAAAAATAGTGCCTAGAAGCCAAAAGCGCTATTTGGAATATTTGGTCGCGCAGTACCAGGACAAAGTCAAAAGTTCAGACCGAACGCTATGGACAGTGGGCCGAATGCAAGGGCCCAGTGAGGCCCGCAGAGCAAAATTACCCTAATCCTGGGTGCATCAACATCAAGGATGCGTGGTACAGTCGAAGTGAAGTGTCAGTGCCGATCCATGCAACTGCGACGATGCGCTGGTTCTAATCCGTGGAGCAGCGGAGATGCGTCGGCTCTTATAAGTGGTATGCTGCGATGTGGAGTTTTGGCGTTGTTGAGGCTGCCATCAATGTAGATGTGAGAACCTCCGCCAGGGAAAGTGGTGGGTCTGAACGTGATGCGTCCAGTCTGATCCACGCAGCAACTGTGATGCATTGGTTTATCAGCGGTTACATCAGTTCTATTGCAACAAGCATCTTAGGCCCACTTCCAAGGATCCAAGACTGGGTTGGCACCACTTGGCAGGGCAGACTTACAGATGGCAGAGTAAAGTGCTGAAGCAGGGTGGTTGGAAGTCTTTTATATCCCTGACACTTTAGATCAGGAGGCCAGCCAGCTAGCCCTTAGAGTCACTCTGGGTTTAAATGATGCAGGGAACAGCGGGCAGCAAGGCAGCACAGCAAAGTAGGAGTCTAGCAAAGCATCACTCCAGCAGAGTGGCAGTCCTTCTTCCTGGCAGAGTCTTCACAGATCCAGAAGTGAACTGAAGTGGTGGTATCAGAGGTCCAGTACTTATACCCAGTTAGGCCTTTGAAGTGGGGAAGACTTTAAAGACAGGTCTTCGAAGTGCACATAGATCCTCCCTTCCTGCCCTGGCTCCAAACTCACTACAGGGGAGTATGCAGCCCTTTGTGTGGGGACAGGACACATCCTATTCAGGTGTAAGTGAGGCTGGGTCCAGCTCCTCCCTCCATCATCTGAGGATGACCCTTCAAACCACATCCATTGTGTGTGGCTGTCTAATGGGCCTACACAAAGCCCAGCTGTCACCCACCCCAGAGTGATCAGAGACAGGCAGCTGTCACCAAATGGCTAAAGTAAGAAAATGCCAACTTTCTAAAAGTGTCATTCTCCGAATTGCAATTTATAACCCAACTTCACCATAAGTTAGGATTTTAAATTAGGATTCCAGAGACACCAGACTTGGAGGTCTATCACAGTTGGAAATTACACTTACAAAACATAATAAGGCAATCCCAATGTTATTATATGGAGAGATAGGCCTTGTAGTAGTATAAAAATGACAGTGGGAGTTTTTCAGTACCAGAACATGTCAAACTTAATAGTACATGTCCTGCCTTTTAAATATATTGTGAAACAGTGAAGGTATCGGATCCTACAACTGCCCAACCCGGATCTCAACAATAGGGAAAACAGAACAGGGTGGTTGGACAGGATTATTCACACAACAATTCCTTAGTCACACAGTCAATCTGTACCATGTGACCCCTGGATTAGTGTTCCAAACGAATTTATTTTTCTTTTTTATACATTTGTCAACAAATTTTGGAAAACAGACACAAACAGAACCACTGTCAGATCAAAAGGTTCATATATACAGTATCTACAAATGTACACATTTACAAATTTGCAACAATGAATTAAACAAAAATGATTTGACACACCAAAGAAAACAATAACAAGGGTGCCGCTAGGATGTAAATCATACTTCCACTCTGTACCCTAGCTTCGTAACCCTGAAAAACATTATACCACAGGCACTTGTAGACAGGCAGGCTTGTTTTCAATCTCAATCCCGCCTGTCACCTGGTTCTTCAATTCCTAGGACTGGTGCCCGTTTTCTGTTTATGGACTAATTTATGCACTGTATATAATTGCAATTCATTTGGACTATTGTATATGTTATTGTTTTCTTTGGTGTGTCAAATCATTTTTGTTTAATTCATTGTTGCAAATTTGTAAATGTGTACATTTGTAGATACTGTATATATGAACCTTTTGATCTGACAGTGGTTCTGTTTGTGTCTGTTTTCCAAAATGTGTTGACAAATGTATAAAAAAGAAAAATAAATTCGTTTGGAATACTAATCCAGGGGTCACATGGTTCAGATTGACTGTGTGACTAAGGAATTGTTGTGTGAATAATCCTGTCCAACCACCCTGTTCTGTTTTCCCTATTTTTAAATATATTGCACACTGCCCCCTGGGTTGTCCAGGGCCTACCGTAGGGGTGACTTATATGTCGAAAAAGGAATGTTTGGGCCTGGCAAAAGGTTTATTTTGCCATTTATTTTGCCAGGTTGACATGGCAGTTTAAGGTGCCCACACAGGCTCTGCAGGGGCGGACCTAAAACATGGTTAAAGGGCTGCTTCAGTGGGTGCCACAAAGTGCTGCAGGCCCACTGGCAGTATTTAATTTACGAGCCACTTTACTAAGGACATATAAGTAAATTAAATATGCCAATTGGGGATGAACCAATGTTACAGTGTTTAGGGGAGAGAGCACAATCACTTTAGCGCTGTCAACAGTGGTAAAGTGCACAGAGTCATAAAGATAGCAAAAACAAAGTCAGAAAAGTGGAGAAGGTAGGCAGAAAGTCAGGGGGAAGACCACCCTAAAGCTGTCAGGGCTAACAGGGACTAACTGAGTATCGATGTGAATGTGACGCGGATGGGGTTGAGTTCTTTGGTGAAGATGAAGTGACTGCATGTATATCTCTACTACCTTGGCTATATGCCTTCTACCTATACAATATACCTGTAAAAGCACGTCAAACCTAAGCTTTTCCCACCCGTTCATGTCTCTGTCTCCCTTCAAAGTCCTGACAAATCCCATATACTTGCCAAGTAAACCTTTACTAACGCCTTCCGTTGCTAACTACCTGAAGCTCAAGAAAACATGTCTTTTATGCATCTTTGTGTACTCACAGTGGTAAATCCAACTCCTTCCAGTTTGTGGATGCAAGTTGCACATACTCGAGACTGCCATTCAGGGCTCACATTCTTTGAAATGAGTGAGCATACTTATAATTGAAACTAAGGCAAACTTGCTGGGGAAGACTTCCTAAGTTCTTGCTTAGAAGAAACTCTGCAATGACAACATGGTCAAGTATTTCCAGCTATTGCAGGAATGTGGTCAGCAAAGTGTTCATCCTGTAGCCTTGCCATGTCCTCTGAAGCATATGAAGTGGAGACCGCTGCTTCTGTAGCAGAAAGACTTTCAATGACGGTCAACTGTAAGTCAAATAAAGACATGGGTCTTCCCATGGTGGTCTGATGATAAACAACATATGCATAGTATTTTGCCATCTGGATCAGGTGGGCAAACAGCTTCTTATACCAAATGTGAGTTTTACGACTCACGTTGTAAGGGTGAAGAACCTAGTCATTCTAATCCACCCACCCATGTACTTGTTGTAGCTTGTTGCTTGTGGTCCTTTGAACTGGCCAACTGACCCCAAACCATGACGGGAAAGTGCTTTCATGGATTGTAGTGAGCATGTATGCACCACACCTATCAAAGAACTTGATTGTGAGCAGTTCGTTGGAGTGCAACACAGTGCTCTGGGATTTTTGGAGCTTCTTACAAACGAGCTCCTGCAGGAATCCTTTTTGGCGACATTGAACTGTACCACTTGCCACAGTGCCAGCTTTGCACATCTCACTTGAACAGCTCTACTCTCGTATAGAAGTTGTCCACATAAACATTATAACTAGGGGTGGGAAGTAGACTATGCTCCACCAGCAGGGTATGCAGAGTTTTGTCACTCTGCTTGGACCACAAAGTTCAGCATAAAACTCCACCTCTGCTGCGTGGGAGAGTTTTACTGGCACCCACACACCCCTGCCTCAAACCCGACCTTTTATTTCACCTTTAAATTCAAGAAAATGGTACTCCAATGTCAGAGTGGACATATTTCCCTCCTTTGTTTGTTGGTTGTCACCACAGGGCTTATGTTTCTTAACTGAGCAGCATCGATCAAGTGGAGCACAAATCACATGACCTTTCATAAAAGCTGCCAGTCCAAACCTTACTGCTTCTCATAAGCAGCCAATGTCAGTCCGCATGCTGAGAGCCAATCCAAACCCACACTGCTTATCATCAGCAACCAATGGGAGCCAGCAGGCTGGTTATTTAATGGGAGTTAGCACGCTGGTTGCAAATAAACACCCACACTGCTACTCATAAACTGACAATGGAAGTCAGCAGACTGTCTCCTGCTTATCAGATGCAGCCTGTCAGCCAACCTGAGCATGTCGAGTGCAGTAACTCTGAGCTACAGGGTCATGAGAGGCAGACCTGCGGGCAAGCCAGAGGGAGTGGGCTTTGGAGGACACGGTAAGTGAGTCCCTGTGCTGTTCTGTTGCTGCTCTGGTGGTCTAGGCTAGGGGACCGAGTGGAGTTGTGGTTGCTAGGGCAAGGGGTGTATATGGCGAGGTGCACCACTTTGCAGTGTTTTCTTCCTGTCCGGAAGATTAGTGCGACGCTGAAATGGTCAAGCAGTACTCAGACTACATGTGGAACTCTGTGGATTTTGGCTGAGTTTTCCGTTAACTCCGCTGAATTCCACAAAGTAGAATTCCACAAGCTCAGCCCAGGCCTAGTTATAACCTTTATGAAAGTGTGGCTGGACAGGCTGCCATACAATATTTGCTGTGACTCCTAGCGTGGGAGAGCAACCTACAGGATTTAGACCAGAGTCCTTGTCTGTATACACTCTCAAACTCTATACATAGCCAATACAGCTCTCACATAGCATGTACAACTCGATGTCCTAATGGGTTGTTTTGCTCTGTATCTACTATCTGAATAACAGCGGCCCCTTGTACAGAATCAAGGACTAATCAATGGCTATATTCTATCCAGGAGTATAAATCTCTGGGAACCAGACAGACTAATTTTCCTCGACAGGACACATTTTTAACAGCCTGTCATGGTCTGGTTGGTCTTGGTACAATGCAGCAAAATTATCACCGAAATGCAGCATACACTGCAATATCAAAAAACCGTCTATGATCATCTATGGTTCAAAGATGGGTATTACCCAAACTGTGCGAGTAGACCAGTAGGACTTCAAGCTTGGTTTGTGCACTAACTCCATTTTGAGCTTAAGGTCCAAACAAGTGAAAGTCCACCAGTGTGCCCTAGAATGAGGCCCTAGAGTGCCCCCAAGTTCCCTCAGAAATTGTTCTGCATGCACATTTGTTGCTGCACAATTTACTCAAGGAAGTCAACATTCATAAAGAGATGGATGTACTTAATCGGCAAAACGTTTGCTGTGCCGACTTTACATCCAGCTTCTCCAGTGAAGAAGGGAATTTGAGGGCTGCACTAAATTGGGGGCTGCCAAGAAAGCACTCCGTCCATGCTTGCAAATTCACATGTCTGCTCTCTGGGTTGGGAGACTTTGCTACGGTAGCTCTGCTTCATCGACTGTGCCTGCAAAGGGACTTCATGACTTCCATGACCATGTTCTTCAAATTGGAAGACAGGTCCACCAACTGAAAAATCACTCCAGATTCTACTCCATTTTCCTCTACCTCAGATGCTGTCTTAGTATCTGATCCTGCCTCAGAGATTTCCTCCATAATTCTAGTCAGGGTCTCAGAGGTACTCATGCATGAGCTGCCATCTCTGCTCTCTGACTAAAACCTTCTCTCTAAAAAAAACTGTCCTATGTAGAAGGCAGAAGTATGGTTCTAAATCATTCAGTGGGTGTGTGAGTGTTTGCATCTGTGAGATGCGTGCAACAGTAAAAAAAGACTTATTTTTCTCACTACAAGTTCTCCAAAGACACTAAAAAAAAAGAGAAAAGACACAGTATTACTTCACCTTGCCATATACTCAATACCACAGCATACTTTTGTCATGGCTCATGCAAAACTTCATTGCCAGTATAAAAGTAATCTTCTGAAGCCAAAACTCTACCTTTGATCTCAAGAAGCTCGCTTTCAAATAATAGCTCATGCAACTTTGTGCACACATGTGTGCTTGTGAAAGCTCACAGTGCTATCACCAGGGTCACTGAAATTATGCAGCAGAAGAGTGTCAAATTATGGAACAGGGTTAACTAAATTATGCGGAAAGAAAATGCAAATTACACTACATAATGAGGCATACTTTTTCATAGTTTTACTACATTATTCTGTGATTTGTAAACATGATAATACTGTCTGGGCAAAAATGTCACCTCATTAGTACCAGTTTAGCAACCAAATTTGAAATCATCACCTGAAAGGTGACCAGCCAACCTTTGCTCAGTGCCTTCCACTGCATGCAAACACGTCACCACATTGTTTGACAAATAGGTAATCTGTAGATTATGCAGTGGATGATAGAATATGTGGCAAATGCAGCAATATTTTTTTATAAATGTGCATTTTCCCCTGAGGAGTTCAATAGCCCCCTCCAGTGGAAAACGCACATTTCTAAAAATCTATATATATGGTACCCACAAGCGGTGGACTCATGCCTGAGGTCTGACCCTACTTGATCACTACCAGGTCCCTGGTAGCTTAATGTGTTTCTGTGGTAATGAAGATAGATGCTTCATAGTCCATATAAGTATCAAGTAGGTTTATTCAGGATAAGTTGTTATGATGTAAAGTAGAGCCCCACCAGGAGCAGCCTTTCTGCTGCTCAGCCCATCCTCCAACTGACACTCTCCACATCCAGGCTCCCTCATATTCCATTACATCACCATGCACACCAACATTTCACAGCACATTCACACTGGCTGAGCAGCAGGTATAACACATCTCCTTTTCTTTACACAAAATGACAAAGAAGATCTAAAAAGAATAACATTAAAAATAGTGCATGCAAAGGATGACAATCAAATATTATATGCAACACAAAGACATCAGAACAAATGCAAGTAAATAAACATTGTAGCAAAGTGCTGATGCGAAAGCATGCAGATAAAAGATGGAAATATATCATGCATGTGTACAACAAATGATAAGATAGAGATAATAAAAGGTCAAAATTTAAAAAGGGAATATACACACATCATCTTCCTTTTTAACCGAACCAAGAGAAGCACACACCACCACACCACAAAACACAAACTAAACCCAGATACCAAAAACAAACTGGCCGGCCAGGCCAACAAGAAATAGGTACCAAGGATACCAACTAAAAGACACGGTAGGGAACCATGCAAACAAGAGCAATACAAAAAATGTGGAAAATCATTCCACACCAAACAAACAGCATAAACGTTCACCCGTAGTGAGGTGGTGCGTGTGAAACACAACTCCACACAAAACATATGGCAAAAACATTTCCCTACACCCAGACCCAAAGTTAGGGTGGTACGTGTGGAAAGGCGCTCCACACGGAACATGTAAAAGTGCACAACTCAACACTCAACTAAACCGTAAGAGAAACAACAATCACTAGAAGAAAAACACTCACTCATCAAAAACTGGCTTAAACTGGGCCCTTCACCCAAACCCGAAGTTAGAGTGGTACGTGTGGAAAGACGCTCCACACGGAACACGTAAAAGTGCACAACTACACCCAATCAAGTAGTAAAGAAAAACAGCAATCACTAGCAAAAACACTCACTCATCGCAAATCTGGCTCTAAATCAGCCCTTCGCACAAACCAGAAGTAACTGCGGTAAGTGTGGAATAAGGCTCCACACCAAGCATAAAGAAAAACTCTTCTAGGAAACATCAAGGGCTAACACAACCCATCAACCTAAACACAGTGGAGAAACCCGCCCTCGTAAACATCATTTGGCTTAAACCCGCCTTACCCAAAGTATGGGTGGTAAGAGTGAAACAAAACACCACACCAAACACGAACGGAAAAAAAAATTCACTCCCAGTTCTATATTTGGCTTCCAACTTCCTATCACCCTAATAAGGGTGGAAACATAACATAAGTAGAATGGTATTGCTGCATCATTCCATAACCACAAAAGAGTGGGATACAACAAAACAATAAGAAGAGTGGGTGGTATTACTGCCCCACCCCACATACCAGGAGACATGCTTCCAAAGGAAGAACAAGAGAAACACAGAACAATACATGTAGGCTAAAAACACAATGATAGGCACACAACCCCTCAAAACAGTACTGGGGTACTCAATTCAGTTCAAAGAGACGTTATTCGATTGGTTTTTGAGACAATGATAAAAGTACATATATACAGTTCATTCAATAAAACTATGAAATATTATAAATGTTACATAATTACATAAAAAAATTCATCATACAAACAATCATATTAGTCTCCATAATTCCAGAATAATAGCTTTCCTGTGGCTAAAAACTTTTTTTAAAACCATGCTTATCCTCCAAGTTCTGTGTACATCGTCCAGGAGCTGTAGCGGGAGCAATGCAGGACGGCATTGTCTCAGACCCAGCTCCTTCAACATCGGGACAATCCAAACTTTCTTCAGGTTACTGTAAAATCTACAGAATAATAAGACATGTATTTTTGATTGTTCCGAACAGTTTTCGCATGGACACGGTCCTAATGTTCATGACCAATCATTCATACCTGGGAAGCTCACTAACCTGTGTACATAATTGCATCTAAAAACGAGTTAATAAAAACCTGTCTTATCCACCAGGTACAAACAATAAATATGGCTGAATACCGATAGAGGATAACATCAGTTGATTGTGCTGGACTATAGGTTTTAAACTCTCAGTTTCCAGTCTTATAGAGTCGAGAAGAAGTAGTCCCTATTTTTTCAATTTCTTTCTGAGCGACTGCATAGTGCTTATTATAATAATATTATAATATTCCAAGTGGCCGAGATCAGACATAAAGTTTCTAATAAACCTCAGCCACGGGATCAATAGCACTCCTTCAAGTTTTAAGCTGTCTGCTAAAATGTCCTGATTTAGCTTGGTCTCAGGTTTAGACCATATTCTATGCCATAGGAGAATTGGCTCCATTTTTGTCATATCTGAAATAAACGGCAGCCCCAGCTCCGAATGGCAGACATACGCAGACCTACTACTAGGGACAGCTAAAATGTATCTCAAGAAGATGTTCTCCACCGTCTGAAGCGACTGAGTGTCCACAAAACCCCAAACTGCCTCTCCATACATGGCTGCAGAGACACATTTCACTTTGTATATCTGTATTAGTTCCAGTGGTGGTCTTCTCCCTAGTTTCCTAGCAAAATTTGCAAGGGCCGTTGTTGATCTAGCCATAATACGTTTTTTGTCATAATGGCTCGAGTCTAAGAGTCTCTACGATCAAACAGCATGCCTAGGTATGCAAAGCTTGTAGTGTGCTCTATTTTCTGGCCCGCCAGGAACGTATCCCTACATATGTGACTACCAGGCCCACATCTCATAATATAAGTCTTAGAGATATTCACCTTAAGATTCAATATAGGCTCATAAACTTAGTAAAACGGTTTAGAATCCGTTGTAGACCTAATTGGGTGCGTGACATTAAAACTGCATCGTCTGCATAGAGGAGTGCAGGGTTGGGACATGCAGCTATTTGTGGGAAGTCGTGATTGTCTTTAATTAATGCCTCACATAAACCATGAATATAAAGATTAAAAAGGATAGGGCCAGGACACATCCTTGCCTGACCCCCTTCCTAATGGGGAATAGAGCTGTGCGTTCTCCGCCTATGCCAAAGCGCACTCGCGCCTTAGCATCACAATATACGCGCCTAAGGAAGTGGATAATTTGTATATCTACCCCTAGCTGTTCTAGGATAGCCCACAAATCCTCATGTTTCACAGAGTCAAAGGCGGCGGTAAGATCGACAAAGGCCAGGAACAATCTACCTATTTTCACTTGTGTGTACTTCCCCACTAAAATAGATAAATTTAAACTCTGCTCCACTGTCCCCAATCCTGCCCGGAAACCATATTGTATATCGGACAGAATATTGATTTCCTCAGCCCATTCATTTAGGTGTTCCAGTATTATATGTCCAGCCACTTTTGTCAAAGCATCTCATAAAGAAATAGGTCTAGAACACTTCGGATCGTGACAATCCCCCTTTTTGAAGATTGGAACAATGGTGGATTCCACCCATGTTGTTGGGAAGGGGGCAAATCAGCTAGCAGTTAGGACCTGGGTAATAATTGGTCCCCATAGTTCAAAGTTGGATTCAAAAAGATCTATGGGGACCCCATCCGGGCTCGGGCCTTCCCCCCTAAGCTTGCAGAAAGCGCACAGGTCACCTCCTCCAGTCTAAACTGAACGTCAGAACATAGGATCTCAGGTTTGATAATCGTTTCCCTTTGAATACTCTCGAAATTGGCGGCAGAGTTTCCATCTGTATTGTACACCCTCGAGAAATAGTCAATCCACTGATTCTCGGCTATGGCGGCCTCTACTGACGGCCCCTCCCCAGAATTCAAAAAGGGTGCTTTTACCACCCTCCCAAAAGCCAAACTATCACCCCTTACGGATGCTTCATGAAGGGATTCCAAAGCCTCATTTCTCACTTTTGCTTTTCGTTCACTGAGGGCCACTCTAAATTCCTCTCTTACTCTCCTTATATTCTCAAAATTTTTCAGAAACTTGTGTCATTCCCTTTTTAGTCTAGAATAGGCCCGCAAGCACTTTGAATCAAACCAACCACAAGGTTTTTTTTGTTCTTCAATGGAACAAATAATGATTCTCTTACTGCCTCATATATTAACTTAAAGGAGGAAAGGATACCAACTGGAGTATCTGCCTCATCCAAACACATATAGATGGCTGATCTACACTTACCTATCACTTTTCTAGTAATAGCTACAGGATCCACTTTTGACCAACTCAGGTTATAGCCATTTATCTTATTAATAGAGATGTCTGATAAAACCTGGTCTGTTAAATCTCTTGCCTGTGTAGTTTGTTAGATGGTGTTAAAATTGAGAGACACAATGGGAAATGGTCGCTCAAGGAATTATCATCCACATGAAATGAATTCAATCTGTGAGCATGGCTATTTGATGAAAGAATACAATCTATGGTAGTATGATAGCCCCTACCATTAAAAGTGTGGGGTATAGGTGCGGGTTTATCAATTAATTCATTAGAAAAACCAAGATTCATACTAAAGATCAAATTATTAATCAAATCCCCCAATGGGGAATGACGAAAATGGATATTGCTGATGCCTTCCTCTGACACAAAACCACAGGTTTTACCTCCGTCACTTGGGCAAAGAGCACAATTGTAATCACCTACCATGATCAGCATCATGTCTCCATAGTTTTTCCTATGTAAGGACTGCAGGTTATTATATAGTTGCATTAAGACATTTCTCACTAAGGCCAAAGTTATTTTGTTGTAAAAATGTATCAATAGTATGCAATGATTGCCATCAAGCTGGATTAATATTAGTTGGTAATAAGGTTCCCCGGTATGAAGCTCTATCTTTTTCGTTTCCCACATGTTTGACATGTAGGTTCCAAGTCCCCCTTTTGCTCTACCGCTAATCCCTTCGATGGCTGGGGTGTGGAATGTCTTAAAACCATTCATATGGATTGGCTCCTTTGCCCACGTCTCTTGTAAGCATAAGATATTAAAACCCGTTATAAATTCCCCAAAAAGAGGATTTGACTGTTGGGACAACAAGCCAGCAACATTCCAGGATACTATTTCACAGCATACTTTCTCTACAACAACATGTTGGACTGGTATATCTAATAAACTCACTAATCCGCTGTCCCTACTGATTGGAAGCTGTAATGGCATAGCACTACTTTTAGGTTCATAAGTAGTCTTTGTACATGAATTCATAGGGACCATATCCTGATCCTCCATAATATATGGGGTTTGTTGGTTTTGAGCTGCAGAGTTGTTATTTTTATAGATCTTATCAACACAGCAATAGTTTTCTAGGGAGAGACTTAGAGGGAGAGCAAGTCAGTCATGTTCGTCTAACATACTGCGGATGCCGTAGCGGTTACTAACTGGAATGGAATATCTAGACAAGTCATTCCTTAGGGATGGGTCCCCCACAGGGTTGTTTCTCAGAAATCCACAAGGGAATCCTCGCGGTTGATAAAAGTATCCTAAAGGTAGTATGCTTATATTAAGAGGGAAATAAACTGGGGTACTCAACTCTACAACTCCATACTAAAGTACAGACTCCTCACAACGTAACTCCAAAAATCCAGATAAGGGTGGCATTCTAATACACAACACAGCAACGAGAATGTACAGTTAACAAACTCCTTAGCAAAATAACACAGATTTCAAGTACAATCCTCCACAAGGAGAAAAAGAAAAGAAAAAAAACCGCAGCAGAAATAAATTCCAAATAAAGCAGATAGAAAATCTTTTACTCCGGTGAGCGATCTCTCACCCGAAGTACTCACCCATACTGAATATTTGTCGACAAACTCTATGTTGCTGCTGCCATACAACACGCCGTAGTGGAGAGTTCAAGATGAATAGAAAGTTCAAGTCTTACTTTGCGTCCGATGAACAACTTCAAAATGTACATTGTCCCTCAGCCAAACAGTGTCTCCACTCTCACATCAAACAGTCTGGTAATCTTTCTTTTGTAAAGCAAACCGATTTTGAAATCCATGAGGCCTGTAATGTCACTAGTGTCCCTTGCTGTATTGAAAGCATCACACACTGGGACAGGCAGGTTTGGCTTGTCTGCAGGCAAAACCAAAATGGTGGCACGCTGAGATGGAGAGCACCGGGAGGCTCACGGTAGGTGCATGCTCCTTCAACATCGCGGAGCAGCATGACGTCACAAAGAAGATCGTCAACCATGGTGGGAGGTGAAAACAGCACTGGACCTTAACACGACACCAGAATGAGGTAAGGTGGGCATGCTTAGGCCCCTATCTCGCCCACATAATCCAGACCACACAAATCATTGTAGCAGAAAAGGCCACTTTATTCAAGACAGATACATTTCCCATCAAATAATCCATTTTATTATAACAATGCAATTTGGCAAATAAAACCGAAACCATTTGTCATCTTAAATTTGCAATATATAACATCGCACCAAAACCATCAATATAATTTTCTTGTGTCACAATACTGAGTTAAACTTCCCCAACCTTTTTTCCTTAAATTCTTCCCTTCAATTTGTACTCACTAAACTCCCCCTCCCCCATGAAGGACTGGACAAGCCCGCTCTAGACTTATCCTCCCCCGAATTAGGCCTCTAACCTCTGCTAGGGATTATCATGTCTTGAAGTGGCAAACTAAACATTCATATAACATTCCTCTTTTTTTTCTTTTTTTGTTTTGGGTGGGTGGGTGGGATCTAACTAAAACGCGCCCTGCCGCCTCTGCCTCGCTCGCGCTCCTACAACTGCCTGCCTACGCCCTTTGAACTCTCTAGCGCATGCCCCCCTGCCTGACGCTCCCTCCGCTAATCCCCGTATGGCCCGTTCACGTGCGCGATCTCCCCAGGGGAAGACGGCTCGCGCCGCTCCTCCTGAGGGCCCATCGCCCACATAATCCAGACCACACAAATCATTGTAGCAGAAAAGGCCACTTTATTCAAGACACATACATTTCCCATCAAATAATCCATTTTATTAATACAATGCAATTTGGCAAATAAAACCGAAACCATTTGTCATCTTAAGTTTGCAATATATAATATCGCACCAAAACCATCAATATAATTTTCTTGTGTCACAATACTGAGTTAAACTTCCCCAACCTTTTTCCTTAAATTCTTCCCCTCAATTTGTTCTCACTAAACTCCCCCCCCCCTCCCCCATGAAGGACTGGACAAGCCCGCTCTAGACTTATCCTCCCCCGAATTACGCCACCCAGGAAAACTTTTCCTGGACCCCCGCCCCTCTTGAACCGATGTGATTTATAACTTCGAATTGCATCATAAATTGACATTTAACTCACGAGCCAACATGTCCCTTATTTCCATTAAGTAATAGGCTTGACCTAGATGCGATAAATGGACTCCATCCTCCCTAAAAAGGTGACCTTCTGTGCTGGTGATATTATCATGAGCAATATATTTAATCCCCATCACTGAGCAAAATATTCGTATCGCTCTATTTAGCTTTCTTCTGGCTTTTTCCATTGCTGTGTGGCACCTTGCTTTCCTCCAAGACTGTCTATAAACAAATTCAGTCCAAATCAGGCGAGTACCCGGCCAATTGTTTTTTAAAACCGCCAAGTCCAATTGCATTTTCTTAATGAGTGTTAAACCAGATAGTTCAACCAAATCATTCTCTTCTAAAAGAAGTATTAAGTAATCAGGACAAACTCTAACATGAAACAGACCTGTAAGTGTAGGAAATAAGTCATCCCATTTCATGCCTCCTTTACCCTTCCATACCAACTCGTGTCCAGCGCTGGGTATACCAAGTGCTCTTCCATATACTTGTTTTTCAGCAAAAAAGGGCGGCCCATTTAATAAAAGAATGACCCACCATCCCCGTTTGCTTTTTTAAGTTTGAAGCTGCGCCCCGAACATCACCTAAATGGAAAGGCAAAAATTAACATGTGGCAAAAATTTTACATAAACATAACTATTTTCGCACATAACTTTTACAACAACTTGATTTCCACCGGCCAATATGCTGCAAAACTTCCAAACCCAGCCCCAATCTTGATGCTTCCGTAGCTACCCCAATTCTAAACGAATGCGTGGCGAAATCTTTTGGGTCTTGACCAACTAGCATTAATGCTTTCCGCAGAACAGCTAATAGATGAGCACTTGTTATTTTGTTACCTCCCCTGTGAATGAAAATAGGCCTTGCTTAAATGTACCTGAAGAAGAAAACTGTACCCATTCTTGAACTGGGCAGCATTGCGATACACCGCTGCCATTTAGAAAAACCCATATGCCCCTGCCCAGCTGATCAGTTTTTATTTTGTGAAACAAAATACCCAATGTGTGTCCCACTACTGAAACCTCATCACTGCACAAACCCCTTTCATCACCCAAATCCAACACTTCTGATACCCTGAATGCTCCAAAAAACATCCAAATCATTCCAAGGCGAAAACGTTCCATTTCCCCAAACATTATAACAGCAGACTGAAAGCTGCTCCAGAATTTGTTGCAATAACTCAAACGTAATAGGAGCCCGGAGCTGCTTGGGCCTAACTTTTTCCCTACTCAGACCTTTCAGCATTTTTCCTACTAAATTGTTGGCAACTGGATCAAAACCCCATAACAATTGACCATAAAATGACACACCTGATAATTTTCCCGCAATAGTGGTGTGGGATAAACCTTTATCCATTAACATTAGAACAAATTCAAAAATAAAGTCACACCATTTCCCATTTGAAACTGTCTCATGAAAACAATTCTTATAACTCAAAAATTCTTCCCATGCTTGCAGATAACTTCTCCTAGTCGAAGGTGCTATGGAATGCTCGACTAGCTGGACGATCCTCAATCCCCTAGGGCCCATATGTTGTGTGGTACCATCGTTTTGCTGACGTCCGCCCCTGGCGCCAATGCAAGAAACTTCTGCCAATGAGAACGAGAAAGTGCGTCAGCAATAGAATTGTTGACCCCTGGGACATGCTTAGCCCTGAAAACCATATTAACCCCTACCGCGCTACCGCGTTTTCCCGCTGTGCGCTGAAATTTAAAAAATGGCTTGTTTATGACAAAGCCAGCTCGTCATCCGCGTAGCTCAGGTAACGCCCATGACGAGCTGGCTTTGTCATTAGCGCTGAAGGGGTTAAACTGAAGACTCAAAAGGATGAACATTCTGGGCAATTGCAGTACCTTCAAATCCTTAGCCTTTTGGTTGTTCACCAGATTCACAACCGCCATATTATCAACATGGAACAAGACAGATCTGTTCTGAAATTCTTGTCCCCATACCAATAATGGAACGATCAATGGGAACAGCTTCAAAAATGCAATACTTCTTCCTTGCTTCATCCAATGCACAAGCCAACTTTCCGCGCACCATCTCCCTTCCCAAAACAAACCAAAACCACTGGATCCTGCCACATCAGAATAAATCTGAATCTGCCAAACAAAATCATCATCCACAAATTGCAAAGGTACTCCATTGAAACTTTCAAGAAAGCACAGCCACACTCTCAAATCCTCTTTAATGGTCCTGCAAAGTCGAATTCTATGATATGGAAGAGAAGCTCCTGATAGCGCCATACCCAAACACCTACAAAAAGTCAGTCCTGCTCGTACCACCCTGCAAGCGAAATTTAAATATCCTAAAAGCCACTGCACTTGCCTCAACTCAATTTTCTTTTTGTCAAGCACCAATAGTAAAAATGATCGAATTTCCTGCAACTTACTAGCTGGGAGACGCGCTTTCATTTCCAGTGTATCGATCTCTATACTTAAGAAAGTCAGGATTGATCCGGGCCCTTCTGTCCTATCTGGAGCCAAAGGAACCCCTAAAAACTCGGTAAATTCCTAAAACTTATTAAGGGCTGCCATGCAATGACCTGACTGAGCCTTTCCCATAAATAAGAAATCGTCCAAATAATGACAGCTGGCTCCTTTGTCACACACTTGTGAAAATATCCATTGAATAAAAGTACTAAATGTTTCAAACAAAGCACACGATGCCGCTCAGCCCATTGGTAAAACTTTATCAACGAAATAGTGACCTTGAAAGAACATCCCAAGTAACTCAAAATCCGAAGAGTGAATGGGCAGTAATCTGAAAGCTGATTGGATATCTCATTTTGCTAGCTCCGCCCTGTCGCCCTCCACATTGGGAGCATTCATGTTTGAAACGACATATTTGCCTACTGCACAGTCCTCTATTGAAATTCCAGCAGGCACCTGTCCCTGAACTTTGCCCCCGTCCCCAACCACCCGCCCCTGTTTGGGCGGGACGCCACAGAAAGGGCCGGTAAGTAATTGGCAGCCCACTTACAGTATGTGTTGTTGCAGGTGGGTGTGACGTGGACATCCATTGTAGCCAAAGCTCCGAGTCTACATCCCCCCATGGCTTCTCTGCACATAAACTAATCCTTGCTCTAAATTCTTCACCGTAGTTTAACCATGAATATCCCCCAAAATGCATTTGCGCTTTTCTGACTATATTCATGTACTTATAAAGGGCTACTGACCTCTCGGGATATTTTTCACAAAAAATACTTGCATATATCAGAAAAGCCGAAGTCCAATTTTCTATAGTACGAGGTACCCTGGGACGATGAGCTAACTCCCATTCCTCTTCTTTCGAACCTTCCTTAGCCTGGATATCCCTGTGCAGTAATTAGAACACATCCACAAACTCGTGATTCCATATTTTCTGTTTGGTTTTGTCAGCTAAATGTGTTCCTAGCGGCATTGCTACACCCATGTAAGGCAGCCTAATGTTAATAGACACAGTTCCCTCGGACCTCTCCTCTTTGGACAACACATCAGTTAAACTGGATTGCCTATTCTCTAGTCCCTCAACTCCCTCTGTGCTAATCGGTGTTAGCGCTGCAGCTGGCACTAACTGGTCAGACAACATACGTTTCTTATCCCCAATATTGACAACTTTCTCTGATCCAGACTGTAATCCCCCAGATTCCCCCCTGTCCTGTTCATCCTCCCAAACGGCCCACCAATGGGGCTTACCATAAGGTAACTGCTCTGCTCTCTTCTGAAACTCCTTCTGAGACATCCGCTCATGATAATCTCTCGGCGTTTGTGTTTGACGAGATGAGTCCGCACTTGACCTCTGAAAAGATAAAACAGACTTTTTCATTGCCCCCCCCTTTAGCACCCCTTTTGTTATAAACCATACCTGTTGGCTTTTCAGACACCGTTATGTTATTAAAACCATCATTTTTCCCCACCTCCATCATATATTGATCACCAACATCCTCAAAAACACCCTGTTGTGTCGCACTTGTGCTAGGATATGTCCCATCCCCAACCCCACCATCAAAGGTTTTCCAAGTGGAAACAGCCCTCCGCTCTTGAGGTCTGCTCAACTGCACAGAATGTGCTCTAGAACCGTCATAATGAATATAAGGATGATCTCGAAAGAACAGCTTTACCTGATGTTACGCTAGGTGTAACACTCACAATGTTGTCAGAAAGGCCGCAAGAACCCCGTAGAGAAATGGAACGTGTCTTGTGAGCTCTCCGATCTGCTACCTCATCCACAGCTGGGCTCGCATGCTCCACCCAAACCCACTGTCCCTCCAAGTCATTTGGCTGGGGGCAACTTGCTTCATACTGGAAACCAGGTGGCGGGCGGGCACGTGGGAATAAATATTCTCTGTCCCATCTTTTAATCGCAACACCTGGAGCAACTGTTTGTCCATATTCCTCCAACAATGCCTCTTCCGCTCTGTCGTCATCACTGTCCTCGCCCAAAACAATCTCCACGTCTCTTGGATCATTAATCACCTGTTCTCTGCAAATCTGTGACTTAACTCGGTGCTTCCCACGTCCTGAAAATGGCCACTCAATGTCCCCTGCTTTCCCGTTACCCCCAAACACTTCTCTGTCTTGCGCCAAAATGCTCTGAACCTTTGAAATTTAATGTCTTGTGTAGCTTGCGCCGCAAACTCTTCCCCCTCCTCACTGTCACTGGAGTAAGAAACCAAAGAAGCGGTTCTCCTCCCCACCAGCACATTCTGCCCCCTGGCGCTCAAGACATTGTGTTTAACTGGAGGGTCCACTGCCTTCTGACTGCATATAACTGGAGACAATGCTGGTATTACTACACTCCCCATCCCACTTTGGCTGTCCATCCTTTTCTTCGCAACCTTCTCTTTCCCTTTTTTCTTGAAGGCAGCAGCCTTCACCTCATGCGGAGCCCCGACCTGTATAACAGTGCCCAGGACACGAGCTTCATTAAAATTGATAAGGGCGTCCCCTTGACTCACCGCCTCCTTTGGTGGAAGGGAAAGGCCCCTGCGAAAGGCCACATCCTTCAGAGCTGCACTAGTTGTAGAGACCCTCGTGGTGCCGGTGCTCCAGGGTCACGCTCTCTGGGCTCCTCTCTTCAGCGTTGTCTTCCTGCATGCCTCCACCGCTATCTGCACTCCTTTTGCTGCCTTACGCTGTGGTGGCCTTGCTGGGGGAAGCATCTCTTGAAGTGCCTCAGGCGTCAGCATGTCCTCTCTCCCCTCCTTTTGTATAGTGCGCAGAGCCTCCACAAGCTCTGCGTTCATATTCATTGTGAACTCTTTTAAAATGTCCCAAAGAACCTGTAAATATGGAGTATTTACCGAAACAAGATGAAAAAACGCCACCTCAGGAGCCAAAATCTAACTAAAACGCGCCCTGCCGCCTCTGCCTCGCTCGCGCTCCTACAACTGCCTGCCTACACCCTTAGAGCTCTCTAGCGCGCGCCCCCCTGCCTGACGCTCCCTCTGCTAATCCCCGTATGGCCCGTTCACGTGCGTTAATCTCCCCAGGGGAAGACGGCTCGTGCCGCTCCCCCTGAGGGCCCATTGTGGACTGAGGCTGATTCAAATGCTGCGCGGAGCAACGGCAAATGGCTCAGAAACCACAAATGATAGAGCCACTCACCACAACAGCTTCCGATGCCAAAAAAAATAAAGGCAATGTCGAGATTGGATGCCGCTGCTGGATCCCCAGAAGCGTCTCCCAGGGCATTGATTGTAGAAAAGACCTTGACATCCGCAGTGCCTGTAAAAATACACTGCACGCTTCTGTAAAAGTGGACAGTTTAAATTGCAGTGCCAGATTTTCCAATAGAAGGCAGATCATCAATGCGTACGCTCCAATTATACATTTATATTTGTAGTAGTACAGCAGGAATCCAGTTGTTGCAACCAAAAGTTCACAAGATCTTTTACTGTAAGAAAGATTAAACGTCCCAAACAGGTGGTCCAGTTGGTCAAGGACTAACCAGGGCGTTTTTTTTCTTCAAGCTTGAGTTTTCTTTGCTTGAGGTTCCAGGTTTCCACAGCAGTTTCAAATGTAGTTCACATTCCAATACGCATAGGTTCTTGTGGAAATTTGTCACCAAAATATGTGGAAATGAAGATAAATACTTTGTAGTCCATGTATGTATCAAGTAGGTTTATTCAGGATTAGTTGTTATAATGTAAAGTAGAGCCCAACCAGGAGCAGCCTTCCTGCTGCTCAGCCCATCCTCCAACTGACACTCTCCACATCCAGGCATCCTCACATTCCATTACATCACCATGCACACCAACATTTCACAGCACATTCACACTGGCTGAGAAGCAGGTATAACAGTTTCCTAGTTGTGGTTTGCGGTGCAACCTCAATCCACAACAAGGAACCATTTCAGAAAGGCATTGTTGAAAAGGGGAGATGCCACCCTTTCCAACGATGTTTCCTTGAAACCTGAGGAGGCATTGCAGTCCCCAAAAACACCACCGGAAGGCAGAGAAGGCACTCACTTGTTGGCTCCTCTGCCTCCAGGGGGAATCTGTGATGTCAGCACTCAGATGGGTGAGAGTGAGCAGGGGATGAAGCTCTTTTTGTGCTTGCCTACCTTTTCATGCCTTTCTAGTGTCGGCCAATGGCCGATTAATGCACTAGGGAGGTAGTGAGGCGGTAGGCCATTCGCCGACTGCTGCACAAAATGGCTTACTGATACAATAATAACTTGCTTTTATAAAGTGCTACATGCCAGTCTTCTGCTGATTCTATGTGCTGTGAATAACAGGTCTTACTATTTCCCAGTTCAAATATATCCATTTTACCAACCTCAGAATGATATTTTCCCCTTGCTGATATTCAAATGTATGGCCTGCAGATCACTGAATATCTCACCAGCAAACATTCAATTGACTGAGGATTACCGCCACTGCAATCTTAATGAGGATCCATTGCTGACAAGAGACTGGCAGCACGTAGATGGATATTTGAGTAAGTGAAAAATGTTTTGGATTCCTTAAATAAAACAAGGAACCACGGTACCACATGCAGTGTTAGACATCCCATCCTAATCGTTTCTATTAAATTCTGGACATCATAGTATATATACATTAAGAATATCCTTCTGTCCGTTCTACAGTTAAGCTGGATGCCAGGTGATGGAATGGAAAAATATTGTGTTGCATTTTTGAGCATTCTGTCCGCTGAGTTAGGTGATGGGAATAAGTATAGCACAATCCCCTAGGGTTGACATAATCAATATATTAAGGGCTAAAGGTACAGAAACCCTCAATGGGTCATGGTGAAACATTGACTGTCCTACAGTACTGGTTTAAGGAATCCACCCATGGTCCATGAAATTATGATTGAAGGTGTTGAAAGAACTATGGCCCCCATAGCGCCCCAGTAAAATGAGCTAGTTTTGTAAATAATAATGGAAATCCCACAGGGTCATGGTTATGTGTGTTTTAAAAAAGGTTCAAGTACAATAGGCCTGGGCAAGGAATTTGCAGTGATATGAATGTAAAGTTTGTTCACAGGCCCTGAAACGCCTGTTAAAACATGGTCACTTGGTAAACAGTTATGAGATCAAAAATCCATCTCATAGTGCTAAGTGTATTCTGAAGAGGTAACCTGGTTCAGAACAGCAGCTCTCTAAGCCGCATCCATATTATAGTCTTTCAATAAAAGATTTCTTCTAGCAGCAAGAAAGACACCACAGGATAATGCAGATGCTCTCACCATATAAAATGAAATGCCCAAAAGAATTTCTGGTTGGTTCTCCCTGTTTTCTAGGAGATCCGAATACTTAGTGCATTCCCAAATCGATTTGAATAACTTCTGAAAGTCAGAAAGGAGACTTGGAGCTGTGTACGTGCAATAAATGCCCTCACACAGTGCAAGGTGAGACCCAGAGTACACCGTCTTTAACACCACATCCACTCTCCTTTGAGTTGGTTCTTTAAGGATCTTCTCTTCTGCCATTGATGAACAACCCATCAAACATGCGACCACTAAATCCACATGATTAACCTCAGGGAACTTCCCTGGCCTTCCTTACAGCGGATAAAGCTTCACTATGAACTTAGGTAGATTGATCTTCTAAGGGTCTTTCCACTCACTAAGGATGACATCCATAACAAGCTGTTGTATGGGAACTACCACACGGGCTGGTTCTTTTTAATTCTCTTGATACTGAGTCCTTGGGTGAGGTCCAGCCATTTTCTCCTCAGAAAAGCCCATATTCACTTTGATATGGTTCAATAAATATGTTAGCAAATCTCCGGAAATGTGCTTCCCCTTTTGATCTGGATGCAGTTAGGGACAATCATATGATAAGTCCAAACAGAAAGTTCTGAATAAATACTTTCTTGAGCCGCTTCTGAGATATCACCTTTCCTCTTCTTCATGGATAGGAAAGTCTCTGATATCAGTTTCATATATGTTCATCGCCCTTTGAATCTTTACTCCTCTTAGCAGGTAGACAAGGAGAAGATGATAGCAAGCCATGCCTTCTCTTGTGAGAAGGCTTCCCCATAGCAGCAATGTTCAGCAAAATCAATTTATTCTACGCCAATTCCACATTAATGTTCTCCAAATCCGGGCAACCTCTTACTTCATAGTTGTTGGTTGTGACTGACATGGTTGAATGTGGAACAGTGTTCAAATTACATATTCAGCATGCACAAGGAATGAGATACAGTCCCAAACCGATGGATGCGTGAAACTATTCCATGCTTGGCCCTTCTGAAAATTACTAGCGCAAACATGCGAAAATTAATTGCATGTCCTTCTGCTGTAACATATGTAAGAGTTCTTTACCGCAAGAACACCAAGCGGACGCTATCCTCGATGCTGCTCAGAGACGCTACGTGTGAACAGTTTTTCCATCCTTGACTACACCGCTATTTATTTATCCCTTGCTATTGCATCAAGATCGACAGCATAGTGTCTAACAGCTAGATTCATCAAAGTGAAATCGGCTCGCAAAGGGACAGATTCTGAGAATCTGGCCCTTTGCGAGCGCAATTTTTGCATTTGGGATTCATCATCCCAAATGCAAAAATCGCAATTATAAAATTCGCAAATATGCGAGGAATTGCATTTAAGGAATCTCTATTTGAGATTCCTTAAATGCAATTCATGAAACATTTAAAAATTGTGAATTCGCAAATTTGGGCCGCTATTTACCACGAAGTCAAACCTTGTGGTAAATAGCGGAAACTTAGAAAAATGCACTTAAGTGCATTTTTCTAACTTGTATGTTACACACACACATGTCCCAAGGACATGTATGTGCGTAACACGAGCATCCAATGTCATTTCAGGGGTGCAACAGGGTGTCCATTGGACACCCCTGCACCCTTGAAATCGCAAAATCAAAATGTGAATCGCTAATAGCGATTCGCACATTGATATGTCTTCCCATTCATTCCTATGGGCCTTTAGGCATGAATGAGGAGCTATTCCTTATTCTCGATTAGCAATTAGCTAATCGCAAATAAGGAAGCTGTAGGAATCGCAATAAATATTGCGATTCCTACATGAATCCCGTTTTGCGAGTCTGTAATAGCGATTCCTTATTATTCGCTATTACAGACTCGCAAAACATGCCGATGATGAATCTGGCTGTAAGACACTCGTGAAAGGAGCATTTCCCCTGAAGCCCCATTGGTACGATGAATTGGGCTCAAGCATCACCATAGTACCACTTTTTCTTCATTGAGACCTGGGCAGTATTCTTCAGATTTATTCATCAGTTTTGGTTTATCTAGTATTTACCAGTTGTCTACACATCACATGGACTTAGCGTTGTTTGCAGAATCGTCTATCCTTCAATATTCATACCCAGTGTTTAGCTTCTATTTCTCTTTTCGACATCTATGTGGTTCTTCCTGAAGAAGGTGTCCTGTACGCCGAAACGCGCGTCGAGAAAATTACAAACACCTACAAAGTTCAGCCACACATGGTTTACACCATTTGAATATTCATCTTGCTCGTGATAATGTTTAGTCATCCGTTCCATGGTTGTGTTTAAACTGATTATTTCAGTGTATATATTGTGGTATTGTCTGTGATGTTATCTATGTTGCATCATGACTGCTTATGTCAGATTTTTAAAGTTTGTATGAATAAAATGAAATACTTTTAACTGATTTGTGTAGTACACTGAGCCTATGTAGATATTATCTCATGATGTATAGGACTTGATTCCCGTATGGTCCCAAGTTGCTTAGGAATGTTATTTCAGTAAGACATATGTAAGAGTCCCCAGCAGGAGGGGTGTGAGGGGAAACTTTTGTCGCAGCTGTGGATGGTGAGAGCTTTAGGTGCACCAGTAGCAGGAAAGATAGGGGCATATTGACAAAGAATGAGTGAAGGGCAGTGCCACAAGTCACTTTGTTGTGCTGCCCTACGCCAATTAGAAAGGACAGAAATGCACCGTATTTACGAGATAGCGGTGCATTCCTGTCCTTTCAGCCAGCTCCGGTGTAAAATGTGCAGCCCTGGTGCAAGGGTGTCTGTGTTGTTGGCATGATTGAGTGGCTTTGCGTGGCCTTGAAGCAATGGGCCTGCACCGTGGGCCAACAGGAGCATCAAAAAAAGTGGCACTCTGGTGGCACAAGGGGCTTGTAAATATGCCCCATAGTGTGGGACCACATCATTGTGTGTTATATACCACTGGCATGAGCCACATGTTTATGAGAATCCATCCAGTTCCACTACTGGCTATTTATTCCCAAACCGTAATTTGCTATTCACGGAAATTGCTAAACCGGTCTCTATTTTCGAATCTTCCTGGCCATCGTTCTTTGTCGTGCCTCTACGTCAGCCACATCCTCTCGAACGCCGCCATTACTCAGACCCGCCAGATGAATGGACTGCAGAGAGAGGCAAGTAAATTGCACTGAGGCGACTACAGCGGTACAGGGGTATCCATCACCCAGCGCTGAAAGCTCGCTGATTGCAGAGCAGATTGCAACTCCCTCACTATCAGCGGCAGGAGCAGGAGACGCGTTTTAACTGATTGGGCGACAGGTAAAAAATACAGGGCAAATAGCTTGTTCCTTCTGTCTCGCAGCTAATGATGAGAGCTTTCCACCTGAGCTGAAGCAAGGAGAAACGCAGCACTTTTTTTCCACCTGTGGCACATTCTACGAAAAACAAATCATGTCATTAAAAGGAAGAAAAGCTTTGAAGGGCCAATTATCTTTTAAACCAGTTGACATCCTGGACTGGATGTGCACGTGTCATTGCTCATTTGAGTGTTAGCAAAGCAAGGCACCTGGTTTTTCGTACTTGTCTGGCTCTTTTTCTTCGATAAAACGTCAGTAGCCCAATCAGCTTCAACATAAGTGACAAACGAGCAGGTGCTTTAAAAATAATATCTCAAATAAAATAAAATGACGCGACATAAGCATGAAACTGAGGACTACAAAAAGCAAAATGGATGTCTGCAAAATATTTTGCCAGCCATCCTAGGAACTATACTTGTACATTCTATAATCTGATGAGGAGCAGCAGGCTCAGCAGAACAGCAAGGATCCAAAATAAACATTGAAAGGCATTGAATAGTCCTCATTGTAAGGCCAACAATGTGCCCTGGTGTAATCATTCGGATTGACAAAGGAATCGTGCCATTTTGAGGGTTAATAGAGGTCGTAATCCAAGACGTTCAACTGAAGAAAATACTGCCACTCCCAGAATGTATTCCAGTGGAAGACCAGGCCCGGAAAGATGGGGGTTCCTTCAAAAAGCATTTAGGAGTATGTAAAGTAGTACTCCGGAAGCACTCTTTTACCGACTCTAGCATACCTTTCCGACCTGCCCCCAAAACATCTAAAATGTGAATAAAATAAGAATATTCAGGAAGTCTGTGCCCTCTTTGCCCGTTTAGTGATAGAGAGCTGGACGTGTTGGAGCCAATTTACGAAGACACATGAGAGAAGGTAAAAGAGTCCACCTATACCAGTACCCTTGTTCACAAATGCTTTTGTGAATCACCCCAAGCAGTCTGAAAATGGGGCCTAGATACTGAAAGCTCGTCAAAGTGAGACAAAGGGTAGAAATGTCCTACACAAAATAACAGTACCATTGTTTAATATCCGGCAGCGAGAACGTCAGCTGGAGGGATCTTAATAGAGGTCTAGCTCCTCGAACGCTGGCTGCTGGGCACGAATGAATGCGCTGCATATGAAATCGCGCGAGCCTATGTTACAGATTGGCAGCTGCTCCGAATTTGTCCTGCGCACTCCCCGAGGTCTCAGGTGTGGGATTCACAAGCCAGAATGTCACAGCTAGAACAGGTGTCTATCAGTGTGTACATAGCAATTAGGCCCAAATTTCAGCCTTCTTTTCTCTGCGCTTTTTTTCTTCCAAATCCCTATCTGTGGAAAGGGCCAAGAATAAACAGTTGCTGCGACGGCCAAGGGTATTGTGTGGCGTTATAGCCTCCAGCTGGGCTATTACATAGACGGGTGAAGAATACGAGCACCTGACAGATGTGTTCTGTTAGCTTCATTAGAGAAGAGACAAAGAAACGCCTCAATTAATAGTGGCGCGGCCCAAGGGGGGGAGTAGGCAGAATGCAGGCTGTTATTTGAAGAGAGTCAGGAATCCTGAACCCGCACAAAACCAACCCACGTCCTGTGAACAGCTACATCCGCCACAACCGCAGCCCTTATGAAGTTCGCTGCTAGGCAGGTGATGCGACTGTATCCCGCCGCTAGGTCACAAAAGGAGACGGCGATATCAAAGCGCGGTTTCTTTTGACCGGAAGGAGGCGGCATGGTGCCAAGCCAGAAAGGCCTTAAATGGTCCCCGGTGACTTATGTCAACTGTTGTCCAGCGAGAACTGTTCCGCATAGGGAACAGAGGGCTCCCTGTCCCCCTGACACGTTCAAACATACGATTTGCTGAAAGAGGCACTAGTCCCTCGTGAGCTACACAAATGTGGCGAACTGAAGGCTGCGTGGTGGCGATACCACTGTCCTTTGATTATCTGGAGGAACACGCGTTTTAAGCTAAAACAGGTCAAGTGCAAAGAAGCCATGGGAAACAAATGGCAGGCAGGTCCGGGAGAGGGGAAGGGGGATACATTAGGAAAAAGTCTTTGATTGAAGAGGCAGTTAATGGAAAGCACACAGATAAAGGAAAGCAACTATAAATTAATTACGGTGGCTTTTGTAGAGATTTGTTTTTCAGATAAATATCCTTTCTGAAGCAATCTGTCAATCGCAGATACGGGGTAATGTGGCGATAACATACCTTTAAAACAAGAAAATACTTAACATTTCTGTAAAATGCACATTTACTATGTAAGAAGCCATGATGACAAAGAAAATGGGGACTTATAAATGAAAGTATTACGCAAAGAACGCACCTTGGGGGTTTTGGAAAGTCCGTGGATAGAAGTGAGAAGGGATTTGCGTTTTTCAGGTTATCTACAGTTGTTGACTTGAGGTTGTTTTTTCTTGTTGCAAGAAAACAAATAGATACTTGGTGCAAAGTTTAACTTGTTTAAGCATTTTAGTACTTAGGGGTCGATTAGGATGGTGGACGGACAAAGTCCGTCTGCCATCCTGTCTGGGGCAGGGACTGTCCGCCACAAGGGCGGACGTACCGTGCCCCGAATTAGGATGCACCCGCCACAGTGGCGGATGCATCCCGCATTTTTAACATTGCGGCCGACGGTGCTGAAAGCACCGTACGCCTCAATTTAAAAAATGCATGTTGTGCGTAGCACAACATGACAGGCACCGCGCGGTGCCTGCCATGTTGTACTGTGAAACACAGGGGGGTACCATGTGCACCCCCCACCTGTGCACCCCCCACCCCAGCCCCCAAAGCAAAGCCCGTATGCCTTTCCGTGGCAGCAAAGGCATCTGCATCCAGCCAACGTAATATGGAAGACACCGCTAGCCATATGAACCCTTTTCCACCCCGGCCGCAAGGCGACCGGGGCGGAAAAGCGGCAGACGGTGTTTCTGTCCGCCGCAGTCCCCCCTGCCATTGTAATATGGCGGGGGGGAAATTGGTGGCGGATGGGCACAGATGGCGGACGGATCGCCACCGCCTGCATGGCGGTGGCGATCAGTCCGCCATCCTAATCGGCTCCATAGTCATGTTGGTTTGGCCAGCTAGTGTGACTGGGTGCCGGACACTGAAGAGGACTGGGACGGGCTACTCCTTTGTGTTAGTGACAGTGTGTCTAAGTGTAGTGTCCTTGTGAACGTGTGTGGTCATTGTGATAGTCAATGCAATGTTCCTGAAAATTTGCATAATAACACTAAAGCAAATTACACAAATTTCGCACACCCCTAATTTCATTCCACTCAACTCATGCTACTAGTCCCAAAGTTTATGTGAGCAACAGCCTGCCAAAAAAGAATTGTAGCTGACGGCTGCAAGCAGAGCTGTATGAGCTGATCATAGAGTGGGTTTCAAGATGAAGTGGAGGGAACAAATAAGTAAGCCTTGCAAGTGTGCAGGTTTGTTTGCAAACCTGCAAAATCCAAAAATAATTTGGAAAAAAAATAATAATAACAAAGGAGTGGCCCAGCAGCCCTGGCATACTAGCCTTCACAATGAAGCACACTTCTATTCAGCTAGTTGTGCACATGTGATTAAATAAAATACTGCCACTTGCAGTCCAAGACAACCAATGGATGAAGTGGGCTTACTTATTGACTGTGCTGTATGACGTAAGTAAATTGGAAATAACACTTGAACCGACCAATGGAGGAAGCGTACTGCTAAAAGCTCTTGTATGTATATACATATGTATTATTTTACTGCGATTTTTTTCTTTAAAAACTCTCCATGGTGAAATAGCTAAAGCTGTGTTTTTGACAGACCTAACAACAAGAGTGAATGGGTTGTGTATATTTATGTCTTTGTATGTGTGCATGCATCTGTGTTTATTTGTGTGTGTGTGTGTCAGGCAGTGGAAAGGTGTTTGTGTTTGGGATGCACAGGGAAGTGTTCAGGTCCATTTGAGTGAATTCGGAGAGTGCCTGGGTGGTAATATAAAGGTGTCTGGGAGAGTTGTGAGGGTCTTTCTGAGTTTGTCTGGTTGTGTTTTGTGGTTCTCTCTGGGGATCACTGAAGCTGGCTGGGTGTTTTTAGAATAAGGATGCATTTTTTCCATTAGACCAACCAGCTCAGCTACCAAGAGAATGAACGTGGAAATGTAACTTAACAGATCTTGTTGACCCTGTTCAAGGTTAAAAACTCACTATCTAAAGAAAGAGTATGTGATTTACTATCAGTTCACACATTTTATTACAGAAGGCAGAAAAGTATGTAGCAAACGGTCATTTTTCTCTTCTGATGAAATACTGCAGGCTTCTGCATTCCCACTATGATACAACAACAAAAAATTACTTTAGTTTAATCATTGGGGAAGGTCGTAGGTGTACACAAGTAATGCAACTGACATTGACCAAGCAATAATAGAAACTGTCTCTCCAGAAAACCCCTCCATGGATACCAAGAGTATGACTGTAGTTACCAGACATCAGTGATGTGCATAACACTATTGGTGTCTCGTGAGGGAGATGGTAGTACCAATGAATCAGTGTTCTTGGAATCAGCAGAAACAGCACCTGGCTAGAGCTGATCTTTCCCGGCTTTAAACATACTACCATTTGCTTGTTTCACTACTATTAATTCTGACAGTGGAGCTTTATTCTTGGACTTCATTGAACTTACCTCCTACTATAGCTTAGTTAGAATATCGAATACCTGGGACAGAGTACTGTTAGAATCCTTCGCTCAGGTTGAATGATAACATGGGCTAGAAAATCTGTCAGAAAGCACTAACCTTCTACCTTGTATCCAGCTGAAGCGATGCGCTCTTCCTTCTCTCCCCGCCTCCACTGACCACATACAAAGATAATATGAGGGTCAGTTGAAGTAATAGGGAAAGCCGTATGGGATGAGAGAGAAAACTGAGACCGTAGGAACAACCACTTTGACTCTTCTCTTCTGCTGGGCTCTGACTTCTTCAAGTCAAACTGAGTTTCTAAAGGTAATAGGAGATATCTTAATAGTTTGCTATGAAAGTCCTTCATCTACCATAATATTGAAAAGGATATACATAAACTTCATTTTTATGTAACTAACTATCTGTTTTGTGACATGAAACTTGCTATTCAAGAAACTCAAGCGTAACAAGAGAGGAGTATACCTGTATGTACATTTATGCGAGGCCAAAAAATAAAGTTCAAAATCAGGGGCACCTAAACCCTCTTCAACTGGGAGGTGCTAGAGAACTTTCAGGGACACCATGCGTCGCCGCTGTCCAATATCAATTCATGCAGCAAGCTATCCAGCTGCCTGATCCAAAAGACCAGCACCCTCACTTGGAGGTTGATAAAGAGACAGAGCAATCTTGGGAGCATGACCATCTTGGACACCGAAATCCGTGCCATAATCGGTAATTTAAGAGAGCACCGGAAGGGGACACAAGACTTAAGGGATCGTAAAGGCCTTCCTCAGATTACCCTCATGCTTTGATCCCGAGAGTGGAAGATCTGAACGCCTGAATAGGAAAATGAGGAAGGCGACCATTGTAGGTCTAGTGGTCTGTGATCTTCCGCGGACATTTGGAACACATTGGTCTTGAAGTTATTAACCCGGACACCTAAGACTCTCCCAAACTCCTCCAAAATGCCAAATGTGCTGCAGAGCCACCGGGACCATCACTCAGATAAAGAAGTATGTCATAGGCATAAAGGGCAATTATATATTCCCGATTCTGAACTTCGATTTCGGAGCCCTTCCCCACAAGCAAAAAGAGCTGTGCCAGAGTTTCTGTGGCTGGGGTGAACAAAAGAGGGGACCGGGGGCATCCCTGCCTGGTGCCTCTGTACACCCTATACTGCGGGGAGAATGTGGTACCCGTCTCAACCATGGCAGTAGGGACAATGTAGAGCAGCCTGACCCATCCAATCAACCGCAACCCCAGACCCATCTGCCCGCATGAACGTCATTGTGTGTCAGCGGTCAATCTTTCATTTGTGTGGCATACTCGTCCCACCGAGGCCACTCGGAACCCCCCCACTCCTAAACCTCCCCTTCTCAACAAGTAGTGCGATCCCTGTGTGAAAAAACAATAACCCATAACTACAAACCCCCCAACCCAAGGGCAGTCAAGCAAAGGATGACCATCCAAACTGAGAATCTTGAAAACTCATCAATACAACGTCTCCCCCAGTCACCTGGTAGGGGTCTATCTGTGAGGGGTAGGCCAATATTACTATTCGAGTTCTACACCGTGCCGGCACACCACATACCTACAATGCAAAAGCCCAGCTTAACACACAATCTGGCATCCCCAGGAGGCAAAGCAGAGGCCCAAAGAAAGGGAAGCAAGCAAATCACATAATCGCATTACATTGAATGAAATAGATACCACCAACCCCACAGTTATTGCCAGAAGTAGCAAGAACACCAATATTCTTACTACAATTAGTAAAGGATACTAAATTAAATCTTCCACAGATTATGGAGTCACTGTGGGAAGGCCAAATCCATCGACCTGAGAGGACTGTGAGTCTGACTATGTGGATGTATGCTCGGAAGGAGTCCTTGCGTCTGAGTCTGTCTTCTGAGTCATCGCAATGTCTGCAACAGCAAGAAGAGCAGCAACCCTTTCCTGTTTGGTTTGTGACTGGGATGGTCCCCTCCAGGGTCTGTTACACAGGGTCATGTGGGGACGCCTCCAAGGTCCGCTCCTGGGGTGTCGGTCCTGGGGCAGGCAGCTGGAGAGCAGTCCCTGCTCTATAAGCTTCTATCCAGTACCATGTTGATCTAGGGTCTTCACAGAAGTGGGTGGTCCCATCGAGTGCTATCCGAAGTGTGGAGGGAAACATCAGCGAGTACTGTATCCCCTCGTCCCGAAGTGCCTTTGTAACCTCCAAGAAGGAAGCCCTCCTGGCCTCCACTGCAGCTGGTAAAGTCTGGGAATACTGACACACTTCTGTTGTCTACTGTAAAGGGGCCCTCCATGCATGCGCTCGGCAGGATGATATCTCTATCCCTATAATGAAGTAACTGATACAATATGGAGGGGAGAGGAGGGTGATCCAGGGCCAGAGGTCGCGCCTGGACCCTATGCCCGTGCCCAGTGCAAAGAAGGAGGTAAGGAGACCTGGGGTGACATCCGTCTTTAGTCAGTTTTCAAGGTAGGACACCATATCTTCTGGCTCCACACTCTCAGGGAGGCCCACCACTTGGTGTTATTACATCGTTTGGATCCCTCTGCATCTTCAGCTCGGTGCTCTAGGGTCCGCACTCTATCTTGTAGTTCCGCCACCTGGCCAGTCAGTGTTGAGTGCCCGGGTCTTAGCTTCCCCAGCGAGGTCTCCACCTCCTTAACCCTATCTTCAAGTTTGTGATATTCCGCTTGCAGCAGGTCCAGGCCCACCAATACCGTGCCAATGTCCTGTTGGAGTGTGGCTTTGGTATATGCAATGGCCGCAAGTATTTTATCTAGTTGAAGATGGATCTGGTCCATGAGGTGGGCCGGCTCCCTTGTTTCCATGGATAAAGAGCGGGACTGACCCCCCCATCTCTGGCGGTGCCCCTTCCGGTTTAGCTCTCTGTTTACTCATCTAGGAGGTGTCCACAAAACGGAACAACTCCCACTGGTTGTGGTTCACGTAAGTGCTCAAAGGTAAGATACTGAACCCCAAGATAGAGTCTGTTGTATGCTGCACAGCTGCCAATCTAGGAGGTACAACCACGTGAGAGGGGGCAGTGCCGCGGAGGATCAACCAGCGTATTGAGGGGGCCCTCACAGCCCTACTGCCTGCATAAAGAAACATAAAAGTGTGCCCACAAGTGCTCCAGCCTGCTTTGTCTAGCGCTGGGGTCTCAGCTAATTTAAAAGAGGCGGAGGCAAAGGCATGGCAGGTTCCAGGCTACACATCTGTCCCCTAAGTATGCTGTTTTTGCCAGTAGGAAACTGTCCTCCAAGGCGCAGACCGCCAAGGTAAAATCATAGTTCCCTCTACCAAGGGTGGTGGATTCACACAGCCAAGGGGGCAGCTCAATAGGCAGAAAGGGAGAACAGCAGAGGGCTAGGCTAATATGCCGGGGGTCAGTCTAAATGCCACCAGTAGTAAGCAGTCCATTCGGCACTATAGAACTCCAGCAAACCCAATGTGCGTAAGTATAGCAGGGCTCACTGGCAGTGCAACAGGGAGCAACGCCACACAACTCTTCTTAGCCCCTGGGTGCCGCTGGGAGAGCCACAGAGCATTGGAGCCTCCGTTTCAATGATGAGGTCACAGGAGGCTGAGCGACTGAGTACTGCTGTGTGATCACCACATCACAGACCCAAAAATCCCTACAGCAGTTCCCTTTTAGTGCCACAGTTCTACTGTGCCTCCACCAGGAAATTAGCATCAACCTTCCACACATAACCAAGGGGGGCCAATTGGCAACTCAAGGGACAAGCTGTTACAATAAAAAGAGGCTCACCTCAGCCTGCCCTGTCGGCTCAGTCCAGAACAGTATTGGTGGCAGGGGCATCCCATCACAGCACCTCTGCAGTCTCATCGTGCTCCGGGCGCCACGCATAGGTCCGTAGTAGTAAGCCACAATACAGCCTTACCCGCAGTCTGCACCAATTTACCAGCGCCCTGGGTAGGCCCGTCAGACTGTGCCCCAACCGCACAGATGCCATGTGTCCCGCCTCCACAGGCGGGAGTGATGGGGGTGTAGCAGAGCTCTGTCGGGTGAAACCGGACAATCCTCCAGGGCCTTCAAAGGTGTTCTCTGCAGGTCTTCAGACACTCCGTTAACATGCCTGAAGGGTGTGGCCGGATCAACAGGTAGATGGCGCTCCCGGCAACACTGCTCAAGTATGCAAACAGGTACACCGGGGGCACTGGCATAACAAAAACTGAGGGGGCCTCCCTGCACGGTACATAGAGGGGCCCCCTTCGGGCTCAATCATGAGCTCTCTGGCCAGAGTGCAGTGCCGACGGGGCCCCTTGGAGCTTGGGGCCCCCGCACCGCGTGGGCTGCGGGGGCATGTGTTACGCCCCTGACCGGGGGGCTTCAGGAGTCACAGTTCGGGGAGCAGTGTGGTCCCTTATCTCTTTCCTCAGCTAGCCACACACCGCTTCCTAGGTTTGACCCACACAAGGTGGCCCTAGCCAATTCAGAGTGTCCATGCAGCTTTAGGCTGCTCAAGGCCACAGATCTTGATGTTGCCTCTAAGCTCCCCACAGAGGGTCTCAGAGTTAGATACAGCAGATGTTCATACCAACTATCGCCTGCAAGCCCCCATCTGGGAGCAGGAATGCTGCATATACATAGGTTAATGGCAGCAATTACAGAGGATAATTATCTGGCCGGCACAAAGCTTGCTTAACAAGCATCCGCTTAGGTCGCCATCTTGACCAAGCCCCCACTTAATTCATTTTTTAATATAATTATATACTTATTTCTTTTTAGCATTTTTTAGCAGGCATATTTTTACCGCGAATATGCCAATACCATTCATTTAAGGTAAGTTGGGCAGGTGGGGGGTCTCCCCCCACAAATACTTTGTTTTTAAATATAAAAACAATGCATGGTATTGGCTTGCGTTGTAAATGCATTTTCGTGGTAAAAACATGCGCACTAAAATATGAGTGGCAAAGGCATGCAAAGTAATTACCTACGTTGTACCTTCGTACAACCTTCTGGATCCAGTCTGGAGACTGGGAAGTCTTCTAAGGTGAGTGATCTGCTGTTTGAAGCGGTAACTGGGCATAATATCGAATAGAAAATATCGAATGGGCATAATATCGAGTCAAAAATATCGACTGTAGTGAAATATCGAATGTAATTATATCGATGTGAAAAACATCGTATTATTTTTACTTAAGTAAATATCGAAGTCAATAATATCGAATCAAAAATATCGTGTAATGTAAATATCGATTTTTTAGTGTTGTATAAAATATCGTTTTGACATATATAGATTGAAAATAATATTGAAAAAAAATATAGATAGTATAAAATATCGAAAATATGTATATAATATTTATAAAATAAATATAAAAAAATTGTTAATATTGTAGATTTTTTTCAGATTAGGAAATAATTTAAATGTAATTAAAGTTTTAATTTAGTATTTTATGTTAATTTTTAGGAACGGGATGTTGGGGTATTAGGGGATAAGGGTGGGGAGTGTTTTAAAATATTTTGTTTTAATGTATTAAAAATTGATATATTGTTAAAAAAATATGAAATTTAAAAAACAAATATATCATTTTATTTCAAAATTGTATTTTAAATTTTAGGAGCGGGATGTTGGGTTATTAGGGGATAAGGGTGGGGAGTGTTTTAAAAAATTTTTTTTTACATTTCATAAATATGCAAATTTAAATAAAAATTTAAAATATTTTAGAAAAACATTTTTTTTTAAATTTGATCATTTTATGTAATTTTAGGAGCAGGATGTTGGGTTATTAGGGGATAAGGGTGGGGAGTAATTTAAAAATGTATTAATTAATTGTATTAAATATGCAAATTAAAACATTTAACACATTTTTAAAAAAAATGAAATTTTGGAATTATTTCAGTAAATTTAGGAGTTGGGTTATTAGGGAATAAGGGTGGGGAGTGTTTTAAAGTACGTAGAAAAAGAAAGAAATTATGCAACTTATAATTTAATTAATTATTTGCAAAGTTTAAATTTAAATGTCAAATTTTGAAATAAATTATTTTATAACAAAATTATTGAACTAAGATCGGGTTAATAGTGTTTAATGGTGGGTAATTATAATTTGATTAATAAAAATAATTACAAAAAAAAATCGGTAAAAACTAAAAGAAAATGTAATAAAATTTGCTAATATTTTATTTTTTCATTAAAATGTGATTTAAAAAAGTTATAAATTTGAATATATTTAAAAAAATTATAATATATATTTTTTTTAATGTGAGATTTATTTTAGTGGGGATATGGGATATTTAATTTTAATTTAAATTAATTATTATACTTTTTTATAATTTGGAGTAAGAATAGTAAATTTGATATGATTATTATCCAGCAACTTGCCTGACTTTTATCTGAAAGGAGTGGTAATAGTAAGATTTTTTTGGTTAGTGTTCAGCACCTTCTGTGACTTTTATCTGGCTGGAGTGGGAATAATAAATTAAATTGGGTTAGTGTCCAGCCCCTTCCCTGAGTTTTATCAGAATGGAGTGGGACTAGTAATTTATAATGGTTCAGGGTCCGGCATCTTCCCTGATTTTCACATAATTGGAGTGGGAATAGTAAATTAAATTGGGTTAGTGTCCAGCACCTCCCCTGAATTTTATTTGACTGGAGTGGGAATAGTAAATTAAATTGGGTTAGTGTCCAGCACCTTCCCTGACTTTTATCTGACTGGAGTGAGAATAGTAAATTAAATTGGGTTACTGTCCAGCACCTTCTCTGAGTTTTATCTGACTGGAGTGGGAATAGTAATTTATAATGGGTCTGTGTCCAGCACCTTCCCTCATTTTCACTTCATTGGAGTGGGAATAGTAAATTAAATTGGGTTAGTGTCCAGCACCTTCCCTGAGTTTTATCTGACTGGTGTGGGAATAGTAATTTATAATGGGTCTGTGTCCAGCACCTTCCCTCATTTTCACTTCATTGGAGTGGGAATAGTAAATTAAATTGGGTTAGTGTCCAGCACCTTCCCTGAGTTTTATCTGACTGGAGTGGGAATAGTAAATTAAATTGGGTTAGTGTACAGCACCTTCTCTGAGTTTTATCTGACTGGAGTGGGAATAGTAATTTATAATGGGTCTGTGTCTAGCACCTTCCCTCATTTTCACTTCATTGGAGTTGGTATAGTAAATTAAATTGGGTTAGTGTCCAGCACCTTCCCTGAGTTTTATCTGACTGGAGTGGGAATAGTAATTTATAATGGGTCTGTGTCCAGCACCTTCCCTCATTTTCACTTCATTGGAGTGGGAATAGTAAATTAAATTGGGTTAGTGTCCAGCACCTTCCCTGAGTTTTATCTGACTGGAGTGGGAATAGTAATTTATATTGGGTCTGTGTCCAGCACCTTCCCTGATTTTCACTTCATTGGAGTGGGACTAGTAGCTTAAATTGGGTTAGTGTCCAGCACCTTCCCTGACTTTTATTTGAGTGGAGTGGGAATAGTAAATTATAATGGGTCTGTGTCCAGCACCTTCCCTGAGTTTTATGTGACTGGAGTGGGAATAGTCATTTATAATGGGTCTGTGTCCAGCACCTTCCCTGATTTTCACCACATTGGAGTGGGAATAGTAAATTTAATTGGGTTAGTGTCCAGCACCTTCCCTGACTTTTATATGACTGGAGTGGGAATATTAAATTATATTGGGTTAGTGTCCACCATCTTCCCTGAGTTTTATTGGACTGGAGTGGGAATGGTAATTTATGATGGGTCTGTGTCCAGCACCTTCCCTGATTTTCACCACATTGGAGTGGGAATAGTAAATTTAATTGGGTTAGTGTCCAGCACCTTCCCTGACTTTTATATGACTGGAGTGGGAATTGTAAATTATATTGGGTTAGTGTCCACCATCTTCCCTGAGTTTTATTGGACTGGAGTGGGAATAGTAATTTATAATGGGTCTGTGTCCAGCACCTTCCCTGATTTTCACCACATTGGAGTGGGAATAGTAAATTTATTGGGTTAGTGTCCAGCACCTTCCCTGACTTTTATATGACTGGAGTGGGAATAGTAAATTAAATTGGGTTAGTGTCCAGCACCTTCCCAGAGTTTTATCTGACTGGAGTGGGAATAGTAAATTAAATTGGATTAGTGTCCAGCACCTTCCCTGACTTTTGTCTGACTGGAGTTGGAATAGTAAATTAAATTGGGTTAGTGTCCAGCACCTTCCCTGACTTTTATCTGACTGGAGTGGGAATAGTAATTTATAATGGGTCTGTGTCCAGCACCTTACCTGATTTTCACCTCATTGGAGTGGGAATAGTAAATTAAATGGTGTTAGTATCCAGAATGTTACTTAACTGTTATTTGAATGGAGTGGGAATAGTAAGTTATATATGTTTTATAATTTAATCATAAAAGTAATGTTAAAAAAATTATGATTTTATATTATACTTGCAGATTAAGTATTTGTAATGGAAAATGATAGATGCAAATATATAAATATTATCATAATGATCACACTTTAAAAATAAAATGTTATTATTATTACCAAAATAATTATAGATGCAGTGTTTGAAAGTTTTTATTAACAGATTGTATTTATAATATGTACAGTACAGAATAAAAAATATATATTCTTTTTGTTAGGTAACTAAAATGTATTACATTGCATTTATTGATATTCATAAATGTTTTACATTTCTAAATATATATTTTTTAACAGTATTTCTCAAAAAATATATAACGTTTTGTTTCTGAATTTTTTTAAACTTTGAAAACAAATTTGAACATTTATTAAGATTTTTATTAAGTTTCTGTTTTTTTGTATTTTAAATACTTAATTAATAATGTTAATATATAATATATTAATATTATTAATTTTATATTTAGCATTTTTTCATGAAGAAAAATTCATAAACAAGTAAGTACATATTTGCTACTTTTACATGCAAAATATATTTTTTATAACATTTATACATATAAAATACAATTTTCTTAATAAAAAATAATATTTGTAATTAATTATTATTAAGTATATACAAAGGTTATTTAATTAAAAAGTAATTCTAAATACAATAGAAAAAAGTAAATCATTTTTACAGTGAAGTACAATGTTTTATTTGTATTTTTAAATTATTACATACACAGATACAATTATTAATAATAATAATTAATATATGATAATATTTATTATTATTAATTTACAAAGGCTATTTAATTATTACATATTTTAACAATTAACATAAACATTTTTAGAAAATATTCACTCAAGTGTAAATTAAGATCTCTATTTATTTACAATTAATATACATAAATATGATTAATAATAATAAAAAATAATAATTCTTATTTATTATTATTATTAATTTACAAATGTTACATAATTGTATAGCAACTAGGTAAAGTATACACACATGTCAATTATATATAAACTCAAGTATAATTTGTTATATGTATTTATTAGACTAATTATATATGAAATAAAGTATTTATAATAATTAATAATACGTTGTTATTAATTATTATTAATTTCCTAAGGAGAATTAATCTAATATTATTTTTATAAGTGATAGAAATAAATGTATAATTATTTAAGTTTAGTAGTATATTTTATTCATACTTAGAACATTGTATTTAATATGTTTAAGGTTCTATTATTGTCTAAATGGGACTATTTTTTTACCGCGTAAGGTTATTTTGCTTCATTCAGGACTGGAGAAGCTCGCGGTTGGATGCTGCGTCGCGTTGGGAAAGGGAAGGTGAATTTTAACTATTATATGTTAGAGAGTATTATTGTTTGAGTGTATTTTGGAGGTCTGTAGTATTACTCTATGTATTTTGTCGAGGTTTTGGTATGTTTTAGGTGTTAGTTGGTTTTTACGGAGGTGTTGTGAGTGTTTGAGGCCTAGTCTATTTTTTGTGTTTGATGTAAAATATGTTGATTGTAATGTTTATGTATATTTTGTAATGTTTGGGGGCTTTGTGTGGGTGGTTTTGTTTTCGATATTTTTTACAGGTTCCGGGATTTGGCCGTTTCGTTCCGGAGAAGGATGCGTTTTTATAGGAAAGAAGAGTGTATTAGTTTATTAAATTAATGTTTTTATACTCTCTTTCCTTTTCTCATGGTTTTATGGATCGATTTTTATACTTTAACTAATTTTCGGGTTTTTAATGGTATCGATTAGGATTTGGAGAAGACCATGCGTTTTTTTTAAATAAAAGTGTGTGCATGTTACTTTTATTAATAAAGTTTCCACACTTTGGGTTCCATTAGGATGACATGCGGTGGCACCACCGCGGTGGTGGCGGGGCGGAAAAACAGCATTTACGGCCCGCGAGCAGCGGAACTCACGTCTGCAACATTAGGATAGGTAAACACAGGTCATTTCCCATCCGCCGCGGAGCGCCGCGCACCGCCATCAAAGTGCGCCCGCCACCGCGGCGGCGGGAGCCAATCGAGACCCTCCGCCGTGCCCGATGACGTCCGCCCCGCTCGACAAATTAGGATGGCCCAAACAAGCAGACGCACCGCAGCGGAGACACCGCACAGCTGAAGCAGGCGGAAAGTCGACAGCGGAGCACGAACGCCGAGACTCAACAAGAACTCCATGGACCCAGCCCTCCACATGCATCCGGTCATGTACCTGCTGCAACACTATCGCCAGATGAGCCACCGCAGACGCCATCGCAGGTACGCCACTACACATATGCACCACACAACACACATGCCGACACAGGGCCCAAGCACCACACAGGCATCCTGCTGGGGGGCACAACACATCCACATGGGCACCCACACATCACCCACCTCACAACAAGGCACCCGACAGCATCCGGAACACACAACGTCCGCCAACCAGCAGCAACGTCCCGGTCACGGTCACGTCACCGCCGCGGACAACACATGCGCACTATGCAGAAGGCAGGGCCACACCAAGGCATGGGCAGGGCACAAACATCACAGGGACACACCAACCCAAACCACACTGCACCCCACCCGAGCTAGTCACAGGCCAGGTGCTTATCCAGTGCACCCCCATGCACACCAACAAGCACTGTAACAACAAACACAATACACACACACTGCAACACACAACACAGAACCAGGGACACAGGCACTGCAGGATTGGCTGACAAGGAACACACAACACCAGTGCACTCCCCACAGCCCACACAATTGCATACAATCATCCACACAGGGCAAGACAAAACAAACAACAGGCATACAACTCCTGGCTGATGCGTGTGTCTCACACTATACAGGGGCGCACATACATACACTACAAACTTACACCCTTCACACTTCACACCTCTGCTACACCCAACACCACACATGTCATGTAAGCCATGCCACTAGGACTAAGGGCCAACACAAGATGACCATATACATACACGCCTGAGCATACAGAAAGGAAAACGCACACATACATCATGACATCACAGCCAGCTACAAAACCTCTGAACAGCAGCACACCCTGTGCTGCCAGTGTCCCCAAACATGACCTGTGAACAGTGTATGCAACAATAGCAAATCACCAACAAGATAACTGCATGGCCAGTAAAATAGCCATCACAGAGTACAACATCAGCAGGGTCAGAATGGACTGAAGACCCTGTCACCCCTGTCTAAAAATCAGATGGCTACAAAGAGCCTTGCAATGTTGAACTGAAAAATAGAGCATGGTACACAGTCAAGCAAATGCAAACAAGAAAAGAACTTTAATCAGCAAGGAGACTGATAAAACACACACCAGAAGTAACTGTATTTATTCACATATTGCACATATGTAGCAATACAACATTAGTAGACAACAGCAAGCCACAAAATCATGTACAAATGGTAGAGACTATGCACAGGTTAAACACAAACAGGAAGGCCAGAGTCCATGGCAGGTGACACAGCAAGTACATGAGAGGCTGCACAGGGGAGAGTACAGCACATTAGAGCAACAGGCCCAGAGTCCTTGGCAGGGGAGAGTACAGCACATCAGAGCAACAGGCCCAGAGTCCTTGGCAGGGGAGAGTACAGCACAGCAGACCAACAGGCCCAGAGTCCTTGGCAGGGGAGACAGCAAGTACATGAGAGGCTGCACAGGGGAGAGTACAGCACATTAGAGCACAGGCCCAGAGTCCTTGGCAGGGGAGAGTACAGCACATCATTGCAACAGGCCCAGAGTCCTTGGCAGGGGAGACACCAAGTACATGAGAGGCTGCACAGGGGAGAGTAAAGCACTTCAGAGGAACAGGGTCAGCAACACACCCAGGTCGCAAACAATGGTCTTGACTAGCACACCTGTGTGGGGCACAGGAGTATGAGGGTGTTGACAACTCACTCCTGGCTGTCATGCGACTGGGACCTGGCTGTGTTTTGTGGACAGCAGACCCACTTGACTGGTGTGACAGAGGCCCATGTGATGTGGTAATAACAGAGGGCCTGCAAGGTGGAGGGCTGTGTGGACCAGGTGGCACCGTGGCACATGGAGGTGGAGTCATGCACACCCCTGACACAGTGTGGGTGGGAGAGGTTGGAGGGGTGCCCTTCCACTTTTTGGGAACATGAAATGGCTTCCCTGTCTTGGGGTTGATGGGAAGTGGTGGTGACACAACAGGCACACACACCAACTGTCCCACATCAGGGGCAGACACTGGCACTCCCTCTGGTGATGTGCTTTATCCTGCAGAACGCTTGGGCTGGCTATGCCTCTGGACCACCTTACCCTCTCTGGAAGGTATACCCCCTACAGTGCCCACCTTCCCACTTCCCCCAGGGGTGGTGTCTACAGTGCCCCCCTGTCCCTTCTTGACAGGGTCTGGTCACAACACTACCCTCCGTTTCCTGAATCACTGGCCTGGACACAACACTGCCCTCCTTTTCCCGAATCACTGGCCTGGACACAACACTGCCCTCCTTTTCCTGAATCACTGGCCTGGACACAACACTGCCCTCCTTTTCCCGAATCACTGGCCTGGACACAACACTGCCCTCCTTTTCCCGAATCACTGGACTGAGCACAACACTGCCCTCCTTTTCCCGAATCACTGGCCTGGACACAACACTGCCCTCCCCTGCCTTAATCACTGGGCTGGTCCCAACAGGGCTCTCCTCTCCCGCAATGACTGGGCTGGTCACAACAGGGCTCTCCTCTGCCTCAATGACTGGGCTGGTCACAACAGGGCTCTCCTCCACCTGCCTCGATGTACTTTGGTTTGGGGTTGATGTGGTGGGTGGTTGTGTCCCTGTGCTCTCACCAGGTGTAGCCATGACATGCCACACATCCTCTGTGGACATAGGTGAGTCAATTTCTGGTGATGCCTCTGCAGCATGTGAGCCTGATGTCTGCCACAATGATCTTCTGGCCTTGCTCTTCTGTGACTTCACCTTGTCTGTGCATATTGGGGGGGCCCTGCTCTTCTTTGGGGATGGAGTCTGTGGACGGGATTGTTTGGTTTGGGTCTGACCTGTGCTCCTAGTGTTGTATCGTTTAGTTGATGTAGGTCCCAAGTGGTCACTGTCATCTGATGTGGCCACTGAATAGGTGGACGTCACAGGCACCTGAGCTGCAATGGGAGCATGTGCCTGTTGGAGGGCTGACGTGACTGTGGCTGACAATGACTGGACTGTACGGTGTAGCCCACCCACGTCAGAGTGTATGCCCTCCATGATTGCTAGAACCTGGCCTAATTTGTTCTCGTGGGCACTGAAGGCATTGAGCAGGGCGGTCTGGCCCACGCAAAGTTGGCGCAGGAGCTCTACGCACTCTGCACTGAGGGCAGCAGGGGGGACAGGTGCAGGGGCAGCGGTGCCATGTGTGAATGTTACACGTCCCCTCTTAGTAACACGGATACGGCCAGCACCAGAGGAAGTGGATGGGAGGCTGGGCAGTGGCCGCTGGGTGTCAGATGCTGCAGCAGACTCCCCATCCCCTGTGCCTGCTAACAGGGATGCATCACAGCTGGCATCAGATGAAGTGGTACTCTGTGTCTAAGCCACAGATTCCTCATGCATACTCCTGTCACCCTCAGGAGTGTGCTCAGTGTCACTTGGCTCAGTCTCACTTGCCTCCGCTGCCGCTGTCGTGCTGGTCTCGCCACCACTTGTTTCAGGATCATGTACCGCCGTGGTGTCTTGCGAATCTGCATTAGTGAGAGAAACAGGGTTGTGTAAATGTCATCATCTGGTCACACGATTTCAGATCAATGCAGCACAGTAGAGGCCTAGAGCTACATGGTAACCACCACACCCTGCAATCACTGTGCAGCTACACCCTATATAGACCACAACAGTGCCTGTCATGCAGACAAACTGCCAGGAGTGAGGCATGTCGATGCCACACAGCACTACACCCTGCCCATGGATGGTGTTCCCCCAGCCCACATTGACCTGCCCCATGGACATGATGTAGCCACCATACACATCACCACTTACAGCCCTACAGTGAACCAGAGGGGACCACACACACCTGTATTGACTACACATGCCACAATGCCAACTAGGCCATAGCAATCACCATGTGCCAATCAGGGTTCACATTGTCGTCGGATGTGTGGGCCTCAACCATCATGGTGCATGCAAAGTAGACAGACATTGTGTCACACTCATTAAGTGGACACTGTAGTTTGGCACAATATGGACTCCCCACACCATCCCAAAGAAGAGTGACCATGTGGACACAAACAATCTGTCAAGGACTGAGAACTGTATGCAGGAGCAGAACAGTAAGGCCATGGTGGGCCAATGCCTCATACAGGCACACATCACAGTTGCCACTCACATCACATATCACAGCATGGCAACACACGCACATCACATATGTCACCGCTGCCACAGGCCCTGTACACATGCATCCACTCCCAGACAAACTCACCCTCCCCAGATACTCACCATCTCTGTCTTGCTGCTGATGCCCCTTCAGACGTGCATCCAGGTCTGGATTGGTCACTGCCAGTATGCGTTCCATAAGCGGAGTCATGGTGCGCCGTGCCAAACGCCCTGTGCGTGGTACCATCCCCAAGGTCATCTCTGCCACTTGCTTAGCCAGCCGGCTGATGTCGTCCCACCTCTTGTGACAGTGTGTGTGTCGTCTGTTTGATACCCCCAGGGCTCGCACCTTTGCTGCTATGGCCCTCCACACGGCCTTACGTTGGTGTACCTTGAGCTGCAGGTATGAGAGTAAAGAAGGGCAAATGAACAATTACACAATGTCAGATGTCAGCATCTATCAGTACAGCAGCCAGACACTGACTCAGGACTCACAGTAACCTCCCTCCCTCCCGAACTGGGGGTACCCTCACAAGGGCACTCTGCATGGCATAAACATTAGTGAATGCATGCACACACTGTGGTTCCTAGTCTCCATGATATTCACACAAATGCATGATGCCGCAACACAAATGCATCGTCAGCAGTGTGTAATTCAGAAATTGTACAGGGCACTGATGGGGCATATCTACTAATCAGCGTGAAGCAACTGTAGCATGTAAGTTGGCTGATGATCAACGTTTGGCTGTGCAGCCACTAAACCTACTCTGTGAGTCACACTGACTCTGACTACAGGGGCACCCTGAAATGTACTCACAAGCGTCCACTGTCCTGGCATCTAAAAGGCTAAAAACCGTTGGTTCTGTATGCCCGGCAATGTAACACACCCCACTCACACATACGAGTACAGGCCTAGGAAAGAGTCACATTGCAACACACACACTCCCTCGACCTGGAAACAGCTTGACTGTCAGTGTATGTCATCACCCCACATCCCCAAGCATATACTGCAGCATCACGACTACACGTCTGACACCACCCTGCCCTACAGCTCCCTTCATGGTGACTTACCACAACATTGGGACCACCAAACAGCCGTGGGTACTGTGCCAGCACCTCGTCCACAAGGACATCTAGCTCCTCACTCGTGAATGGACTGGCATGGATCTTATCTGTTCTTGACATCCCTGTGGATATGGCAGACCTGTGGCGGAAGTGAGTTGTGAGGGGTCCCAGGCAGCAGGCTCTTGGGGCAGCAGGACAGGGTCCCAGGCAGCAGGCTCTTGAAGCAGCAGGACAGGGTCCCAGGCAGCAGGCTCTTGAGGCAGCAGGACAGGGTCCCAGGCAGCAGGCTCTTGGGGCAGCAGCAGGACAGGGTCCCAGGCAGCAGGCTCTTGAAGCAGCAGGACAGGGTCCCAGGCAGCAGGCTCTTGGGGCAGCAGGACAGGGTCACAGGCAGCAGGCTCTTGGGGCAGCAGCAGGACAGGGTCCCAGGCAGAAGGCTCTTGAAGCAGCAGGACAGGGTCCCAGGCAGCAGGCTCTTGGGGCAGCAGGACAGGGTCCCAGGCAGCAGGCTCTTGGGGCAGCAGCAGGACAGGGTCCCAGGCAGCAGGCTCTTGAAGCAGCAGGACAGGGTCCCAGGCAGCAGGCTCTTGGGGCAGCAGGACAGGGTCCCAGGCAGCAGGCTCTTGAGGCAGCAGCAGGAGAGGGTCCCAGGTAGCAGGCTCTGTGAGCAGTGGAAATGTGAGGCTCACTCCCACAGATTTATAGCCCCCTGGGGTCGTTAGGAAGCTTAAAAGCTGCTACAATTGGTTGTCCGGGTCTGACTTATTCAAAAGCATCCAATGACCGTCTCCGCAGTAGCGGAGCACACCTTCCGCGATTTTCAAATCTGCATCATGCCACCGCGATCATCGCTGCCATTGGCTGTATGCAATGCTCCACGGCGGTGACGCACCGCGGGTGCCCGGGGTGCGCTACTGCGATGGTGCATCATTCAAAAGCATCCAATGACCGCCTCCGCGGTAGCGGAGCACACCTTCCGCGATTTTCAAATCTGCATCATGCCACCGCGATCATCGCTGCCATTGGCTATATGCAATGCTCCACGGCGGTGACGCACCGCGGGTGCCGGGGGTGCGCTACCGCGATGGTGCATCATTCAAAAGCATCCAATGACCGCCTCCGCGGTAGCGGAGCACACCTTCCGCGATTTTGCGATTCCGCGAAATCTGCATCATGCCACCGCGATCATCGCTGCCATTGGCTGAATGCAATGCCCCATGGCGGGGATGCACCGCCGGGGCCAGGCGGTAGGTACCGCGACCCATGCGGCGGAGCATACCCACCGCCATATACACATGTCCATATGCCAATGGCTACCGCACTTGTGAAGGGGGTGGTGCTGGGGTCACACCGCAGGGGACCGGCGGTAGGTACCGCGACTCATGCGGCGGAGCATACCCACCGCCATATACACATGTCCGTATGCCAATGGCTACCGCACTTGTGAAGGGGGTGGTGCTGGGGTCACACCGCAGGGGACCGGCGGTAGGTACCGCGACTCATGCGGCGGAGCATACCCACCGCCATATACACATGTCCATATGCCAATGGCTACCGCACTTGTGAAGGGGGTGGTGCTGGGGTCACACCGCAGGGGACTGGCGGTAGGTACCGCGACTCATGCGGCGGAGCATACCCACCGCCATATACACATGTCCATATGCCAATGGTTACCGCACTTGTGAAGGGGGTGGTGCTGGGGTCACACCGCAGGGGACCAGCGGTAGGTACCACGACACATGCGGCGGAGCATACCCACCGCCATATACACATGTCCATATGCCAATGGCTACCGCACTTGTTATGGGGGTGGTGCTGGGGTCACACCGCAGGGGACCGGCGGTAGGTACCGCGACTCATGCGGTGGAGCATACCCACCGCCATATACACATGTCTATATGCCAATGGCTACCTTGGCTGGGTAGATGGTGGTGCTGGGGTCACACCGGTACCGTGACCCATGCGGCGGAGCATACCCACCGCCATATACACATGTCCATATGCCAATGGCTACCATGGCTGGGTAGATGGTGGTGCTGGGGTCACACCGCCGGGGACCGGCGGTATGTACCGCGACCCATGCGGCGGAGCATACCCACCGCCATATATACATGTCCATATGCCAATGGCTACCTTGGCTGGGTAGATGGTGGTGCTGGGGTCACGCCGCAGGGGACCGGCGGTAGGTACCGCGACCCATGCGGCGGAGCATACCCACCGCCATATACACATGTCCATATGCCAATGGCTACCGCACTTGTGAAGGGGGTGGTGCTGGGGTCACACTGCAGGAGACCGGCGATAGGTACCGCGACTCATGCGGCGGAGCATACCCACCGCCATATACACATGTCCATATGCCAATGGCTACCTTGGCTGGGTAGATGGTGGTGCTGGGGTCACACCACCGGGGACCGGCGGTAGGTACCGCGACCCATGCGGCGGAGCATACCCACCGCCATATGCACATGTCCATATGCCAATGGCTACCTTGGCTGGGTAGATGGTGGTGCTGGGGTCACACCGCAGGGGACCGGCGGTAGGTACCGCGACCCATGCGGTGGAGCATACCCACCGCCATATACACATGTCCATATGCCAATGGCTACCTTGGCTGGGTAGATGGTGGTGCTGGGGTCACACCGGTACCGCGACCCATGCGGCGGAGCATACCCACCGCCATATATACATGTCCATATGCCAATGGCTACCTTGGCTGGGTAGATGGTGGTGCTGGGGTCACGCCGCAGGGGACCGGCGGTAGATACCGCGACTCATGCGGCGGAGCATACCCACCGCCATATACACATGTCCATATGCCAATGGCTACCTTGGCTGGGTAGATGGTGGTGCTGGGGTCACACCACCGGGGACCGGCGGTAGGTACCGCGACCCATGCGGCGGAGCATACCCACCGCCATATGCACATGTCCATATGCCAATGGCTACCTTGGCTGGGTAGATGGTGGTGCTGGGGTCACACCGCAGGGGACCGGCGGTAGGTACCGCGACCCATGCGGCGGAGCATACCCACCGCCATATACACATGTCCATATGCCAATGGCTACCTTGGCTGGGTAGAATGTGGTGCTGGGGTCACACCGCAGGGGTCCGGTGGTAGGTACTGCCATTTTCGTACCCACTGCTGTGTATGTCAATCAAGGACACTGTATCAGCACCCTGCAGCAACATGGTGAAGGGCACATCATTGTACACACGATGCCACACAGCCATGTCATCCACAGGTGGACGCACATTCAGTGTGAGACACTTTGGCCTGTGGTTCAGCCATTTTAGTAAGAAATTTGATGGCTGATGATGATTGACAGACTTCAGCTGGTGTAAATGATGTTGTGACATTTAATGTGTTGTGGGTCAGTGCAGACCTTGACCTGGCTGGTGTCACTGCATTGTATCGACCTGACTTGTGCATTCACAACTGCTCATGCACACAACCGGAAGTGTCCCTGCTACTGTGATCATTGTGTTGATGAATGTGTTCCGACTTTACATGATGCATTGAGGTGTGGCAGGTACAGCAAATGGGTATGATAGACATGGTAAGTCACAATACATTGGCGGGTCATGCTGCACCTTGTCTGCACATGTGAATTGTTCATCCATTATATCCGCATTCACAGTCCCAGATGTGTTTGTGGCACTTGTGTATTGTCACTGGAGAGGCGTGCCCTCTGTGTGTAGCTATTGGCCAGCCATGTAACCTGATGTGCCATGCATCTCTCTGGCACTCGTTGTTTTCCCATGACATCATTGATGCTTTGTGCTATGCCCATCTCATGATGCTTGTCACTGACATATTCATTTCACTCCTCAACTAGGAGGAGGCCGAATCTCCTACGTCACCTGACAGTGCTGGAGGACATGGAGAATGAGGCAATCATCAGGAAATTCAGGCTGGACAGACCAACATTGAAGATCGTGTGTGATCTATTGGAGCCCCACCTGCAGCCTCGCCGTCACTATCCTTCAGCATTCAAACACACCTACAAGGTGATGGCAGCACTCCACTTTTTTGCGATTGGTTCCTTCCAGGAGACCGTGGCTAACGCTGGGGGGATGTCGCAGCCCATGTTCAGCATGGTGCTGAGGGATGTTCTTGCGGCCATGATGCTATATCGCAATCGCTACATACATTTTCCCAGGGGACGTGAATTGGCTGCAGTGAAGGGTGACTTCTATCCCCTTGGGCGCATCCCACATGTAATCGGTGCCATCGATTGCACCCATGTAGGTCTGTTGCCACCGCAGGCGACGGAGCACATTTATCGGAACTGCAAACACTACCACTCCATGAATGTGCAGGTGGTGTGCCTTGCGGACATGACCATATCACATGTGTGTGCAAAGTATCCCGGTTCGGCCCATGATTCGTATATCATGAGGAACAGCATGGTGCCATGGATGATGGAGAATCTGCATCCCGAACGTGCCTGGATTGTGGGTGAGTATCACTACTGCTGTGGCGTGCTGTGTGTCACTTGCTGCACTCTGGCTGTACAACATTGCAATGAGTGTTTGTCATTCACAGGTGACTCAGCATATCCCAGTCGGCAATGGCTGTTGAGCCCACTCCGGAATCCCCGGACACCAGCAGACATCCGCTACAATGAGGCCCACCCCCTTTTGTACCGCTTTGGCCGCCATAAGTGTGGCAGGGTATGCTCAGACGTGAGTCCCTTGCTCAATTTGCCACTGGATTCAAGCAAGCCGGGCTGAAGACGGCTGTAATGCCAGAAACCGGTCCTTGGAAGCTTGTTGCTGGTCCAGGGAAGGCATGGCTTGGCATTTCGGGCTGAACTGTTCCCATGAGGCACAGGGTCAGACTGATTTGCATATAGCCATGTCTGAACTGGGTGGCAGAGTGGGCTAAAGAACGGTGATGGATCAAACCCAGATCTTTTGACTGGGTGTGAGTGTTTGGTTCAGATGCCCCGTCCATCACCACCCCCTTTTGTACCGCTTTGGCCGCCATAAGTGTGGCAGGTTATGCTCAGACGTGAGTCCCTTGCTCACTTTGCCACTGGATTCAAGCAAGCCGGGCTGATGACGGCTGTAATGCCAGAAACCGGTCCTTGGAAGCTTGTTTCCGGTCCAGGGAAGGCATGGCTTGGCAGTTCGGGCTGGACTGTTCCCATGAGGCACAGGGTCAGACTGATTTGCATATAGCCATGTCTGAACTGGGGTGGCAGAGCGGGCTAAAGAACGGTGATGGAGCAAACCCAGATCTTTTGACTGGGTGTGAGTGTTTGATTGGTTCAGATGCTCCGTCCATCACCACCCCTTTTGTACCGCTTTGGCCGCCATAAGTGTGGCAGGGTATGCTCAGACGTGAGTCCCTTGCTCACTTTGCCACTGGATTCCAGCAAGCCGGGCTGAAGACGGCTGTAATGCCAGAAACCGGTCCTCGGAAGCTTGTTTCCGGTCCAGGGAAGGCATGGCTTGGCAGTTCGGGCTGGACTGTTCCCATGAGGCACAGGGTCAGACTGATTTGCATATAGCCATGTCTGAACTGGGGTGGCAGAGTGGGCTAAAGAACAGTGACGGATCAAACCCAGATCATTTGACTGGGTGTGAGTGTTTGATTGGTTCAGATGCTCCGTCCATCACCACCCCCTTTTGTACCGCTTTGGCCGCCATAAGTGTGGCAGGGTATGCTCAGACGTGAGTCCCTTGCTCACTTTGCCACTGGTTTCAAGCAAGCCGGGCTGAAGACGGCTGTAATGCCAGAAACCGGTCCTCGGAAGCATGTTTCCGGTCCAGGGAAGGCATGGTTTGGCAGTTCGGGCTGGACTGTTCCCATGAGGCACAGGGTCAGACTGATTTGCATATAGCCATGTCTGAACTGGGGTGGCAGAGTGGGCTAAAGAGCAGTGATGGATCAAACCCAGATCTTTTGACTGGGTGTGAGTGTTTGATTGGTTCAGATGCTCCGTCCATCACCACCCCCTTTTGTACCGCTTTGGCCGCCATAAGTGTGGCAGGGTATGCTCAGACGTGAGTCCCTTGCTCACTTTGCCACTGGATTCAAGCAAGCCAGGCTGAAGATGGCTGTAATGCCAGAAACCGGTACTCGGAAGCTTGTTTACGGTCCGGGGAAGGCATGGCTTGGCAGTTCGGGCTGGACTGTTCCCATGAGGCACAGGGTCAGACTGATTTGCATTTAGCCATGTCTGAACTGGGGTGGCAGAGTGGGCTAAAGAACGGTGATGGATCAAACCCAGATCTTTTGACTGGGTGTGAGTGTTTGATTGGTTCAGATGCTCCGTCCATCACACCCCCTTTTGTACCGCTTTGGCCGCCATAAGTGTGGCAGGGTATGCTCAGACGTGAGTCCCTTGCTCACTTTGCCACTGAATTCAAGCAAGCCGGGCTGAAGATGGCTGTAATGCAGTGAACCGGTCCTCAGAAGCTTGTTTCCGGTCCAGGGAAGGCATGGCTTGGCAGTTCGGGCTGGACTGTTCCCATGAGGCACAGGGTCAGACTGATTTGCATATAGCCATGTCTGAACTGGGGTGGCAGAGTGGGCTAAAGAACGGTGATGGATCAAACCCATATCTTTTGACTGGGTGTGAGTGTTTGATTGGTTCAGATGCTCCGTCCATCACCACCCCCTTTTGTACCACAATGAGGCCCATGGCAGGACCCGACGGGTAATCGAGCGGACTTTCGGCCTGCTGAAGTCAAGGTTCCGGTGCCTTGACAGGACCGGAGGCGCACTGGCATACTCGCCTGGGAAGGTGTGCAAGATCGTTATGGCATGATGTATGCTGCACAACCTGGCCATCCACAAGAGGGTCCCCCTGCTCCTGGACGATGGTGAGGAACCAAGGCCACAACCTGCTCAGGGACCTGAATCCAGTGATGAGGACAGTGTAGAGGAGGAAGGAGTTGACCTGCGCCAGCAGCTCATCAAACGCTACTTCACTTGAAGGTGGGTGACGATATACAACGTGTACATTGTCTGGTGTGGTTGCTTTTGTTGTGAATGGCTATGCGCGGATGTAACCGATAGGCACATGTTCTGTCACCTATGTGTGGTATTGGTTAAATTGATGTTCCGTACGGAGATTTATGCTGGACCGTATTTGTGCACATCTGCTAGACATTGTGTAGTATGCCTGTGATGTCTTGGGTATTTTTTGTGCAGTGATCTGTGTGTGTTGCCACAATGAGACCAGTGACTGTTGTTCTGTTGTGTCTCCCTAGTTGCTACAGAGGGTTCCTGCCCTGCATACTGTACATCATTTGTACACATCATGGACATTATCAACAATGTAAATACTGCACTAAAGAATTCACTACACAAAAACTGGTGGGTCAGGTATTTTATTTTGGGAGTGGACATGTGATTGGTGCGGTATTATTTACATGAAGGTGTGGAATGAGCAGTGAGTTGACAGTCCTGTTCAATGAGATGCAAGAGTAGACACCACATGGATGTGGTGACCCAGTCCAACAGAGAGGTGCCATTGCCAAGGTAATGTGGGGAAAGAAAGTCCAAACAGTGAATGCAGTTGGGAAGAGGGTTGTCTTCACGGCTGACTCCGTGACTGGCGTGTGGCAGGTGCTTTGCCTCCAGAGACTCCCAGGCTCTTCTTTGGACGCCCCCTAGATCTTTTTGGCGGTGGGGGGCCTGCTGATTGGCCAGCGGCCTCAGAGGACGCGCCCCTCTCTGTTGGTGCAAGGGAGGATGGTGCACTGTCATCCTGCGGCACAACAGGAGGGGACGGAGGTGGTGGTTGGGACACAGGCCTGTCCCTCTGCAACGCCACTTGCTGGCCCATGAGGTCCACCATCTGTCCAAGGCGGTTATCGATGGACCTCATCAGCAGGATGAGCTCCCTTAATAGTTCATCAGACCGGCCACTTTGTCCCTGGACCTCTTGGTAGGCCTGCACAACTCTGGTGAAGTGGTCCAGGGATGGTGTCCACTCCTCCCGAAGTCTGGTGGTGAACCTGGCCCTCCCACCTGCTCTGCTGCCACGGACCTCTTCCCTCGCCACTGGGGGGCCACGCATTCTCTCCCTGCCCTCCACAGGTGTTGCTGTGGGATGGTCATCCCTAGGGACAGGGAGGGTGCTGCAGGTGGTACTGGTGGTACTGGTGGTGTTGGTGGCAGTGGCGGTGGTGGCGGTGGTGGTTGCGGTGGAGGCAGAGGCCGTGACAGCAGGGGTCTGCTGCATTGTTGTTGCAGCAGAGGTGGTGGTGGGGAGGATGGGGGCCTGGGACCTCTGGGTCTGTGGCACACCGAATGGGCCGGGCTGGAGCTCATCATCCAAACTGTCCTGGGAGTCCACATCTGAGAGTCCATGTGCCGGGGGTGGAGACTGGCTCTGCTGGTCGTTGGTGTGGTCCTCAGCAGTGAGTTCTTCATCACCTGTGGAGTAGATTGGGAGTGGTCAGTGTTTGTGTCATCTGCGCATCATCATCTGTCTGTAAACTAGTTATATATGCAGTCATCAGCAACACCGTGTAACATTTCATAGTGCAGAGGGACATCATGGAGTCATACATGTTGAATGTCAACGCATTGCATGCAATTGTTGTTGGTTTTCTAGATGCAGGTCCCCCACACACACTTCATGAAGAATTACGGTAGGTACGTACCTGTTAGGTGAGTGTGCAGGGTGCAATGGCTGACAGTTGCTCCTGGGTGGGGGGGGCCTCCACGCTGCTGGGGTGTGGGCCAGGGGGAATGGTGGTAGTAGTTAGTGCAGGCCTCCCTCCCTCCCTCCCACACACACCCTCCCAGTGAAGATGGCTACCAACCTGTGAGTCTGTTTGTTAAACAGTGCAATGGCTGCCACATGCTCCTGGGTGGGTGAGGCCTCCATGCTGCTGGGGTGTGGGCCAGGGGGAATGGTGGGAGCAGTGAGACTGGCCTCCCACCCCAAAACAGTACTCCAATACAAGATGGCTACCAACCTGTAAGTCTGTTTGTTAAACAGTGCAATGGCTGCCACAGGCTTCTGGGTGGGGGAGGCCCCCATGCTGCTGGGGTGTGGGCCAGGGGGAATGGTGGTAGTAGTTAGTGCAGGCCTCCTTCCCTCCCTCCCACACACACCCTCCCAGTGAAGATGGCTACCAACCCGTAAGTCTGTTTGTTAAACAGTGCAATGGCTGCCACATGCTCCTGGATTGGGGAGGCCTCCATGCTGCTGGGGTGTGGGCCAGGGGGAATGGTGGGAGCAATGAGACTGGCCTCCCATCCCAAACCAGTGCTCCGATACAAGATGGCTACCAACCTGTAAGTCTGTTTGTTAAACAGTGCAATGGCTGACACATGCTCCTGGGTGGGGGAGGCCTCCATGCTGCTGGGGTGTGGGCCAGGGGGAATGGTGGTGGTAGTTAGTGCAGGCCTCCCTCCCTCCCACACACACCCTCCCAGTGAAGATGGCTACCAACCTGTAAGTCTGTTTGTTCAACAGTGCAATGGCTGACACATGCTCCTGGGTGGGGGAGGCCTCCATGCTGCTGGGGTGTGGGCCAGGGGGAATGGTGGGAGCAGTGAGACTGGCCTCCCACCCCAAAACAATGCTCCAATACAAGATGGCTACCAACCTGTAAGTCTGTTTGTTAAACAGTGCAATGGTTGACACATGCTCCTGGGTGGGGGAGGCCTCCATGCTGCTAGGGTGTGGGCCAGGGGGAATGGTGGTAGTAGTTAGTGCAGGCCTCCCTCCCTCCCTCCCACACACACCCTCCCAGTGAAGATGGCTACCAACCTGTAAGTCTGTTTGTTAAACAGTGCAATGGCTGACACATGCTCCTGAGTGGGGGAGGCCTCCACGCTGCTGGGGTGTGGGCCAAGGGGAATGGTGGTAGTAGTTAGTGCAGGCCTCCCTCCCTCCCACACACACCCTCCCAGTGAAGATGGCTACCAACCTGTAAGTCTTTTTGTTAAACAGTGCAATGGCTGACACATGCTCCTGGGTGGGGGAGGCCTCCATGCTGCTCAGCTGTGGGCCAGGGGCTATGGTGTGAGTAGTTGTACAGACCTCCCTCCCCCATACAGGCCTCCTAAGCAGGATGGCTGGCTACATGTTGGGTGGGGATGGACAGTGTAATGGTGTTTGGGTATTGCAAGTAAGTAATTCTCATTGTGGTGGTTCTCATTTGTCTGTACTTACCAGCCTCCGCTCCCCCGGCTACTCCTGTGAGACTCTCAGGAAGCAGGATGGCAAGCACCTTCTCCTCCCATGGTGTGAATGTTTTCTGTGGGACGGGATGGCCACTGCCAGTCACGTTCGCCAGCGTCCAGTTCTTACTCCTCCTCTCCTTGACAACCCTCTTGAGATCATGCCACCACTTCTGGATCTCCTTCTTGGATCTTGGGGTGCCCCCTACTGCATTCACCCTTTGGACTATCCTTTCCCACATTTGTGTCCTGGTGGGTAATGGTGTCTGTTGGACCAGGCTACCAAATAGTTGTGGCTCTACTCTCACAATCTCGTTGACCATGACTGTCAACTCAGTGAATTTGGGCATTTTTTGTGCTGTCATGGTGTGTAGGGGTTGAGGTGTTTGTGGGTGCAGGGGTGTGGTGATGATGTGTGATATGTGTTGTGTGATGGGGGTTTGTTTGTGATGGTGTGATTGTGGTGTTGATGGTGGTGGTGGGTGGGTGTGTGTGCTGTGCTCTTTTGTCTCCCCTGTCAGGTGTGGTGTATGGCCTTCTCTTCTGGAGTGATGCAAAGGATTGTGGTCAGTGAAGGGGGTGGCTTTGTACTCAGCTGTGTGGGTTTGTCCAATTGAATTTTGGTTGTCAGGTGTGTTGTGGGAGTAGTTCTGTGGTTTTGTATTTTATTTTCGTTATTTATGTTTCTGTGTATGTGTGTTGTATATTTTGGGGGCAGTGCTACTTTGTTTATGCAATTTAGGCATCACTGCGGTGTTTTCACATCGACCACCATATTTTTCATGTTCGTCCGCTGAGGTGGCTTTGCTGCTGCTTGACCGCCATTTCTCCCATTCACTCCTGGGTGCGACCGCGGCGGTCGGTGTCGGCGGTTCCGCCCGCGACACCCTCGGGAATATTGTAATTTCCCCTGCGGTGTGTCCGCTTTCCCTGCGGTGGGTTGTGCCTTTTACGCTGCTTATCCGACTGCCGCGGTTAGTTTTTTGCCGTCTCCGCCCGCGTCGGACGGCTTTGCTTGGCCCGGTACCACCGCGGTCGGTCTTTTGTGGCGGTTGTTTCTATTGCGGCGGACGGTATTTCCGCAGTCCTGGCGAGCGGTTGGTTTCCGTCTCCATGGCGGTCGGGGTGGTTTTCCGCCCGCTATCCTAATGGGCCCCTTTCTTTTGTCGGGGTTTCCTGGAGCGAATCTTCCATTTTTAAACTATTTTTCGGGTTTTTAAGGGTATCGATTTGGATTTGGAGAAGATCATGCGTTTTTTTTAACTAAAAGTGTGTGTATGTCACTTTAATTCATAAAGTTACCACACTTTCTTATATCGAGATTTCCTAGAGCGTTTTTTTCAATTTTCCTTGTTTTCGAGTTTTGGAGGGTTTCCACAAATGGTAATTGTAATGGATTACCAGTGGTGTACATGGATTACAAGTGGTGGTAGTACGTATTTTTCAGCAACATGAATTGTAAGTTTATTAATTTTATTTTATTTGGGTGGGAAATGTTATTGTTATTATTATTGACATTTTTTATATTATAAGAAATATTGTTTAATTGTCTACATCCTTTTTTTGTAACACATAAATATGTATGACAAATTATAGAATATTTGTTATGATAATATTTGTATGCTACTTAGCAAAATTTGGAAAAATAAAATAGAGTATTGTTATTTGTGTGTACATATTTCACAGTAGGCTTTTGGCTATTAGGGATAGGTAGTCTAGGACTCGTGTAGAAGGATATAGGGTGACTTGGCTTTGGAGTAGTCTAAACATTTGTTTAGTCTGTTTTGTTAGTTTTGGTCCAATTTGGGTTACTGATTGCTGTATGCGTAGCTCTTGGTAGCTTTGTTCTTTTTGTGAAGCTTCGATTAATTTTTGGACGGTAGGTTTCCCTCTGCTAGTGGTAGCTTGAAATGCATTGTGCCATCATTCGACGCTATTGTTAGTTGTAGCTTCTTGATTGAGTGTACTTAAATACACATTCCACCAAGCTATATGAAATTTAGGTTGGCGTCTATGGCCAGATCGATGTAGCCTTCCCACCCATGTGTCCTCAAAGTAGTCGAGGAATGGTGCTAGTTTATCTTCATATTTTTTTAAGTATGGGCTATCGATTAGTATGTTATAATGTTCTGCTACGTCTGTAACAGGGACATAGGATAGGGCAATTCATTTTTTGATTTGGTATGCAAAACTGCTGTCTGTAGCATACTGTATGTTTAATGTAGATTTTTGGAGATGTCTCCAAATGCTTTGATTAAAATGGTAATAACAACCTTGTATTGCTGTGTGTGGAAAAGTTTTTAATATACTATTGATCATTGCTAGTTCGAAATCAATAATTATTTTCTGTGGAAAATAATTATTTGTTTACTGTTTTATTGTATTTAGGATTTCTGTGTATGTATTTTGTTGTTTGTTGGGCAACAAACAGTAAATAAATGGGATGTTAGAATGGTGGTACAGTCAATGTATGCTGTAGAGCTGGTAAAATGGTTTAGGACATGTTTTAAAAGTCCCATCCATCATCCAGTGTTGGCAGTCTTGTAATTTTCTTAAATTGTTTGCAGTAGCAAACATTATAATTCGGTTTGTAGGGCATTTGTTGTCAAATAGTAAGAATGGTTCCTTATTGTGAGTTATACTCAGTTCAGGGGGAATGACAACTTCTTCAAAAGTTTTAGGATTAGGTTGAGTAGTTGTTGTGACTCTTTTTTGTCTTGCAATTGTTCGTTTTAGGGAGTCAATTGAGGGTAGTTGCCCAGAAGCATGTTGAGGAATTTTTAAGAGTTCCTCTTTTAATATTTGAGTTGTTGGTTTGTCAGTCCCTGTACTTACTTCTTTTATGCTTTCAAGAGCATCCCTGACCTCAATTTCAGTTATATTAGGGGGTGATTGTGTTCCTTGGTAGATAGTACATTAGCTTCTTCAGTTGTAGCTCTACCATAGCATTTATTAGAGTAGTATTTGCTACATTTCCATATACTTTGCGTCCTGACTGTTTTTCTTGAGTATAGACATACCTCATGTAACAAAGTAATAGCTTATTTTTCTGAGACATAACAAACTTAGCACCTTCAGTCATGTTTATATTTGTTTTGCCAGGAAAGATTAGAAAGAAATACATTTTAAGTTAAAATACTGCTATACATTTTTTTAATGCATTCATATTTCAATGATTATACTTACATTTATTGTTTGTTGTAATTGGAAATGTTCAGAAGGTGTTTTCAAGCTTTTTCTTCTATTTCGTTGTTTTATTTCTGTTGGTAGAAATTTAAAAAACTTGGTTATTCTATCTTTTTAAAAATATTGAGAGGTTTGTAGGGGGAAGCTGCCTTGTAGTTAGCATTTTAGGGTTCTTAAATACTTGAAAATATATACTTACCTTTGTAAATTGTGGAGTCTTTAGCTTTGATGGAGTAATTTTTGGATGTCTTCAAAATTTCTGTTAAGAAGATAGAATAAAGATAAAATGTGTATTACAAATTTGGGTTTAATTAATGCAGTTGGTGTGTTAGACAACATTTAAATTTACTTACAATTATAATTTTGTAGTAAATTATCTGTTAAAGGTTTATTGCTGTGTTTTGGAGATTTCTGTAGAAGAAATGTAAAAGGTAAAAAAGAAATGTTAGTTAAACTGTTTAGAGAAATAGTTGAACTTTTAGCCTAATACTTTAGTTTTATTTACAAATTAGTTTAACTTACTTGAATTATTTCTGTAGGAGTCTTGTCTGGAAAAGTAGTTTTCTCAGGTTACAGTTGGTCAGAGTGTCACCTTCTTCTTTCTTTATAGTTAGAAGCAGGAAATAGCAGTAGGAAATTAATCCTTTTATACTGTGTATTTGATTAGTTGCTTCATTTGATTGGATGATTTAAGAGTGGGAGATTTTTATTGGTTGGTTTGAATTTTTTTAAATTTAATAGTTTTGTTTGGTGTTGTTGAAAATGTATTTACTTAAGACTTCTGCAGTAAACCTGGTTTGTTCTTTGTTCTATTTAAAATATATGTAATATTATTTAGCAACTATATGTTAAAAGTATTATGTTTATTTTTAAATTCACTGCAATGTTCGGATGATATGTGGTTAAAATGTTTCCTTTTTTAGTATGTTTTTCTTAAAAAATTTATTATTTGTATTATATATCTTGTGGAGTGTATTATATATTAAAAATATATAGTTATATTGTATTTAAAATATTTTAGGTCATTGTTATAGTGTCGATATACCATTATTTTCGATACTAGTGTTATCTATATATTTGTTTTCGATATTTTTGTTGTGTACTGTTTATTTTTTTAATACTCGATATTTGTGTAATCTATATTTTGCCTTTCGATATTGTGGATTACGATAATTTTAATAATCGATAATTTGTAGTCGATATTTTTGTAGTTTCTTAATTAAGTATTGGATGTCGATATAATTGTAGTCGATATTTTGTCGCCGATATTTTTTTAACTCGATATTGTGGTCGACGATATTATGTCAGTGCTCCGTTTGAAGCATCAATCAGAAGTCTCTGCAACTTGCTCTTCAATGAGACAATTATCATTCCTCGAATCTTAATTTATCAGCGGCTTGAACAACAAGTTTTGTGTATTTTGTTAGCTGCTATAACATTTTGAAAGCTGAAACCATCCTAGTATATGGAAAATACTCTCATAGAAGTGGGTACCTTCCACTCGGTCAGTCAGGTAACCCATCAAAGAAAGAGAGCACACGTTGTCTCATTCTCTCACCTTTTAAAGCAATTCATTCAGGAAATTTAATTTCTAGGTAGTCATTCCCCTAGCCCAGCTTTAAGCCTTTTGTCTCAAACCTAGAGGTGTGCATATACTCCAAGGACAGATGTCCTACAGGGCCTTAGCAAAAAGTAGCCCTACAGGAATTGGATCCATTTTGTCCCGTTATAGTCCCTCTAGGAACCTTCGTTCCTCTAACAGACTCCTTCTATCAGTCCCTCGCATTCAGAGAACCAAATGGGTTGGTAAAGCCTTTTCCATCCTGGCACCTAAGTGGTGGAATGCCCTCCCACTGGAACTAAGGTCTCTTCCCACCCTTCAGTTATTTAGAAATGCCCTGAAAACTCGTCTTTTTGTGCGGACATATTTGTAGCTGTGCTTTGCCTTATTTTTTCCTGATCTGTTTTGGTAGGCGCCTTGATGCCTTCGGGTTTTAGTCGCGCAATATAAATTGCTTTTCATTCATTCATTCATTCATGTCAATGCTTGAGCCTCATAAAAATAGTTATAATCAGGATCATACTTTTAGAGAAAAATGTTATTCAGCTGAATGACATGAGCACTCCTGAAGCTGCAGCAAGATGTCTGACAAAAAACTCTAAGCACAGGGAGTTATACCCTCGTCCAGCAATGGACATTTACCCAACAGCTCTGTTTTCAGGCAAGACAAATAGATATGCATTCATTATACGTGTAGCAACTCCCTCCTGGTGCATTGATAACATTTGTTAAACAGTGCACTCTTCCCACGGTAGATGCAACCTTTAGAAGCTCTTGCAAATGATGCAAAAAAAAACGGTTGCATATGGCGCAGTGCGAGACAGTATCCAGAATAGAAGTGAGAGGGTCCAGAGTGACTGGTGCATTAATGATGACTAAACAGTGTTGGATACAGGGTTGTATTAACTTTCTCCCCGAAATCCACCGCGCCGTTCACACAATACTGCTCACTGTATTGACAATTGTATACCTGGTTAGGATCTGCTGTGATAATACCTTCATATGTCACCATGCCGGTTACATAACACTGCTCCCTGTATTGACAACCCTGTATCCAACACTGTTTAGTCATCGTTAATGAACCCGTCACTCTGGACCCTCTCACTTCTATTCTGGATACTGTCTCGCACTGCGCCATATGAAATGTTTTTTTTTTTAATCGCCTCTTCTCTGAACTGTTTCCCATTTGGAACTCGGGCTTTTTAATTCCAACACCATTTCGCACTGCATCATCACTTCTCCTTCCTTTTTCGCCGTCTGCGCCGAACTCACTGCACCGATGTTTAAGTGCACAGGTTGACATCATTGCCCCAGCACTAAGCATGCCAGCAAAGAACGGTCCTTGATGTGCAAATAGTAAAATGCATCACCGTGTGTTTTTTGTTTTAAACATGCCTGGCCACGTAATTACATTGTGTTTTTTTCCCTTCTATCCCTCATTTTTCCCACTAATGTCATTTGTATGTAGCATGAAAGGCAATTGTTTATAATTCCAAGACAAACATGATTTATATATTTGTCCTGAAGATGATGCCATTTATCTTGTTTTTCGGCATCGAAACGTCATCGACACAATAGGATCATATGTACTGAATATGCTTGTGAATACTATGTACAATGGTCACTCAAAGTACAATCAAGTCTGTTCACTGATTATAAGTATACAGACCGATTTGCTCGTTCTTGCCACACTTGTTTTTTGTCTTGTTCACTGTGGGTCACAGGCTGTGCCCCCTTGACATTACTTTCTGATTGTGTGCATCGCCAAATAAATTCCTGTCCAGCTGGACAAAGGACATAAATACTATTCCAGTTTGTGTCTATCCTTACCCTGATCACCCAAACTACTAGGGTCCACTGTTTTTTGTAATAAGCTAAATGCCCAGGTCCCTAGTGTACTACCTTCGGGTTCCCTTGTTTCCTATAACTCTAACTTTATACATTACTGCATTAAAATCATTCCAATTTGTCAGATGCCAACATTGGAGTATGTTTGCAAGAATGTTAAAACATCGAATACCACATGAAGGTCACATACAAGAAGAAGGATATTTGATAAAAGGAAACACAGCGAAGTTCCTTGAAATGCCTTTGAAAACTCACACTCAGAAATGACTAGTTAAAGGGGTGATGAGATAGCATTCAATGATAAAAGGAAATCTTGACCCAATACAGCTAAGATTCAAGGACCATTACGTATTCACGAGCAAGGTTTGTTTTTGGAATGGGTTATTCATAGAAGATAGGAAGAGGCCACTGGATCTATGTTCATTGGCCTACATTCTTTGGTTGTTGGGAACGAGGTTAGTTCCGGCCCCCTTCCTTGCTTCATGCTGAGAAGTCTAACCAGTTAAGCATATACCTGCAGTGAAGAAATGATTAGTGTAGGAAGACAATGACTTGATGAATGACAAAAGTGTGATAGGGACTTACCAGTATACTAGTACCTACATCTGTTTTGCACTGAATTTGAGTATTTTCTCTAAATGTACTAAAAATTGCTTATTTTCCATCAAATTGAAAGTCGGGAAATCTATCTTGCACCTCCTAGATCAGCTTAGAGGGGTTCCATCAACAAGAAGTAAGGCCTCCGTGTACTCCATAATTTGCACTCCCAATAATTGGCTGCTGTGTTTCTAAGATTTTTAAGGTGCATTGAGAAATCAGGTGCACAATGTACATGAATGAACATCCTTTTTTGTGGACAATCAAGCATTTTCTAGATATAAATCTGGACTCCAGTAGGTGCCATGGATCAAATGATGATGTATCATGTTCTTACAGATTCAAGAGTACCCTGGCAGCCTGGTTTTGAAGTTGATGTAGTCCAACAATAGTTTTTCAAAGACCAATAGACAGCACGTTGCAGTACTTTAGCTGACCTTCAGCTAGAACAAATGCACAAATGAAGAGCTGCATATTAACCCCCTGAAATTCAAGACTGATTTGGGGTCAGCAGGGAAAGGATAGCATCAAATATGGTGAGCAGGAATTACGATTTTTAAGGAACCCCAGGGAACCGTAGTCTAGAATAGGACTAAGTACAGTACATAGTCGAGCTGGTGCACAGATTCAACTGTGATTAGAGTGCAGCACTCGCAGTAAACAGCTCTGGACTTCAAGAAGTTTTTTTGCTGATCTCTCCATTGGGCCTCACAGATTTTATGGTGGAGTTTCTGTAACTATTCTGGCGTAGTTAATGATAGGCAGCCAGCTCAGACAGCTAGTGGAAGCAGTTGTTTGTCATGTGGGAATTCTTGCACACAATAAGATATAGTTTTAGCTGTGGAGACAGTTAGATAACCAAAAGATTTTGTGGTCTTCAGCCACAAATCATAAATTCAAAACTGCTCTGCTTTTGATATTGTCATTTTAAAATTCTAACCAACAGTAAACCATTCCACCTGCTGCACCTATTGCCATTTTACAGCACAGTGGGAATCAGGGACAACAAATGTATGTTGACAAATATTTATTTTTTTCGCTGAAAAAGTTATGCCTTACTAAAATTGAAATACACCAAAAGGAGGATGTTAACAACATGTCATTCAATATCTTACAATGGCAAGGGAAAATAATGTATTAACTTCAAATAAATATTTATGAATTGCCTTAGAGCCATTTAAGGGATAATATAGTATTGCATTCTTTCATTTTTATCACTATTCCTTGTAAATGATAAATGCAAGATAAATTACATGGAGTAATGCATATACATAGTGATTGTATTGGCCTTTCCTTTACAAAAACTTAATTTACAGTTTTAGCAAATTCTATTTCACTGAGCAATTTATTCAAATAGCAGAGGTTAATGGGTTGCTTGGTATTTATGATAGAACTATATCTTGCTCTGTTTCCGCAATGGGATAAGTGATCACCTTCCATATCTGAGTGAGGCTTCTTGCAAATGGAAGTTGACATTTCAAGAAGTATTAAGGTTAAGTACAGTACAGGTTGACATGGTATGATGGTTGCTAAAAAGTAAAAATATGTTATTTCCAATTATCTCTTTGGAACAGTGGACATTATAGTCGGCTTTCAACCAACTGTGTTACTGAAGTTTTGTTTTGTGTCAATGCTTGAAGTGCACATCACTGTTTTTCAAACATGGCTGCTGGTAGATGGACTAAGTCAACTTCCCTTGCAATTCTGTGAATTTCTAGCTCAAAAATGTAAGTTGAAGATCCAAGTTACAATTAGGTTAAGTCCTTACAGTCTGACGTCGTATGGTGGATAAAAACAGGTAACAGGTATATGGAATCCCTTAGCCATATGTGGCTTGCCTTCCCATCCCACATGTCCTGTTGCATACCATGTATCTCAATCAATCACTGAGACAGTCAGAGGCCAGCATAGAGGGTCATTTTAACCTGTGACTAAAATGGCCATTTTGAGTTGGGTGGACTAGTCTAGATCAGCTGTACGCCCGCCCTGCCTGTCTTGCTGTTCCTCTGCTCTATTTTGACTAGCGGGAAGAAATGGGTTTATACTGATGTTGCTTCAACTGGTTCTCCCGGAATAAACCCTTGACCTGGCTGCCTGGCTACCTCTGGGCCTCAAGGACACAGTGGCACTCACTCCACCCTATTTAAGATGGAACTACTACTTCTCTTCCAGGGGACACCCATCAATAGTCATAAGCACTGAATAATCCCCGCCCATGTCCAGGATCCTGGAGCATATAGAAATATACATATATCTGTGTGTGTTGGGGGCTACAAGTGCCCAGCACTTCCGCGACATACATATATACATGTATATAATATGCAGCCTAACATAATTTCAATAGGGCAAAATGCCAAAATTACATCGGTTTTTCTTGTACAAAAATAATCTTCTACATACACCTTGTAATAGAGAACACACACTGTAATAGTGTCATACAAGAAACCTTTATTTTCAGGAAGGAAAAACAGGCCCATAGGCTGCATAGATGAATAACCATCACAGTACAGTAAAAAAACGGCACCTTGCCTTTAAGGCTTCCAAGTACCTGGACATCGTGCCATTAAGACCTCCAGGCGCCCCTCTGCTCCCATCATGCACCACAGGTGACAGTTAAGTCCGTTCTTTTTTCCGGCTCCTTCTGAGAGGATCCTGGAGATTGAGCTCGACAGTTTTTGATTATCTTTAGTCAGAAATAGTTTTTTTGACTGCTGGTTGATTTTTCTTAATCCTTTCTGACAATTTACCATATCTTTTTCTGTCAGAATGCCAGCATTATTTCACAAATGTCCTTCATGTGGTAAAAAGATGGCAAAATCTGACCCGCACTTGGTGTGCATCGTGTGTTTGCCATCTTCACACAAGCCTGATACTTGCAATTATTGTCAGCAATTTTCAAAATGGACCCTTCGGGACAGAGAGGAATAGGCTCCATGCCTTGCTGGAGAGAGGGAAAAGTCATCACAAAAGTGGCCTTGGGATCGTCAAAGAGCCCTCCTCTCATCATGAACACCAAAAAGGCAAAGATCTACCTCTCCAGAGTCCAGAAACAGATAGATTCCTGACTGCTCGCCGCCTGGATCGCCGTCAAAGAAGCAGGTAAGACACTCTGCAGCGTTGAGGGACAGATCGCCGTCGTGACGACAACAGTCTCCGTCGCACAAAAGTAAGTCGACATCGAGACATACTTCGGGCTCGAAGTATGCTGGTCCCGAGAGACCTGACAAGCATCCATCAACAGCGAAACATCCGTCGGCGGCGAGGAACAGCCCGCCGCCTTCTCGGATGACGGCGTTGAGGGGTTCGCCGGTGAAGACTCTGCAGAGAGCTTACCGACTGACGACGTCAAGATCGTAGTCGAGGCGCTCACCGTCGAAAAAGTTGACGCCGAAGAAGCGCCAGAGATGATCAACGTCGAAATCTCCGGTACACCCGCGTGGGCGTTCGACGTCGAGAACAACGCCGAGATCTTCACGGAGACAAGGGTCTTCCAGTATCTCACCGCCAAGGAGATCGACGTCAAAGACGGCAGAGTTGGTGTCGTCATCGAGACATCGGTCAACGTTGAGAGACAAAAATCCTGTAGTCATCGCAGAGGAGGTAACAGAGAGGGCAAGATCGACGTCAAGGTGAAGTTGTTCGACATCGAGAAGACCATCATCCCCGGGCATTAACATTGTCTGGCATCTATTCTCCTTCGAGAGTTTCCAGGGGTCCTCCTCCAATGGCATCATCAAGGGTCTCTCCGAAAAGAACCCACAGAAGGGTCAAGGTCCCCATTCTCCCGCCACACAAGGTATTGGGAGCAGTCTCTTTCGCATCATGCTTCCTCTCCCAAGAGGAGAAGACGAAGATCACCAATGTGGTCCACATCCAAAAGATCTTCTATCAAAGACTATTTGCCAACTCTGTCTGCAACACCACCATCCGGAGTGTCCCCGATTGACGACATCAGAACCTTCACTGATGTTATCTGTAGAAGGGCCATTAAGCTCAGCCGGTCTCCACGTCCATTATCTTTGAGACTTTAAACCATCGATTGTCAAACAGGTCTCTACTGCCTCTAGTCCCAGGCCTCATAGAGCCTGTCATGCAGACTTCCTGAAGTCCTTCCATAGTGGGTGCAGTACTATCTCGTATTGCCAAGAGGTATAAAGCCCCGGATCAGGACCCGCTTTTCCTGCGTTCTGATCCCCCACTAGACTCGGTCATTGTGACGGCGGCCAGGAAGGCACACTCTGCAACATCTTCCTCGTCAGTCCCTCCTGAGAAAGAGAGCAAAAATATGGACTCACTGGGCAAGAGGATGTGTAATAAATCTGCCTCAGTTATGAAGGTGGCCAGCGCCTCAGCTCTCCTAGGGAGGGATGATAGGTCTCTCTGGGACTCCCTTGCCAGATTCACAGACAAACTCGCAAAAGAAGACCAGCAGGACTTTCAGGAGATACTGCAAGAAGAGGGCTTGGTGGTGAACCAGGTGATAAGTGCAGCTGTAGACTCATCTGATCTGGCCGCACACGGCTATTCGCATGGCATCTGCTCCAGACGCTCGGCCTGGCTGCGTCTCACAGGCCTGAAATCAGATGCCCAACGGATGATTGTCAACCTTCCGTTGAATGGGTCTTCACTGTTTGGGACTCATGTGGATGATGAGATGGCCAAAATGAAGACTAAATTGGACACTGTGATGGCCGTTGGCCTAGAGAAGCGGAAAGAATTCTGAAAACGGTTCCGCCCCTACGACAGGTGCTCCTTCCAACAGAGGGTTCAAACCCCTCAGTGGTCATCCCAGAGTCAGCAGCAGCAGAGGTCACAATTCCATCAAAGACGACCTGGTAGAGGTAGAGGAAACAACAGGCAGCAGGCTTCAGCTGCTAAGCAACCAGCCAAACAATGACCAGAGACTTCCTACGTGCCCGTTAGCCACTCCGGTAGGAGGAAGTATCACTTTTCATCTGGAAGAGTGTAGATCAATAACAAACGACAAATAGGTGCTGAATATTGGTCAAAATGTATAATTGCTGAGGTTTAAAGCCCCACCTCTATCAGTTCCTCCTCAAAGAAGATCTAACCAATATCACCTACTGTTGCAAAAAGAGGTGGACAGTCTTCTACCAAAAAACGCCATAGAGTATGTTCCAAAGCAACAGCAAGGACGAGGAATTTACTCTCATTACTTCCTAGTTTCAAAAAGGAGGACTCGCCAGAGAATACAGACCCATTCTCAATCTGCGACTCTTGAACAAATTCATCCGCAAGGAAAAATTTCAGATGTTGGCCCTGCACCAGATGTTTCCTCATCTACATCAGGGAGACTGGATGTGTGCTATAGACTTTCAGGACACCTACTTCCATATCTCGGTGTCCAAAAGGCATCAAACGTTTCTCTGCTTTCAAGTAACCCATCAGCATTTTCTATTCTGAGTTCTACCGTTCGGGCTCAAATCAGCCCCCCGAACGTTCTCAAAGTGCATGGCGGTGGTGGCAGCATTTCTACACAAACGCAAAATCTTCATTTACCCCTATCTGGACAATTGGCTCCTGAAGAGTACCACACTTCAGAGTCTGCTTCAGAGTCACTTCAACTACTGTCTCCAGCTGTTGAACATGCTAGGGCTTCAGGTCAACTTCAAGAAGTCGGTCTTCAACTCGACACAGAGAATCCATTACTTGGGTGATTCATTGGATACCGCAAAGGCAAGCGTATGTCCTTCGGAAGAGAGGTTATCATCAATCATAAACAAATATTGTGATCTCCTCAGTGCCCGTCAGTCAGACAGGTTTCGTCGACGTTGGGCTCCATGGCCTCTTGCGTATTCATCATCCCCAATGCCAGATTGAACATGTGTCCTCTGCAGCAGTCTCTGGAGGACCAGTGGATGCAAGTCTCAGTTCGATGGGAAGACCATGTGACTCTATCTCAATCGGCCAAGGACTCCATCAGATGGTGGATGAAGCGGTCACACCTACTAAAGGGAGTCCCATTCCATCAAGACATTCCCACTCAGACTATAGTCACAAATGGTTCGCTGCAAGGTTGGAGAGCGCACATGGGGCCTCTTCAAGTACATGGTCTCTGGTCAGAGACAGAACGAGGGTATCACATTGTAGTGTGTTTATCTAGGTACCTATATTGATACTCCTATTTCTGACCCTTGTCCGGTTATTAATTCACTAATGTCCATACACCGGCACAGAAACCCGTTTTCAGATTAGGTCATAGCGCATGCTGTCACATTAAGCATGTGTAAGATAAACAGGAGTAAACCCATGAACCACGTTGGGATGGGTGAGTAATGCAAAAAGAAACAATTCCCAACTGGTCTCAATAGAAGTCAATTAAATACAGTATGCAATTAGCATTACAAAGAACAGGACAGAACCAAGGAGTCTCAAAGACGTTTTTTTAGAAGAAGCTTATTATTTAGCAGGTTTTTAGGGTCTTTCACATGGCTAAATACAGTTAAACAGCACTGTGTCGAGCAAATCATGTGACAACCGAAGAGGCACTTGGTGAATGGTGATATTTACAATAAGTGAAAGTGCAAGTGCTAAAGTGAGCAGCGTGAACGACGCATAGTGACAAGAAATATGTACAGTGATGGCTCCACAGTTTCAAGTTGCAATTACTTTGAAGCAAAATTCAATAAATTGTTTGGAGCACAAAACATAAAATGCGTCAACAAATAATGATGCAGTGTCGACGGCGTTTCGATCCCCGTGAGTCGGGATCGTCATCAGGACAAGGTTGTCGATGAGGGCAGTGCTGTAAGAAGAAAGGACGGGTAAGTATGGGGCTGGGGTACTGGGCGGTGATGGGTGGGGGGGGGGGGTTGGGGGGGAAAAAGGGACTGACTAGGTTTAGGGCTAAGGTACATAGCCGGTGAAGGTGGGGAGCTCTAGCGGGTGGATAAGGAGTAAAAGGTGAATGAATAAGTAATTATCCACGAGCGCACACAACAGTTCCGTGAGGGTAGTAGCGGCTCCAAGTGATGACTAGGTAAAGAGTGAAGGCGTGCAGCTAATCACCCGAGTTGTAATCAAAGCTCCAAGTAATGACTGGGTTCAGGGATATAGCGTGTGGCTAGTAAGGACAGGTGTATTTACCGTGTGCCCTAAGTGGATCTCATTGGGAGAGTGAGGAGAGTGGGGTCAGTGCGAGTGAACAGGGGTGAAGGGTCATGTACATACCCGCACACGCATACACTGATTGCGTGAGACAAGTCCTCCGGTCTGGGTCTGCGGAGGGGCGGACTGGAGGGAGGAAGGAGCGTGTTAGTTATAGCGTGGCAAACGAGTTGCTAAGGATGGAGCAACCGGATAAAAAGATTACCTGATCGTGGCTTCAGGGAGTCAGCGGCGGGGAAGCCTGTGGGCAGAAAGGAAGAGCCTTAACGAGCCGGTCAAGGAAAATAAATAGCCGAATACCCGTCCTTTCTTCTTACAGCACTGCCCTCATCGACAACCTTGTCCTGATGACGATCCCGACTCACGGGGATCGAAACGCCGTCGACACTGCAGCATTATTTGTTGACGCATTTTACGTTTTGTGCTCCAAACAATTTATTGAATTTTGCTTCAAAGTAATTGCAACTTGAAACTGTGGAGCCATCACTGTACATATTTCTTGTCACTATGCGTCGTTCACGCTGCTCACTTTAGCACTTGCACTTTCACTTATTGTAAATATCACCATTCACCAAGTGCTTCTTCGGTTGTCACATGATTTGCTCGACACAGTGCTGTTTAACTGTATTTAGCCATGTGAAAGACCCTAAAAACCTGCTAAATAATAAGCTTCTTCTAAAAAAACGTCTTTGAGACTCCTTGGTTCTGTCCTGTTCTTTGTAATGCTAATTGCATACTGTATTTAATTGACTTCTATTGAGACCAGTTGGGAATTGTTTCTTTTTGCATTACTCACCCATCCCAACGTGGTTCATGGGTTTACTCCTGTTTATCTTACACATGGTTTGAGCAGCTGCACAGCTGCGAGAGTCGTACCACCCGGTACCTGACTTTTATTGCCTCAGCAAATTAGGCACCCATCTGTATATTACCTTTGGCATATACACGATGTCCAAGGAGTCTCTAACCTACTCTGAGGAATATATCCAGTCGCGCCTGACTGGCCCTTCTCTACTTTCGGGGAACGTCAACTTCCACGACTACTCCCACTGCCCCAACACGTCTCGTGTTCTCCTAGACAAACTAGAAAAGCTGAAGAAGAAACAGATCAGGACCGACCTACATGCCCGGATGCTGACAGATTACTTACGCTCAGGTGTCATTCCTGTAGGCCTTCAAATTCGCAACACGCCAGCCATCTTCACCCAAGACCCCAAATTCAGAACAAATTTCAGCTATTTAGCAACGACCTGCTCCCGTCATTGGATGGTCTTGGGTATAGATACGGCAATCGAACATAGTCGACTGGAATTGGAGGAAATTGCTGAAGTGGAGAAACAGATCCTAGAAGACACCTCCCTCACTGATGCCAAAAGTCTTCTAGACAAAATCAACGCCACGATCTCCACCTTCAACACCTTTGAAGTCAACAAAAAAGTCAATAAAATTGAAAAAGACATAAAAAATTACAAAGTGGAAAATACTTACCCTTACCTCAACGAGGAGTTCTTTAACACTCAACAAAATCCCCAAAATACACGCAACTGGGGACGATTTAGGAACAACCAACGGGTTACCTTTTCAGTCTCATCTAACAGTTCCGCTGAAGATACAGACGCTTCTTCATCCGCCTCTACCTCTGGACCACAACCACTTCTACCACCTGGTTTTTTAGCCCGAGGCAGAGGTCGCGGCCAACCACCGCCACAAAACCGTCCAACCAGAGGCAGACAATATCAACCTCAAGTACCAGGCAATCGCCAAACACGCAATCGCTACTACCAATGGGGCCCACCGCAGTAGTTGATGAATTAACCCTCAACAGAACTGAAATGACTATTCCCATATACAACTTGTCTAACCATATACTTTCAAGAGAAGAGACTATGCTTCTATCCCGAGGTCTTACCTTTGTTCCTACTGTCAGAACCAACTTTTTAGAGTTACAATCCAATCTACTGAAATTCTTCCGTAGAATTCGCCTCAAGCATTTCTTCGCGGACAAAACTGACTCTATGCCCATTCAAATCTCTCCTTTCAGGCTGCCCTCTACCTTCAACCCCCCTTCCCATCACATGACCCCGGAAATACTGGCCTTTGAACGACTAGTCATGAAGGAAGTTATGGACCTGAAGGCTACACCCCGCTTCATCCCCTATAATCTCCCCCTCATGGAAAAACAAGCGCTCACTTCTCTTCAAAGCAACGCTGAAATTGTCATCAAACCAGCCGATAAGGGGGGCGGCATTGTGGTACTAGACAACACCCAATACGATCAAGAGATTACACGCCAACTCTCCAATACCGAACATTATCGCCCCCTCTCAAAGGACCCCTTACCTGACATCAGAGAAAAAATCCTTCTATCCACCACAACAGCAAGGGATCGTGATATAATCACTAAAAAAGAATTTGAATACCTGAACAATTCACACCCGAGGACACCTGTCCTCTACATTCTCCCCAAAATTCATAAGGACGCAAGGAATCCCCCAGGCCGTCCTATCGTGTCCGGATGCGGGTCCATTCTAGAACCACTGGGGAAATACCTGGACTCAATTATTAAGGAGTTCGTACCGATTACTGATACCTACATACGGGACACTATGGATCTAATCAACACCATAGAGGACAAACCCTTTGATGCGAATACTCAACTGCTGGCAAGTATGGGCATTGAGTCACTTTATACCAACATCCCTCACTACGAGGGACTCCAAGTGATAAAAAATCTCCTACTCGCAAGACCTCAACCTACCAAAATCCCGACTGATTTCATCATGGATCTCCTCCGGATTGCCCTTCAAAATAATTATTTCCTCTACAAGAACACCTACTACTTACAAGTGAAAGGAGTCTCTATGGGTGCTTGCTTTGCCCCAAACTTTGCCATCCTCTTCGTCCACGAGATGGAAAAATCTCTAATTCTCAACCCGGTCAATCCATATCGTCCCCAGAATCATCTATGGAGACGATACATAGATGACATCTTCCTGATCTGGAATGGGCTCCCGGATACTCTACCACCTTTTGTCAACTGGCTCAACACCGCGCAGGAACACCTAAAATTCACCTATGAATACAAATCAAATGACTTACCATTCCTTGACGTGAACATCCATGCCAAAGATGGAATCCTGGGGACATCACTCTTCCGTAAACCTACGGAACGAAATACGCTTTTGCTATACTCTAGTCACCACCCCAGAAGCCTACGGGACGGCCTTCCATATGGCCAATTCTTACGGATTCGCCGTAACTGTAAATGGCGAAAAGACTACTTCAGAGAAGCCGACGTACTAGCGGCTAAACTTATCAACAGAGGATATCCACGACGTCTAGTATCAAAAGCCAAGAAAAGGGCCTGGTACAACCACAGGGAAGATCTGCTGACACCCAACAACGATAAGAAAACAACAACCAGAATACCCTTTGTATCCGTGTTCAGCCCTGACAGCAATATGGTTGCTAAAATAATCAAGACAAACTGGCCTATCCTACGCCGCCAAGACCAATTTCAAGAACCACCACTATTCTCATATCAAAGAGGAAACAACATCGCAAAACACCTTGTACACGCCATTACCTGGCCCACCCAACTTCAGGACAAACATACTATCACGACGTCATGGGGCTTGGACCCGGTTTTGGGCCACTATAAATGTCAATCCTGCAGCGTGTGTGAACTAACTTGCAACACTAAAATATTCAATTACAATGGAATATCCCACAAACTGAACCACCACTCTAACTGCAAGACTCAAAATGTAATTTACGCCATCCGCTGCCCATGTGACCTCCTCTACATTGGCCAAACGACCCAAATGGTCAAACAAAGGATTATACAACACAAGAGCAGAATTAATTGTAAAGTACTAACTGCTCCACTAGTCATGCACTTCCTTGAAAAACAACATACTGACTCAGACTTGCGTTGGAAGGTCATTGAAAAACCGACATTACCGGTTAGAGGTGGGAACATGACACATCTCTTAAACAGAGCTGAATGCAAATGGATCTCACGTGTTGACTCCGTCAACCGGGGACTCAATACCCTTGATGAATGGAACAGCACCATTACAGTATAATTATGTCAATCCTTATTGAAATGTACCCCTTGCCTACCCGTTTTCCCATCTGTTTCTTTCCCCTTCTCTCCCCTCCGTTCTCCCCCTCGTCACCTATCTCCATCCTCCTCTCCCTCTCTTCCCTTCCTTTCCCCCTCCCCCCTCCCCCCGCTCTTTTTTTCTTTTCTTTTCTCTCTCTTTTTTCTTCCTTCCCCCCCCCTTCCTGTCCTCCCACTTTATACATTATATATGAAACATGTATACTAATCCTCTGGTTTCACACCATAGACGTTCTTGGACACCATCTCTCTGTAATGCCAACGTAACAAGGCGTCCATGTAACTTCAAATTGATGTTAATTAGTTCCTTGATCCATCAGACCCCAGCCTTACATGTAATCCATTCTACCCTGGTTTTGTGATTACTGTGTCTGTGTAAATACACTTCAAATGTTTGGTAATTTTGATCTTCCACCTACTACCATAGGTTGTCTGTCATCTCATGCATCCATAGCTGCGAGGGCCTCTAAAACGTCCCCGGCCTGTACCTTCTTCCTGTTGACTTTCCGTTGCCACAGCAACCTGATGACACGTTTCCCCCTTCCCTCCGGCCACGCCCCTGACCTACCGGCCACGCCCCCCCCTGCCCTCGCGAGCCTTCTCATTTATTGTTTACAGCCCGCCGGCACCCTGTCGCTCCTGCATCCATTGCGAGCCTACCACGCTAGGAGAGCACTCACCGCCCGCTCCAGTCCCTAAGTAATACAGGTACGTTGAACGACGGCTGTTTTGACAACCTCGCTCACCCTTGCGCGTTCGGCTATTTATTTTCCTTGACCGGCTCGTTAAGGCTCTTCCTTTCTGCCCACAGGCTTCCCCGCCGCTGACTCCCTGAAGCCACGATCAGGTAATCTTTTTATCCGGTTGCTCCATCCTTAGCAACTCGTTTGCCACGCTATAACTAACACGCTCCTTCCTCCCTCCAGCCCGCCCCTCCGCAGACCCAGACCGGAGGACTTGTCTCACGCAATCAGTGTATGCGTGCGCGGGTATGTACATGACCCTTCACCCCTGTTCACTCGCACTGACCCCACTCTCCTCACTCTCCCAATGAGATCCACTTAGGGCACACGGTAAATACACCTGTCCTTACTAGCCACACGCTATAGCCCTGAACCCAGTCATTACTTGGAGCTTTGATTACAACTCGGGTGATTAGCTGCACGCCTTCACTCTTTACCTAGTCATCACTTGGAGCCGCTACTACCCTCACGGAACAGTTGTGTGCGCTCGTGGATAATTACTTATTCATTCACCTTTTACTCCTTATCCACCCGCTAGAGCTCCCCACCTTCACCGGCTATGTACCTTAGCCCTAAACCTAGTCAGTCCCTTTTTCCCCCCCAAACCCCCCCCCACCCATCACCGCCCAGTACCCCAGCCCCATACTTACCCGTCCTTTCTTCTTACAGCACTGCCCTCATCGACAACCTTGTCCTGATGACGATCCCGACTCACGGGGATCGAAACGCCGTCGACACTGCAGCATTATTTGTTGACGCATTTTACGTTTTGTGCTCCAAACAATTTATTGAATTTTGCTTCAAAGTAATTGCAACTTGAAACTGTGGAGCCATCACTGTACATATTTCTTGTCACTATGCGTCGTTCACGCTGCTCACTTTAGCACTTGCACTTTCACTTATTGTAAATATCACCATTCACCAAGTGCCTCTTCGGTTGTCACATGATTTGCTCGACACAGTGCTGTTTAACTGTATTTAGCCATGTGAAAGACCCTAAAAACCTGCTAAATAATAAGCTTCTTCTAAAAAAACGTCTTTGAGACTCCTTGGTTCTGTCCTGTTCTTTGTAATGCTAATTGCATACTGTATTTAATTGACTTCTATTGAGACCAGTTGGGAATTGTTTCTTTTTGCGTCACATTAAGCAAGCACTATCCCTTCAGCCCCCTAGAAAGCACACCGAGTTCTCAAAACAAATCAAACCTCCAACAGACCTGGGAAATCCCCCGCAGCTATTGTTTTGATTTCGCTCGAGAACTCCTGCAAAGAATGTAAGAACGACCAGTCCTTATGACATTCTTGCTGACGTCTTATGTCCATCCTTACGTCAAACACGGCACCTTTCAGGTATAAATATACAGATGCTGCCCTAAGCTAAGACACGGTGGTGACGAGCTTGGAGCAGCGCTACTTGCCGGAGAGCCCAGCTGATGCAGAAAAGCCCACGGACGCTGCCCCTCCCTTTTGACGCGCTGAGAGAGACGTTGCCTTTTCTCCTGCCGAGAAATCCAGCCTCCGGCGTTTCCAGCCGCCCTCGCGGGTAACTGGGATATCGAGTCCTGAGACAGAGATACCAACCCTCCAGCCTTCTAAATCCCAGGTACTGAACTGACTAACCCCTTACAGAGAATTCTTGAGTCAGATTCTTGGCGAAACAAACGTAACTAAAACTGCTACTTACTTACTCCCTCCCAAGTATTAGGCTTAGGTCAGGTACACCGGGGTAGGCGTAGTTAGAAGCACCAGTTGAGAACGATTAGTCAATGTATATATGTATGTATATCTTTTATCCATTTTAAGTATCATATGGCTAAGAAACCATATAAATGCTTTTACAGTATTATTTTATAATCCTGTTTTTACTGTATGCACTTTACTTAACTATAAGTATTGCAATAATAGCAATTAATTTCTCTTGTATGAGAAAAGAGACTGATCAATAAATAACATCTTTTTATTGAAACACGCCCATCCCTTATTTCTCTACAAACTGGTGAAACTAAGAATGCACGTACTGACTGAGTAAAATAGTTGTCTTTTGTTTTCACACGACTCTAGAGATATACTCTTGATTAGGGGAGAGCAAAGTTGCCATATTCTATGGTTGTCAGAAACTAAATCCCTTCTTGTCTATCCAGGGAGGTTAAACTCCTCCTTGCCTATTCGAGAAAGTTTCTAGTGAACTCTGAGCTAGCTGGCACACATAACTTTAAGTCTAATATCGTCAGTAGAAGACCTAGTTAACCACAGTCCTACGTCTATACTATTGAAGATATTATTCCAATGCGCAGAGCCTATTGGGATAATAGGAACTACACTACAACATCAACTTCCTGGAGTTAGGAGCCGTTCACCTGGCTCTCAAGTCGCTGTACCCTTCTTTACAGCCCAGCTCCCTCTTGGTTCAGACACCACAACAATGTATTATCTGAACAAGCAGGGGACACCAGGTCGAGAACTCTCTCTCTGGAGTCACAGACCATCTGGAAGTGCCTTCTTGCAAGGGAACTCAGCATCGTGGCCATTCACCTTCTGGGTTCAATGAACGTTCAAGCAGACTCACTAAGCAGGGACTTTGTAGAAGCACACAACTGGGTGCTAAACAGTGAAGTCATGCAAGACATCTTCCGACAATGGGGAGTGCCAGACATCGACCTCTTCGCAGACGTGGCCAACACCAAATGCCCCGTCTTTGCGTCCAGGTTTCCCCAACAAGGATTACAAGGGAATGCCCTTTTGATAAACTGGTCTCAGACATTACTGTCTGCCTTTCCACCGCTTCCGCTGATCCCTGCAGTGATCAACAAATTTTACAGGAGCAACACCAGAATGATCCTGATAGCTCTGGAGTGCCGCATCTGTGGTGGTACCCGGACCTTCTACAATTATCCGAGGTGCCACACCGGAGGTTGCCTTACCCTTCCAGACCTGTTGTCCAAGAACGAGGGGAAGTGTTTCATCCCAATCTCTCATCCCTCAGATTGACAGCATGGCTCCTGAGGTCCTTCAATACGGACACTTAGACTTACCAGCAGATTGTATGACTATCCTAAAGGAAGCCAAGAGACCTTACACCAGAAAATCCTATGCTTTCAAGTGGAAGCGGTTCTACTTGTAGTGCATAGACAATGCTCATGATTCTGTGCAGGGTCAAGAGGAGGTACTGTTGCCATACCTATTACATTTGGCCAAGTCTGGTCTGCAGTTCTCTTCAATTAAAGTGCATACAGGAAGTCCCCTACACAGGGTTCTTTTTTCCAAATGATTATGGAAACACCCTTCTTATTGGAACATCTTAAAACATGCTCTCTTTCATGAAAGCTCTGCTGCACTCCGATGCTTGACTGATAGCTGATTCCTAAAAATTTGATTATTATGTAATTACTCTAGTATGGAGCGGTCTCACTCACCTGGGTCAAGATATTTTTCTGGGGTTGCCAAGTCATTGTGCATCTCACCCCTGAAGACCTAACATTCCAGGTAAACATTGGTCTTTGCTAGGATTTGATGAGCCATATTTGAGAGAAACCCGTTTTCTGTCCTGATGTTCTCAAAGAAAATTTGGAAGGTACCCTAGGGCACATTTTCTATAAATTCATAAATATGTTCATCATCCATGTTGGAAAAAATTCGGACCTGCTGGGTAAAGCATGTACTTCCAACAGCAGCAGAAGTCTGTCAGTTAATTTTCCAGTTTCGACTCCTGATTCAACAAACCACTTATGGTCAACTAGAGAGCTAACATTCTGTGTTCAAGAGAGATGTAAGGCACATCCGAAGGCCATGTTGCTGGAAACACAGCTGCATAATTGAATGCATTTCCTGCAAACGAGACTGAAGTAAATGAACAAAATTAGGGGATTCATTTTGTCATAGAAATTATGGTTAAAGCTCTACACTAGTGTTTCTTAATCTGTGGTTCGTAGTCCCCTGGGGGTCCCTAAAGCCTACTCAATGGGTGCACAACTACTTAGAAAATGAGAAAATATTAACAGATTAATAAAGTGTATACAAATAAATAATATATTTTAACACATTCTGTAAATGTGATGGAATTTTAAATTGGAGGCAAAACATTAGGTTAGAATCCTCTGATTGATATGTGGGACCAGTTCAACTGCATTAAACAGAATATATTATAGAACAATGAGGCTTGTGGAATTCCAAGTTCAAAAATGGCTTATCAGATAACTGTATGCATCAAACTAAGTACGTTTCTTCTCAAGAGCTCCAGTATTCTGAGAGTTTGGCTGGCGAACGTTCTTCATTGTTATAAGAGAGTTGTTCTTCTTTTGGACCTCCCAGTCGTGAGATAAAATCAACAACTAAGAAGATGTGTAATCATTTGGTGGTGGACCTAATATATGAGACATATGGTGATTGCTTTACATTTGACACTGAGAATAATAAGTACAAAAATTGGTTTGGTTTCTTCAATTAAGAAGTGAAGATCTTTAGAAGTTCATGTTGTTGGTGACAGCATTCCTGCTGTGATATTTCGGGGCAGATTTATGACGGCCTTGCGCCGCCGGTGCGTCACTTTATTTGACGCAACGGCGGCGCAAACAATGCGCCCTATTTACAACGTGACGCATCTAGGAGATGCGTCACGTTGTAAAGCCCTGCGCCATAGGAGGCGTTCCTGCGCGGGGGGGGGGGGGCGTTCCTGCGCAGGAACGCCTCCTAAAAGTGGCTGAGTGAAATCTATAAGATTTCACTCAGTCACTTTCAGGACAATACTGCGCCAAAACCCTGCGCCTGCTTGAAGCAGGCGTAGGTCTTGACGCAGCATTGTGGAGATGGGGCACCCCCGAGCCTTGCTGGAGCTGCGTCGCGCTTGCGACGCAGCTCCAGCAATGCACCACCTTTACGGCACAGATGCGTCACGCATCTGTGCCGTTTTTGCCCCATGGTGCGCCGCATTGTAAATGCGGCGCACCATGGGTGGCGGAGCAGCGGCGCAGGATGACTGGCGCATCCCTGGGGATGCGCCAGTCATCATAAATCTGCCCCTTAATTCCAAAGGATTTCCTTTGTTTGATCCTTCTTCACTATTCCACCCTAAGTCCATGGAATAGGTCCATACAGATCATGTGAGTCAGTATGTGTGGTCCAAAGCCAGAACGTCTTTAAATAATCAGACTCACTCTTGTTCAGGAATGTCTCTGTCTTGCTGTTTTATAGACTTTGCTGCATAAATAGCAAAAGGCGTTGTCACTTTTCTAGCTCAGTGTGTATGGCACTGCTCTAACACTATGCTTAAATATCCTCCTAGAAAAATAGCCATTTGAGATGGCAGATTTAGAGAGTCACTGGTGTTGTAGATGCGACCCATAACATGAGCAGCTCTCCATCCAAACTTGAGACCCACCCAGAACTCCTACCTTTGATTTTCATAATTTATGTTGCACTCTAAGATTGTGAGTATTTGGTTTTAACCTATATTGGATGCCCCTTTGTGTTGAAAAAAACTATTCTACACTGGCAAGCTTTAATGAGAGCGAAACAAGTGTCAGGAGCTGCTTAGTTATTCCTGGTTTGACTTGGATGGGATTTTACGAATCCAAAGCGCTAATACTGTGCCTGGAATGATAAAAAGCTTTAGTCTTTTTTTCAACTCATTGTGGACATTACTAGATAATCCTGTGCTTAAAGACTTTGCAGCAAAAATGAAAAAAGGCTTTGCCACTTTTGTAGTATGGCATGGATAGTATTGTGCTAATTCTAAGCTTAAAACCTTTGCTAGCTAAACAGACATTTATGATGGTGCTAATGGTATTGTAGATGTGCTCCATAAACAGGAGCAGATCTCCATCTAAACTTGGGAGCCTAGAGTTTCTACCTTTGATTTGCATATAATACTAAACATATTCATATACACTTGCCCCATCTTCTTGGTTGTGAAGATGAAACTTATTGTGTTGCAAAATAGTTTATATTTTCTATCCATACCTGCCCTCCACTTGACAGATGGCATATTTATGTATGTCAAGCTCTTCAGACGAGACTGCTAAATATGGTAAATATAAAAATGTCTTGAGCACCTAGATGTAACTTTAACAAGGAACATTTCTACTGGGGTTCTCACTCTACTCCTTCTAGTACTTTAACATATTCCTCAAAGATGTTCAACTACATCACCCACTCAACTCATGGTTTACTGGTTGTTGAAGAAACAGAGCAGGTGGTTGGGTCATAGCTGTAATCTTCAATTACACAAACTCAAACAGTAATCTGATGTCACAAGGAATAAAAAATGTAAACAAAATTAGATGCTGCTTGTCACTTATAGGGATAATCCAAATATGATGCAGAATATCAATGGTACCCGGATAGCTGAAGTCCACAATCTGTGGTAGTAGAAAAGGCCAATCACAGTACAACATGGGTGCTGTCCTTCCCCTCACTGTGTGACAGAGAACCTGTCTGATATGGTGAAAATTAGCCTTTGCAAATTCACACCATTTGTGTACATGGTGTTTTCGCAAGGCAGTTCCAATGTAGCGATAGCCATAATACTCCTGTACAAAAGTGAACAGGTACCTTACAATTCTTCCGTCAGCATGTTGTGCAAGGTGGCTATGTATACGAACATCATACCCAGTGCCTAGACATATGACAAAACCTAAAATGATCATGGAGCACGTTTACATGTGGACATCAGAAGCTTGCTTGATCAGTGTCACTGCTGGCCACTAAAACTTATGGCGGTCGGTGAGGTGTGTTTCTGAGTCTCTCCGACAGCGCCGACATTTAGCACTCCTATAGCCCCCTTCTGCCAGACACCAGTGCCGGGATATCACACTTGACACAGTCGGGAACAAAGGCTATGTCGGAGAATATCGTCAGAGGGGTGCGAGACATCAATCCGAGCCTTGATGCTGAGAAGGAGGAATGGAGGTGTGGCCTAATAGCCTCGGGAGTGGGAGAGAACAAGCCGTTGGCTGGTCCTGTCCACCCACACTAGGAGTAAAGGCAGAGGCCCCACGTCGTCTCATCTGTGCCAGCAGAGACCGACAATATTCAATTGGTGGCCAGTCCTGGGGCCTGGGGTTCCCTGCAGAGGTGCGGTAAGAGAGCATGAGGGGCGTGGCAGCTCCCGAGCGGAGGAGGGAGATGATGACAAGAGGTACGAAATTGGCATGGCAGAGGGCCCTACTTGACCCGGAGCATTAGGTGGTGCTAAGGCTGATGACCAGAGCAGCAGTGTGGATGGCCCTCTATGCACAGCTGTGGGGACCAGCACCCTTGGACGGGGCCTCTGGTGCACGGAGGGCTGCACAGAGAACAGTGTAGGCCACCAGAAGAGTGGCGCACAAAGGGAGAAGTGAGCAAGCACGCTTCTGCATCCTCAGCCGATAAAGGGGGCAGTGGCCCGGGAGCAGTGTCGGAGGACCATTGTAACGGCCTACAGAGGTGAGCGGACACACTAAAGCACACAGGCCCAGCATCCCCCTCAGGCGGAAAGACGCTAACCCAAATGATGGTTTAGGGCCGTAGCGGAGAGCGCTCAACAAACCACATTTGGTGCACAATGCTCTCAGCCTAAGGGGAAACGAGGAGGAGCAGAGGACACCGGGATAAGCTTACACCATCCCCCGAACAAGCGGAGGATTCATAAATAGGGCCACTGGGGTCTGCCCAGATTTGAAGGCCTACCCAGCAGCAACAAGACCAGAAAAGGTGTGCCTGCCCGGGAGGCGCAGTTGGGGTTCCCCTACATTAAGACTAAAGGAGCAGTAAGTGGCTGTTCGAGACACAGACTAAGAAGCGGAGCAACAGAGATATCTAAAGCGACGTAAGCAAATGGGCAGTGCAATACCTCCCTGGACGCGACAAAATACGGCAGAAGCACGCAGTGAAGATCATACATCAGGCGTGAAGGTGGCTGTGACGATGGGGCACTGTTGACTCCCAGGGGCCCATACAAAAAGAGTCCAGGCAAGGTAACGCTCTCAGCACGCACCTGAAAGGGGACCTCAAGAAGCAGATATCGCTTGGGAAGAGGATGCCGGGAAGAGTCCTCTCCCCATCCCTAGGCCGTAGGTGGCTAACCTATAGCAGCCAGAGACAGCATTGTCAGGCAGGGCGCCGCAGAGAAACGGCTTGTTGGAGGGAGCCCCGAAGGGAACCTAGCGGAAAAGAGAGATATTCTGGTGGGTGCTGGGACCCGGCCTCAACCGGGCCTAGAAGACACACGCAACCCAAACCATGGCAGCCGTATGCTCCAAGAAGTAATGCTCCGTAAAGGACATGCTGGTGAAACAGCCCATTCCACGGACGCCATCTGGATTGTCCTTGAGCAACGCTGGGGAACTAGATGGACCAGAAGAAGTAGATGGGCCCGCCACAAAGGCGTTTATGATCTCACTCTTCACCTCCTCATGGGAGGATCTCCATACCATGCAAATGCAGCTTTCAGCTGATCTGAAGGAGGTGCGAAGGGACCTGGAAGAAGTGGGGGAGTGTGTAGCGATCCTGGAGGAGCGGAAATCTAGCAGAGAGTAAGAGATGGATCTAATGAAACAGGAGATCCTCTGCCTGGGAGAACAGCACATAGAGTTGCAGGCACAAGCAGAGGATTTAGAAAACTGATCCAGGAGAAATGATGTCTGCATCAGAGAAATACCAGCTCAAGCAGAAGGGGAAGATCTACAGGCCTATATTCTTGCACTGTGTCAACACATCATATGATAAGAGGACAGCACAAACATACAAATAGATTGTGTACACCGAGTTGCCCCACCAAGAGGGAGAAACGCACCCCGACAGACATCCTGGCGTGCGTACATGATTTTCAGATCACAGAATCCCTCATCGGCCAAGCCAGGGAGGCCCACCCGGTGCTGTTCCGAGGGCACATGCCAACACTCTATCAAGACCTATCAATGACCACTCTTCACAAACGGATACCATTCCGTCTATCACAACCCACCTCAGGGAGAAAGGAATAACATATTCCTGGGGACACCACTTTCGCATCATTTTCCGATACGATAGAAAGCTGCAGCAGTTGAGATCCCTGAAGGAAGCACAAGAGTTCTTGGGTCTCCTGGAAGAGAACAAGCAGGAAGAGGGCCCTGAACACCCTGACAGTGGTCGCCGCAGGCAACAGAGATGGCGCACAATAGGGAAACCCTCCCCAAATCTCAAACCGGACACAGAGACAGTGGCAAAAGAAAGGCAAGCCGTGCTCACTATACTCTCAGGCTCACAAAACCTACTAGAACCCCCTTGAAATGAACACTACGGCGCCGGCAGGAGGATTATTTATGGGCAGGGTTGGGGGGACAAACTCACTTTGTATCTGTTTTTCCAAGAGAACTGACATAATGACTTCCCAAGAGGTGATGAAGCAAGAGACACGTCTTCGAATCCCACCCTCGTCGCCATATTGTCGTAAATGGTAAAAGGAAGCAGCTCGTAGACTTCATCAGGTAAAGATAGTAGCTTTATTCTAAGACACAGCCGAGTGAACACTACACCAGCTGACCAGACCAACAACTGACATCTGTGGAACATTCAGTGTACACAAGCTACAATACTCACAGTTATTCTGGAAGGGATGGGGAGTAAGGGACACAAAGAAAGGCTTCATGACAGCAAGGAACTATGTTGCGAAGAGTATGGATGAACAACAAGACTCTCTTTCCCTGACGAACCAACATCCCCCTCAAGATCATCCACGTTGATGAATTGTTGTCTATTCTAGTTCTAAAAAGAGTTTGTTTGCTTTGTTTAGTTTGGGCTCTGTGGGGCTTTTTTCATTGCTTTTGTATGCTTTTTTCCTTTTTCCTCTGCACCAGTTTCAGGCAGGGTCTCAAAGCAGTGTTATGGGGGGAGGCCTTCAGAGATGACAATTTTATGCCTTTGCGATCCCTGCGGATGCAACGCTGAGTATAGAATTCTATTGGTGAGCCATGGCTAGGGACCTAAAAATCATGAGCCTCAATGTTAGAGACCTCAAACACCCAGTAAAGCGTGCAGCGATTCTGTCCATGCTTGCCAACTCAGGAGGGGACATATGCTTATTGCAAGAAATGCATTTACTGACAAAGGACACCACACGCATGCACTCCTGATGGTTTCCACCCCAGTTCTGGTCTTCAGGCTTCACAAAAAAGAATAGGGTAGCCATTTTCCTGAGCCAGAAATTAATTTAAGGGCAAGATAGCCACAACAATAGCAGATATAAAAGGGTGCCTCTTAGTGGTCAGGGTACAGTGGGGCTCCATCTCCTTCACCCTAGGAAACATATACACGCCCCAAATGCCCAACAGAAACCCTTTATTACAAATGCGCTAGCCGCAGATCTTGTTTCCCCAGACTCAGCCGTTCTAGTGGTGGGGGGACTTTAACCTGGTCATGAATCCCAACCTGGACGCTCATGTCAGCGATCCACCCAAATTGGACCTTTTCCTCTGAAGGCTTGCAGTGGTTAGCAGGGAATGGCCTTCTGGACACTTGGCACCAGCAACACCCAGCAACACCAGATTACATCTTCTATTCAGCAGCGCACAAAACATAATCGAGTATTGACCACGTTTTCACCTCACACTTACTGACGCCTAGAATCAGGGATGCAACCATTGAACCAAGATCTCTATCGGACCATGCCATGATCACGATTACACTTCAAGCAGAGAATTATCAGCCGAGCCCTTCTAGATGACAGCTACACTAGAGGATATTACAATCCCCAGGCTTATTAGCAACAATGTGCAAGACGTTGCTGGAGTATCTCCGTATCAATGATGCAGGAAGTACCTCCATGGCCTTGGTCTGGGAGGCACTGAAGTCAGTAATGAGGGGAGAGTTTATCACAGTATCCGCAGTTGAGAACAGATTGCGTCAGGAGAAATGCCAGCAGTTAGAACAAGAAGTGGCAAAGATAGAGGCCATACACAAATGAACCGGGGTACCTGGAGTCTGGAGAGAGCTAGAAAAGAAAAGGATCTTATTTGAAACGTCTTAATCTGGACAGGGCAGAGTATGCCCTTCTCTGGCTTCAACACAAGTTCTATTTGTGTAGCGACCGCTGCGAGCTAAGACAATAGTGGCCTCGGTCACCTTGATCAAGCAGGCTTCTGGGGAAGAGGTATATATTGATAAGCACATTGTCGAGACATTTAGAATTTCTACCAGACCCTATACCCCAATTCAGGCACTCCCCATGGTGATGCGAGCACATATCTCCTAGGGAGCCCAGTTACCCGCTTGCTGGAAGCAATTGCATCGCAATTAGATCAACCGATACAGATTGAAGAGGTTATAGCAGCAATTGCACGCCTCAAGACGAATAAAGCACCAGAGCCTGACGGCTACACTGCTCAATTCTATAAAGCTTTTTGCCAGGAACTAGCCCCACTGCTGACTCGAGTATTCAATTCCTTCCTCGAGACAGGGACACTCAAAGAACCATGAAAGAGGCTTCCATCTCAGTGATCCTTAAACCATCGAAGGATCCCAGGGACTGCGTCTCATATCCTTTCTTAATATTGACGCCAAGCTCTTTGTCGAAATACTGGCAGCCCATCTGATTCTACTCATGCCGGACCTAGTGGAACCAGACCAAGCTGGCTATATCCCTACAAGACAAGGAGGACCCAATCCCAAATGACTCCTCCACCACTTGGATGTCTCCCATAGGTCGCATAAGGAAGTGCTGTTTCTATCTATGAATGCTGAAAAGCGTTCAATCGCGGGATTTGGGGAAGCATTTTTTAAATGGGTAAGCTGCATATACTGAGCCCCGAGAGCCTCTGTCCAAGTCAACGGAATGTCCTCAACTATGTTCCCTATAGTCTGAAGCAACCGGCATGGCTACATGCTATCCCCCCTTCTTTTGCACTCTATATGGAGCCATTGGTGTAGCATGTGTGAGACGACCCGCGGATTGAGGGCATCCGAGTTGGTGCAGACACCCACACTATCAGTCTTCATGCAGATAATGTTATTCTCACACTGGCGAAACCGATGACATCACTGCCAGCCCTGATGGATGAGTTGCAGGCCTTTTGGGAGGTTTCGGGATTTAAAGTTAACTTAAACAAATTGCAAATCCTGAACTTATCAGTGCCCCCCTCACATGAAGAAATGTTACGAAATAGGTTCCCCCTGAAATGGGTGTCACTCTCCATAACATATCTGGGCATTCTAATGGCTCCTACCATTCCCAAGACCCTGGCAATAAATTATGCAGCACTGATCGACCAAACGGATAAAATACTAGACAGTTGGAGTTCCTTGAAATTGGCCTTGTTTGGACGCATAGCTGCGGCCAAGATGACAGTGTGTGGTAATGTAAGCCTTTGGCTTAGAATGTCTAGATCTTGGAATGTGTCATGAGGTCACTGTAGCCCTGCATTCCGATTGTAAGCAGTTGCTCCAGTGCCCCTTCATGAAGAGACGTGTCTTCCTTATTAAATCTACAAAAGCTTCCCCAGCCTGCCTGGAGTCTTCATTATCAAACTGGCAACAATGATGGGAGTATTTGCATGTCTCTACACAAATTGGAGGAGGTTAAACAATCAAAGGAGGGGCCGGAGAGAAAACCGTCGACTGCTTCATTTTCCTCAAATTGTCATTGTTCATCAGTAAGTGATCAATTGAGTCGAGAGACTTTTACTATCATTTTTTCCACTTGGAAGTGGAAATTTCATTATAATTGCGCTTTTTGGCACGGATGTGAATTTACCATAGGATTTGCATCCAGGACTCTCAGAACTGCTGAACGCAAGTATTCAGTGATCGAAAAAGAACTCCTAGCCTGTATTTGGAGTGTAGAAAAATTCAAAGCTTATGTTTGGGGTAGACCTTTCATACTTAAAACTGATCACTGTCCTTTGGTAAATGTACTCTCTAGCAACAACATCAAACGTACCACAGCTCGTATTTCAAGGTTGGCATCAAAACTCCTAGAATTCACTTTTTCTATTCAATACATTCCCATTGGGAGAAACTCCCGTGCAGACTGTCTTTCCAGACTCCCTATTGATGTACCTGGAAATCAAGAATGGGAAACAGAAATAGAAGTGTTTTATTGCATACATAGGAGACGCTACTTTTTGTGAAAAAGACTGGATCTCTGCTATTCATTCTGATCCCATTCTTTATTTTTTTTGTATTTTATTTTATTTTTAAAGTTTTATAGAGCGCGAACAAGATCCTGGCGGATATCAGAGCGCTATACAAACAATTTTTTTTACTTTATACATCAAATAAGAGCCAATCCACACAAGTGAATAAAGCATGTAGTAAAAACAACATAGCTAGATTTAACATCAAGAATTGTCTTGTGGTTGGGAGCGTGTATGCATCTCGTATCTGGGTTTCAGCAAACCCTACTCATGTGTATTTGGCCATGAGGATGGCTTTAACTTCCTTTTTAAAAGAGGTAGTGGATGGGTTGAGTCTGGTTTCTAAGGCGTTCCAAATTCTAGGTGCCATCCCCGAAAAGGATCTGTTATAAGTTTTTTTTGTATGGAATTTTTGTGGTTTCAGTAGTAGTTTTTCCGCATTTCTCGAGGGTCTGGAGCCACCTGATATCGTCATTTTCTGTGCCAGGTAACTGGGTATCTTTTGATGCATGGCTCTGTGCGTCATGCACGTAATTTTCAGCTGAATTCTCGCCTCTAGAGGTAGCCAGTTCAGGGATTGAAGGTCTGGGGAGATGTGGGAGCTACGTTTAGATCCAGTTATGAGTCTTGCTGCGGCGTTGATTGAAGCTCTCAGAGGTGCAGTTGATGCCTTGGGTAGACCACAGAGAGAGACACATCCGTATTCCACTCTGGGTATAACTAGAGCTTGTACTGCCTGCTTGAAGTCATTGTGTGGTAGGAAGGGTTTCATTTTCCTCAGTGTGTTTATCTGGAAGTTGGCTCCCTTTGTAGCACTACTGATATGTTTTTGCATGTTGAGATTACTGTGTAACGTTATTCCTAGTGACTTTGCTGAGTCCACAATGATAGGATGAACGTTGAACGCCGTAATATGTTTGATCCAGTCTTGCATTTTCGGGACTTGAGCCGGTGGAGCTATTAGTAGGAATTCAGTCTTTAGGGCATTCAGTTTAAGATGATTTTCTGACAGCCAAGTTTGGGTATTCCTAAGAGCTGTATTAAGTAGTTTGATGTCCTCTAGGGTGTGTATCTTGAGGTATAGTTGTGTGTCATCTGCGTACATGTGATATTGCACATTAGAGGTTTGTAAAATTTCAGTGAGGGGTTCCAGGAAGAGATTAAACAGTGTTGGGGATAGTGTGGATCCTTGCGGTACACCCAGGGATACTGGAATGGGCTTGGACAGGGTGTTATTGACTTTGAATTGTTGTGACCGATTTTGGAGAAATGAAGTGAACCAGCTTAGCACTGCCCCAGATAGGCACATTCTGTGTTTCAGTAGGTCCAGCACATTGTCATGCTTGACTGTATCAAAGGCAGAGGAGAGGTCAAGTAGGATGAGTAGGCAGGATTCTTAACCAAGTTATCACATTTGTAAAGTCTGGTTGGCCTAAAGAAACTGTGTTGCAACGTGAACTCCAAACATTTTGGAGGTTTTGGATGAGCTGTCTCTTGAAGGTGACATTTTAGTCCGTGGTGATAAATTAGTAGCCCCTTTCTGTTTTCACCAACGTTTAGCTTAGCACATGGGGGTCATCTAGGTTACACTTTGACCAAGAAAAAGATCAGAGAGAGATATTGGTGGCCTCACATGGATTCCGAGGTCGGAGAATTTGTATCCAACTGTGCTAAATGCAAACTCAGTGACAAGGTTTTAATAACTGAACCTCAAGTTCAATCAATCAATCCTTGTCCCAAGAGACCTTGGTAACGCATTTGGTTGATTTCTTAGGTCCTTATCAAATTCTTCCCAACTACATGATATATTTTATTGTGATGGTTGATCATCTTTCTAGGTAGGTCGAAGCTCAAGCAATTTCTGAATCAACTACTAAAAAAACAATTGAATGCTTTCAAAAAATGTTTTCAAGAGAAGGTCTCCCTGGTGAGATTCTTACTGATAATGGAGTTCAGTTTACGTCATCAGAAATCTCTTCATTTTTAGAAAATTGTGCTATAAAGCATTTGAGAACACCTCTTTACCACCCTCAAAGCAATGGTAAAGTTGAACGCTTTAACAAAGTACTTGTACAAATGTATTCAATCCTCTACCAAAAGCAAATCTTGTGTTGCTAAGTCCATTCAAGAGCTAGTTTGGTCTCACCATACCGTCCCACATTCTGTGACTGGGAAATCTCCTTTCGAACTAAAGAGAGGTAGAGAATCCTCCACTGAACTCTGTCCTTTTTGGACCACAAAAATGTCTCAAAAAGATGGAAGTGTGAATAAATGGTGGAAAGCAGCTGAACTTAATTCTAATCTTGCAAATTTAAAGAGATCTGCTGAAACCAACTCTAGTTTAAAGAAAGAATGTAGATTGAAAATAGGTGATTGGGTACGTGTGAAGAATCCAATTCTTGTTGGGAAAGGCCTATCAAAGTTTAAAAATCCTGTTCAAGTTTGTGAGCTAGGAAGAAATTGTGTTAAACTTTCCGATGGAAATTGGTGGGGTATGTCTCGTGTAGGACTTGTTCCTCAACATGACACTGAGAAATGTTTTTTGCACATCAAAAGATGTCCAAAAAGTAATGTGACCATTAGAAAGAGTTTTTGTATTCCTGTACGACCTAGAGGAAGGAATGATTTTGTTTAACCTTGTTTTCTCTTCTTTTCCTTTCTCTGCTTTTTCTCTTTCTCTCATTTTTTCCCTTTTCTGTCTTCTGCTCTATCTCTTCCTATTTTCCTTTTGGGGAGGGGGCATGGGTGCTATATTCAGAATTAATTTGTCTTCATACTTTGGGGCATATTAACAAGGGCTGGCGAAATAATTATCGCCGCTTTAGCGTCCGTTTTTGGGCGAAAAGCGGCGATAATTATATTGCAATATCATCAAGGACATGCTAGCGTGTTTTCTTGATGTAGAGCCGGTTTTTTCACAGCCTCGCCTCACATCGCTAATGAGATACAAAGAAGGCTTGGCTGTGAAAACAACACATGTTAATATCGTGAAGGCACCTTCGTGATATTAACAAGGAGGTGCAGCAATAAAAAAAATCACGCTACCTCAGCCTTAACTCAGCAATTTAACGCCTGTTAAATTCCTGACTAAGGCATACTTTTAATGGGAGATGGATTATGCTGATACGACCACAGGGTCATATCAGCAATGTTATTGCGGTTTTCAATGGAACATCGCTGGAAAACCAGCGTTATTCCATTGAAAACACCGCTATCGCTGAAATATTATCCCCATAGCGCTATGCGTTGTAAATATAGCGTTATCATGGTGATAATATTCAGTGACAGCCAGCGATAATATTTCTATCACTATGTGCGGCCAGCGATAATTATCGCTGGCCGTTGATAATATGCCCCTTTGTTCTGTAAAAAGGGAGATGTGTGGTAATGCAAGCCTTTGGCTTAGAATGTCTAGATCTTAGAATGTGTCATGAGGTCACTGTAGCTCTGCATTCCGATTATAAGCACTTTCTCCAGTGCCCCTTCATGAAGAGACGTGTTATTACATCTACAAAAGCTTCCCCAGCCTGCCTGGAGTCTTCATTATCAAACGTACTCCCATGCATACTTTACATCGTTCAAACATTGCCACTTGTTCCAGCTCCGAAGACACTACACACACTCCAACTTGCTATAAATAAGTTTGTCTGGGGGGTTAAAAAGCTGCGCCTACCGGCATCGCAACTAGCACATTTAAAAAACAAAGGTGGCCTGGGGCGCCCCTTGGTTCACCGCTACCTACAGGCGGCGCAACTCTCCTACTTAGTAGAATCAAACCGTTCTACCTCTGAAAAACATTGGTCCTTCATGGATCAGACGGTAGCAGGGTGAATGTATGGCAGGAGGCCTAGCTACCACGTAAATTTAGAGCATGGGGCCTGTATTCCTCACCAGTAACATTACCGACACTGAGAGTGTGGGATAGAGTGGCTTTGGAGACGGGACTGACATCATTCTCATCCCCAATTTCCCCAATAGTGGACAACCCTGATTTCCCTCCCGGGTACAGCTCAGAAGTGTTTGGTAGGTCGCAGGAGCAGGGATGCAAACGTGTGAGGTCTTTGTTCGATGACCAGGGAATCATTCCCTTTGAGCAATTGCAGCATGAATACACTATTCCCCAGGCTGACATATTTCACTATCTCCAACTGAGACACTGGGTGACCACCCCTGAATACAGGAAGGCGGCAATTGCAGCATGAATACTCTATTCCCCAGGCTGACATATTTCACTATCTCCAACTGAGACACTGGGTGACCACCCCTGAATACAGGAAGGCGGCAATTGCAGCATGAATACTCTATTCCCCAGGCTGACATATTTCACTATCTCCAACTGAGACACTGGGTGACCACCCCTGAATACAGGAAGGCGGCAATTGCAGCATGAATACTCTATTCCCCAGGCTGACATATTTCACTATCTCCAACTGAGACACTGGGTGACCACCCCTGAATACAGGAAGGCGGCAATTGCAGCATGAATACTCTATTCCCCAGGCTGACATATTTCACTATCTCCAACTGAGACACTGGGTGACCACCCCTGAATACAGGAAGGCGGCCTCTCATCCGCTAATGGTATTTGAAAAATGTCTGGCTCGCAAAGAGGATGATAAACACCTCATCTCACAGCCTCATGCAATGCTAACCAAGGGGCAAGATGGGGGTCGAACAAAGGGCCACCAGCAATGGGAGGAGGAACTGGGGCAAACTCTCTCTGATAAAGAATAGGCAGACATGTACCATCGAGCACATCACACTGCACACAGCATGGCTGGTTCAGAGACTGTATACAAGCTAGGAGCCTACTGGTACCTTACACCCGAACACATCCATAGGTGGGCCAAAAGGCGTTCAGAGAAGTGCTGGACAGAGGGGCTCTCTAGTGCATTTACTCTGGCATTGCCTAAAATTATCACACTCTGGAAGCACATTCTGGGCGACATATATGGCATTTGACACCACTATCCCGTGCTTCCCACATACACCATACTGGGCCTTCTGAACTCTCTGACTTTTCCCTTACTCTCCTTGCAGGGCCGATAAATGGAGCTAGAGCTGCTAGTGCCTGTCAGGCGATTCTGGCTCGGTGGGGTGCTACGTATGAAAAAATAGGAGTACCCCGAAACAGGTTCGTAAATCAGGGAAAATATCTAGGTAGTAAATATCATCATTTAGGAACAAATTATTTAACAGTGGACCTAAGCATAAATGCTATACATTAGATACATGTCATGAAATATGTCTGTATCAACCAAATATGTTTTGATATCTTTTTATCGGGTCTTTTATAAATGTATATGTGCAATAAATACAAAAATGATCACAAAATAATTAACAATTTGCTTTTCGATAGATTCATCCCTAAATGTCACACAATAAAGTTGACAATCGCAATTCAGTTTCTTTGCATCAGAATGTTAAAAAAACAGACATTCGAATATTCAGATTCTTAATATACACAAATGTCAAATCATAAGGTACAATATTTGGCATGGCTAGGAAATTCGTTCGGTGGGGTGCTGTGACCATCCTCGATCACGCAGCATGGTTACATAAAATATGGTTCACATTAGCAATGGAGCACATATCCTTAGTGGCGGAGAACAAAGGGGAGACATTCGCAGTCCTAAGTTCGGATCCTCTCAACAGAATTCCGAGAGGTCACATGTTCCAAATATTTGCAAATATTACGATTGCTACCCATACAGCAGGGTCGCCAGCCCCTCTTACTGTAGAAGCAGCATGCCAAACACAATAATATAAAAGAAGACTCATCACTCACGGCCAATAGTGGGTAGGCGTCTGGTGCGGAGGAACGGGAGGGGGAGGGGGGATGTCGAAGGGAGGGGAAGTTACGGGGAAGTTACTTTATTAGTTGTCCTTTAATAGCTTTGTGACTAATATTAAATGATCCTTTAATTGCTTCGGGTCTCCGGGTTGTAGGTGCATAGCCGTGTAAAGCTCTCTTAACTGATATACGCCACTGGATGTAGGCACTCAGCTATGTTAACGGTGCTAAGGATCTGTCTTAATAAATAGAACGGATCCATAAAACTTTTGAATAGGCATCAAGTTGTTCTTTCCTGACTTGTTCCCCACTTACCACTGACCACTACCTTCTGCTTGCCTCATGGCTACTGAGGAACCTCTGACAGCAGAAATTTCTCCTATACTGCTACAGAAAGTTCCATGGATTACTCCTGCCTGTCGCTGATAATTTATCTAGTAAATTTCCAATTACATTTACGGTAGAATAGAATAAATATATTACAAAAGGAGTGGGAGCAAGGCAACTTGCAAGAGCAATTTCACATGAGTTCAACTGCAGAATTCAAAGAGGCACACTCACACACATGCCACATGTGCCTGATAGTCCAGTCCATCCCTTGGCTCTCATTCCAATTTCCATTAACCCTGCTTTGCAGCAAGGAGCATACCACGATTAGCATCTATAATTCGTCTTTCTTCACTGAGATGAGTCTTAGTTTCAACCTGCACGTCATGTGTATCTTAGTGGATGGCTCCTCAGTTACTGCACAGTTCAAAATGGGTTGTCCTTGATTGGAAGCTTTCTTTCGGTCATAAAGCGCCTTTCTTTCGGTCATAAAGCACCTTTCCAGCCACCATTAGTCCTGGAGGTTGGATAGGTATGTGTCTCCTGGTGTACTACATATTCCTACAGTTGTTGGCTTGATCTTTCTAGTGTGTTGGATTCTTCCAACATATTTGGTTCCACTTTTGTCCTGTGCGTAAGGAGTATAAAATCCTATTATATGGACCCATGGTAGTAGTTCTTCTGTGGCCATTAACACTGCTGTATTACCTACGAGTCATTGAATTTCCTTAGCAGTGTTTAGGAACTAGTGTTCCTTCATGGTTCATGTGCCGCTCGCAGCTGTTAGTTGACCCGTGACTTTGGTTCTGTTACCTTTGCTGTTTGGGAGCCAGCTTTTTGGAGGGTCTGGACGTCTACTTGGATTTACTGCTGTTCGCCACACAGGGGCCGGGACTGCGAGACCCAGGGTTCCGCGCACGACCAACTCAGTGCACCTGGTGTCTCTTCCCGCCCCCTGCTCCTCCCTGCATCACCGCCTACATACAGCCCCCGCTCGCAGCTGTTAGTTGACCCGTGACTTTGGTTCTGTTACCTTTGCTGTTTGGGAGCCAGCTTTTTGGAGGGTCTGGACGTCTGCTTGGATTTACTGCTGTTCGCCACACAGGGGCCGGGACTGCGAGACTTAGGGCTCCGTGCACGACCAACGCAGCGCACCTGGTGTCTCTTCCCGCCCCCTGCTCCTCCCTGCATCACCGCCTACATACAGCTCGCGGCCCCCGCTTCGCGGGAGCCGCTCGCAGCTGTTAGTTGACCCGTGACTTTGGTTCTGTTACCTTTGCTGTTTGGGAGCCAGCTTTTTGGAGGGTCTGGACGTCTGCTTGGATTTACTGCTGTTCGCCACACAGGGGCCGGGACTGCGAGACCCAGGGTTCCGCGCACGACCAACGCAGCGCACCTGGTGTCTCTTCCCTTCCCCTGCTCCTCCCTGCATCACCGCCTACATACAGCTCACGGCCCCCGCTTAGCGGGGGCCGCTCGCAGCTGTTAGTTGACCCGTGACTTTGGTTCTGTCACCTTTGCTGTTTGGGAGCCAGCTTTTTGGAGGGTCTGGACGTCTGCTTGGATTTACTGCTGTTCGCCACACAGGGGCCGGGACTGTGAGACCCAGGGTTCCGCGCACGACCAACGCAGCGCACCTGGTGTCTCTTCCCGCCCCCTACTCCTCCTATTTAGTCACGCCCCCAACGCTTAGCGGGACGCGAGCGGGACACCGGACGAAGCCCGGACAAAGGGCGGACAGTCTGAGACAGTCCGAGACTGACCGTGACTGGACTGGGCCAGGATATCTGCTCGTTGCTCTTGCCGCTTCCTTGTGGAATTTTGACCGTAAGACTCTTTGCTGTTGTTTTCTGCACACTGAGGTGCTGTGTTATATTGCTATTATCTGCTCTTGGCACCATAGGAGTTATTTGTGTAACTGTGACATTATTCTATTGTACGCAAAATGTCTAAACAAAAGTCTTCCTCTGCCACTAACACTATAGATAACTATCTAGTGCAGGTAGTTAGTACAATCAACAAGTCCAGAAGATTATCCCTCGGTCTGAGTTCCACCCCTATAATCCCTAATGAGATCTCCCCATTGGAATCGAACCAGGTCGAAGTACCGATACAGGTACATTGTAGTGACTCGCTTGACAATGTATTTACTCAGGAAGATAACTCTGACCAAAACACTTCCACTGCTATTAATTTGGTAAATGATTCTTTAGAACAATCCCATACGACCCAAGAAAAATCACCCCCACCCTCCCCGTGCCCCTTCCGGTAACCAGACCAGTTAGAACCTGTAGAAAGGGTGCGAATAAACATGGTGGGCTGCGGTCTAGTAGGAAAAGGACTATTCCCCCCTCCAAAATTATACCCGAAAAAGATACAATTGGGGAGCTTGGTGAGAAGGTGTCTTTGGAGGAAGAGCAAATTAAAATACTTGTGAATATGATTGATGCTAAGATTAAAAAAATTGTTAAACCTCTGATAGATAAGATTGATCATTTAACAGAAGAGGTTTCTAGGCTCGGGGGTATTATAAATCAGTCAATGGAATTGGTGGGTAATACAACAGCCCCAGCCTTTAGTAGAGTCAACCCAATAATAAATGTACCAGGTACTGTGATAGAAAATGGGGAAAAAATTGCTCAAATCCCCCAAACTCCCGCCCATTGTGCACTCAATAATGACCAGGGAACTAACATCAGAACCCAACCTTCGGGATTTATGAGCACAGAAACTGAGAAAGGCCCGGTACAACTTGTAGTAGAGGCTTCCCCTCTGGTTTTGGTCCTAGCCAATGTACCTCCCCTGAAACCAGGCCAAGTAGAACCTACAGCTTCTTTGATTAGCAAGGCTTTTCACTGGTTATCCAACAACATGGTGATATCCCCTTGGGGTAAACAACAACTAGCAGAAGAAATCACCATGGCAAGAAGGGTGGTCTGGATAGGGAATGGTGCTAAAAAATTCAAAGGTGACTGTGTAGTGCTACATCTCTCAAACCCAGAAGTACTCCCCGAGGTCCTGAGAAACCTTCTTCCACCGCAACGCAGGAGCACAGATATCGTTCCATTAACTTTGGACTTTTTCTACCATAGTAGTAAAATAGGGAACCTGAGTATCCTAAAAGCAAAATGGAACCTGGTATCGCACAAACGGGGCAGGATTCCCCAATCTAGTGAATGGGAAATTAATTTAGAAAACCGGTTTGGGGCGTTATCTAATTTGAATGAATGTGATTGACTCAAACCGGCTGACAGAAAAGAGCAAAATAAGCCAGTGGAGCTAATCAATAAGGATACCCCAGCAGAGGAAGAGTGTAGCCTGACACATGCCATTTCCTCGGTTACGGGGATAAGGGCAGAGGGAGCATATACTCCAAGCAGTGGAAATATGAATAGACCACTGAAGTCACAGTCAGATCCTTTGATGGTGAAATCGGCTTCCAACCTAACCGTACCTATTCTTGAACCCTTATGCCACAATAACATTCAGTTAGTTTTGAAAACGGGGCGGGGGAATGATCCTGAAGGATCTCCCCTTCCACAGATTTTATCTGAGGCAGTGTTAGTTGATATAGAACAGGCAGGGCTGACCTTTCTTTCCTGGAACATTGCTGGAATAACCAACAAGTTGACATCTCCGGAATGGTGTTCGTTTATAGAACAATTCGATATTCTACTGTTCCAGGAAACATGGTCTGTGACCCCAATACTCCGTCAAGGGTATCTAAATATTTATATCCCAGCGACAAAAAATCCTAAGCGACGTCCACTAGGGGGACTAATAATTTGGGTCCGCCAAAATTTATGCTGCAGTATCCATCAAAGGAGTTCCCCATCAGTAGACATATTGTCAATTAATCTTACTAGGACCAATGGTCATGGGATGGTCTTGTTTAATATCTATGCCAGGGGAATCGTGGGTGGTAAAACATCAGAAGTAATTACCGCTTTGGACCACGAGCTCGAAATTCTTCCAACATACTTACCTTCCATTATAGGGGGTGATGCTAACACCACCTTTGAACCGCTTGGCCAAGAAGACCAAATTTTAACAGATGAAGAAGATAGCTAATGGGGTATCCCACAGTTAGAACTTCCTGTAGCTAATAGATGGACAGAGGCGGCTATACAATTGAAGGCCCTATGCCTGGCTAGAGGTATTAGAGCAGCAAATGGAAGAACCCCATCAGATCGACAGGGGACCAATACATTTAATAATGGCAGGTCCGCTAGTCGAATAGATTATATCTTAGTGGATGTCAGGCTATGGAATAGCCTGATTGACATGGCGGTTAAAACTCGAATAGAGAGTGACCATAATCCCCTCTGTATGGCCTTTAAAGCAAACGTAGGGTTAAGGAAATTAAATATAGGAGAAGGTAAATCCACCTTAGACATAGTATCTTCGAATAACCAACGCCACATTAAATGGGGCAGACTCATCGAGAGTTCTGAGAGATTAGAGGACCTAAAAAAAGCTGTGTTAGAAGAGGTCGCCGAGATAAGTACACATGTCAACAAGGAAAATTTCTCTGAAATTATGCTTGACGCTCATTCGTCCTTTTTTACAAAGCTCCAGGGGTTTTTCAAGAGGGAGAATAAAACAGGACATGCCCAGAACAAAAAGCCCACACAAGGATGGTATGATAAGACCTGTAGAGAAGCCCGTGAGAACCTCAGCTTAGAACTCAGGAAAAAGAATATTCTAGGGGTGAGAAAAGCAAGAGACAATTACAGGAAGGTACAAAAAGAGGCCAAGAAAAAGTAGGATGAGGCCCATTGGCGCGACCTGAAATCAGCCTGTGATACAAGGAACCAGAGTCATTTTTGGGCTCTGGTTAAATGGGAGAGAGGAGGGGTGGCCGAACCCCCACAAAATAACATAGCCCAAAATCAATGGGTAGATTTTTTTAGATCCCAATATGCTTCCGCGCAAATTAATTGAGAACACATTTTACCCCCCACAATTTTTTATAAACATCAGCTATTTACTATAAAAGAGGTCAGCATAGCATTGGATTGTGTGACCAGGGGGCGTGCCTCAGGAATGGATGCCATTCCAGCGGATGTGTTTTTAAGTGACCGCCCATCCTGGTCCCAGTATTTTGTGTGGCTAGCAAACTCTGTGGCTAGAGGCGCACCCATACCTGCCTCTTGGAAGGGTGCTGAAATTATCCCGGTTTTAAAAAAAGGAGATAAATCATTACCCAGTAATTACAGACCTATCAGTCTCATAGACTCTGCCCCAAAAATTATAGGTCGGTTAATACAAAATAAATTACAAACTTGGATTGATGAAAATGATATTCTATCCCCATATCAAGCCGGGTTTCGCCCCTGCACAAGCTCAGTTGACCAGGTCTTTTTCTTTATAGCCCTGTACTGGAGGAACGTGTTACTCACCAATGGTACCCTCTACGCTGTGTTTGTAGACTTAAAATCAGCTTTTGATTTAGTACCCCGTTCCAAACTTTGGGGGGTGCTTGCGGAAGCTGGTTTGTCTCCGGAACTATTGACGTTACTCGTCCGCTTGCATGAGAACAATTTTGCGAGAATCAGGTGGGGTGCCCAGGGCGAGGTGACAGACACATTCCCTGTCGAGCGAGGGGTACGGCAGGGGTGTGTCTTGGCACCAACATTGTTCTCAATTTACATCAATGGGATTGTAGACCATCTAATCCGTTCCCCCACTGATGCACCTTTACTGGCTGGAGCTCGAGTACCTGTTCTCATGTTCACGGACGACACGCTCATAGTTTCCCGTACACCAAGCGTGCTCCAGAAGGCAGTTAATGCCTTCGGAGAGTTTTGCAAAGTTCATGGACTTGAGATAAATACATCCAAGACTAAGTTCATGTGCTTAAACCAGCGGAACACCTTCAGGGGTTCTATAAATTTCGATGGTACCCCACTGGAACAGGTTGAAGCTTTTACATATCTGGGAATAAGCCTCCAAAATAACCTGAGCTGGAAAAAACATACTGACATGGCTGTATTAAAGTTTCACCAATTGGCTGGCATAGTGGCTCTCAAATATAAAACTTCATTGACCAAGCCTATTACTCCTGCACTAGAAATTTACAATATGAAGGTAGTCAGTGCCTCCTTATACGGTTCGTAACTATGGGGTTTCTCCAATATGAAGCAATTAACACTGGCGGAAAATAGTTTTCTCCATCGTTTGATTGGGGTCCCCCAAAGTACTACAAAAGGGGATGATGGACGGAGCGTTTGAACAAATCAAACACTCACCCCCAGTCAACTGATCTGGGTTTAATCCATCACCATTCTTTAGTTCACTCAGCCACCCCAGTTCAGACATGGCTATATGCAAATCAGTCTGACCATGTGCCTTGTGGGAACAGTCCAGCCCGAACTGCCAAGCCATGTCTCCCCCGACCGGAAACAAGCATCCTGGGACCGGTTTCGGATTCATAATCCTCATCAGCCAGGCTATCTTGAATCCAGTGGCCAATCGAACAAGGGACTCACGTCTGAGCATACCCTGCCACACTTAGGGCGAACAAAGCGATACAAAAGGGGATGATGGACGGAGCGTTTGAACAAATCAAACACTCACCCCCAGTCAACTGATCTGGATTTAATCCATCACCATTCTTTAGTTCACTCAGCCACCCCAGTTCAGACATGGCTATATGCAAATCAGTCTGACCCTGTGCCTTGTGGGAACAGTCCAGCCTGAACTGCCAAGCCATGTCTTCCCTAGACCGGAAACAAGCATCCTGGGACCGGTTTCGGATTCATAATCCTCATCAGCCAGGCTATCTTGAATCCAGTGGCCAAGTGAACAAGGGACTCACGTCTGAGCATACCCTGCCACACTTAGGGCGAACAAAGCGATACAAAAGGGGATGATGGACGGAGCATTTGAACAAATCAAACACTCACCCCCAGTCAACTGATCTGGGTTTAATCCATCACCATTCTTTAGTTCACTCAGCCACCCCAGTTCAGACATGGCTATATGCAAATCAGTCTGACCCTGTGCCTTGTGGGAACAGTCCAGCCCGAACTGACAAGCCATGTCTTCCCTGGACCGGAAACAAGCATCCTGGGACCGGTTTCGGATTCATAATCCTCATCAGCCAGGCTATCTTGAATCCAGTGGCCAAGTGAACAAGGGACTCACGTCTGAGCATACCCTGCCACACTTAGGGCGAACAAAGCGATACAAAAGGGGATGATGGACAGAGCGTTTAAACAAATCAAACACTCACCCCCAGTCAACTGATCTGGGTTTAATACATCACCATTCTTTAGTTCACTCAGCCACCCCAGTTCAGACATGGCTATATGCAAATCAGTCTGACCCTGTGCCTTGTGGGAACAGTCCAGCCCGAACTGCCAAGCCATGTCTTCCCTGGACCGGAAACAAGCATCCTGGGACCGGTTCCGGATTCATAATCCTCATCAGCCAGGCTATCTTGAATCCAGTGGCCAAGTGAACAAGGGACTCACGTCTGAGCATACCCTGCCACACTTAGGGCGAACAAAGCAATACAAAAGGGGATGATGGACGGAGCGTTTGAACAAATCAAACACTCACCCCCAGTCAACTGATCTGGGTTTAATCCATCACCATTCTTTAGTTCACTCAGCCACCCCAGTTCAGACATGGCTATATGCAAATCAGTCTGACCCTGTGCCTTGTGGGAACGGTCCAGCCCGAACTGCCAAGCCATGTCTTCCCTGGACCGGAAACAAGCATCCTGGGACCGGTTTCGGATTCATAATCCTCATCAGCCAGGCTATCTTGAATCCAGTGGCCAAGTGAACAAGGGACTCACGTCTGAGCATACCCTGCCACACTTAGGGCGAACAAAGCGATACAAAAGGGGATGATGGACGGAGCGTTTGAACAAATCAAACACTCACCCCCAGTCAACTGATCTGGGTTTAATTCATCACCATTCTTTAGTTCACTCAGCCACCCCAGTTCAGACATGGCATCCCCCAAAGTACTCCTACCGTAGCATTGACTTATGACCTGGGCAGGAAAAGGATTAAGGATCTAGCAAGGCTGCGTCCGTTACTATACTGGAGACGCTTAATGACCACACCAGAACTTGTGCATTTTGCAAATGCTCTAAAAGATATCATAAGGGCAGATCGTTTCCACTCGATCCTGTGGTTAAAAGAAATAAGAGCATTGCTTAGCAAGCTGGAACTTGATCACTTATGGAACTCTTCTGACATCAAAATGTTTCCATCTAAGGCAATGTTAAAGAATATGTATTGGGAAATGGTATGGCTATCTACCCAATGCACAGGCTCTAGCTCAAATTTAACAGCGCGCTATTTGAATATCAAATCTGTACCTTCCTGTGAACTTTATTAGGACATTATCGAAAATCCACTTGATAGAAGACTGTATTTCCAATTTAGGATTGGGTCGTTACCAACAAAGGCGTTTACCTGTAAATGGTCGACAAATACAGACGATAAATGTCCCAATTGTAAAGATTTGATAGAGGATACAGCCCATTTATTGTTTGTTTGCCCCTTGTATGCTATCCCACGACGCAAATGGATAAAACCAGTGTGCCTGAACCTAGGAACACGCAGATGTATAGAGGCATTAAGAATATTGGAAACAGACTGTACACCCCATTTGGCGATTGCTATCGCAAAATTCCTAGGCTGGTCACTCGTACTCTACAGCAGCTAGGCACAGTTTGAAGATACCATAGATATGGTTGATTATTATATTTTAATGCTGCTAATTTCGTAACAACAGTAATATGTTTAATCAGTTTCTTAAAATATGTTTTTTTTAACATTATCATAGTATTTATTGTGTTGTGTAAGTAAGGATGTAGAATTGCTTTTATGACTGTTTTCGAATAAAGCTTTGAAATTTGATTTGGTTGATGTGCCAGGGCTGTCGCAAGAGGGTGGGCATTGTGTCCCCAGCGCCACACTTTTCAAAACTAAATTTGTTAAGTAAGCCTGCCTCCTTTATTAATAATGAGTCAGTTTACATGGCCATACCATGATGGTGCCAGATGCCAAAGCTTTCCCTGAAAAAGCTTCCAGTGGGGTCCTGCATCAAGTTTTTAACCTGGGCCCCACAAAAACATCTGGCAGGCCTATTTGATGCCTTACTTTTGGCATTTGTCCAATTGGTGCCAGTTGAACACTTTGCAATGAAAAGTAGGGCCCTCCAGAAAGAAGATTACTTATAAGTGATCGGTGCATTGAAAGCATAGAAGCTGCATTATAAAGTGGGATACTTCCCAATGTAAAAGTACAGTATACATTCCTAATGAGGACGGGGGTACTTGTAACAATAGGAAGTTCAGAATATAACCCATTGTTGAATAGTAAAATAGCAGGTATTAACTACCATTTGATCCCTGTAGACTGAGCATGAGGCTATTTTAGCTGTACATATGAGGCCATTTTTGCTGAACATCGAAGGAGGGCATTTTAGGTGAAGGCTATTCTAGGAGTAAAGGCAATGTAACTTCAGACCAAACAGTCAGCCGAATGTGCTAGGCTGCATCTGTTCTAGACATCTACACGAGCGCCTGTTTGCACTGAAATTACTTTTGTTCAGAGAATAACATGGTCTATGTTTGAGCAACCATTATCTCCTGCTCACAGGCATCTCAAGTCGTCTCATGACAGAGAAGGAAGAAAAGATATTGAAGTGGAAAATGGCAACATATTTTATCATCCTTTAAGAATAAATGTCTCAACGATAATAGTTCGAAACTCAACTGCTTTATTAAAAACATTTAAACTAACAATAATTTTCTATAAGCATGGTTACAATAATTGTTGTTAATATATAAATGTGTCTGCTATTAAAGATGTGTGATGCCCTGAATATGTAACAAAAATATGTTGATAGGCATGTTAATAGATTATGATGTAAAGTATGTTTATGGCAGCATTAACCTTGCAGTTCTTATGAACAACTCACGGTTAGTAACAGACATTTACTTTTTTACCAATTTCAAGAAATGTGATTTCTCATTTGTATTCAATGTCGCAGTCTGTTTGCCTATGATTCACTGCATATTGATGAAGTTAAACATTATGGGAGAATCCACGAGGGCCACTTACTATTTAAATTCATATGAACCTAATATTGGTGAAATGCTTCAGGCAAGTGTACATCACTTAGTGATCTCAACATGAAAGCCCTTTGGTCATGTTTCAATCCCTTACCCTAGTTTGGTGGATTTGGTGGGTCATGTAAGAGGCCAGCTTTGGTGAACATTCAGTGAGGGGTGACAAGGTATCCATGCATTCCTGTTGTGAAGTATGCTGGAGTATATAATGTAAGAGTGGAAATAATTGTAAGTATAAACAGGAATAAGAGTAACAGTAATTTGGAGTAATGGTGGGAGTAAGCAAGAGTAGTAGTACACAGGGGTAAGAAGGAGTGAGGAGCAAGAGGAAGAGTACAAAAGACTAACTAGAAATGTAGGTGTACATTGGGGTAAGAACAGAAGTAAATTGGAGTACGATTAGCAGTAAGTAGTATTAATACCCCAAGTAGAGGACTTTTTATGGCCTCCCTTGACAGCACAGCTTTCACCAGATACTTATGTGGGACCCATCAGGGGAGGGACTTTGGCTCCGCCCACATGTTGGGAGACAGGTGTACATGTTTTGATTGGGCAACATTGTGTACCTCCATGAAAAAAGAGCTTGCTCGCCATGCAACTGTGATCATTTTGTTTATTTATCTAGCTCCTGGACCTTCAAATTTCAGGAACACACACATGCTATTGTAATTCAATTAAATTGTTTTAGATAACTAGATCATCTACGTCATTTTTCTCAGGAAGCAGCACAGACGGGAGGAGGCACTCATTCGTGTAAGTGGACTTTTAGGTCTGGCTTGATAGCTAATTCATAAGCCAGACCTATTTGCATTGCCACTGCTTGTTTACATCTGTTATTGTGCACAGTACATAATCCATTTCAAATGAAAGTGTAGCTGAATACGGTGAATGCTTTCAAAAGATCAGTGCACTTACTGATTTTTTTCCCTTGTCAGCACAAAGCCAGCATAGTTCAGAGTACTCAATTATGAGAGCAAAATAAAACAATGCCTGTAAGAATCTGGGTTACTGATTCGGGGGACAAAAGCATACTAAAGCAGCAGCCACACTTGTTGTCAGGGTGAAACACAAGCAAACCCCCAAACTAACCTGTGCTTAGCCCTCTGGTAGCTTAGAACAAAAGCACTCAGGCTTAAATTAGAGGGAATGTGTAAAGTATTTATGCAGTACACAAACAGAAATAAAGGGAAAACACAATGCAAGAAAAATCACACACCAATGTAGAAAAATACAATTACATTTATTAAATTATTTGACACCAAAACGACAAAAATCCAATCAGTAGAACAGAGATATAAAATTTTAAAGATTTAAGTAAAACTAGTGCTTTAACTGTGGTTAACTTGTTGAGCCAGACTGGGACAAATTTGCAGGTACAAGTTGCCCATGATGGATTGCGGGACAACTACAGAGATCAAGTTAGGCCTGCTGAACAAAGTTCCTCAATTTTGGTTGTGGAACATTGTGAAGTCCCGTATCAAGATGTGTTATTCAGCAATGATCCGGGACTGGAATTCAAGGTCATGTGTTGAGGATGCATTGTTCACCAGCGGTCCTGAGCATCTTCAGGGGTGCGACGGGTTCAAGATGCAGGTCCAGTTCTTCTTACTCAGGAAACAGGGCAGCAGAGTAGCAGTCCTTGGAATACAGCAGCACAGGAGTCCTTCTGACTCTTACACATGCCCAGAGGGGGACCGATGTGTTGGATCTGAGGGTCAACTATTTATCCTTGGTGCCAACTTTGAAGTAGGAGACGTTTCTAGAGGGTTCTATCCCCAGAGATGTTTGGGATTTTGTGCCACCCTGCCCTGGCCCTCACTTGTCTGGGGGCGCAAAAGGCTAGTGTGAAACCTTTTTTGAGTGTGCTGAGGCAGAGTCTTTGTGATCTGCAAGTATGGTATGTGACAGCTCCACCTCCTATCAACTCAGAGATGGCCAATCCTGCCAACACCTATTCACCCTTTGTCTCACTGTCTGGAAGCATACACAAAGATCAACTGCCAACTACAGGTAGTCATGTCACCCACGATACAGGCTGATGGCACCAAATGGTTGGGACAAGAAAATGCCAGCTTTCTAAGTCTTCTTAAAAAAAGACGGTTCTCAGCTTGTACTCCAAACGCATTTTTACAATGGTAACATGTGTAATCAACCATTAATGAAGATGTTGCTGATCTACAAAATGTATGGTGCTGCAGCAATGTGTTCTCTGCTTAAAAACACCCCATTAAAAGCTGCAATAAATGCTGTATAACGAACTTGATATGCGGACTTGCTGCTCACACAACTGAGACCCAATTTATCCAGAAGTTAAATGTCCAGTCCATACTTTATCCTTCAAATGTAAAAATTTAAGTTTTCAGTTCAATATACGTTTTTGCCAATAAACCCATGTAGTCCACTAAACATAATCAAAGAAATAGACAAAGTGTATTCCACTTTTTTTAATGCACTGATAATTTGTAAGCTCATATCAAAATCATTGACATTCTCAATGCCAGAGTTCTTCAAACTGTGGGTGCGCCCCCCTGGGGGCCGTGGTTATGTTTGTTCCTAGGGGAGGAGGGGGGGGGGGTTCAAAGGCCTGTGTAAATACTTCTAAATGAAGATGGCCTGGAAGTACACATTTATTTATCGCGTTTCCCCCTTGTCTTCATTTACATCCAGCAGGTAAAGGGCATTAAAACGATGGCAACTGTTATTATTGGCACCTTGGGGACTAATTCAAAGACGTGGCTAAGTGGCTTAAAAGGAAAAGAACGGCATTTCCTGTAACTATTTTGTTGATTTTTCATATTTAGCCAGCTGCATATAAAATAATGCACGTACCATAAAATAAAATTAAATGCAAATTAAAGTAATCCTTGGGACCCTTTCTTTAATGTTATCAAACCTCAATTCATTAATGCGATCACTACAGTGGTCTGTGAAACCAGAACATCACACATTTGAATCCTGCTTGGCATAGTGTGGAATCCTGACATTTTGTATTTATAATTCTGTGAAGTCCCAGCCTGTAACATAAAGCACTGTGAATATGCAAGTCATAATTTTTTTTATTATACACTGTATAAGCAAGGCTGCTGGAATTATGCCCCAGGAAGGATGAAATTATGTGGCAGGGTTGACTAAATTTTAACACATGCGGCAGTACTTTTAGTGATTGTGTTTCTTCATTATTTTATCGATTTTACACATGCTAGCACTGTGTGGGTAAATGTTTAACCTCATTAGTGCCAGATTAACATCCAAATGCAGCAAGAAGCAACAGAAAGCTGACTGTCAACCTTTGCGTGGACCTTCCACTGCATGGCAACATGTGTTTTTGCCTTTTTAGTAACTTTTGATCCGTTTGAACTAGAAGAAAATTTTAGTTTGTTAAAATCTGTAGAATATGCAGCAGATGGTGAATTATGTGGCATGTGGCTTTTAAATGATGGCCATCACTACCATAGACTAATCTAACTCTTGAATGTCTATGTTCTGAATTCAAAGTTACATAGGATCCCATATATGCTTTGTATTTTATTGTCACTTTTTGTGTTGCTAGTATGTATGATAGTATGAGTGAATAGGTTGATAGGTGAGAATGTAGGTATGATGGTTGTTTGTGGGGTTATTCACAACTTTGTGATTTGTGTCTTAAATGTGCATATTGATTTAACTCATATGAATTTGTAAACATATGTACGATTTTCTGACCTTATGAGCACAAAAAGAAGAAAACATATATATAAAAATGAAAACATATTTTTGATACATAATAAAATAATAATCTATAAAGAAGATACATGTGACAATATTGTGTTTATGGGGAGATGTCTTGGGTTTGAGCTTTTGGCAAATGTTGAAATTAAATAGGTCAGTATAGAGGCTTTCTCTCAATCATCATTACCATTAGTGCAGCAGGTTCAGTGGCACTAAGGCAGTGCACCCCAATTTTGCCTGTGTTATTAGCAAAATGGTGGATAGGAACCCTTTTTTCCTTGTCAGCATTAGGGCTCAGGTTACACTTGCTGTGCAGGGAACAGGTCCAAAGCAACATAACATAAACATCTAGGAGTGATGGTCCAGTGAAGCAAGTGTGCAGAGTAATAGGTATAATTTGTGCCGCAGATGCAGATGCACAGGGACCAGGGGTGTGAGGTATTAAATAAACTCCAATTAGTGTTGTTTTACTGTCTTTTCTTAATTATGCTAGGGCCCACTATTGTTACCATTGTTTTGCCAGTGTTGCTTTGGGGGATCGGACCAATGGCCCAAAAGAAGGGAAAATGTAATCAGAGAAGACACATTCGCTTAGGCCTCAGAGAGATGACAAAGTGGGCTATAATGGCAAGGTGGAGGCCCATTTTTTCAATAAGGGGCAGAGAAGACCACCACTTCACAAGGCAGTTGATCTCATTACTGAAGCAGATGCAATGGCCCTCGGGCCCAGGAGTAAGAGGCCCACTGCATAACAATTATGACTGCCTTCATTTATAAAAGAGGTTCGTAGGCTTATCTTCCTAGCATTAGAGGTGAGGGCACCCTTGCTGCAAAGTGGTGGACAACATGCAAGAATCCCAGCCCCTGCACTCGTCCTGGATCTTTCCACTACCCCAAGTACTGACAAAGTTTTGGAGGGGTCCCGACTTGAAAACATTTTGCTCAGGGGGGACTCATAGCAAAAAAGTTTGAAGACATCTGCTCTATGCTCTACTCCAATGCATTTCCAGCACAACATTGCCCTTCTTTAGCAAAAAAATAAGCTGAATGAAATTATGTACCAAAGTACCAGAACATCGTGGACCATATTGCCTCCTAACCAACATACTCTATGACTTGAGCAACTTGAAACAATCTAACAAAAAAAAAACCACAAAATGAACTTCCGTCTTTGAAACAATCACGTGATTATGACTATGACCAGAATGTGACTCAAACCATTCCTGAAGAATTAAACGTAGGAGATGAAAGTAATATATTTGTTGAACAGTTTGTGAGAAGGAGAGGAACCCAAAGAATAAAATAACCATATAAATAATAATGAAGTACCCACTATCGTTGGAAAGGACATGTGAACCCGTGCGTAAAAACAAGTGATTTGGAATAATCAAAAGTCAGTACTAAAACGCCTACAAACAAAACAATCTCACCCAAAAATAGCCCACAAAAGCTGTGATGGTAGACCTGAGAAATGTTTAAAAGGGCTACGCAAGTGGGTGGCACAATCAGTGCTGCAGGCCCACTAGTAGCATTTAATTTACTGCCCCTGGGTACATTTAGTACCACTTTGCAAGGGAGTTTACAAGTAAATTAAATGTGTCAATTGGGTTTAAGCGTATTTTACCATTTTTAGAGGCGAGAGAAAAAGCACTTTAGCACTGGTTAGCAGTGGTAAAATGCACAGAGTCCTCAAAGTCAATAAAAACGGGTTCAGAAAACATGAGGGTGAAGGCATGAAGTCTGGGGGTGACCCTGCAGAGGGCCAAGTCCAACAAAGCCCTATTAGAAAACAATCTATGCGGGTCCTTGAACTACCCACCGATTGGGATAAAGTATGTTTGCTTAGTTCTTCTTAACAACTAATTCAACTAATTTATTAAAGCAACGAAATATTGCATAATGCTTGTATTTTTGTCATATCCCCGTGATTAAATTTTCCTTAAAATGCTGTGCAACCAAAAAACAAACATGGTAGTTGGGGTCTGTAATGTATTCAGTCCTCAACACAAAGCTAGCATTGCCTACAGTTTGGTATCTGGAAGAAACAAGCTATGGCAATTGTTACCAGCCTGGCTGCTACATCTGACGCTTTCCCATCTCTCACACTCTACCTACTCCTGGAGCAGCTCGCAAGGCACAGGCAGCCTCTCCTGGTAGTTGACAGCATGTACAAATCTTGTATGGTGGATCCCCCTCGCAAAGATGGCAGGAGGACAAAGTGCTATGGCTGTGTTCTGACAAGCGAAGATGGGACTAGAAATACAGAAGGCTTTTGTCACATGGTTGACAGTTAAAGACAAGCACAAGCATTCATAAAAACAGTACGCCTCTGTTGCAGTACCTGGACACTTCACCATCTTTGCACTGCAATGGAGCCCTCTTTAGGTGGGCTAATACAACTAATAACAAATATCATGACAGTGAGAAAGGAATACTCTTTTGAGTTGATCCAAAATGTGAATGACACTTTATTCAAGCAATGGTTGAAAATGGATGACCAAAACAAACAAATATCTATAGGAGCTGACCCAGATCCCCTATCTCTGTATGTTTTTTGTTGGTCAATGGCAATAGCTCTGGCAGTGGCAGGCCACAAAATGCAATAGCCTGACTTAGAGGAGAGGGTTAAAAGAGGTTCTGCCTAAAATGACAAATCATCCAGGGCCTAAGGTGCCCAAATGGGATGTTCTGCTGTTTGAGATAGATCTGCTCCTCTGCCTTTATCTGCCAGAGTGAAAAGCCAATTTCTCTTAATTACAGTGGGAGAAAAAACATGATGTTTGATTGAATGAGCATCACGGAATGCCACCATGGAAAGGGTGGTAGACTATTTTGTTTTGTAATATCATGTTATGTTATTTTTTAACAATTTGCAGAGCACAATTTACATCACCACAATGGCCTCTTGAAGTGAGAGGAACCCCACACAACATCGAATAGTATACTGAACTATCTTTTAATTGGGAGCACTTGAATTTTTGCAGAGTGCATAAGGTGGTTATGGTCATCAATCAGTCTAGTGCAGAGTGGTGGTGCATTCCTCAATTGTGCAGCCAAGGCATTGACTGCTTGACTGCCACTTGTTTATTATGTGAAATCTGGTTCGTGTTAGCAGTCAAGTCACTCATAAATATAATATTGTGAAGGTTTCTAAAGTTAGGATCTTTTTTCCATGAGCTCGGGCCTCTTGCATGAATGGCCTTCTGGATGATGCCTATCAACCTAAATTACACTCTCTGAGCATTATGTAGCCAGTGTAAGGAATGAAGAGCTGTACTTGTGTGATGACATCACGTGAATGCATTAATTCAAGGGCTCTGCATTCTGAAATCTCTGCAGGAGTGTAAATAAAATGTAGAAAAGCCAAAATATAGACTGTAGGAAGAATGATGTAGATTGGCCAGGGCTACAGTCAGATCCATCTGTGGGGTAAACATCTGTTTAGGTATTCTGAAACCTTACTGATGATTCTCAAATGTAACAAAACAATGGCCTCAAGTCACACAGATTTTGCTAGGGCTGGACGTGGCTTACCCTTGTTGTGGATTTACCCTGAGTCATAGACGTGATCCCTGACTAATCTTGTCTTTTTCCAGACTTAGTGATCAAATTCAGATGAAAACCAGGAGTATCACAATAATACGTCAAAGCAAAATCTTTGTGATTTGGGCCCATTATCAGTGGTGGTCCGCCACTACCAAAGGGTGGTGTGGTGGGTAGGTGAACCGCGGGGGTGGCGCTTGGGAGGGGGCGTGTTATTAATAATGTTCCCGCGTCATGTCGCTCCTGATGTCCTCTTCCTGGTCCCAGCAGCCCCTGGGACAGACTCCCATCCAACCCCCGTGCTGCAGAGCAGCAAGGGGATTGTCCTGTGTGGGCAGGAAAAACGCTCCGCTCAGGTCATGGAGTCTGTTGGGTTTATCCAGCCTGGCTGCTGAATGCAGCCGGGCTGGAGAAGCCTAAGTGCACATGTGTGTTTTGGTCGGCCTGAGACGGCAGGCCAAGCACATATGCGTACTTAGGGAGTGCACAAGCACTCATCCTCCTCCCTCCCATGCCCCGCCCCTGGCTGCACAAGTTGGCTCTGAGCCGGCAAACAAAAAATGAAACAATGCTATAACATTGTTTTATTTTTTGTTTGCTGGCTCTACGCCAGCAGTGGGGCGACACTCCTACGTCATCGTGGAGGAGCCACCTTTGCCCATTATGTAGAAAATTAGAGACCTGATGGGCAATAGTTCAGAGTCAATTGCTATTCCCAAATTCTTAACATATGCTGCAAGACTAGGGCCCAGATGTACAAAACGGTGTACCTGTTGTAAACCCTCCAATTCAATCAGAGTATTTGTGACAACTAAAAATATTTTTTTGTATTTTTTAAACACATGTGTTTTGGAATCGATAAATGGGTTTAGAAATGGATTACAAATTGCTATTTGGAGGGTGGGGGGGGTGATATGGGTGTCCTTTCCAATTCGCGATTCATAACCTGATGTATGAAGCATTTGTTAAGGTAACTGATTTGCAAGGGTGAAGTTGCCCCCTTTGGACCTCTTTCTCACTGAGACCGTAGGCGGTGGTTAACTGCCAACTCTCAGTGAAACATTTGGGATTTTTTTTTAATGCAGCCCTGTTTCCCTTAAAAAGTTTTCTTTATTTCAACACAGTCATATATATGGTAATCTGATGACCCTTGAAGGCCACCATCCGTGTGATAGTGGCCAATCGCAGATTTCACAAATTGCAACCTGCCTAATGAATATCAATTAGACCGGTTGTTCTATGGGCCACCACGATTAGGCATTTTGTGAACCGGCCTAATTATCCATAGATTCGTTAGCAAAATAATACGACAATCAAACAAAGTTGGTGTGCAATTAGTGACTACTTTCTGCAAAAGTAATCTTTGTAGCTCAGGCCCTAGGTAAGGTATAGAGTTCATTTGGGTCAAATTTCAATAAGCCATCGCGATACAGAACTCCCCTGAGATTTATTAGGCTTAATATTCATGCAATAGACTCCATCCCTTGATTAATTAAGACAGGCCCTGAGCCGTTTAGGGAAGATAGTTAGAGTACAATTATCAGGCACACAAGATTTTCATTATTGGCTTCATATAGCTATTGCAAAATGTTGGAGGAGAACAGTTGTCTGAGGGGCTAGAAAGACAGCATCTTTAATGTACACTGCAGAAAGAATTTGCTCCATGCCGTAACTTATCTTGAATGGTGCAGTCCTTGACCATTTCCAGTATAATGTTTTCAAAAGCAGGAATGAAATCCAGTAAAATACTAAGGAGACTTTTTTATGGCTTCCTCTGAACTGTAGGAAAACCATTACCCATGCTTTATTATCCAGCAAATTGGATTATGGGGATGCGCTCTATGTAGGAATGGCAGACTACCTATTTTCTCGATTGCGGGTGATCCAGAATGCAGCAGCCTAGATGGTCTGTAATTAAAACAAATATAGCTCTGCATCAGAATGTTTGAAAGAGCTTCACTGGATGCCTATGCGCCAAAGGGCCAAATTCAAGCTCCTGTGCTATGCACACAGTGCGTTGCATAAATGTGTCCCCAGAATCCTGCAGGACAAAATCTAATTCTATGTTCCCACACGAAAAAAAGGTCTCGCTATCACTCTATGGGTAAAATCATACACATTAAGAAAGTCAGAGTAGGGGGCCGCTCCTTCTCTTATTTAGCAGCTGCTCACTGGAACAAACTTCCTTTGGACCTTCATCTTACTGATGACTATATGTTATTTAGGAAGAAGCTGAAAACACATCTATTTACTAGGATGTAATTGTGGACGTCCCGCAGTCTATCGCTTAGGTTCTACTGTTGATGTCTTGGGCATCGTATCATTATAATTTCAGGCTATAGCTTTCGTAGAATTGTGATATCCCTTGGGATGATTGTGGCGTTTAACAAATACAAATACAAAAATAGACCCACTGCCCTGCTGTTACCACTGTAACCACGGTTTCAATGCACATTTCACATATAATAGTGCAATTACCTTAAAGGTGGATATAAAGTTCAGTGTTTACCAAATGTTCATCCATTTGGCCAGACAGGACAGGTGTAGGCACCTAGTAAGCCATATCAATGGAAATTGCCTTCCTTATTAGCTGTCACCGACAATGGCGGCTACAACTTTCAAAATATTATGTGGCGCGATGGCGCCAAACTCACCATATTTACTGCTCCCCTGGATGCCACTTCCCTCCCCAAATCGGAGCCCTTAAACAGGAAAAGGAAGGACTTCCTTTCTGCTAAGGGGAGCACCAACACCCAATCCTGGAGCTGTTCACAGTATGAGAGCAGCTCCGGTATTGGTAGGAGTAGCCTAACCCAGAGCTCATTTTGAGGCTGGGGGGCTGTGCTTGCAATGCCCCAGCTGTTTCACAGCCATGGGATTGCTGGGTGCGCACTGCACATGTTGGGCTGGCCATACCAAACAAGCTGGCCAACCCAACATGCGCACTGCAGGGGCAGCTGTAATCCTGCAATCGCAGGATTCATCCCCGCTCCCTGCATTCACACCGCGCTTGTAGGTAAAATGCCATTGACATGCCATTTTACTTATTTTTGTGTGCCTGCTGCACAGGCAGCAGGCAGGGTGACGTTTCTCTGCTCCTGAGGAGGTGCTGCCCCTGGTCATCGATGTCTGGCAAAAGCATTTGTTACCATACACCACACCCCACAAACACACACTTGTAAATACATACATATATCATGTCTATACAGCTTTCAGACAGCCTTTCAGCCGTTAGCTATTGAGGTTCAACTGGCTTTAGTCATTGGCTAAAATTGCTGCCCATCAGTTGTGATATCAGCTCAAAGCATTTTGTATGTGGAAACATTCTTAAATTCGTTCAACTCACTCGTCCCCTCTAATCCCTTCCACCACACCACCTCTAGTTACTCAAACAAATTCCCTCTTCCACTCAGACCCCACATCTGTTGCTCCCCAGTGCTCCCTACGCATCCCTATCCCACTCTCATTTTTTCACATTTTTCCATCACGGTCCTGGTGGCCCATAGTTATTTTATTTTTGCTTTATCATTCAAAATGCGGGCCAGGCATGCTAGAATAGTAAAGTGGCCACTGGTACATGGCTATAAATGCTTGTGCATGTGTTGTGACATAAGCATGTACATGGTGACCATTTTTAAATGGTTTGGAATTATATTAACAGTTACCACCTGTTTAAACATCCATTGGTCAGGTAGGTGTTCCTGTCTTTGCCACAAATGACAAGGTCAGGCTAAGAAAGGTAATACTATTGATCTAACTGATTTACTGTTGTCTCTTCCACACGCATCACAAGATCTAACAAGTGTTTAGCCTTGTGACAGGTTCCTTGCATAGTTGTTGTAAAGAGAACGCAAGCAGGTTATTAATGGATTTAGGGGGAATGTCACGTCCTGCTGATCATTTTAAATACTGAAACTTCCCTTGGTGTAAAGGTAAGTATGTGGCTCTACCATGATAGGAAACTGGACCAGCAAGCTAGGGAGACAAGATACCTGGACAATGCACTTATTTTGAGGATACATTTCCAATGTCCTTAGTATGTGGTGGAAATTCCAACATCCAGCATGAAAAGTGGTTGGGTTTTCATGGACACCTCGCCAGTGAGTCTCTTACCTAGGAATAGATCTATAAATGCAGCAGATTTTCCTAGCTGGCAGAGGACCTTGGTAAGAAACATTGGTATGGAAATTTCACCTGCGATGCTCTAAATCAGCCTCCATAAGAGTAGATGCATATTCTAGTTAACCTATATAGGATACTGACACGAAGAAGGGATGTAATATATTTGCTGAGACCGAACAGTAACATTTTGCTATTATACTGGAGGCTACCTACATAGTTACCACAAACGTAGCCCCCATTTTAGGCATCCATGTGTTTTCTAGGACTCCAGGAATCAAAGCAGTGAGGAGTTTTAAAGAAAAGGGGTCAAACCGGTAGTCAGATAAGTGTTGCAGAGCGACAGGGCTCTACTCATCATCATTACAAGATCGCCAATGAGTATTTTGTGGTTGAGTTGTCCTTTGTCTGTTGTTCTTTGAGTGAGGCAAGCTGGCCATCGCATGAATACTTTTGCCTATGTTACTCATCTCTCTAATACGTTCGGGGGCATATTTATCATATGGTTGCATCACCTTTGAGCCACGCAACGGGGCGCAAAAGTGACGCAATCCTTACGTGAGTTTTATCAAGCCATGCAAGGCCACCTTGCATGGCCCTCAGTGGCTTGATAAATCCACTGTAAGGCAACGCGGTGCAAATTGCTGCATTGCGTTACTCTGTCCCAGGGAGGCATTCCATGAGTGGAGCGCGGGTGTTCCCACGCAACACCCATGGATTTTTATGAATTCCCAGATTTACCATAAGTAGTAGACCTGGGAATGCAACAAAACTGCTATGCATCCCCAAGGAAGGCGTAACGAGGAGAATTATCTTTATTTCTCATTTTTTCCTCTTTCTACATGTGCTGCATTCTGCAGCACACTTAAAAAGAGGAATATGCCTCAGTGGGTTGTTTTTGGGTAAGAATGTTTACCTACTGCACAAAAACAATGCTGCTTGCAAAGCAGGTGCAATTGCACCATGGTGCAAGGGTGCCTGCGTTGGTGCTAGGCAGCATTCTGTGCCGCAGTGCCTGCAAAAGACAGAAATGCGCTATATTATTGTTATACATTGCATTCCTGCCCTTTGACGTATTGGTAACATTTCCCCTCGTAGTTTTGCCATATAGAGCAGCAGTACAATGATTGTGGAGCTGTAGCAGAAACACATAAGATGCTTTGCCATATGACAAATGGCTGCCGCCCAGGAAGATGCCTTCATCAACTTTGGTTCAGCCTGTGATGTGTTTGTAAACTTATTTCATGACTGTATGAATATATGTGTAGGATTAGGTCTGTCTTTTCCTCTCAGGTCCTCACTACCCAATCATATCACAAAGTAAAATGCTTTGCCAGATAATAATGATAAAAGTGCTGTTGGCAAATCACAATTTCCCTTCTAGGCATGTGCAAATCCTGATTGCCCTCCTATGAGTGCCTGGTGTCAGTGGTACACTTGATGGTCAATTTGAAGAGTATTTTCTCCTCCATGTACAACAAGGAGTGACACCAGAGACGCCTGATTTCACTGCAGTTTGACATTCATGCTAGCTTGTGTTAGAACTTCCTTCAAATTAGTACTTAATTGGAGCTTACGCAGAAAAGTCAGCTGCACTCAAGTCAAGCAGCTCACCAATCTTGGTGAAAGGTGCAATGAATCTGAAATACTGTGTGTTAACAAGACACCTAAGTCACACATGGGCAATTGACTGCCTGCAATAGTGGTTGCTAGAAGAACACCTTTCAAAAACAAGAGGGATCCCACACATCAAGGGGACAGGGTACCGTTAGAAAGTAGAATTCAAAACCTTTTCCCCTTAGGATGAATGTGCAAAAACAACTTCAAATCACAAACAATCAAACCTATTACCCATCCAAACTACATTCCAAACACAATAACAACAAGCCTGTGCACACATAAACAGTATCTGCAAGTCAATTTTCTGTATCGTGTTTGGTCACAGAGTAAAAGCACAACACCACATGAATACGGTGACTTTAAAGACGAATAATCAAAAGTTGTATTTTTTCTTTTTCTTTTATTCCAGACCGGTTGTCCAGCCAACATGTGTTTCATCTGGGGGGGTACCCCATGACTTCTTCAGGGCTTCTGGCAAAACAAGATGAGATGAAAGTCTCTCTGCCGGTTGTACTTCTGTCCGGGCTGGCGAAGGGAAGTGGATATTCTTAAGATATTATTCAGTCCTGAGTAGGGTCCTCGAATGAAGCTGAAAGTAGAGGCTTCAGAGTACGTGGTTTATCCCAATAGTATGAATAGGAGTGTGGAAATGAATCCGGGAAAGAGCTGCGTGTGTTCAGCTTGTTGAAATTCCAAGCGCCCGTAGATAGCCCGGGGATCAGATATCGAGTGTGGATATCTGGGAAAGCGAGTACGCTTTATACGCCATGCCGCAGTATCGGTGACATTCCAAACACCTTGCCATCAACGGATACCTCACAAGAATGTGAAAAATACATGTCGTTTTAATCAGACAGTACTGAACGGGGGAGTGGCTTGGCGCCCAATGGCAATGGCGGCGCCCGTGTGAGGCTCTGCTGAAGCTCCGTGAGACGCACCGCCTACAGCTCGTCTTTTCCTGCTGGAAGGCTTTCACCAGCGACGGAACACTCCTGGATGTCAGCGAGACTGCTGAATCTCCGTTGAGATGCCCGGGGACTGAGAAATTTGCCGTAATGAACAGCTCCGCTTCAGGTACCGGCGCGGCCACCATTTTGTGACGCCGCGCACTTCTAGCCTTCCCTGCCGCCTCATTGGGTTCTATCTGTGACAGCCTTCACCTCCCTCATGGAATTTCCCCATCTTTTTCTCTGCGGCCTACAAGCTCTCTCCTCACCTCAGTCTCGATGTGACCAGCTGATATACACCTGCACTTCCGACCACCATTGTGTGAGGCTTCTGACGCTCTTTCACATTATTTACCGGTATGGTGTAGGAGTGCCTGGGTTCAATGGCGGCTCCCTTTTCCTCATAAACTGTTGCAGAGCATTGGCCTTAAGTTGTTTTTTAAACTGGGTGATCTGCTACTCGGATGTATGACGTTACTCCGCATACCGTTACAACTACCTACCATTACAACGCGACCATTACAACGCATACCATTACAACGCATAGCGCTTTGGGGTGCTGGATAGTGGTAAGTATAATTTACTATTCTAACTCCAGTCCCCGTGGACCCTAGGGAAGGTGTTGGATAGTAAATTATACCATTCCCTATCCTATAGCGCCCCCCAGCGCAATGCGTTGTAATGGTATGCGTTATAAAAGTCGCGTTGTAATGGTAGTGCGGAGTAACGAATGCGTTGTAACAGGTGCATACCGTCCTATCATATGATGACACGCTTCTGCCCTGCCACTTAACCTGCCTTCGCCTCACTGGATATTAAGATGATGGCACATGAGTTTGTACACCAATAGTCACCGCTTCTTGTCCACCTGTCGTCAGCCACCGCTGTCTCTGACCTTGCGGATGTTGTGATAACTGTTGACTGCGACTCCACGCATGGTGGTGAGCTTTTCCTTGGCGTCTGTGTAGATTATGATTCTGCTACCTTCAGGAGTACTATTTCCTCCTCTTCAGCTTCATGATATCCTGCACATATTTCTGCCTGGGAGACGCTTTTCATCTCCATTCTGCGGTTTTTTTTGTGTTTAATTGCGCACGTTTACTTATGGAGATGCACCCATTCATGGCGTCCTTATACTTTGTGTAGTACCATAATTGTCACCTGTTGGTCTTGGATTCTTTCCTGTCAGCCCCCATTTCCACCTTATGCCTAACATTTCCAACACATGATTCTTCTCAACGACCATATTGCTTTCCTCTTCTCTCAGGAGGTTCCTTTTGCAGCTCTCTCATGCCTCCTTGTGTCAGTGTCCACCATGATGCACTGATAACGCACGTTGCGTAGTTTGTTCCACTCTCATCTATTTCTTATGGGACGACTTAAATCTATGCCGCGTATACCTTCCAAAACACCAACAAAGGTGGCATTTGTGAAAAACTCCAAAGTTTTTTCAGCTTTTTCTAAATTGGAGGATTCTCTCACATCGTCAGGCTCTGACTCTGCCATGGAACCTCCTCAGTCAACATTGGGGAAAAATAACACCAAGAGACTAAAAAAAGATCCTCCTTCGCCACTCAAGCAGTCCACACCTGTCTCAATGGAACTCTTGCTGGAAGAGATAAGATCTTTTCGCCCTTTCGTGGAGGAAATTGGGACCTTGCGTCCCTTCATGGAGGAAACCAATGTCAAGCTTCAGGCTCTTACGGACAATTGGTCACAAATTGAAACAAGAGTTTCTTCAGTCGAACAGTCCATTGCCTCATTTCAGGAAACTCACACCACGGTTTCCCGTCTAACCTCACAGGTGGACGCCCTTCAGAAGCAGGTGAAGGAGTTGGAAAATAGGAATAGGAGGAACAGCCTCCGCATTTATGGCTTGGTGGAAGGTCTTGAGGGTTCGGACTCCATCACTTTCTTCAAGTCCTTCCGTCCTAAATTACTTCATCTACCAGAAGGTACGATTCTTAACATTCAGCGTGCTCATCGACTAGGTCGCCTACCTACATCTGCTTCCATGTCGCAACGGCCAAGAGGTGTCATCCTCTATTTTCTGGAGTACACTAATCTTCTGAAGGTTCTCGCGGCTGCCAAGGCCTCCCCAAAATTAACATGGTCTGGCTCCTCTCTGTTCTTCGCTCAGGACTATGCAAAGGCGACTGCCAATCGTCGGAAGGGTTTCCTAGGCATGAGAGACGTCCTTCGTTCCATGGGTGCTCGATATGGCTTGTATCATCCTTGCCTGTTTAAAGTCACCTACAACAACAGGACAACTACTTATGAAGATCCAGTGCGACTGCAGAGATTCATCAATGCACACAAGGCTACCGCAATGGACTCCTCTGGACCTTCCTCTTCTCATCTTGGCTGAGTTGATGTCCTGCCTGTTCTTGTTCTTATGATGTTCATGTTTTGGTCATGTTTTACCTTTCTATTCTGTTTTCTCCTCTTGACTGTTACTCCCCTTGAGCTGCATTGTTGTTCACTGTTCCCTGTTCTCTTTTGACTTATATTTATAACTCGTTTTCGTGTTTCCCCTCTTTGCTTCCACAGGAATCCTATCCCGTTTGATGATGTCTCCCTAGCTTCCTGCCCAGCCTGCCTCGGATGTGTTGCCTTGCCTATGTGGTCCCTTCCCCCCCCCCGGCTCCTTCTCGTCTTCTCCTTTTGTAGGTATGTTTTTCCTCTGTTTCCTCCTATTATTTTGTATTTTTTATTTCTTACCCTTCCTCTTGTGTTTCAGCTTCCTTGTTTGTGCAGGAACCATGACTTCTTTTTTCTCAGGTTGTATTTATGTTCATGTTCTCTCTCTTCTTTCTCTAACTTTCCTGAGCCTCTCTCTAGTTTCTACTTTACTCTCTCTTTCTGCACACTCTTTCATCTCCACCACCTTCCCCTCTCTCTCTCCTCTTAATCTCTATTTTATATCTATCTTCTCTTTGTCCATCCTTATTCATGGGTCTCTATCCTAATTATGCTTACGATGTATTTTATGAATTATTGTTTATAGTATGTCATTGAACATAGTATCGTGGAATGTTAAGGGTATTAACTCTCCAATTAAGCGTCAACGCATTTTGTCACACCTTGCCAAATTGAATGTTGATGTTGCGTTCCTCCAGGAAACCCACCTCTCCGACATAGAATCTGCAAAGCTTAAGAGAGGTTGGGTGGGTGAGGTTTTTTATCCACAAGGTGATGGTAAACGTAATGGTGTAGCAATTTTATGTCGTAGATCTCTCCCTCTCACAATTATTTCCCAAGAATCGGATACTAATGGCTGATGGACACATGTCAGACTATCGATTAGAGGTGTTCCAATCTCCCTCCTTAATGTCTACGCTCCCACCAATGGTGAACCTCTTTTTTGGGCTGAGTTTTCTCAACGTATCACCCAATTTATGGATGACCATTTTATCCTGGCTGGAGATTGCAATCATCCCCTAGATCCTTTTATTAATAGGAATTCCGACGCCACTTACGTTCCCAATAAATCACACAAACTTTTTACTCAAGCCATCTCCCAACATAAGCTAGTCAATTCCTGGCGGCTATGTAATCCGACCTTGCGGGAGTCTACTTTTTACTCACCGTCTCACCGATCCCAGTCGCGGATTGACTATATTTTTGTTTCTCATACTTTTGCTCAAACACTCACCGCTGCTGAAATTGGTCCGATTTTGCTTTCGGATCATGCCCCTGTTGTAATCAGCGTTGACGTGCTTCCTCAGATTGATCGGCCCAAGAGGTGGCGCTTTAACAATACCCTCCTCCTGGATCCCAAATTCACTGCTTCCTTCACTGCCTTTTTTGATGAATTCTTCCTGTTCAATGGTACCCCTTCCCTCCCGAAACACACCGTTTGGGATGCTTTTAAGCCAGCAGCGCGCAACTTTATTATTGGCTATGTCGCAAAGAAGCGTAGGACTGCCCGTCTATACACTAAAAATCTCCTCTGTGACATTAAGAGATTGGAACATGTCTACTTCACCTCACATTCAAAAGATAGTCTGACGTCTCTTGTCGCTGCCAAGATGAAATTTAATGAGAAGTCTACAGAAGATGATTCCTTATATTTACTATAGTCTAGTGCTAAGTTTTATGGTGGGAGAAACAAAGCTGGGAAAATTCTTGCCAATTTTTTGAAGGTCAAGCACAACAGACTGAACATTGAATCTATTTACGACACCAATTCTAACTTACAGCACAAGGCCGCTGACATCCTTACTGAGTTCTCCCGCTTCTACCAAACCCTATACACCTCTGAAACCCAACCCTCTATTCATTCCCTCACACATTTCTTCTCTAATATCCAAAAGCCTGCACTTTTCCCTCTTGATCTTTCCTCCCTGGAGAATGACATTTCGCAGAAGGAATTGATTACTGTGCTCCAACATCTCAAACTTAATAAAGCCCCTGGACCAGATGGTTTTACAGTTAAATTCTATCTCCAATTTTCCAACTTGTTAATCCCGAAACTACATTCTCTCCTCAACACCTTTGCTGCTTTAGGTAACTCCTCAGGAACCTTTTCCGATGCACATATTTGTTTAATACCCAAAGAGGGAAAGGATGTGAAGCATTGCTAAAATTACAGACCCATTTCCCTTGTCAATATCGACTACAAACTCTTCGCTAATGCATTGGCGATAAGGTTGGATCATTTACTTCCTGACCTCTTGGGCGAAGAGCAGTCTGGTTTTGTTAAGAGTCGATACATTACTGACAATACCAGACTTTTATTCAACATATTTTCGAAGTCATCCCACCTCCAGCATTCCCTTGCAGCGGTCGCCCTAGATGCCGAGAAGGCGTTTGATAGGGTTGAATGGTCATATCTTTTCCACACTCTCGGATGGTTTGGCTTTGGCCCTCAATTCACTTCCCTAGTCTCACTGTTGTACTCTCACCCACGGGCTGCGGTCTATGCGAATGATCAGATCTCCTCTTACTTTGACCTTGGTAGAGGCGTTCGCCAAGGCTGCCCCCTTTCACCTTTTCTTTTCAATCTCGCTTTAGAGCCATTTTTGTCCAAGCTTCGCCAGAATCCCAACATACGTGGCTTTCAGACTGCGGAATCTTCCATTAAACTTGCTGCCTATGCAGATGATATTTTACTCTTCATTTCTAATCCCACGTACTCCATTCCCGCTTTCCTAGAGGAAGTGCGGAATTACTCCTTAATCTCTGGCTATAAGCTCAACAATGACAAGTGTGAGATTCTGCCCCTGACGAAGTTCACCTTTAAACCTGACTTCAGTGCTTCCAACTTTGCCTGGAGTCCCTCCCATATTAAATATTTAGGCTTGCACATCACCCCCTCCATCTCAGACACCATTTCACTCTGTTTGACCAAGTGCTCTCAGAAAATATCTGACCTTACAGCTAGATGGCATCCTTTATATTTGTCTTGGTGGGGTCGTCTTGACACCATTAAGGTGATGTTGTCCCCTATAATTCTCTACACAATCTCTAATATCCCTATTTCTATCCCAGCCAAATTCTTTAAGAAAGTTCATTCGATCCTGTCCTCTTTCTTATGGCATAACAAGAAACCCAGAATGTCCCTTGCCAGACTAATTTGCCCTGCTTTTGAAGGTGGAGTCAATTTTCCGGACTTTCCAGCCTATCAAAAGGCCTTTTTGTTACGTCAAGCTTCCTTTTGGTTCCAAGATCCCGCCTCCCCCTGCCCTCTGTGGACTATGGTTGAGCGCCTTTTCCTTTCCCCATTTTCCTTCGCTGAGTATATCTCTTTCTCACGTAAACCCTCCTCGATTCCCACTCCTATTCATAAATTTACTGTCAAGCTCCTTCTATCCTCTAATCCTCCTCCCCCTACGACTATTGCTGACTTTCTCTCGTCCCCCATTTGGCATAACAAGTATCTTTTAATTCATAATAGACCCTTTTACTGGAAATCCTGGAGGACCAGAGGATTCCTCTGGATTTCGCAGCTGTTCTCACATTCTACCTTTTTGCCTTTTCACACTCTTTGTTCCTCCTTTGATTTACCCTCATCCTTTGCTCCCAAATGCCTTCTACTTAAAGCAGCGGTCATGGAGATCTACACACGGCTCATGCAGACATCACCCCCTCCACTTCTCCTGCGCCTGCCTTCCGACTTCATTCTCTCCTGCATACTACTCCTAAAGCTTCCATTATTTACAAGCATCTTCATGCTCATACATCTACTAGACCTAAGTCTAGGGTGGAGGAGCAGTGGGAACAGGACCTTGCTATATCTTGGCCAATATCCCGTAAAACGTCTAGAGCAGCGTCCTTGACGCAATCCTTATTTTTCATCTACAGCAGGTTGCTCCATACTCCCTTTACCCTTAACAAGCGGTTCTCTACTGTTTCAGACGCTTGCTGGTCCTGCTCCTCACCTCACGCTACTCTGTTTCATATGCTATTTCTTTGCAAACATGTACATGATTTTTGGTTGCAGGTTTGGTCTCAGATTAATGTAATTTTCCATACATGTATTCCCCTGTCTCACACTCATCTTTTTCTAGGGAGCCTCTCTCCCTGTTGGGAGGGGACTGATCTACATGTTTGCATTGTTGATTTGTTTTTGGCTGTTGCGTTCCAACAGATTACTATTAATTGGAAGACTTCTTCTGACATTTCTTTTAAAGCATGGTGGTACAATGTTTGTCATAATCATAGGCTTGATACTCCTTTTTTTTTTCCTGCCCAAGTGGCAACCAAGCGTGCAGACCTATGGCTCCCTGTTACAATGTATTTGGATAATTGTGTGACTCGTTCTTTTTGCCCATGACCTGCTCAGCAGGAGGTTCCCAAACCCCCCTGATACCCTTTTCATTTCCTTTATTTTTCTGCATTATTATCTGCTTTGTCCTCATTCGCACTTGCTTCTGATGTATAATTATTGTATCCCTTATTTTTATTCTTATTGCCCATGATACGTCTTTTGCTATTTAATCTCTTGTAAAGTATATACTGATTACCTTTTCTTTGTTTCCCATTCCCCTCCCCTTATTTCCCTCATTTCTCTTGCTTTATTATGTATTGATGCCTTATTTTATGTTTAATATAATTCTTCTTGAACTTAAAAGAGACAGTACTGAACGATACACATATATCTTCTTTTACTTGTATGTTGCGGAATAAAACATCTTAAATAGCTTTAAAAAAGTACAGCACAAATAGCGAAACAATATTAAAAATCCCATAACCCACAAAACAAATAACAAAGAAAACAAATGAGACAGAAAAGTTTGTCTATTTCACTTCTGCAGATCTGCTTTTAATATCAACATATTATTACAAATATTTTTCATATGAAAGCGGCCAGTGGAGGAGGCATGTCAATGCAAGTTAAAATGTCCCACAACTTAGACCAGTTAACCCAGTCAAAAGCGCTGCTTAAATCCATAAAGGTCATGTTAAGTGCTCCTTTCTTGGCTATAACATACTTATGAATGATAAGGCTGAGGTTTAAACATTGTTCTAAGGTCCCCCAACAATAACTGTTTTATGGCCAAATTTGACATTACCACCACCAACTCAAATAGTGCAACAAGCTTTGTAGTCGGTGAAACAAACATACTTCAAATGAATCTGATGTGATGCTCAGGGAAAACCCAGCTCATCTATATAAGGCAACAGTTAAAAATAAACTTATTTTTCCAACAAAACTGTGATTATGAGATATAAAAACACCAACTAAAGATAGAACTCAATTCTTGTTGCCATATACTCTTGTTCACAATTAATGTTTATCATGTAATCATGTTTATCAATTATCATATAGTAGAACAGTGCTCAGAATAAAATGCAGGAAATGGATAAGCAGAACGACATACAGTTCAGCCCTAAAGAATAAATCGAGGTATAAATTAGGGATTAGACCAACAAACTGTCCCCTCCTGAAGATCAGGGAGAGTGAGCCCACAGCCCTCAGGAATAGACTTCTTTTATTATACAAAATGCAATGAAAATACAATAAAAACTATCCATAAATACAATAGTGTAAGGGTCCCACAATGTAATTAAACACCCTTGTGTGAATTGAACATTCTTAAATCAAAAAGTACCTCTTCACATAAAGGATACCGGTCCAATCACCACATCTGATTAAAAGTAATAAAATTATATTAATCCAACCTTTCACCAAAACTGCAATGTGTACATGCTCAACAGGTGTCCGACGGTACCTTACCTAATCCTGTAATCAGTAAACAAACACTTATCGGTTCATGTATGGTAGCATGATACGTATCTTTCTTACACCTGTTATCATATCATCACAAAAGTTCCATTACTCTTATGTAAACCCCGTATTTCATTATTCAAGTAATTGGTATCCTTTATGTGAAAAGGCACTTTTTGGTTTAAGCACGTTCAAAAGGTTGTTTAATTAAATTTGTGAGCATGAGTAGATGGGAACACGAGTTGAAGTCTGTCTTGAGTTAGTGTGAACATATTTTATCATCATAATTTTGTTGCAAAAATTGACTTTATTTGTATCTGTTGCCTTGTAATTTGGGTTTTCCATGGACATCAAATTAGATATATTTTAAATATGTGCTTGTTTCACCGACTACAAAACTTATTGCACTCTTTAAGTTTGTGGTGGTACTGTCAAATTCGGTCATTAAACAATTATTTTACAAACTTTATATTTGATTGTATTGTTGAAGTCGGAGGTAAATATTCCATAACACCAAAACACGAGTTGGCTTAAAGTGGATTTGAAGAGATGGGGGGCTTGTGTTTACAAGAAGCCTTTGGATCTGCTTCGGAAGATTGAAATAAAAAATTCAGGAATACTTTTTGACTTGATTGATGAATAATTTACAATTATCAAGGGTGCTCTACGGTTTATCCCAATTGTGGAACTTTTGTAGTTTCATTAAATGTGTTTGGTGGCCTCTTTTCCTCCTTAGAGAACCACTCCTTATGAGTTATTAATACTGTAATATACATTTTAGGGTACACTGAGGAGCGTGCCTTCAATGCCCAACCACCTGCTGCTTGACTGAAGTTGTACACGTGTTTTGCACGGTAAGGGAGACTAGACTGCTTGTATTTGTCCTTGCTGGAGGGTGATGTTTGTGGTAATATCAGAGAAATCCACAGTAAACCCGTCCCACTCGATCATAAAAGAGGTCCACAAATAGCCATAAAACAGCTTACACAGTGATCTGTGACTCCAGCCCTTCTGGCAATGCCAGATTGCCCTACAGGCCAGTCTGACCCTGCCACAAAGGACAATATGGCAGGCGCGTCGTCCTAACAGACAATTTAATCCAACCAGGTCTTGAGTTGAGAATTGTCTCTCTGTGATGCCCTGACTGTTTTGCTGGTTAGTTAACATTTGTGAAACAATGAACATGGGCTTCTAATACAGATTTTAGGGGCAATGAGCTCTAAAATCAGTGATCTTCTTTTTAACACACGGTAATGGCCTTCTCTCAGATGTTAATAATTTATTTTCTTAAAAGACCAACTGCACCCTGGATATTTCCTTCGTGGTGAGTTGCCTGTCAAGCTGTTTGTTTCTCGTGGATGTGACGGCAGCATCTGCTGTGGTGTGGTCTGCTATGAGTTTCAGTCCATGTGGGTTTAGGAGCCCTTTGCACAGGTGCAGATTTGTGTTGCAATTGTTTGCCCCCCAATTAGCAAATGCCATTATGCTTTCCAATTTGGCATGTGCTCGTGTAATGAGGCTCATTTGTGTATGTAATGAGATGTTGATTAGTGCTTTTCATAGCCACGTGTCATTTCCTATTCTTTACTTCAATAGCCCCTTTTACGAAGGCAAATGTGCATATCCATATTTTTATTTGTGCGTGCACTTTTGGCTGTTTGTGCACGCTGTGAATGGGCACCTTCTGCAGAGTTATTTGTTTGACAGATTTGCCCAACCAAACCGTATATGAATGGCCTCCAAGGCTCCAACCAAGGCCTGTTTCAGTGCACGCTAAAAACAATGAGCTACTTTTGAGATATACTTTGAGTATCTTAAATTTAAAAATCCACGTTTACCCTGTCTCAATAAAATGTAACAGTAGTTCAAAAATGAAAAAAATATTTGCAGTGTTATCATCATGATAACATCTGACAAATATTATCTTCAACAAAAGTGACGTTTTATGCCCTGGCCATATTATCGTGTTCAGTTATCACGTACGTGGCGTAATTTCACTAACATTGCTTTAAATTTGGGCATGCATTAAACAAGAACATGTGACATTTCCATGGCCTTCTTGCAGTCAATGCTCCAGCAGACAATGGAGTTCAAGATGGCGCTCACTGTGTGCGAGCTGGGCCGCAGAGACTATTTGCGAGCTTCCGTGACAATTAATTGGATTTAAATATAATTCCGAATCCATGTCAGCTGCCGTGAGGCGTGCCGTTTTTGATGAAGTCAGTCAGCCAATCAGTTTTTTAAAAATATTAATACACTTCGCCGCTGGAGCAATATTCTGAGGGCTAGAGTAAAGAGTGAGCCCTCCCCCCCATCACTTCCACAGAAACACTTGAGTAGCAGTCAGGCCAGGGCCGCTGTGAAAACCCAAAGCAGCCCTGGAAATTTTGTAGGACCAGGGAAAGGGGTGGACAGGTGGGGTCATGTGAGGCACTGTTGCTTTTGTTGCTGATGGAGGATATTGCAGCACCTGTGCAAAACCAGCCCCCAGTAACAAAGTACTGGCCCCCACAGCGGCAAAACCTTCCAGCCTCCAGGGAAAATGCCTGATGCCTGCTACGGCCAGTCTGGCCCTGGGTCAGGCCCACAGATGACAAAAGCACTCATGGAACAAGACATGTGGAGGCAAAGACATTAATCACAGCACTTTCTTTAAAAAAAATAAAAAAAAGAGAATAAAGTTTTTACGGAGATTCAACAATTTTAGAAATCGATGTTGTTAGCCCCAAATATAACATGACGTATATTTGTATAGAGTATAGTCACCCAAAGGTATCTTGTCGCAGAATAACAGATGTTTATAGAAACTCAATGGGAATCATTTTATCGACCTCAGAAGGATTAAAGGCACAGTGGACCCACTAGGATTTGAATCTGTGACCATGAGGCAAACATAGGCCCCTACCGTGGACACATTAGTACACTAAGGTACCAGACCCGGCTATAAACCACATCTGAAGGACCAGGAAGCGTTCTTAACCCTGAAGGGTTTTGTTGCTCCTCAACTGGACCTGGTCAATAAAATTGGGCTGCAAATTTCAATGTAAATAGTGAAGCACATTCGTCTTTCCGATGAAAACGAGACAAGGACTGAAAATGAACAACCATGAGGGATTATTAAAAGGATTCAGACCATTACAAAAAGCAAATTAAAATAATTAGGAGTCAGTCAGTTTATCAATGATCATATAATAGAACAGTGCTCAGAATAAAATGCAGGAAATGGATAAGCAGACCGACCTACAGTTCAGCCCTAAAGAATAAATCAAGGTATAACTCAGGGATTAGACCAACACAGTGTCCCCTCCTGAAGATCAGAGAGAGTGAGTCCACAGCCCTCAGTAATGGACTTCTTTTACAATGCAAAATACAATAAAAACTATACATAAATACAATTGTGGAAGGGTCCTTTCTTCCTTAGGACCCATTGCTCTATAAAGCAGCAGGTGCAAACCTAAAACCGTCCATCTTGTCTGATTTTGTGATCCTACCTGGCGCCTTTCACCACAAAATATCAATAACACTTTACAAACTGGCAGTGTTGAACATTCCTAGAGTAGGTAGAGAAATTGTAGAATGTCTACTTAAACACTGCATATTATAGCTATATAAGAAACCCAAGGAGTACGGAATAAGGTATGCATTTTCAAGCTGTTTTCTTATATTAGCTAGAATCAGCTTAATGAAAGAACAATACAGTTTGTGAAACCACAATATTCAGCATTATCCCACAGATTCACATTATGCAGTTTGCATCCCTGGTGCCCTCTAGTCACTAAAATAGTTGGTACACATGTTGCCACTTGTTATACAAGGAGAAGTTCTCATGAGAATTCACAGCAGTCCCAATAGGTAAGAGCTTGAGACAATGCCAATGCACTCTCAGTGGAACATTGGAAACATCATTCTACACCCGGGAAAATTACATTACATTTCAAAGCAGAGTCACAAAGGTGCTTATGCAGGTATAGTCTGTGGGTGGGGTGAAATGCAAACAAACAGATGACTACATTCAGAAAAGATGATTGAAAGCACCACCACCCCTTTTGAAATCGAGGCCTATATTAGCTATTGTTAAAATAAATGCAATCAACTTCACATACATGTTGATTATTGTCGCAACAATTCTCTTATCCATAAAAATCTTTCACAATCTCTGCCGCTGTTGCTTTACTTTTCTCAGGATTATTTATACTTTGTTTATTTGTGCTAAAACACAGAGAATATGAGGAAAAAATGCTGGAATTGCGATTTTTCCTTTCTCACTCAATCCATAGTTGTGCTAAAGGTGCATTTTTTTACTCCAAACGTTGAAGTATTTTGGATAAAAAATTGTGGATAAGGTGTGGAGAAACGCCGGATACTGTCTTCGCAGTTTCTCCTCACATTAACCTCTTTCCGCCTATGTATGGAACAAACAAATTCTTCCATGAAGATAAGAGAGCGCATTTTAATCAACCTGCTGGAGGTTTTAATATTGAGGTAATGCCAAATTAAATTGTTTGATTCCAGGGGGTTCTAGTTGCAGATATTTTGCAGAAAAAAAGAGGGGCAGGCATTTGCAGAAGACATCACGCTTGCCCAAAGTATTTCAGAAATCTGGCCTTACCTTCGTTCATGGAGGTGCTAGACCCCGCTTCCACCCCGCATCTGATGTCTCCTCTGTACTACGTTGGCCCAAGCTGCACAAGTGGAGATGTGTGTGGGTTCTGATAATGGAACATAGGTAGTGATTAAGAATAATGTGCTTAGGTAGAGTTGTTTGTGGGTTCGGTACAGGAATATTGGGTGGCGATAGTCAGGATAGAGGTTTTTAGTGGAGGTGAAGTGGTGATTAGTCCCAATATTGAAATGGTGGGTGATGTTGCAGGCAGGACTGAAAAGTGCTGGCAGGATAGATGCTGGTATGGTTGTCAAAATGTCACTGACAGGTTACGTGTTCGTATGGGTAGTGGAATATCAAGGAGATGCAGCGGAATACGGAGAAGCAATCGCAGATCTCTTGGTTGGTCTACGTACTTGAGTACCATGACAATACGTGGAGGAATTGAGGTGCACCCAAAGATCAGTGTCGATAGCCGAGTTAGAGTAGGTGGAAAAGCTTATGCATATCAGAATTGAGATGTAGATGGTTGCAGCACTAGAAAAAATAGGATGCTACAGACAGGGTTGGTGTTCATTGGCGTATCTGTGTGCTGGGCTCAGTGATGGCGGAATAGTAGCCCAGTCTGCATGGCAGATTGAGGTACTCTGCCTCTTCTGTGCTGTTTTCTGAGAGGCTGGCATGTGCTGGTTGAGCGTTCGCCTAATCCTCCATCCGCCAGGATGGCTTAATGGTTGGCAGCCGGCCCTTTGGGGCCATCTGAAGAAACGCATGCTGACTTCTAATAGCACAGGTTGTGGTGATCAATGCCTTAACGTGTGGAGCTGAAAATCTGAAGAAAGCCACATCTTTTAGTTCAGATACGTTTTTTTTTTTAATATGATGGGAAATCATTTTTAGCTCAAGCGTAATTGTCAACTCAACATGAGCGCACGATAGAAGTAAAGAGACTGTATTTTGCAGTCAACTCTAAATGAGGGTCTCTGGCTCTAGAATGATACTGAAAACGCAGGTGGCAAAAAAATTGATAAATCTTGATTCCCAAACAGAGTTATATTGCCTTCATAAGATCAGATACAGCAGCACCACCTATGTAACCTGTTACCATTGACAGGAAATACATGATAAAAAGCTGATATTTTCTTTTCAAGTATTAGTCAAAAAGTTATCTTGAAATATTTTCTACTACTATTGCAGCATTACAGAGGGTCACTACACTTGAGCGTAGACCATAGACTAATCTAGAGCTTTCTTCCTTATGACACATTGCTCCATAAAGCAGCAGGTGCAAACCTAAAACCGTCCATCTTGTCTTATTTTGTGATCCTACCTGGCGCCTTTCACCACAAAATATCAATAACACTTTACAAACTGGCAGTGTTGAACATTCCTAGAGTAGGTAGAGAAATTGTAGAATGTCTACTTATACACTGCATATTATAGCTATATAAGAAACCCAAGGAGTACGGAATAAGGTATGCATTTTCAAGCTGTTTTCTTATATTAGCTAGAAGAAGGATTACAATACATTGGTTCCAAGAAGGGAGTCCAGTAGTGGTGAATGAATGACTGGGAGATACCGTTGAGTCTTGAGATAGGAGCTTCACATGCAGCAAGTATGTATGGAAATTATAGCAACCAAAAATCCAGTGACATGAAGAGCACTGATAGATGCCATGGGGCTTATTTAAGAACCGTTGCGTCACTTTTGCGCTGCCGGTGCCTCTCTTTTTGTAACGCACCATTGGTGTAAAAAGTGAGCCTTGTTGCACCATATTTACAAAGTGACGCATCTACCTAGATGCGTGACTTTGTAAACCCCTGCGTCACATTATACCTGCCGCAGGTATAATGTATGCAGGGGGGCGTTCTGACATAAGAAAGGGTCGTAAAAGTGACACAGTGAAATCTCTAAGATTTCATTGCCTCACTTTTAGGACGCAAATGCGTCAATATCTTACGCCTGCCTCATGGCAGGCGTAAGACTGACACAGGCACATTTCACATGGGACTTGCCCATGTGTAATGACCCATTGCTTGAGTTGCGTCGCTTTTGTGACACACTCCAGCAATACATAATTTTTGTGCCTACAGATACGTCAGAAATACTGACGTATCTGTAACTCCTTGCGACATGATGCGTTATACTGTAAATATGAAGCATCATTGGTGTCGCAAGGAGGGCGCAATGAAAAGTGACGCATCGCTGTTTTCTCTCAGCGATGCGTCACTTTTCATAAATGAGGCCCCATATTCTCATCCACCGATCATCTTCCAACATAGAGATAGGGTCAGCAGTTACCATTGAATTGATGCCAATGGGTTGAAAACTTTATGTAAATGTGAGATTGAGTATGTGGAACATTGCCAGAGAAGATTAGCAAACCCCTCAAACCATAGAATTCAATCAATGTATTTACAATGTGTTTATCATCTTGTTCTACACCACACAGTAATATCTATGTTACATAATGAAGCATATTGAGGTTTTTTTTTAACTAATAAAAACTAAATGTAAGAACTATAGATCCACATCAATTGACCATTTATTAATGACACTCTTCCTCCTCTCTTCTCTCTAGTTCCAGCTTCCATCAGACCCCAAGCCAGAAGCAATTCCTATTCCATCCAGGTAAATAACATACAGAACGAGGACATTGGTGAACTATAAAGCAGCAGACCACAAACTTCCTAACTTGTCCAATCCTGAGATCCTGTTAGATAACCATCATCACAAAATATCAAACATACTTGAAGAGTTGGAATCTTGACGAGTGAAAAAGCTGAAGGCCAGGAAATAAAATCCACTATTAAATGGTACAACAGTGATATCTGAGTGAAATGAAAAGGAAATGCCCGAACGTTGAATGCAAATGATGCACAATATTTCCTGAAGCACCGAAGGGTAACTGCAGAATCACAAGAGAGAGAGTACTTTAAAGTGGTAGTGTACACAAAAAAATGCCATGCCAAATGTATATTTGAGGCTCCTAAACAAATAAAGGAAATCCTCAATATCTTTTAAGACATATCCAACCATGTTCGATACAGGACAGTCCTATCTTTTTTAGAGCTGAAATTCCGCAGTCGTAAAGATACTACAAGTAAAATACCTTTGTGAATAGCAAACAATCCTAAACTTACACAAAAGTGTACATTTACCTTTGTGAATCAGGCCCATATTGTTTATTTATAAGATAGACCAATCCCGTCCAAGCTTTATGCAAGAGAGGAAGATACATTGAAGTCTCTGGAAAGACTATGTAAAAGAGAGAGATGAAGCAGAAATACTAGGGCCCTCATTATGTGTGACATAGTATTTTGATGCAATAATTTCCTGGATAAAATCTGACACTGGTGTAGTCAGACTTTATCAAAGGGGATAATTATCGCATACCAAGTTTTTAAAGAATAACTTTTACTTAACTGAACTGAAATCCACGTGTCCTATTGAAAATGGGCCTTTTCCCCCTTGTTAAATTCTAGCAGGTTAGACCTGCAGAAATGTAACAAATAGTCCAATCTTTATAGCACATAGTGATTTAGATTTTATTGTATAGTTAATAAAAACCATTACAAAAGGATAAAAACATTGGTTAAAAACTAATCAATATACATTCCTGATTGAACTTTGCAACATTTAAGAGTAAAATTAAGTCAAAAGTGTCCAGTGCCAAATCAATTTATTTATACATTGTCCGTTAACTAGTTGTGGGGTGGTAAGTTAAAATCGAATTCATCCACTGTATCCGTTGACTGGCTGGGGAAAATGGTAGATGCAACGGAGTAAGATCTATTCTTAGTTTTCAATTTTGTGCAGTGACACCCCTTTTGCATTCCGACTTCATGACAAATTTAAGGAATCTGCAGATGAATTGCGGATCCGCTGCACTCAGGATTTGTATAGTGGCGGAGCGACAGGTACGTATTCCATACTCGATGAACTTTGCCTTTAACCAGTACCGTCGTTCCTGAGCCAGTGCGGGGCAGATGCAAAGTAGGTGGATGAGGTCTTGTTTTGAGTTGCCACATAGGTCACACTCCTTAGTGTCAGGTTTCCTCCAGTCTGGTATATCGGCGTTTGTCGGCAGATTTCCCATCCTTAAGCTGAGGTATTTTGATTTGATATATGGAGAGAAAGAAAACCCGAAATAGGCTGCAGGTTTGAGGACCTTGTATGATTGAATTGTCATCCATGCGTGAGCTCGGTGACTGAAGATCGATTTGTCATTAATCAGCGAATGCCTGTTTGCGACCTTTCTGACAGCTAGTTTAAATGATGGTGCCGATAGCTTAATTTGCCACAGCGATGCAAGTTCAGTAATGTCAAGGGACTGTTTTAAATACTTGGCATACTGGGAATTCGGGTTGTTTTGCATTGCTTCCCACGTGGCAAGGTTGATTTCTGTTTCCCTGTTCATCCATATATTATACCAGAATATAATGGTCTCGTACTTTTTTTGGAGTTCTTGAGATTGTAGGCCAAACTCCAGTCGGACCTGCGCAGGTGAGGCATTGGGCGGTAATGTGAAAACCCGCTTATAAACCCTAATTTGGATTTTGTCAAAAAGCTGTGCACTTCTGCCATGATGTAGCACACTGCCATAGCCTATTGTAGGGAGCAGCTTGGCCTTGATGACTGTCAAAAGTGGATTAAAATAGGGACCTTTTAGCTGCTTGGAGATGTTGTTTAGCGCATATAACAGGGCTGTTGCCTTTTTTTCAATGACATCAAAGTGCAAAGAAAAGTTAAGGCGTCTGTCCAGCTGTATTCCCAAGTACTTATAATTGTCCACTATTTCTAGCTTCTTGTCATCTATAAAAAAACTGGAAATGTGTTACGCCGACGTGTCAGTATCATAATCTTTGTTTTTTGACTATTTATTTGGAGACAATTGCATTTTGTGTATTCTGCCAGACCATGCAGGAGGCGTTGCAGACCTATTTTTGTCTGACTTAAAAGCACCACATCATCGGCATAGGAGAGATGTGTCAAGAGTAAAGCTCCTAGCCTCGGCGGATGGGCGTTAATCCCGTCCAACCTTGTAGTTATTGTTAAGTCTGCCATGAACAGATTAAAAAGGTGGGGGGGCCAAGACGCAACCCTGTTTTAGTCCGTCAAATGTGTTGATCTTCCGTGTTAGACAGTGCCCATTAGCTATCTTTACCTGCATCCAGGTATCGGTATATAAGTCCATTATGGGATTCAGAATTGCATCCGGCAGGCCCTGCTGCTTTAGTTTGCACCATAATAGTTGACGGCTGACACGGTCGAACGCCGCCTTGAAATCAACAAAACAGGAGTACAATGCTTGGTGGTTTTGTATACTCTTTTCAGCAATGAAACTCAATGCCATGGCATTAGCCATAGTGCCTGGACCCCTACGAAACCCAGTCTGGTTTACCGGAATCTTCTTGTTATCCTCATTCCATTTTAGAAGGTCAATTAGCACCAAAGATGCATAGTATTTAGCTTCGGCATCGATAAGTGCTATAAGACGATAATTGGATGGATTTTTACGGTCTCCTCCTTTATAGATCGGATTTATGATCGCCCCTCTCCAGCTTTCTGGGAGACGACTCGTGTTATTTATTGATCTAAATAAGGTGTTTAACTTGCCTGCCCAAAATTCAGGGTCCTCCTTGTAGATTGCCTGGGGGACACCATTTGGTCCTGGAGCACAGTCTTTCTTGCTTCTCTTAATTATTTTCAATATTTCAAATTCTGCATCTGTACTGGATGTCTGATTTCCACACAATTGATTAACATTCAGGTTCTTGAATTTTGTCGCTACTTGAGTCCTCGATTCCAGTGTTTTTTGTGTGTTATTGGATATTATTGTGGGTGGCACCGATGGGTTAACTGAGAAGATGTCCAGTAAATGTTGGAGATCCATGCTTTTTCCGTGACACAAGTCGTGCTTATTGTTTGTCCAGATCTATTTAATGAATTTACCTGTGCCCAAAATGCTCTTGAGTCGGATTTTTTTGCGTTTTATAATAACTTAGTCCAGAATTCTGTGTATTGAGTTCTTTTTTCAATCCAAAGCAGTTTTTTATATTGTTTCCTGATTGATCGTACTGTTTGCCAGACGTGAGAGTTTGAACTATGGCCCTTTGTTTGCCTCATACACTTCCGCAGGCGCCTTCTTAAGGATAGTATGGTCTTACTAAACTGACCCCCTTTCTTTAGGTTGGATTTATTACTCAAATTGACTCTAGTTTTTGGTAGCTTATTTACAAAAGAGGTCCATGCTTCTGCACACAGTTCACTTCCCTTGGTTGTGGTTTGAAGTAGGTGTTTGGCGTCTTTGGCTACTTGTGGTAGTGAATTAGTCGTCCACCTTATACGCTTCAGGTTGATCGTTGTTATTTCCCCAGCTGTCGATTGTGCTTTTAGATGTTGAAAAGGTGCCAAATTAATCTCAATGTGTTGCATTGAATGGTCACTATCCATTGTACATTGGATTTGGAAGCTTTTGACTAAACACAGTAGAGGGAGCGAGACAATGGTATAGTCCAAAATTGTGTTTGCACTCGGGCCTATGTAGGTGGTTAAGGGGGGTTTATCCTGTTTAATTCTTCAATTTAATACGCGCAGCCCCTGATTTTCCAGGGCCCACATCAACTGTTTTCCCACTATGTCAGATTTTTTAGCTGGGGGAATCTCCTGTGTTTCCACTGCCCAGAATTCATTGGCAGCCATGATATTGTCTTCGTCTTCTGGGGGCTGTATAAGGTTGGAGTTGAAATCGCCCGTCAGAATTATCTCCCATTCTGGATGTTCGAGGCGGAAACCTGATATTACTTTGTTAATGGCGTGAAATAATTCTTTTTTTACATTCTTTTTTGGATGGGCGTATATGTTGATTAATATAATGGTGCCAATACCAGCCGGGGACACCCTCTCAAATTTAATTATTTGCATATCTGCCTTGGAGGCTGCCAGTTGGGAGGCCTTGACGTTTAATGCCGTGCTTATATACACCGACAGGCCCCCCTTTGCTCGACAATGGCGCTGAGTGCGAATTGCACTGACGTGAAAACTGATTCTTCCCGGAACATCAATTGGCTCTATTAGCCATGTTTCCTGCAGGGCGATAATATCATAGACCTGCAGAAATGTAACAAATAGTCCAATCTTCATAGCACATTGTATTTTCCCACTGCAAAAAACATCGCACCACTTGTAATTGCGATCCATGGGCAAATAAGTGTTTGTGAACGAATTGCAATTTAACAGGTCATTTGTAATCAGAGCCTTGGTGTTTCATAGATAACATACATTTCCTATAACATTATTACACTTACCTAGTCTTTTCTCGAGGTGTAGTGGTGTTCTGGGGAATCAACCTGAAGACAGTGGGAGGTTTCCATAGCTGCATTCCGGATACTGGCTTTTTTAATCCCCATACCTGCAAAAGAAGACAAGAAGGAATTTAGAAAGATCTAGAAAATACTAATAATATTCGTACTCGAGATTTATGAACATTTAGTTCATTCAAATCCTAAAGAAAGACTTAAACTTGACTGACATTTTTTGTTAGCCGCAATTCTATAACAGTGGTATTTTATTCCTTATAAAACATGGTCACCTTATCACCCTTCCCCCAACCACTGTAAAATCCTATAGGTCTGATTTAAAGTTTGGTGGGCGGCCCGCAACCTGCCAGGGTAGGGGAGGTGATCTCTTTTTCTCCAGTCAGACTACCTCCTACCAGATTATGAGCTCACCACCATCCCTGCTGTGATCTCTGAACCTCAATAGGAGGTGCTGCTATAGTGGCTTCTCTAGTGGCAATGAAATTTGGTGCACATACTTTTAGGCAGCTGTGCACCAAACTGTTTGTTTTTTCTGAAACTAACTCCCAAATCAGGAGTTTGTTTCTGAAAAACCATAGATGTTTTCTTGAAGAGTTTAGGAATCATTGTTTTTTTTTCTATGGTGACTCCCAGGTTTTACCTGCTGGTGACACACAGAAAAAAATGGATGTCAGGCTGTCTGCTGTAAATAGCATGGGCAGTCTGATGCCCTTAGTCTAACGACCCCTTCTCCACTGGACCGTCAGAGTAGGCTTCCCAATAGAAGAACCAGCAGGGGAACTGCCTTCAGGAAGCTGACAGTTAAAGAGTGGGTGGACCCGATGGTCAGAATATGTTGCCCCGTTTGCAAGAGTACTCTGTCCTTCAAACTCTAAATTGGGCCACTTGTCTCTTGGTGCTCTTTACGAAAGGGATACTATGGTTCAGGCGTGGCCGGCACAGGTAACAGTGGTGAAGCGGGCTGGGGCGGGCCGGGGCGCGGGGAAGTGGACAGACAATAGGATAGGGAACGTAAAAAAATGTTTTTGTTTTAAAAACACTTACCTTGCGCTCGTCGTATCGCCGACTCAACTATGTGGCGAGCACAAGGTAAGTGGCTTTATTGAGTTTTTTAATTTTACTTTCCCCATCCCGTCGTCTGTACACTTCCGCCCCACCACCCTGCTCCCACCTTACCTCACCACTGTTGCAGGTATGGAACATTTATGTAGAATCCCTACTGTGAAAAAAATGAGCCATATGCAGTGTTTAATTTGTTAATTTGTAGCAAAAAATATTTTAAGTAGTTTCAATAAGGCATGCAAAGACTTTGTTGACTGCAAAGAACTGTTGTGTACAGAACTCCAAGAGCACAAAATGTCTTCTTGTGAATTAATGCCTGTGACTTTTTGAAAGAAAATAATTCAAAAGAAATAGAGCTATAAATCTAGCTATCCCTTTCATTATTGAAACAGACAGTTGTAATTCTGCTCAGTGACCCGAATTTCACACTGTCGGCTGGCAGCAGCATTGTGACATCAGAACTACAACTTTCACAATCTATTACACTAGAGTATAAGTAGCGATGTCCCATTATTGATAACTAATCATCAACAACTTTATACTGAGTATGTCCTCCCATGAGTTACCCCTAGCCACGAGTCGGTGCCTTGGTGCAGCTGTGTGATGGAGGAGTTATGGGGGAGCCATATAACACTCTCTACTTCCAGCATGTTGTCTCCCTTCAACCCTTTCCTCTTTGCCATACCCTCAACTTCTTCCCTTCCACTTCTCCCTTCATCTCTCCCATATAAAACAATACTTGTTTTCCTGAGAGCCTGTGCCACCTCCCCTGACCAAATCCTCCCCCACCAAACGGTAAACAAAAAATACCTAGCGCCCTACCACCCTTCCTGACCAACCTCCGAATCATCCTCTCTCCCCTCTGAAATATTAGATAACATACGAGCCATGGGGCCACCCTCCCCCACCACCACTGAGAACACTCATGCCCAAATATTTTTTTTAGAAATAAAAGGCATCCAGCCTCCACCCCCACCACCTCCTGAACCTTCCCTCCCCCAGCTCCAAAGGTCATGCGTTCCACTTTCAGTGTGAAAACAGACATCTGGCTTCTGTGCTGACACATGCTCTGATTGGGCCACCTGAGCACAGGCTCTAGTGCCCTGTCATCTGTGGGCCTGTGCACACTGACATTATTAGAACAGCATCTAGGGGTGAAAGAGCTCCATCCTAATTCACCCCCTTCCCTCGGGTCTGCAGAGATCTGAGATGGGGGAGGAAGAGATTGGACAGTCTCAACCATCCCATCCACAGCTTGAGTCTTTGGCGGCAAGCCTGCCTTCCGCTGTCGCAGGAGTGAAATCAACTGTTGTTTCCATTGCTGTGACGTAGTTGCAGGAAATAACCAGCTTTCGAATCCAATAGTCATACTAGTGGCTTGAAATCATAAACAACATTAACAATACGACTATTTATATTAAACATTGCTTTATATAGCAAGTGCTTCTGCATTTTTTTTCAATTTCGTGACTGTACATAAAGAGTTACTGTCCGTCAAACTAATGTTACACTGTTTTATCGACCTCAGAGGAAGAGGGGTGAGTTGGCTTTGCTGAGATCAGGTGACACACTAATGTCAAGAGCGAGTGCTCAGCATAATTCAGTAATCAAAATGTCGTCGGGTCGCCATTTAATGTGCTCCCACGATCACAGTGAAACACCTAATGCAGTGGTAAGAAATTCAGACAGTTATTTATTGGGTTATTTAAGAAAAATGTATTGTTTCATCTTAAATAAACAGGAAACTGCACTATTTTGTATTTTTTTTTATTATGCATGCTTATAGGAGGGGCCTTTACAGGGGTCATTTCATGAGCGCAATTGCTTTCCGATGAGGTAATTTTCAACTAAGACTGTGGTGGTTTCAAACTGCTTGCAGGTTGACCTGGATGCTTGGGCTTGCTCAAGAGAATAACAAATCTTTTGAGTGGCAACCCCTCTGTACATGCATTATCTCTGTAGCCTAACAAAAGGCAATGTAAAATAAAAAAAATCTGTTTCCAATATTATCATAATTGTTCAACCGTAATTTGAACAAACGACAGCTTTTTAATTGTGTAACCAAGGAAGATGCATTTTTTTCTGCCTAGGAATAATATTAATTAAAAAAAAAACGAAGACTCCCTCAAGACTCCTCCATAAGCCGATGTGTTTGAAAGAGCAATTCAAATCTGCGCATTTTAGGTTCATTGAGTAATGTCACAAAGGAATGAATTAGTGTCTGAAATAATGACGGCTGCTCGTGTCACGGGCCGGGGTGTGCTGCGCGCACGGCGCGCGGGAGGTGACGCTACCCCCCGCTTGTCTGCACCCCAGATAGGGCCTTTTGAACTGCAAAAACAAAGGCGGCATTAAACACTTTCCAGGTCATGCAGAAAATTAAAAATTCAGTGTCCCATATTGTAATGTTCATCTTGTTGCTTGATCAAAATAATGTTCGCTGTGCACACGAGGGCGTCGGAAGTGGGTGTGAGAAGGCACGGGGATTTTGATGTATGTAGACTTTGGGGGGGGGGGGGTGGAGTAGGGGTAGCAGTGCAGCAGATAGGCATGGTATTAATATTATCGTGCACAAATGATCGTAATTTTTCAGGCACCGGACTAAATTATCATGCCCGGGTATTTCAGGAGCAAATATAGCATGAGGTCAAATTCGCCATGCGCTGATGAATATTCTTGACAGCGCGTGCTTCCTTGCCTTTTCTCCTTCCCCCCTCGCAGCGATCGGACTCATGAATATGGAAATTGGCCAAAACAGATGCCTGAGCAGGGGAGGTGGGTAGATGTCTTGAGATAGGCCTGGGGAGCCAATGCATGGTTTTACGGTACTCCCCATTCTTGGGGGCATATGTACAAGGAGTTTACGCCGTTGTAGCGTCATTTTTTTGATGTTACAGCAGCTTTTTTTAATCGCCATATGTACAAGTTGCAGCTAACTGTGGTCAGTGTCAGTTTACTGGCAAAATCGTCTGTTTTTCCGATTGCCACTTCTGTTCGCGATAGGTAACGAAAACGAGATGCAAGGTAGGCGTTTCCGTGCAAAAACACCCGCTAACCCCACTTCGCGATATTCAAAATGATCGCCCGGTCCGGTTATACATTCCAAAAACAACCGCTAAGGCCTGTTAGCGGCTGGTCAAGACCAGAAAAAAGGTGGTCTTAAAAATAGCGATAAAAAACAAGACATAAGGAAGAGTAGCCCAGAGCCACATTTGCTAACCTACTGATGCCTTGGAGGTACTACTCATGCAGCTTGGAGCACCAAGAAGACCACAACAACCACCGCCACTGCCCCCGCCCCAGGACCACCACAGAGGCAGCGCCAAAGAAGACAGCGGGTCTATCGTCAACGCATAACCCTGATAGCCCTAACGCCCGAGGATGTGATAGCCCACTACAGGCTGAAAAGGTCCTCCATCCTCCGCATACTGACCCAGATAGAGGCCAGGCTGCAGGCACCAACACAGTGTAGCACCAACATCCCTCCGCAGACAAAGATACTGGCAGGGCTGCACATGTTGGCCTTTGGTACCTTCCAATCAACCATTGCCAGAGTTGGGGGAGTCTCCCAGTCATCCTTTTCAAGGTTCCTCCCAACTGTCTTGGATGCCATAATCAGCCTGACGCTACAGCACCTACGCTTCCCCAACATTGCGCGAGAACAGCTTGACACCAAACAAGGCTTCCATGCCATTGCTGGCTTTCCGCATGTGTTGAGGGTAATTGACTGCACCTGTGTCCCTCTTGTGCCTCCTGTGGACACTGCACATATCTACCGGAACAGGAAGCACACATACTCCGTGAACCTGCAGGCAATCATGGACCACCGGGGCTTGTTCACCAATGTTGGTGCCAAGTTTCCAGGGAGTGTTTATGACTCCTACATCTTCCGGCAATCCATCATCAACCAGCGGTTTGAGAATGGCACATATAGAAATGGACTGCTTGTTGGAAAGTACTAACTGAACCCACAGCACACCTCAAGTCCACAATCATGTAGCTCACAAATGTGAGAATGCACATGTAGCAAATGTCATACAACATGCCTTGTAACATGTCCACCTACTATACACAAGAACCCAAGGGACTACGGTTACTGTGTTTAGTCATGTAGACACATTTTCATCAAAGGTCCTGCCCCTCCGTCACATATCTGCAAATGCTGGGAGAGGTTCGGAACCAAGTAGGTGTGATGGAGGGTCAGGACCTATGAGGAAAATGTGAACACAAGCCCAAGTCTGGCGGCGGTGTTCTGCATATTCTGAAGCTTGCGGAGCAGAGACCTTTCCATGCCGGCGTAGAGGGCGTTTCCGTAGCCCAGTCTACTTTTAATGAGTACATGGGTGACTGTCTTTCTTGACTCGGGGTGGGGGGGTCCATTGGAGCTCTTACCCAGGATGCGGAGGGTGTTGAAGTAGCTGAAGGCGACAGCGGTGACCTGTCAGTTCATGGAGAGGGAGGAGTCCACTACGATGTACAGGTCATTGGCGGGGTCCGTGGGGGTCGGGGGGCTGCCAAGGGCGGTGGGCCACCAGGTGTTGTTCCATGCCGCTGGGGTGCTTCTGAGGATGATGATTTCTGTCCTCTCCACGTAGAGTTCAGCAGCTGTTGCTTATCCAGGTCACAACTTCCTGCATTCCTTCCTGGAAGTTGAGTCTGGTGGTAGTGAGATCCTTGGTGAGGGAGAGGATGAGCTGGCTGTCGTCGGCGTAGGATACTATGCTGAGGCCGTGCTGTTGGACAATGGTGTTGAGGGGGGCCATGTGGATGTTGAAGAGGATTGGGCTGAGCGATGATCCCTGGGGCACTCAGCAGTTGATTTTCCTGGGTTCGGTGAGGAAGGGTGGCAGTCCGATCCTTTGGCTTCTGCCGGTGAGGAACGATCAGATACAGTCGAGGGTGGGTCCTTGTATGCCAGCATCATGTAGTCTGCCCGCTAGTGTGCGATGGGAGACGGTGTGGAATGCTGCTGAATGGTCGAGTGGAATCAGGCTGTAGTGTGGCCTTGGTCGAGGAGGATGCGGATGTCATCATTGGTGGCAAGTAGGGCAGTCAATGTGCTGTCGTTGCTGCGGATTGAGACGTGTCCAGGATAGCGTTGTCCATTGCTTAGTTGGGGGGCTTGGTGAATTCCTGGATGACGTTGAACAGGTCTTTGGAATTGGTGGAGTTGGCGACAATTTAGTTGTGGATGAAGCTCCTTTCAGTGGTACAGACGCGTTTGTGGTATTTTGTTATGGCGTTCTTGTAGATGGTGAAGTTTACGGGTGTCTTGCTGTTTCTCCAGTTCCTCTACAGGCGTCTGCAGGTGCATCTGGATTCTTTGAGGTCAGTGATGAACGAGGCGGCTTTTCTGGTGTGCTGTCTGTCAGAGCTGCGTAGCGGGGTGAGTTTGTCTGCGCAGTTGGAGATTCATGTGTGGAATTCCCTGACAACATGGTTGCGTCGACTGCAGCGGTGGGGGTGTTGTGGTTGAGGGTGGATTTAAGCTGCTTCTCTGTGACTCTGCTCCAGTACCTTTGTGGGGTACGGGTTTGGCTGGCTTGGGTTCCTCATTGAGGAAGTGTACGCAGTGGTGGTCGGTCCATGGGTGTTGCGTGGTGACTGAAGTGTACGCTATTTCCTCTTGCGGAGATGGGGTCGATGGTGTTTCCTGCCTTGTGGGTGGGTGTGGTGAAGAGTTGTTTCATTCCAATGTTGCCGAGCTTTTTGCTGAATGGTAATGAAGTTGGGGTCGTTGGTGTTGGTGAGGTGGAACTTCAGGTCTCCGATGAGTATGTAGTCCATGGAGGCGATGGCGTGTGGTGCGATGAGGTCCGTCATGGTGTTGGCGAAGCTGTCCAGGTGTCCGGGGGGTCTGTAGGCAAGTGTGCCGCAGAGTGTGGAGTTGGGGCTGGTCTGGACCTGGAAGTACAGGTCTTCAGTGGCGGGGAAGGTGTAGCTGGAAATGGAGAGGCAAAGGGAGTTTTTGTGGGTGATGGCGAGGACTCCTCATGGGTGGTCCTCCCTCTGGATCTTGTATTTGTCCGGGATTGCAATGGCAATATCAGGGGTGGTGGAGGTGGTGGTCCAGGTGTCTGTAAAGAAGGCGATGTCGGGTGAGAGTGTGTCCCGGAGGTTCCAGATTTCCACAGCGTGTCTGTGCAGGGAGCGCATGGTGAATAGGATGCATCTAGCGCATTGGGGGTGTTGGCGTCTGTGGCTGTGGTGAAGGTCTTGTGGCAGTGGCAGCAGAAGAACTGGCATTGGGTCGTGTTCAGTGTGGCCTGTTGGGAGATGTACTTTCTTCTGGGGTTGAGTTCGATCACAGCGGATAAGTCGTAGTGGTAGACATTAGGAGAGCCAGGGTCCCTGCCACTGTTCATGGTCGGGTCGGTGACGGGCGCAGACAGGCTTGCCTTTGACACTCGTTCATTGCGGCAGCGTCGCAAACGTACAACCACCACCATCAAATAGGGTAGGGGGGAGAGACGAGCAGCTGGGAGGCAATGTAATTTGCATTGAAGCTCGTCAACTGTCTGAAGCTACACATGACAAACCCGAATTACCAAAGTATCAAAAATCACACACACCAAAATAGAAACTCTGGAAACACAGCAGGCACAAATACTAATGGACACATCTCTCAATTATATATCACAGGTGATCAAGGATATGCACTCTCTCCATGGCTGATGACACCCCTCAGAGCCATAAACACTCAGGCACAGAGACAGTTGAAGAACCGGGGTTTAGAACCCAGCGGCGCCAGGGACACGCCCAAAGTCTTCGGGTTCTCCTGTCTTGGCAAACAGAGATACGGAATACTTCTAGGTGGCGTCAGAGATCAAATTTATTAGCTGCAGCTAGTAACAGTAATCTCAGCAATACAACACGGTGTACAACTCAAGAAACTGTTCAAATTTGTAAGGCAAAACATCCCTTTTTATACCCGATATTCACATTACAAATGGACACCCACTGCACAAAATTCTAGCCAATAAGGTACATTTTCAAACAAAGTATCACATGACAGAAACCTTAGTTTGCGATAACCCAACCCAAAGTAAATTATTAAGAATGTCCCAAATCCAATCTCCACAAGCCGGACAAACCCATAATTGAAAGCACAATGCATGTAATGAAGAAACATAGAAAGGAAACAATGACAGATAACTAGCAAGATAAGGCATGTGTAGAGAAGCTAAAAGTTAGTGATGTCCTGAACTTTGACTCGCAATCTCAGACAACGATCAACCAAGGAAATTGGCTTAGCGAGGTCAGTTTCAAGTAAAGGGGTCAGTTCCTTACAATGCACCTTAGAGTCAAGAAAAGGCTTAGTTAATAAGTGCATGAACAACGAAGCCCATGCAACTTTGTTCGTTTGGTTACCTCCACGGGCCTACGTGATGGCAACACAAAATGGAGGCATGGACAAAATTTAACCCATATTCGAGACAAAGTCTCTGAATACGTAATGAACTCGCTAGTTAACGTGACAAATTCACTCCATATTAGCCGTACTTGCTAAATATGGTACAACAACACCAAAATCGTGACGGAACCATAACCTAACAGGACAAGGAAGATTTTACAGAACCTCAGACCCTCCTTTTGCCATTACGTAGGCAACAACCCAAACTCATGTCAATCTGAATCCAGGTCTAGATCTATTCTCATCAGGTCATCAAGGTGTCGCTGGTAATCATCTTATTATCCTTCACTTCTCTCGGGACGGGTCTTCTCACACAGATCGTAGCACAAAGACTACAAATGGCGGGACCACACTGGATGCATAAGCAACACGAGAAAAGGATAGCTAACACCATACCAAGGAACATCAGAACCTTCCATCCCCATTTGGACAACAATTCCCAAATCCATCCTGTTAATGACCAGTTCCCTTCGTCTACATGTATAGACTCAGCGATCTTATGTAACTTCAAGATGGCTTGGTACACTGTCGGGGCATTATCTGGTATGAAAACACAGCAACTAGACCCGATCAATTTACATACCCCACCTCTATCTGCAAGTATGATATCTAAAACCATACGATTTTGTAACGTCATAAGACGATCCGCCTGAAGCTCGGCTGTAATATGGCTAAGGGCACCAGCAGTTTCATTTATAGTGGCCTCGACCACTCTCGTAAGCTGTCGAATATTCCTACTATTGGCCATAGGACCCCAAAAGGGCATGAAACCCTTGAAGAAGTCCCCAGCTTCTTGTGCGACAGTATCTTCCACATCGATAACACCTCTACCATATCTCGTCTTATGGTAATCGAAAACAGCAGTGTATGTAGAGGGAAGCAAAAATGCCACATAACATGTGCCGGAAAAATCAGATGGCAACCATGTGTATGCTCTGTCGTGACAAACAAAATACGTGCCTTTGGCTGGCACGAACGGTGGAGATTTCTGGGTCGTATAGACATAGGTGTGAACACACACACTCTTACCAAGCTGAGCTCTCGGATTCTGACTATTACCTTGCAGACAAAAATGACCTCGGTGGGGTACAATCCAAATAGGAGGAGACCTTTTCTGTCTCTCTTTCTCTGTCAGACTAATGCTATATCTCGTCTTGTTCCAACGAACATATGCTCGTACCTCATCTTTAGGGATAGCATTATACGCATCAATATCTCTGACCATATCTACTATTCCCTGTATCAAGGCATTATTATTCACATTATCTTTGACAGAATGTACAGGAGATGCTTCATTCGCATAGATAAACATTGATTGGAGTGCCCATACTGACCCATTAGGCGAAAAAGGCAAAACCAAATATGGCATTCCCTTATCAGTCGTATGTGGCATAAGACCACAAACCCAACAATTTGTGGTATTTACGACTAGCTGATGCTGATGCAACATCTGTATAAACGAATTGTTCACAAATTCTAATCTTCGTGTCTGTTCATGTTCAGGCAACGTATGAAACTCATGTGGGGAAACAGTAGGAAAAGAAAGTGTAGGTTGGGATGTAGATGTAGGCGTCTGTTGTGCAACATAGATGATCCAACCCACACAAGCTAACGTAATATTCAAAAGTATTAGAAAACACAATATTAAAAAACATTTGTTACGAATCAATGTACACATTTTCGCTCTAAAATCGACTCTCTTAATACTCTTATCAGACCCAAAAGACTCCATCCTCTAACGTGCTGCTCACGGCAATTTTCCTTCTTCACTCAAGTGTGGGTCAAGATCGTACTAACGACCATGAACCACAGACCTTTCGTCAATTCGCGGCTCACCCCTTAAGAACTTATACCGTGACCCTGCAGCGGAGTCCGGATGGTGACTCGAAAAAGAAAAAAGTAAAAAAGTCTTCTGATCTGACAAGGTATAATTCACTACATAAAAAAATTCAATCTTTATTTGTCCATTTACGTGTCCTTTTTCGATCTCAGATTGTAGCGCTCTTTGCCAGGCACAGTTTGGTCCTTAAAAAGTATTTCTGGATTCGTGGTGTCAAGTTTCAAATGTGAAGGCACAGCAGCTTGCAGAACGTCATCATCCTCGCGTTCTGACTGAGTCCATGTCAAATGTGCATCACTAAAAGGTACAAATCTAGGAATCCTTTCACACTCTGAGTCGGCTATTCCATCCCTCACCCACTTATCATACGGTAGGGGCAAAGGAACCTTTTTAGTATGGGTGGCATGCACCCAATTTTTTTTACCAGCTACTCTAACAGCAGTTCTAGTGACCAACAACACCAAATGCGGTCCAGTCCATCTCGGTTCCAAATTCTTGGATCGTTGAAAATTCTTGATTAGGATGTATTCTCCAGGTTGAATCGTATGGCCTGGATCTGCAGTAGATGTCGGCAAACTGTCATAGACCTGTTGATGGAGAACACATAATTTAGCAGTCAAGTCATGTAAGTAATCCGCCAACATAGGGTACTCAATCTCGCTGTACTTCTTAGGACGAGGCACAACCCAAACATTCGCTGGACGACCAAAAACTATTTCGTATGGGCTAAGTCCCACACGAGAATGCACTGTCGTCCTTGTTGACAAAAGAGCCAACGGCAAGGCATCTGGCCATGTAAGACCAGTGCTCGCTTGTATCTTAGCTAGCTTCAGTTTCAACGTGCCGTTATAGCACTCGACCAGACCAGCTGACTGGGGGTGATTCGCAGCATGAAATTTCTGATTAATACCCAAACCAGCACACACTTTCTTCATGACTTGGCCCACAGATTCACTCCCATTGTCCCTCCATACAATTCTCGGCAAACCATACCTAGTGAAATACTCTTTGAGCAAAACCTTGGCTGTAGACAAGGCAGTATTATCCTTTAGGGGGTAAGCCTCTATCCAACTGGAAAAGGCGCCAACACCACAAGGACATACTTCAAATTATTGCATCTCTCCATGTGTATATAATCTAACTGTATCACTTCAAACGGATAAGTTGGAGGAGCAAAATGACCAGCTGGAGTTGGAGTTACCTTTCCAGGATTGTACTTCAAACAAATCATGCAATGTTTCACCACATTTTCAGCACATTTCGGAATTCCAGCATTCTGCCATACTGGAGCCAACAACTTGCGTATTCCCTTCGAACTAATGTGAGCCATTCCATGAGCCATAGTAACCACTGGGAGCACATATGCATCAGGCAACAACCATTGCTGGTGTTCTGACAACTCAACCCAACAACCTGTCGGATCCAACATACCCATAGTTTCTCTCCACACACTCACTTCTTTTTCCGTAGCTTCAGCCTGAATCAACTTCACACTTTCTATTGTGTCTTCACACATTCCACCAGCCATAACCCAATTAGCAGGGCCCGCAACATACATACGGCTCATCATGTCTTTCGCCGTTTCCTTCGCAACTTCATCCTCAAACGCATTCCCTCGACCTACATCATCCACAACTTTCTTATGCGCACTACACTTCACAATTGCAGTCTGCTTTGGGAGAGTAAGTGATTCCAGAAGTTCATTCACTAACTGCCCATGCTGAATTTTTGCACCATGAGAAGTAAGAAATCCTCTTCGTCTCCACAAACGTCCAAAACTATGGGCAACACCAAACGCATACTGGCTATCAGTATAGACATTCACTCGTTTTCCCACGCTCTAGTCAATGCAATCAACTCTGCTGCTTGCGCAGAATTCTGTGCTATACGTGCTGTCTCAACAACTGTATGTAAAGTTGTGACGGCATATGCTGCAGTCGTTTCACCATTCGGAAGCTTGAAACACGAACCATCTACCCATAGGGTACCATCAACATTCGTAAGAGAAGTATCTTTTAAATCAACTCTAGCCTTCGTTTCCTCCTCTGTCCGAAGAAAGCAATCATGCTGTTCTTGAGCATCTGTCTCTAAAGAAATCGGCAACAAAGTAGCTGGATTCAACACATTACATCTCTTAATGTGAACATGGCTAGCCAAAAGAGTCAGCTCATAACCTGACAAACGTGCACTAGTAAGGTCCTGAGTCTTGGTCCTGTTCAATAAAGTATCCACTGCATGTGGGACCATCACAATCAACGTATTATCCAATACCAAACCAGCAGACTGTCGGATAGAAACAGCCGCTGTAGCTCTCAGACAACTCGGCAACGCTTTAGCTACCGGATCTAACGTAGCTGAAAAATACGCACATGGGCGCTGCTTGTCTCCAAATTGTTGCGTCAATACTGACAATGCACTACCTTCTCTCTCGTGCACATACAACGTGAAAGGCTTACTGTAGTCCGGGGTACCCAATACCGGAGCCGAACATAATGCATCACGTAATTCAGAAAAACATTTCTGACACTCATCAGACCAAGGGAGAGGATACGGAGTATCTTTAATAGTCAGCGCCAACAGAGGTTTCGCTAGCAGGGAAAAATTCGGGATCCATTGCCTACAATACGAGGTGATACCCAAGAAAGCACGCACTTCTCTCTGTGTGGATGGAACATTCATTTGCGCAATCGCTTGAATTCGTTCTGGGGTCAACCTTCTTCCCTCCTTCGACAAGAGATGACCTAAGTAGGTTACTTCCTGACGGCAATTCTGCAACTTTGATGGTGACACTTTATGATGAAGGTCAGCCAAATGTCGAAACAAAGAAAGAGTAGCCTCTTTACAAATCTCTTCGTCATCAGCAGCGACCAACAAATCATCAACATACTGGATAAGAGTAGCACCAATAGGCAACACAAAACTATCAAGCTGAGTTTTCAACGCTTGACTATAGATGGAGGGACTTTCACAATAACGTTGGGGAACTCTCTTAAACCGGAAGCTTCGGCCTCCTAAAGAGAAGCGAAAAATATCTCTACTCTCCTCGGCAATCGGAATACTGAAGAAAGCATTCTTCAAGTCGATAACAGAAAACCAGGCTGCCGAAGCAGGAATCAAAGTCAACAAAGCAGTGATATCCGGAACAACAGGAAACTGTGGCACCACAATCTTATTCACTTCTCGAAGATCGATCACAAATCGATACACAGGTGGCTGAGAAGCATCAGTACGCTTAAGGACAGGCAAAACAGGACTGTTACACACATTACCTCTCGTTTCTTCAACCACACCCTTCTCAACCAAATCATAGAAGATCGCCAAAAGAGCTCTCTCGCCATCACTAGAGATTTTATATTGCGGAATATGAGGTAGCCTAGCATTCGACTTGAGGGTGACAACATATGGTGGAATCTGTAAGAGACCAACATCATTCGGATCAGGAAGCGAACGCAATTCCAGTGGAAGACAATCTTTAGACAAATACATCGGGGAAATCACTTTCTTACCCAAGGTAAGATGTACTCCCGAAGGAGAACAATGTAATGTCGCATACAATCTTTTCAGCAAGTCCAAACCCAACAGATTCTCATTACAACCAGTCGTCAGAATAAGAGGAGCTTCCAATTCACAAGGACCAATTGAAAGAGGCAAAGGACTAGAAACCGGGTTACAAACTGGGGCGCCTGAAAATCCTACTGAAACATTGGTCAAGCCAGACAAAGGTGCGCCAGGAAGTTTAGAGTGCATAATAGAACTCTTTGTCGCACCAGTATCCAAAAGAAAAGGTTCTGCCACACTTAATGTAACCACTTCAACATAAGGTCCACTCTGGTCTACAGGAACTGACACTACTCCCTTACTTTGCCCATGGCTGTCCTAACTATCATAACCAGCACTCTCACTCTCGACATAATATTCATCAACATAGTACTGTGCTGACTGACCACTCGGAACCTTCTGTCTGTCAAAATAATTCGCAGAATTCTGAAGGAAAGAGGAATGCTCATTCTGGGGTAACACACCACGTCCCCTACCCCTAGGAACTTGCTGGAAACCACCACGACCTCTCTGACCAGATACGCCATTCGCACGCTGTAACAAAGCTGGGCAACTATTCTTGAAATGACCTTCCTCTCTGCAATAGGCACACTGATTAGGTCCAGGAAAGAATCGCGGAGCATAAGGCTCAGGATTCTGTAACAATCTCTGAAACTGTGGAGGTTGCTGAAACTGAGGCAGATTCTGACGAGGCGGATAAGCCTGCTGCAAAAGAACTTTCGTCTTAAAATCTTTAGTTTTCTTCTCCACTTTATCCCTATTCTCATAATATTGTGCAGTAGCCAATATCTGGGCCGACGAAGAAACAGCCCATGAACTCTCAGAGTCCTTTAACTTATTAGAAAGTTCGGGAAGCAAATTAAAGACAAATGTGTCCACAAACAACCTTTGACCACATTCAGTGTTCATATCCTGACCACTATGATCAATAAACGTTTCTTCAAACCTCGTGAAGAAATCAGACACACTCTCGTCTTCCTTCTGTTTGCATGCTGCTAACTTGTCCCAATTCACTCGTAAAGGAGGCATCATAGTTTTCATTAAATTAATAATTCTACCAGGTAATTCTGCAACTAAGGGCTCAGGTTTGGCACCACCTACTTGCCGACCAGCTGCAGCAACAATATTAGCCCACGTATCTCCTAATTCTTGCGCATGATTCTCATGACGAATCTTCGCCCACAAAGGTTGAGGGACTACATTACCCATTAACATATCTATGTCAGCTAAATTCATAATACATGCCTTAACTGTCTGGGACAACTCCTTATAATAACCAACAGGATTCTTACGGGGGTCAGGTAAGGTCTGCTTAAGAGCCAAGACCTCTGCTCTTTTCCAAGGGCATGTACACATACTCGCTGAAAATGTGCCGGTACACCCTGAATACCCTGATTAACATTAGCAACAACTTCCTCTCTCCATACAGGGGGAACCTCTCTCATAGGATACTGCTTCACTTTCCTCCTAACAGAGAAATCAGGTTCATACAATGTCTGAGGCGGTAATCTAGACCTAAAAACAAGTATCGTCTCCACGGCATCTGTAACCTCAGATTCCACTATCGTCCCTTTGGCAAATTCTGACTGAACATCAAGCACTTCCTGCGGAATCAGACCCAACTCATTAGCTTCCCATTCCTGACGAAGAAAAGTACACATTACATCAAAAACATACCTTTGCGAGGAGGAGCTTAGCGCGCACCCAAGATGGTCGCGTGAGCTCAGGGCTCCCGGACCTTCGCCACCTCCATCGACTATCCTGTACCCTATCCTGACTTAGAGGACCGGTTATTGTTGGCACGGCCCTGCTGATCGTTTATCCGTTTTCGGACTTCGATTCGGACTTGGGGAGACGCAGATATGGACTCTCGATCTTTTCCGGCCTGCTCCATGGTGCTGCCCCGGGCTCGGTTTCTCTGCCAGACGGACAGTAATTGAATAACAACGGATCATGCGAGCCTCCCTTGCCCGGTCGTCTACTTTCAGTTTTGTTTCTTGGGTTTAGACCTATCTGACTTTGTCTCGCTCGCCCTGGCTTGCTGCTTTCGACCTACCCACGCCTCAACAACTGGTGACTCGGCCTCCTGTTACTCTTCACCTGGTGATAGGTCCCCATCTTATTTTCCACATTGTAGCGGGCGCATCAAGTCTAGCCATTTTTACTAGGTCTCAAACTACCCTTCGGGCGCACAAACTAAGATGGCCGCCAAGCCTGAGGGTGGGAAACGCAAGACCAGACCGGCAATGCGAGGGGGCTCCGTGCAATCAAATGTCATGGACCGGTACACCCTCGCTAAGGGCTCTCCGGGCGGATCGACTAAATCCCCAGCCACCGTTATAGAAGAATCCCCGATGGATGAAGATCTGTCGTTGAGGGACGTCATGGGCGCCATTGCCGGGATGAAGGCCACACTGGGTCAACAGTACGATGCCCTGGCCCACAAGTTGGATACGGTCGCTATCGACGTTACCCTGATCAGGGCTGACCTTGCAAAAACCAATGAAAGGGTCAAATCCCTCGATCTAAAGACGTCTAGCCTTGTTACTGACGTCGCCGATTTACAGGCAGAGCTCGGTAACTTGCGCGCCGCCCGTGACTATCTCACTCGACGGTTGGACGATTTTGAGGGCCGAGCGAGACAGAACAACGTCCGTTTGGTTGGTGTCCCGGAGACATCGGAAGCATCCTCGGTGGACCTGCTGGTGGAAGATCTGGTCCTGAATCACCTGGCACCCAAGGGCCTCAGCAAGTTTTTTGCTGTAGAACGTGCACACAGGATCCCGGGTGGCCCGCCTAAGCAGGGAGCCACTCCGCGTCCCATCATTGCTCGTATCTTTAACTTTCGGGACAGGGATGCGATCCTGCAAGCGTCACGCCTATCTGGTCCTACGGCTTATGAGAACGCTACAGTCAGCTTCTACCCGGACTTTACCCAGCAGGTTCAGAAACAGCGACTAGGGTTCCAGGGGGTGAAAAAGAGGCTGAGGACTAGAGACATGAACTATGCTATGCTTTTCCCGGCCCGGCTACGTGTGGTGTACAATGAACGAACATTTTTCTTTGATCATCCAGGGGCGGCAAGTGAACTGGCTGGACACGCTGCCTCCGGGACCAGATCATTCTGCACACTCTGGACACTCCGGTGGAGCGAAGGGCGGCCCGGTGGAGCAGGAATAGGGGGCGGAATCGGCTCCCGGTGCGTCGTATTGACTTTCGGCTGTGGTTTGGTGTTATACCACTATTGCTTGCTAGTGTGCTATCTTATTGGGGTGCGAGCGGGGGGGTGGTTGAGTCTTCCTCCTCTGGGGTTCTTCTCGTAGAATAGTTGTATGTTAAGGCGACAGGCACACTGCAAGTTGGGGTGGCTTTTGAGTCTTACGCAGGGGTGCGGGGTGTGTTGCACGGGGGCTTTTGGGGGGTTGGGGGGTTGTGGTTTACGTTCTACTGTTTTCTTTAAGGCATAGTATCGATGATCTCCTGCCGTATAGTGTCGCATCAGGTGTGGGGTGGGGATGGGGTTGATCTTTGGGGTGGGGGGTAGGGGACTTAAGTTACTGTGTTGGAACGTCAATGGGTTGGGGGATAGGATCAAGCGGGGCGTGGTGTTGCAGTTGTTGCGACGTTTGTCCCCTGATGTGGTTTTGCTTCAGGAGACGCACTTGCTTGGCAATACGTGCCATGCCATGGCTAGGCGTGGCTATCGTCTCGTGGCGCACTCAGGTTTCACTTCTGGCTCCAGGGGGGTGGGCATTTTGGTTCGGAACTCCCTCCCTCTTGCTGTTGACGACATCATCCTTGATGATAGGGGACGGTACGCCGCCATTGTGGGGCGCTGGGAGGGGAGGGTTATTACCCTGCTCTCCGTATATGTACCGCCGGGTCTCCAGACTACTACTTATGCGGATCTGGGAAGAGTGATCTTGGGAGTCCCCGAGGGTCCGCTTGTAGTGGGCGGGGATTTCAACTCTGTACTCTGATCGCTACCCCCCCCGTGAAATTGCGAAGTCACAATCCTGGTTGGGGGACTTCCTGGAGGCTCTGGGGCTCACCGACTGCTGGTGCCTGCTTCATCCTGGAAGCTTACAGTATACCTTCCACTCTGGGGCCCACGGCAGTCTTTCGAGACTAGACTATGTGCTGATGCCCTCCTCCCAGGCCTCCTTCATAAGGGAGGTGAAGCATCTAGCTAGGGGTATCTCGGACCATTCCCCACTTTGGTTGGTAGTGGACGCTCACTTGGGGTCGGAGGGTAGAGTGGCCCCGATAAACCCCTGGTATCTCCGCGATCCCAAGGTCAGGGCGGAACTCATTAAAACGATTGACCAATACTTTGCTGAAAACGTGGGTTCTGTGTCCTCCTCTGTCACGTTGTGGGAAGCGTATAAAACTGTTATTCGGGGCCAAGCCCTCTCCTTGATTGGCGATGTTAAGAGATGTAGGCGGGAGGAGGTTGTCCGACTTGAGCATGATATTACTGTTCTTGAGGGGGAGTTGGAGTCCGTGGTCACCCCGGAGAGGCTGCACCTTTTGGGTCTAAAACAACTCGAGTACAGGGCGATGGTGACAGATGCGGCGAAGGAGATGAGCAGAGAACAACAGGGACGTTTGTATGATGTGGGGGATAAGGCGGGGAAATTGCTCGCTTGGCTGGATAAGAGAGAATGTGAGAGTCGAGTGGTCCCTGTGATTGTGGATGTGAATGACGTGAGTATCACCGACCCTGCTGATATTGTTGAATGTTTTGCTGACTATTTCAGGGAAGTGTACTCCCCTGTATCTGACAGACCTGAGCAGGACTCCCACTTGCTCCTGCGCGATATCTCGCTGCCACGTTTGTCCGACCCTGAAAGGGATCTCCTGGAGGCTCTGCCTACAGTTGATGAGGTCGCGACCGCCATCCGCTCGGTTCGCTCGGGGAGGGCCTCGGGCCCCAATGGACTCCCTATAGAGCTTTACAAGCTCCGTCCAGATGTGATAGCACTGTATCTGCGGCCGATATTTTTAGAATCACTGGAGGTAGGCTCCCTCCCTCCTGATCAACGATTGGCTTCCATAGTGGTGATTCACAAGGACGGCAAGCCACGTGACCGCTGCGCCTCCTTTAGGCCCATATCATTGATTAACGCCGAACCGAAGATCCTGGCCAAAGTGCTTGCTAACCACTTTGTCACTGTCATAAGCGATCTGGTTCATCCGGACCAATCCGGATTCATACCCCATCGCAACACGGCACTGAATCTCCGGCGCTTGCATGGAGTCTTCGCGCGGGCGGCGACTCTGCGAGAACCGGCCGTCTTGGCGTCTCTAGACGCCACCATGGCGTTTGATACGTTGGAATGGCCATATCTTTGGGCGGTTCTCTCTAAATTCGGCTTCGGCCCTACCTTCATTGACTGGGTGAAACTGCTCTACACTGACCCCTTAGCCCAAGTGGTGGTGAGCGGTCGTGTATCAGCCTCCTTTGCTCTCGGTAGGGGAACGCGCCAGGGCTGCCCCTTGTCTCCTCTCTTGTTTGCCCTTGCTTTGGAGCCACTGGCGGCATGGCTGAGATGGGAACCGTCCTTGAGGGGCATTAGATGGAATCCGGAGTTAGAGGATCGCGTATCCTTATACGCAGATGATATACTCCTGTATCTAACGTCGCCTCGGAAATCGTTGATTGTCCTTTTTGACGTCTTGACTTCTTTCCGTGCAAATTCCGGCCTTGTCATTAACTGGTCGAAGTCTTGCGTCTATGTTCTCTACGGTGAGGCTCCTCTCCTGCCTCGTGGATGTCCTGTCTCGGTGGTGCGGGAGGGCTTTAAGTACTTGGGGATTTTTATCACCTTGGACCCTGTGCTTCGTTATGAACGCAATTTGTTGCCCCCTCTCCAGCGCCTCCGTGCTGATGTGACTGCGTGGGGTAGGCTCCCTCTCTCTCCTCTGGGACGGGCGGCGTTGTTTAAGATGATGTCGCTCCCCCGGTTCCTTTATGCGCTGCAAAATACACTTGATATTGTGCCTGCCCGCTACTTTCGTGAGATTGAAAGCCTACAGAGACAGTTGATATGGGGGGGCCGATCTCGCATCGCTCTTGCGAAGCTGACGCTCCCGTGGTACGACGGGGGTATTGCGCTCCCGGACATCCGCCGCTACTATTGGGCCTCTCAGCTGGGGGCCATCAACCACGGCACTTACGGTCCTTTGCCGAACCCGGCGTTTGAGATGGATAGATGGCTGCTACCCGGTGGAGACTATAACAGGGCTCTGTACGCGAGATCTGTTGGCAAATCTCTCACGGGCCCCACTAGGACGGCAGTGCAGGTGTGGTATCGCGCTACTGCGGCCCTGGGCTGGGCTGATAAGCCGACTCGTGCTACCCCGCTGTATGCGTCGGAAAAACTTGGATCCCTCTGGAAGTCGAAGGGTTTCGATAAGTGGGATATGATCGGTATCAGCAGGGTGAATGATGTGTGGATCAAGGGTAGAATCAAGACGTTTGAGGAGCTGAAAGTGGAGTATGACTTGACAGATAGAGAATCCTTTCGGTATGCGCAAATCCGACATGCGGTTCTGTCCGTCTTTCCCCTGGGCTCGGATATTCTGGATGCGTCCCCGCTTGAAGATCGGATACTGGATGGGCATGTACCTGATAGCACGATCTCGCTCATTTACAAAAAGTTTATCAATTCCAGAACCGACTTACTGAGTAACCTTCGAGAGGTATGGACTGGGGACGGTCTGGAACTCGATGACGAGGATTGGCAGGCTGCGATCTCTTCCCCGAGGGAAGTGGCTATCCCGGCGCGCCGCCGGTTTGTCCAGCTCAAAATTCTTCATAGGGTTTACGTGACTGGTCCGCGACTGGTGCGCATGGGATTCTCTGTGGATGGTCTGTGCAAGCGTGGTTGTGGTTTGGTAGGCACGTTTCTCCGTATCATTTGGGAATGTCCTGTAGTGATGCGCTATTGGACTCGCGTGCACGAAGTTATGAGTGAGGTCACGGGTGTGCAATCGATGCCAGAGGCGAGACGGTGTCTGTTGAATGTCTGGGAGCCGAATGATTATGACCTGGCGTAGCTTCGATGGGTGACCTTGGGTAATATGATTGCCAAGAGAGACATTGCTCAGTTATGGGGTGCCCAGAGGCCGTCGACAGTTCTGGTGTGGCAACAAAACATGGACTGGTGCATGTTTAGGGAAAAGACAGTGTATGTTTCCCGTGGCACGCCCCGCAAATGGGGGAAAATCTGGAATCATTGGAACGCATACCGTGGTGATATATGTACTCCCCCCCGTTCAGAATTGGACACTGACCCGTCATCCCCCCGGCCTGATGTTTCCTCCACGGGAATCTAGATGTCTTGCTTATTCCTGGTCTCCTCCCCCCTCCCCAATCTCAACACATGTTTCTGATATTTGATTTGAAAATGTACCCCCCTCCCCCGGCACCGAAATGACACATTTGTAATGTACTGCCTTGTTTTTTTTGTTTTCTTTTCTATGTTTTTCGTTCTTTGAATTCAATAAAAAGATTTTTTTTTAAAACGTACCTTTGCTTTGGCGGATCCCACAGAAAGAAAACATCCATAACCGCTGGCAAATTATACCTAGAAGCATTTAAAATCCATCTACGAGCCAACAAATCCAACACTGTCCGTTCCTCGGAACTAGGAAGCTGACTAGGACTCTGCTTACGTTCCGAAACAGGGGTCATATTTAGTGACCCAAACAATGGAGACAACAGATTAGCAACAGTCTCAGTCATTCGTTTTCAAGCAGAAGGAGAAGAAGTAGGCGTAAAAACAGGAAAATTAATATCCTGAGGCAGAGTAGGAACTTGAGCAGTAGGAGTCTGAGATACAGAAGTAGAAGGCAAAGGAGTTTGAGGCAAAGCTGGTAGCAAAGCTTGCGACCCTAGAATGGGTTCCGCAGTAGGAGGCAAAACCATCTGTGGAGCACCGGGTGGCTGAACAACAGCAGGAGGTTGAACAACAAAGGGTGGAACAACCGGGGGTAATGGAGGCGCAGTAGTACCCTGCACATAAGGGGGTGGCAATCTCAGTAAATGAGAGATCAAAGGATCTTTTTCAAGGTCTTCAATTACTTTCGGAGGAGAAGACGGCAAGGCCGGATAACATTTATCTATGGCCAGGCACGCTGTCTATCTAAAACTTCACTTGCACGCTCTTCTCCATCTTCCCTAAACTGCCTAGCAGCTTGTAGTACTGACATATTCTTATCTTTCCTATCTCTCTTTGCTTGCTTAATTTCTCGCTGTTTGGCTTCCTTACGCCAAAGGCGGAAAGAGTCAAACATTGCCGGCCGGGCTTTCTTCTTAAATAGCGCAACTTCCAGATTATCTAAAATATTTAATTCTAAACTACCATGTTGGGGCCATCGTAAAACACCATCTTTCTTTGTATAGCGATCCCACATTTCATTATAAGTAATGGGACCCACTCCGTGTTTTGAATAGAGCTCATAAGTTGGAGTTCCAACCGGAGGTATCGGACACGAATCCTCTAATCGGGAATCCCTGTTGCAACCACAACTAAACCATTTCCTAATTTTGCTAAGACCAGGCATCTTATAGCTCACTAATCTAGCTTCAAACTTCAAGGGGTTATCAACTATCGATACACTCGTAAATGTACACCCCCTCGGCTTCAGCTATTGCAATATCTGAATCAAAACCAAGGACCAAAACAAAGATCGTGGGAGCGACCCACTTATACTTAACCAAAGTATCTGTCACGCCACCAGAAGACCGTCTATCGTCTCGCTCTACAAAGGATCTCTCAAGGGTCCAAGACAGGGCGACAGTCAGGGCAGCAGTCCTTCGTAGCTGTCGGAAAGCGGGGAGGCCTCGCAGCAAAGACTTTCGGTCCACGTCGACATACAGGGGTCGATGAAGTGGCGGCCTTCCTCCAGAATTTCCTCACGTGGCTCCTCACGATCCTCGGGCTTGGACCGGTACCGCTGAAGTCGCCCCACGTTGGGCGCCAACTGAAGAACCGGGTTTTAGAACCCAGCGGCGCCAGGGACACGCCCAAACACTTCGGGTTCTCCTGTCTTGGCAAACTGAGACACGGAATACTTCTAGGTGGCGTCAGAGATCAAATTTATTAGCTGCAGCTAGTAACAGTAATCTCAGCAATGCAACACGGTGTACAACTCAAGAAACTGTTCAAATTTGTAAGGCCAAACATCCCTTTTTATACCCAATATTCACATTACAAATGGACACCCACTGCACAAAATTCTAGCCAATAAGGTACATTTTCAAACAAAGTATCACATGACAGAAACCTTAGTTGCGATAACCCAACCCAAAGTAAATTATTAAGAATGTCCCAAATCCAATCTCCACAAGCTGGACAAACCCATAATTGAAAGCACAATGCATGTAATGAAGAAACATAGAAAGGAAACAATGACAGATAACGAGCAAGATAAGGCATGTGTAGAGAAGCTAAAAGCTAATGATGTCCTGAACTTTGACTCGCAATCTCAGACAACGATCAACCAAGGAAATTGGCTTAGCAAGGTCAGTTTCAGATAAAGGGGTCAGTTCCTTACAATGCGCCTTAGAGTCAAGAAAAGGCTTAGTTAATAAGTGCATGAACAACGAAGCCCATGCAGCTTTGCTCGTTTGGTTACCTCCACGGGCCTACGTGATGGCAACACAAAATGGAGGCATGGACAAAATGGAACCCATATTCGAGACAAAGTCTCTGAATACGTAATGAACTCGCTAGTTAACGTGATGAATTCACTCCATATTAGCCGTACTTGCTAAATACGGTACAACATCACCAAATCGTGACGGAACCATAACCTAACAGGACAAGGCAGATTTTACAGACCCTCACAGTACAATGTTGCCCATGGACGCACCAGGTCCATGTGGAGAGAATATTTGGCATGCTTAAGTCACGGTTCCGGTGCCTCGTCATCTCAGGCAGCAGACTGCTGTACAGCCCTGAACTAGTGTGCAAGATCATCGTGGCATTTTGTGTGTTGTACTACATATGTGTCCGCACCATTACGCCATGGATTGAAGTGTCAGATGAACCAGACAATCCTGAGGATGACCAAGAAGACAAGGCTGATGTTGCACACACCCCAGCTTCTGCTACAGGAACAGTACAAAGGGACAGAATTATCAATAATTTCTTCACATAAGCACGGCAAAATATGACATCCCTTTTTTTCTTTTCTGTACAAAATGCACATAAGCATAGTTTGTGCAATAAAACATCACAACATCCAAAACCTTGTGCGCATGTTCATCCTCTGCATAAGTGCTTCTATCTGACAAGTGAAAGTTAAACATTGTGTGGTTAGTAATGGTGAATTGAAAGTTTGCAGGCGGGTATGTGTTTTGGGGTCAGAGATGAATTTTAGGGTGTTTTGGGGTCAGAGATTAATTTTAGGATGTGTTTTGGGGTCAGAGATGGATTTTAGGGTGTGTTTTGGGGTCTTAGGGGAAATTTAATCAAATACTGTTCATCTGAGGAACAACTTGCACTTAGCGTCCAAAGTTGTGCCGCGTTAACGTTAACACGACAATTTTTTCATAACCGCGAGGGAAAATAACAGCTAAATACATGTGACAACACGGAATATTACAGCTAAAGCCAATTTGCATGCAGAATCTCACCCCATAGTAAAAAAACGGGCCACAAACACACAGGAAGTGATGTCAGCATGCATCCTGTTGCCTGGAGGAGTACTGTGTACTTTCACTTTCTCTTGTTTGTTGGAGGGGGCATTGGGGGCTTCCTCTGGCTAGTGAAGTACTATCTGTCCTTGATGGTTGATAGTGGAGGTTGGATGCTGCAGGGATATGCCGTTCGTTTTCCGGAAGGTGAGGTAGGAGCATGTGAGGAGCCAGATGCTGCTGGTTTTTGGTGTGGACTGGACTGTCCGACAATGGAAGCACCGATGGCAGTATTGCGTGGGCCGTGAGGGTGACATGTTGGACCTCCTAGGAGTCCTCATTGGCCAACAAGGTGGTAAGTACAGCCTCAAAATAGTTAAATGAACACTTTTGTAACAAATAAAAAATACTGTCTGTAACACAATGGGGTATATGTTCAAGAAAGTGGCGGAGTGAGGCGTTAGACGTCATACCTTCATGCCTAACTTTGCCACTTAAGAATCGCAACGCTGCAGCATGTTTACAAGCATATGGTGCAGGCTTGCGTTTCCCCCTGCACTGGTGCAACAATTAGCAGTGTAGTGCCAACACTGGCACCCTTGCACCATAGTGCAAGGGTGTCTGTGTGCAGGGCAAAGATTTTTCATATACAAGAAGGGTGACCTTAAACAATCCAAAGCATTTTGCTTATTACATGTGTGCTGCACAAGGCAGCACACATGGAAAAAGCAAAAAGGAATAATGCTTTTCTCCTAGTTTTGGTAAGTTAGGATCAGCTTTTCCCTGACCTTTACTAGTCCTATGTACGCTGCCCTTGTACCTAGGGTTTATGTAACGTTGTATGAAATATGAAAAATTTGACATTTATCATGGGACATCTCCAGAGTGTCATACACTATCAATAGTTGTGACACACCCTTGTGCGATCTGCAGCGATGCTATTGTCTACAGAGCATGGAGAACATGATGTTGTTGGGAGAAACGGGGCCTTGGGAATGTGTCACACAAGTCGTTTCTGCAAAATGTGCAAATATGCAAGCATGATTGTCTTATTTGGCCTAACTCTGCATTATCATGTCTTGTGGGATTAACAGGCAAACCAGACACAATCATGTATGCAACATGAAGTGCAACAGTACAATTACAGAGCATTGACATTGATGGTGATGGATTGGATGATGAATAGGACACATGTGTGAATTTACATCGGTTACCAACACACGTTTCTTTTCATGTTTCACAGCTGGCAGACCACTCATCACACAGGGGGATATCGACGCCTTCAGGGACCCACACGCCACTGGTGAGTTCACCCATTAATATTGTCATTGTGAGATGGGATGAATGTATTGGTCAAATCATGTACTTAGTAGTTTGCAGTATGGGTGTGTATCACATGTACCTTGCCTCCAGTGTGATTGTGTTTTGTGGAAGTGTGAAGGGTGTACAAATCAGTAAGTGAAGATGGAGCAATTCATATGTCTTCCGGATGTAACTTAGCACTTCCCCAGTCAGTGATACCCATGCAAGAAATATCAATGGGTTCTACCACTACATCACATGCATGTGGATTACAGAACGTAAAGACAGGAGAGGAGACATGTGAGTGGTGTTGGTGATGAGTATGACCAGACATGGAATGCGTGTACATCCTTGACTGAGATGACTGTGCAAGTGGGCCAGATCATGCACAAGGAGGTAGTGTTTTTCAGGCTGTGCTGGATCAGACACAGGTCTGTACAGTACTGTTGTAGGTATGCTGCATACTAGCTTACCCAAAGTTGCAGGATGTAGCTTTCAGCAAAGGCTACCAATGGCACATTCCCCAACCACCTAGCAAAGATGGGCCTATGTATGTATATGGCATGTCTTGGCACTGCAATGGTGTTGTCAAGCTGTCTCCTTGTGCTCATTCCCCTGGTAGACTCAGGGCTAAATGTACAAGCCCCTCTCGCCGAATATGTGACGTTACCCCACATGCATTTACCATGCATGCTTTGACTCCGCAGATTTTACTCCGCAACACCTTTTATAATGCAGGGCTTCACAACGCTATTCATTACAACGTATTCACCATTACAACACAATTACTATTCTAACTCTAGGGGGCGTAACTCTGGGGAATGCGTTGTAACAGTTTGCGGTGTACAGCCCTGCGTTGTAAAATTTTGAGCGGAGTAAAAAATATGGGGTAAACGTTAGTCCCGATCGCCACCACTATGTCATCTATTTTGAAGTTGTGGTTGTGAGGGGGGCTGCACCTCATGTACAAGTCAGTGTTCAGGTATGTAACATTGTTTTTCCATGAGTGCTGCTTGATGCAGCACAAATGAATGTGACAGTAGGGCTTTTCCAGGATTTTTCATGTGCAGGAAGGGACACCTTCCTACACATAAACAAGCCTCCCCTGCACAAAGACACCCTTGCACTCTTGTGCAAGGGTGCCTGTGTTGGAGCAGAGTTGATTAACTTCACACCATTGCCGGCGGACACACAGGGTTGCACCAGAATATTGTACATATCTTGCAGCCCTGTGTTGCAGAAGTGAAGGAGCGAGGCGCTACACCTAGAGGGCTAATGCCTCTCTCATCCAATTCCTTGTACATGTCCCCCTCAGTCAGGGTATGTGACAGCCCCATCATTTGACACGGACAGTTTCATTGGGTTATGATTCTGCATGTCACATGCCATGCACTGTCATATTAGTGTCGCCAGCATGTTGTAACAGATCCTTGATTCTACATTGCATTGTCTATGTCACTTTCGAACTTCACAATCTTCCGTTAGAGTGTAGGCTCCCATGTTTCACTGACCTTCTGTTTCTGAGTTAAATGGAGAACATTTACATAGTCATCATTACTCACATTTTGTCATTGCTCTTATTTGACAGACAACATGTTGCCAGTGGAGGCCCATGTGTTCCAGGTCAGGAAGGACCGCTAGCTTCACATACGCAGCGTGGCCAAGGGATACCGCAACATGGCAAGGAAACAACAAGCTGACCGGGCAGCTGGGAGGTGGAAGTTGGTGCCCTATGTAGTCCTCCGACACAGGTAGAGTGACTCACAGGCCATATCAGGCCCTTCTGGTGACAGGCATGTGTCCCGACGTGGACAGGGATCTGCACATCCCCCAGAAACACCATACAGACATGCTGCTGCCTCAGGATCCGGCACACAATCTGGTGCTCCCTCACAGCCCCACAGACAAGGGACAATGCCAGCTGCAGCATCCGATCAGTTTGTGCCATTTACCATGCGGGACCGTCGCACAATCATGGACATGAACATGAGTAGCACAAATAGAATGTAAAATGGCGGAGCATACCACCCACCTGCAGGACATTAAGGCTGCCCTGGGTCTCCCATTTTGAGCTTTCGGATGGAGACCATCCCCCTTTTCTCTGTTCCCCCAATGTTATTTATTATTATCAGGTAGTGATAGGTATGTTTTTTAAGTGTTAGGTAGTGTAGTTGTAGTGTCGGAATAGGTAGTGTTAGATTTTAACATCGTTTTAGTTATTTATTCTCTTGTAGTATTTTGGGATATGTTTCCTTTTACTTTGGGAGGTTGGCTGATGTGTTTGTTATAATAAAATGTAAATTGTAAAAAAAATATATATACATATATTTGTGTATGATATCTGTGTAGTTATTTTATGTTTTGCTAAGATGTATTTGTCCTGTCTTCTGATGTGCTTTAAGGGTGGGAGGGGTGTTGATGTCTTAGATATGTTGTTGCTTGTTTAGGATTAGTTACGTTAGATAGTTTAGATTAGTATTCACTTTGTTCGAGTTAGTTAAAATTAGGTTAGTTGTAGTAGTGCTTAGTGTTAGTTTAGGGTAGTTCATTTTGTTTCTTGATAATAAATGTTTACTGTTTTTTAATTCTGGTTGGACTTACGTCTGAAGTGATTTGGTGGAGTGTTGCTTTTTACCTTGTATACTTCTTTCTGGAAAGCTATCAATGCTCCCTTTTTTAACGATAGCACCAAAGCTCGCATAGAGATTGCCATTGATGAACGGGAATGGGTTAAGCATTTCGAAAAATTATATAACCCTGCACCGCCTAGCATAGACTCTCCTTTACTGTCCCAGGACATGACCAAACACTCAGCAGGAGTACAACTAGACTTCACTCTTGAGGAAGTAACAAAGGGTATTAAGTCGAGCCTAGGGGGTAAGGCACCAGGACCCGACGGGGTTCCAGTAGATATCTATAAAAAGGATATTAGTCTCTGGGCCCCGTTACTTACTAGATCTTTCAATGCTGTCTTCTCTCATGGCCTTCTCGACACATGGTTTAAATCAATTATTATCCCTATTTTTAAAAAAGGAGATAGATCCAGCTGTGCCTGTTACCGGCCTATTTCTTTGCTGGACTCTAATATAAAAATTATTGGTAGAGTTATCCTAGATAGACTCCAGAAATGGGCCGAGGAATCCCATATAATTACCGATCTTCAATATGGGTTCCGAGAAGGGGTCGGCACTATTGAGCAAGCTCTAAATCTTTCAATATTAACAGAAAAGTACACTACAGCTAAGAAAGGAAGATTATACCTAACGTTTTTAGACCTTACCTCAGCTTTTGATTTTGTAAATCACAGCAAACTGTGGACTATTCTAACTAACCTGCGAGTAGATCCAAACATTATTTGTCTCTTAAGACAACTATATAGTAAAGCTAGTGCTATGGTCAGATACGGCACGAGGGGCGAATGCACAAGGGAATTTAACATTAGTAGGGGCGTGAGGCAGGGGTGTGTCCTTGCCCCCTTTTTATGTTCTATTTATATTAATGATCTGGAGGACACACTTTTGCAGGAATGCATTGACATGCCAATTGCCTCAGCTCGTCGGCTACCTGCACTCATTTATGCAGACGACACTGTGCTCATGGCAAGAACCCCGTTAGCAATGCAGTCCATGATTTCATCTTTTAGCGCTTTCATGGAGAAATTGGATTTACAGATTAATTGCACAAAGACATTTGCAATGAACTGTGGTGGGAACATTCGATTGAAGAAAAAAATAATGTACATCAAAGGTACTCCTATTCAGCATACTCCTAGTTTTCCATACCTAGGTATTTTATTTGACCAAACTGGAAACTGGACAAATGCTATACAGGCAAGAAACTTACTTTTTTCTAAATCAATCATGGCAGTCAAATCTTTTAGTAAAAAACTGGGAAAAAAAATGGTCAAAGAACTTATTTATATATATAAGTCTAGCTGTGTCCCAGTAGCACTCTATGGGGCAGGCTTATGGGGAAACTCAGATGTCCATAAATTACAAGTGACCGAAAATGATTTCCTGCATTATTTATTGTCTCTCCCTAGGAGCATGTCCAATTACAATTGCCATACTGAACTGGGAATACCATCCCTAGAAGACCTAATTAGAGTTCAACCCATTCTTTTATGGCATCGTAATTGGTGTAATGAGAAATGTCATCTAAATAGACTCATACTAAGAGATGTGTTAAAACTTGATGGGGCAAAAGGGATAAAATGGTTGTGTTATATCAAATTAGTCTGTAAGAATATTAAACATCCAGAGTTCTTTGATGACCCTGAAACTCTGTTTGGGATCTCCAGAAAAAATCTAAAAATCCTGTGTTTGGATTTCTTCCATGATCAAAGACAAGTAGGTGAGTTAATGAAAAAAACTGTGATTTCTCACCAGTTGGCCACTAATGTTAACTCCATCCAACCCTACCTCAAATTACACATGAAAGAACAGGAAAGATTCTTATTAATAAGATTTAGATTTGGAATTCTTTTCAGATCATTAAGCTTCCCCGTAATGAATGACTGGGCAAGGGTCTTGCCCAAATGTCCCTGTGATTGTATTTCTGATCAATCAGATATACATATATTATTTTTTTGTAGATTCTACTTATTATCCAGAAAGAGGTGGATTGTGCCTATCAGAAAAGCTATGGATGTGAGATTTTCTCGACCAGCCTTCTTGGCCATTTTGACTCTAGAGGATATTTTTACTGTTTCTTCTATTGTGACTTATCTCAAAAGTGTATTTTATTTGCGTAGAACTATGCTAACATGATTTCCACTTACGTTTTATATTTATGAAGCATACACTTCTTTTATCTTTGTTATCTATGTTTATAATCGGTTCACATGTGTCTATTTTGTAATGTGATTTTATGTACTTTTATGGCTATGAAATATAGTCGAATAAAGTTTATTGACTGACTGACCTTGTATACAACTTATTCAATCACAGATCAATCATTTGAATGTGTACGTGTGGTCATGATATGTGACTTAGCTGGACGGATAGTGTCAGGAATATTTTGAATTCAGCACAGTAAACGTGCATGGATTACAGGGTGGCAAGTATGAGTTATGGCCTAGGATAGGGGCACTCTTTTGTGAAGTTTGACACCTTATGTGTGACTCACATAGTGGGACAGCACATTGTTGCCCATTTACAACACAATGTAGGAACATGGCCTTAAGCAGACATTGACATTGCAACTCTTATCCATCTTGAAAATGGATGTATGCACCGTGTTCCACAAATTACGTCCATACCCTGCATGTCACATGAGCTTGGCGCAGAGTCCATCTACCATGCTCACACATACGCACAGTGCTGCGTAGTACAAGTGTTTCAGCATTATGGAAATTGGAAGTTCCTTTGCATGGAGGCTCAGCCTCCTGCCCATGCAGAATGTTTTCATTTTGCGGATCAAATGTGCATGGCATATGACAGAACACAGTTCTGATGCAAACAGGAGGGGAAATATAGCATTGCTCCCTGTAGTGCCAGTGTCATACCCACTTTTCCCAGATGTTACTTTTGTCATTGCCTCATAGTGATTCCACCCTTGAAATGGTGGTAGAGCATCTGACTATATGCTAATTGCAGTGCACTACACACCCCTAGACACATTGCCCTCTCCTTTCACAGTGAGCCCTGCATGGGAGGGTTCCTTATTTCCAAGGCATTGTTAAGCCACAGGAGAGTGCTGACTGAGGACTTGCACTTTAGGATAAGTCCCCATTGCCAACACAACTTAACTGAAACAGACATTGTGGTTCCAATAGCGGGTGGTAGATATGTGCCATTAGGCAACTTCATCAATGTGAATATGGTGTGCTCTATCTTGGAATGTGACATGCAATGAGCCCCATCACAACAAGCTTTGTCCATCCCGTAGAGTGTGAGTAGATCTGCCAAGTGAGACTTGTTAGCAATGCTAAATGGAGACACTACTTGTGGCATGCGACTGACTTGGACATATTTCCACACATGCCTATTGCCATCATGTACGTAGGGCAATGTTTGAATCTTGCTAGAAAGTTGTATTTGTGCAATGAGGGCATGGCTAGTTCAAACATGCCTGGTCATCTCACTGCATATCAGGGACACAGTTGAACATGGGCATTTATCATATGTCCCTCGGTGTACGTTTTGATGGATTCCCTGGCCCAAAGTTTTTGCAGACTTCTATACCTGAATGGTCATGGTGAGGAAAATTGAATTTTGCCCTGTCATGTGTCCCTACGTGTTCCCCATCATATGTTATATGTGCATGATTAATATGCATATTTACCCCCTTGACCGAATAAAGACGCAATTATAGTTGTGTCCAACGTTAGTATGTTAGTTATCCAGTTCCTCCTGAAAGCAAGTATTAGGCCTATGTTGCCAACGTCTTTACACTGTGCACGTTAATTCATCGAGTTGTCCCCGTTTCTAGGCCTCACAGGGCCCGGACACCAGATTCAAGCCTCAAGTCTCCTAAAACCACTCCGAGGAGCGATGCAGCCCCTCCTGCATCCCTGACCCTTCACTTACTTCCTGCCAAGCAGCGTGTTGCCCGGCCTGGCCTGCCTGCCTGTCTGCCAAGAATATGTTATGCCTCTAGTTATCAGTTCAGCTCCCCGGCTTCACATTCCTAGCTAACGAACCGCTTAAACATCTTCATCTATAGTCTAGCCTTTCTGTCTCCATGCAAGAGAATTACTGAATAAATGTCCATAGAAGATTCATAGCACACACAAAATACACTAAGAAATATATGTATGCACCAGCCTTAGTGACAAGTAGCCTTTACCCTGATGACTTTTAGATTCAAGCAACATGTTCTCCAAACACGAGATATCAGATATGCTATAGGTACATGTCGTCCTGACATCCTAGACTTTAGTCTCCTCTTCTAGTGCCAGAAGTCAGCTCTCCCCAGTTACACGTCATGGCCCGTTTTGCGCGCACCAGTAGGTTAAAGGTTCCAGCTGCCCAGGTAGCCCCCTCCATGTATCCACCCACTTATGACACTTCTGTGACGTCTACATCACATGTCTCCGTGCACGCCCTGTGCACGCCTTCTTTTCACGCCCATATGTTCTTATCTTTCGTTTGTCATTTGTTACGCCTACTGTATTCAATGCAATTGTACTGTTTTACTATATATACTGTATAATGTTAATGAGACGTTGCAGCTGCCATTCCCCTTTTCCTGAGACTGTCATTCCTGTCCCTTCCTGAACCTTTGCAGGTGATGGAACCCGATGGTCCATTGGCTCGAGCCATCTGATTAAATCCCGTTTGACTCAGACACCACGGATTTTGCCTCTTATTTATTGAGCTATCCTTTTCATTTAATGCATAGAAAAATAGTACCGGTAATTATTTATTTATTTACCACATAATGGCGCCCGAACAGGGACGAGCCCCTTCCCCACGCGCCGGCGATGTAACGCAGGCCCCCTGACCCTTCTACAACCGTGACGGACCCCCATTGTGCACGTGCAGATATTTCTGCTTCAAGTCTCCCTCAGGCCCACGGAGGAGACGGAGACTGCGGTCCGGCATCCAGACGAGGCGGTGAGGAAGGCAGATCGTCCCGACCAGAGCCCAAGCCGAGAGAGCAAGGTCCGAGGTATCCAGAGGCCCACCTGTTTCCGAAGCCCGAAGCGCATGCGTAGTGTGTAGCAGTAACCAGACGTCGTAGCAGTCCAGTCCAGTCGGAGACCTTCAGTTTTGCTTCCCGGTGAGTACCGTTGCTGGGGAAGTATCTAGACGGGTTATGCCCGGTCCGACGGGTTTGGGTACACAGATCCGGTCCGACGTGTTCACTTAGGTGGATACGGTATGACGTGTCTCTTTAGGAGACCGGTATGTTCTGTACTGTTTTAGCAGTGCATCCAGTAATTCTAGTAAGTCTGTTCTCGAGAAAATTCAAGTATTATGTTTTCAATGTATTTAGTAGTATCTGTTCGAACTGTTATTAATGTGTTTTTTCTGTCGTGGTATGAGTGATTGTTTTTGCTATTCATTACTGTGTTTATTGTGTATTGTGTTCAAGTTCAAGTACGGTTCAAATATGCCGCTGTTTTGTAAGTTACGTCAGATAAAAACCAGAAAAGGGTTACTCGAAGAATCAGTTCCTGTCCCTCCTAGGGACAGTCCTGGACATTTCATGTATTATAAGCATGGCTTAGATGCCATACTGTATCTAGATTTATGGGTGGATTACACCAAGCATCTTGAAGAGAAATATAGATGGCCTGTTTCAGGAACATGGGATGCCGAGTGCATCATGAGAGTAGAAGAAGCATTATGGAAAAAGAAAGCCAGACAATCCCAGAAAGATGCCATAGAATTATGGCGTAAAGAATCCCATAAGAGAACTGAAAAGGAATTCAGAAAAGCAGAATTAAGTAGGGAATCTTCAGAAAAAGCCCAAGAAAGGGAATTACTAGAAGAAGGTGAACGAGTTAGAGCAGAACAATCAGACAGACAAAGAAATGCCCTTATTAAAGGTATGTATCCCATTCTCGCCGAGGGTTTGCCCAAGGCGACCCCGGAAACACTCTGTAATTTACCGCCACCATTGGTCCCGATTAAGCTACGTCATAAACCGACCGCAGCTGAAATCTTCCTTTCTTCCTATTTAGATGGCACTGTCCCAGAATATGCTAACCCGAATCCTGCTCCGCCTATTCAACCTCAGCACCCTGTTAATAATGTGGGTCCCGGGAACCCGGTCCATGTGCCAGTACCCCAGGACCAACCCACATTACGTACACCTGCTTTACCAGTCACGTTACCAGCAGCCGCACATTCAGTATTAATTGACGATTCTAGTTCCGGAGGAGCAGGGGGAGGTACTCCTATCACCCCGCCTCAAACTAAGCGCCTGACGCTGAGAGACGCAGCATTACAGCGTACGCCAAAAGTGGCCACGTACGACGCACTCAAGAAGTACCTTACTGATTGTAGATATGATCCAGTGCCAGGTGAAGATTACATGATATTGCATTCCGTACGTTTACGACGAGTTGCAAACTTTTTGACTACCATGTCAGATATGAAAGAACATTTAGACAGAATATATCATTTCATCCGAACAGGGGAGAAACCAGAAAGTATTCACGAAGCCATGTCACATAGGAAAGTCGAGACTCAAGGCATGATTTTGCAATTTCTAATAAATTGTTTAATAAGAGAACAGGATCGTCCTGATAAAAATCCAGAAGAGATGAAAGTCCTGACAAGATGGAGTGACAATATAGCAGACGGAAAACACAAGACGCAGAATAGTATAGAAACTATGTACAGAAAGATTCGTAAAGAAATCATAGGCATACACGAGAGGGAGAAAGCAAGAATAGTAGCAGAAAAAGAGAATGACTCTTCAGACGAAGAGGTAGACGACGAGAATCCCACCAGAATAGCGTATGTAGGTAGGACAAGACCTTCTGATAGATACACACGCCTAGACTACAAGAAAGCTTATCCTCCTCCCGTGCCAGAACAGTGTTCTCTTGAACAAATATTCCAGGCTACCGATAAAGTTCTGAAATTACGAATAGGTTACAGTGAACTCAGTACCATGCATGAACAAGAACTAGCCCGATCAGCAGTTCGATGGACTAGGCATTCTACCACGTATTCAAACGAAATAGTGGCTCAAATGTTTCTGAAGCTGCCCCCAGCCGAGCAGCGACTGGTGGGTATGTACATGATCCAGCACCTCATTACACAGTACGAGAGTCAGCATTCTGATCCAGGTCCGTTATATAATGTATTGAACGAGTTACTCCTAGACCGATGGAAAGGTCTAGGTACCGATTTAATTAGTGTCATTTTAGAACAGCGCCACAAATACCGAACGTTCCTGACTCCGCATTTTGTTCCTGTTTCACCCCCATTCTACATAGACAGACAGAATCCGTTGCGAGAAGTGCATCCTGTTAAGGGAACGGGGGGTGAGCTCGAACGAGTATTTGTTTACACCCCTATAACGAAAATAGAACTACTCGAAATGAAAAAGTTAGTGCCCTGTCACGATAAAGATCCAGCAGGGTTCCACAGAGAGTTAAAAGACATGCTCCGTATGGGAGAATACACATATCCTGATATCATTAAAATGTTAAAGGTCCTGTTGCCTGCGGGCATATATGAACAACTTAAAGAAAAAGAATGGGAGGTGGGAGAGAAAAAGATTGATTGGACCGCGTTAGAGAACGAAGATAATACACGAGTCCCAGGTACTGGTCTTGGGGCTAAAGCCAAAGAATTGCCCGAACTGTTAATACAAGTCTTGCCAAGATTACTAGCCATGAAAAAGGAAGACTGGGATGCCATCTCAGCCTGTAAGCAGAAACAAGACGAAGACACTAGTGATTTTTATTCCAGATTTGAGAAATGTTTCATTATAAATAGCGGTTTGAAAACAAGTAGTGAGTCGTATCCACATCTTTTTGTTACTAAACTAGTTGAGAATTCTTTACCACAAGTTAAAAATCGAGTATTAAAAGTCGAGAGTACATGGCAAGCTAATACCCCGTCCCAGATGCTCCAGATGCTACAGTATCACCAGAACAGAATCAGGGAAGAGCAAGAACACGAAAGGAGACGTATGAAAGACACGAAAATGAAAGTATTAGTTGCACAATCTGTTCCAGCAGATAGTCAGAAGAGGGGTACGAATCAAACCAGTCATTCTGCAGCTCCCGTTAAAGGGACATGCAATTACTGTAAACAGCCAGGTCATTACATAAACGAATGTGCAGTTCTGAAACACAACATAGCTACAGGTAAGACGAAAGAGAGACCGCGTCCTCCTAGACAAGAACATGTTCCGCAGAATTCGCAACCGCCGCAGAACGCACAACAGACAGTTACAGTGCCGCAGCCTATAGCTGCCACGCAACACGTTACACAGCAGATGTACCAGTACGCACAGTCAGATTATCCAGAATATCAGCAGTATTCATGAAACAGCCTAGAGAGGGAGGTTGGCTTGCCTCTCATCGAGGTTCCTGTAGATCAAGAGGGTCCCTATGTACACAGTCAAGTATTAGGGAAAGACAGAAAGTTTCTGATTGATACAGGGGCAAGTAGGACTACCATCAGTCATGACGAGGTTCCAGGGGCTCCGCTCTCAGGCTCAAGAAATGTTTCCCTGGGATTTTCAGGAAAGCCTATTGTTAATGAAATATCGAAACCAGTTTCCCTAGAAGTTGGTCCATTGTCCCGAACTACAGACTTGTTACTTACGAAATCATGTCCAGAAAATGTACTTGGTATTAAAACATTGAAAGAATTAGGTGCAGTCATATGTTGTTCTCCGGAAGGAGTGAGATTGTTTTTACGTGATTTTAAAGGACATTATGTGTTACGTGATTTTGATCCAAGATTATTGAATGTACCACAGCATTTATGGGCGCAAGGTCCAACTGATGTAGGTTGTATGCATATTACACCATATCGTGTCACTCTGAAACAAGGAGTTGTATTACCACGAATCCGACAGTATAAATTGCCACCTGAGGCTGTAGCAGCCTTATCGAAAATTATTGACGAGCTCATTGCTCAAGGAGTAGTTGTAGAAACTGACTCCAATGTATGTAATTCTCCTATCATTCCGATTCTTAAACGTACAGATCCAAATGCACCTCCAGTTTATCGATTAGTGATTGACCTCCGAGAACTTAATAAATGTATCATACCCCAGTACCCAGTAGTTCCAGATATCTCTTCCCTGTTGACTGCTATTGATTCCGAAGCAGAGTTCTTTACTGTTATTGATCTCAAGAACGCATTTTTTAGTGTCCCCATTCATCCAGACAGCCAGTTTCTTTTCGGATTCTGTTTAAATGGAAGAAGCTATAAATTCACACGTGCACCTCAAGGTTTCACAGAAAGTCCCAGTATTTACAGTCAAGCCCTTAAAAGACAACTAGACAGTATTCACATGCCAACTGACACTGCCCTGCTCCAGTATGTCGATGATCTATTGATCACAGCCCGTACAGAACGTGACTGCGAACGTGCATCACTGACAGTCTTGTATTTTCTGGCAGACATGGGACACAAGGTGTCCCCTTCGAAACTGCAATTCTGTGTCCAACAAGTGGTATACCTTGGACACTTGTTGTCCAAGAGGGGTAGACAGTTGACACCTGACCGTATCCAGTTAATAGCACATCTTCCACAGCCCAAGACACAGAAGGAGGTACGAGCTTTTATCGGCCTCACTTCTTACTGCAGACAATGGATTCCTCAGTATGCATATCTAGCCAAGCCACTGATACAGTTGACAACACAGGAGGCAGCCACATCGACTGTCCTCCCTTGGACCCAGGAACATACACTTGTTTTCAATGAATTAAAGAAAGCTTTATGTAATGCACCTGTTTTAGCGACACCAAACTACAGTAAGCCTTTTACACTTTTTGTTACTGAACGTGATGGTACAGCATTATCTGTTCTCACACAAGATCAAGCAGGACAACACAAGCCTTGTGCTTATTTTTCTAGCACATTAGATCCAGTAGCCCAGGCTCTGCCTGCGTGCCTCAAGTCAGTTGCAGCCACAGCTCTAGCTATCAGACAAAGTGATTCCATAGTGTTAGGACATTCCCTGACAGTACAAGTTCCACACTCCGTGGAAGTTCTTTTAAACCGAACACAGACTCAGCACTTGACAATTGCACGTTTAACAGGATATGAACTGACACTGTTTCAGCCACACATAGAAATCAGACGCTGCAACATTTTAAATCCTGCTACACTGTTACCCTCGACTGTTTCCAATCCTGCCACACATGATTGTGTGGAAGTTATTAACACCATGACAAAGCCAAGACAAGACTTGACGGACATTGCATTACCTGATCCAGACCTGACACTTTACGTGGATGGTTCATGTATGAGAACAAGTACAGGAGAGTTAGTAGCCGCATATGCAGTGACTACTGAAACTGAAGTTATAGAAACACATCGTATTGACACTCTGTCTGCTCAAGCAGCAGAGCTCATCGCTCTGACCCAAGCCTGCATACGAGCCAAGAACCTGAAAGTAAACATATATACAGATTCACGTTATGCATTCGGAGTCGTACACGACTTTGGAGTCCTCTGGCAAGAAAGAGGTTTCATGACCTCTCATGGAGCCAAGATTCAGCATGGCCCCCTCATTCAAGCTCTGTTAGAAGCAATACATTTGCCGACAGCCATTGCCATTATGAAGTGCAAAGCACATACGAAAGTCACTGACGCCATTTCCCAAGGTAACGATCTAGCAGATCGAACAGCCAAACTCACAGCTCAGACTCCAGACATCCCAGTTAACATGACAAAGACAGACGTTCCAGTCCCGACAACTTGTATGACAATTAAGGACCCTACACAAGACGTACTAGACATCCAGACACATGCTACCCCAGACGAAATCAAGAAATGGTCTGAACAAGAAGGGGTCCAGACAGATCAAGGATGGTTGACGAAGGGAAAAACCACATGGTTTCTCCCCGACTCTATGGTTCAAGTCATTATTAATACAGCACATAGTCCAGCACATTTAGGAGAAAAAGTCATGTTAGACAGTATCCAGAACCTTTGGTTTAACAAGCATTTACGAGCAGCAGCAAAGCAGAAAGTACGTACCTGCATGATCTGTTGTCAGTTCAATCCAGGTAAAGGTGTTCCCGTGGAACAAGGTGGATTCCATCCTCCTGACCACCCTTTTGAAGTCCTCCAGATTGATTATATCCAGATGGAGCGATGTCGAGGTTTCAAGTATGTCCTCGTAGTTGTATGTGTTTTGTCCAGATGGACAGAAGCATATCCAGTCCCAGATTACACTGCTGCGACCACTGCCAGGCAGTTGGTTCGTGAGTTTTTTCCCCGCTATGGTTTGCCCAGGGTCGTGTATTCAGACAACGGCCAGCCATTCTCATCCGAACTCATGAAACAAGTATCCCTTCTGTTAGAGTACCAGTGGAAGTTCCACTGCGTACGACACCCCGAGGCAGCTGGCCTCGTCGAGAGACACAATCAAACTCTGAAAATCCGTATTGCAAAAGTCTGTGCCGAGAAAGGTGTAGATTGGATGGTAGCACTACCAGTCGCCCTTTTTTATATGAGAATGGTCGCTCACTCCCGTTCAGGTCTGTCACCCTTTGAAGTCGTATTCGGTCGTCCCCCAAACATGTGGGGTACACCTATGCCTCGTAAAATAACAGATGTTGACAGTAATATGCTGACAGATTACCTAGCTTCCTTGATGTCTGCACTACTCTCTTGTCGTTCACAGGTCGCGGCTGCCTTTCCAGACAACACCCAGGTGAAACCGCACGAGATCGTTCCAGGTGATCTGGTTTTGATCCGCAACTTTGATCGTTCAAGCCTGCTGGAGCCCCGCTGGAAAGAGCCGAAACTAGTTCTGATGACCACAAGGACCGCCGTCAAGATCGAGGGACGCAAAGGGTGGCTACACTCCAGCCACGTAAAACGTTTTCATGGACTCCGTCCAAAGACTTTTCTCAAGGACTGCCCCGATACTGACTCTAAACTCCCCCTGTTAGAGAAAACTCCGCAGCAGGAGTATAAACGAAAGTTACGGTCTAGTAAGTCAGACAGTTTAATTGTTTAAGTCCCTCTCGGGTGAAGCGGTTAGACAGGTTCCTGACATGTATAAGATAGACCCACATAGTGAGAGAGATAGAATCTCCAAGAGAATACGTTATTGTAAAAACCTGCGAAGTCGATGTATTATTACTTTATTGTTTATGTTATTTCTGAGTCTTACGATCACATGCATAAGTTATGTTTTACATGTATTTCTTCCTCCTTCTGGTTCGCATGTACATCTTTCCTCTAATGATACAGTAGAGCACACATTTAGTGACCTACCCCCTCACGAGTTATCCTACCGACTTGCAATGCGCAACAATTCTTTCATCCGTATGTTACACTATTCACACCAGACCAGTAATGCTACTAATTGTTGGGTGTGTGGTCGGCTCCCCCCTTACCAGACACCGAAGGGAGTTCTGCCACTCTTTCCCTATCCGTTTTCACACAATGGTTCGTGTGGAGCATGGTTTACGTTGACATCATCTTTAGACGACAAGTCCCTTTTGAATAGAACATGTGTCCCAGACAAGGAAGGTCTTTTTCATAGGACAGGGTTAGATCTAGAAAATGAAGTATATGATCTGGGTAATTTCTCCTCCAATTTCATGGTTTTGAATGTTCAGTCCGAGACTACTCCAGACTTGCCTGCTATTACAGTTCTACCAGTGAAAGGCGAATTATGTGCTAGAAAGAATGGTTCAGTACACCTAGGACACAGTGATTGTACTACTGTGGTCGAGTATAGTGACAGTGGGAAATCTACTTTCAAAGCCTCACGTCATTCATATTTTGTATGTGGTCAGACCGCATATGTACGTTTGCCCCTAGATTGGGATGGAACATGTTACATTGCCTTCCTACTGCCACCAGTTTTTCTAGCCCCATCCGATTATCACAGAAATATACATCTAGTACACGTCAGACATAGAAGGGAGATCGAGTCCCCAATTGTCGATCAGACTGAAACTGCATTAGAACAGTACACAGATTTCAATAAAGGTTTCTTTTTCTTCATAGGTCCTGTCCAGAATAGTAAATTAATACGCAGGTTAACCAGAACCCTTGAAGCAGTAGTGAATGAGACTACTTCCGCCCTAGGTAACTTAACAGAAGAGCAATCTGCTATGAGATTTGTCGTTCTTCAAAACCGCCTTGTTCTTGACGTCATATTGGCTGATAGGGGCGGAGCTTGTAGAGTCATCGGATCTAGTTGTTGTGTTTTCATTCCTAATAACGCACCGTCTGTATATTCAGCTATAACAAGACTTCATAAAATAGCCCATCAGCTACACCAGAATCCAGGCACCTGGACATGGTCCGGTTGGCTCTGGAATATAATATCTGCCTGGGGATGGAAAGTACTGTCATTCCTAGGGATAGTAGTTATGATCATATTCAGTTGTTGTCTCTGTTTACAATGTGGCCCTGCGATTTGCGGCTTGTGCGCTACCTCTTGTATTCCAAGTCCAAAGTCCCATTCCCAGAGGATAAGAGACGAGCAAATGATGCTATATGAACAGATAGATGGTATCATGAATATTGATGTTTCCTGAAGGAAACGTAGGGAACAAGGAGGGAATGAGGAAAATTGAATTTTGCCCTGTCATGTGTCCCTACGTGTTCCCCATCATATGTTATATGTGCATGATTAATATGCATATTTACCCCCTTGACCGAATAAAGACGCAATTATAGTTGTGTCCAACGTTAGTATGTTAGTTATCCAGTTCCTCCTGAAAGCAACAAGTATTAGGCCTATGTTGCCAACGTCTTTACACTGTGCACGTTAATTCATCGAGTTGTCCCCGTTTCTAGGCCTCACAGGGCCCGGACACCAGATTCAAGCCTCAAGTCTCCTAAAACCACTCCGAGGAGCGATGCAGCCCCTCCTGCATCCCTGACCCTTCACTTACTTCCTGCCAAGCAGCGCGGTGCCCGGCCTGGCCTGCCTGCCTGTCTGCCAAGAATATGTTATGCCTCTAGTTATCAGTTCAGCTCCCCGGCTCCACATTCCTAGCTAACGAACCGCTTAAACATCTTCATCTATAGTCTAGCCTTTCTGTCTCCATGCAAGAGAATTACTGAATAAATGTCCATAGAAGATTCATAGCACACACACAATACACTAAGAAATATATGTATGCACCAGCCTTAGTGACAAGTAGCCTTTACCCTGATGACTTTTAGATTCAAGCAACATGTTCTCCAAAAACGAGATATCAGATATGCTATAGGTACATGTCGTCCTGACATCCCAGACTTTAGTCTCCTCTTCTAGTGCCAGAAGTCAGAGCCCCCAGCTCTCCCCAGTTACACGTCATGGCCCGTTTTGCGCGCACCAGTAGGTTAAAGGTTCCAGCTGCCCAGGTAGCCCCCTCCATGTATCCACCCACTTATGACACTTCTGTGACGTCTACATCACATGTCTCCGTGCACGCCCTGTGCACGCCTTCTTTTCACGCCCATATGTTCTTATCTTTCGTTTGTCATTTGTTACGCCTACTGTATTCAATGCAATTGTACTGTTTTACTATATATACTGTATAATGTTAATGAGACGTTGCAGCTGCCATTCCCCTTTTCCTGAGACTGTCATTCCTGTCCCTTCCTGAACCTTTGCAGGTGATGGAACCCGATGGTCCATTGGCTCGAGCCATCTGATTAAATCCCGTTTGACTCAGACACCACGGATTTTGCCTCTTATTTATTGAGCTATCCTTTTCATTTAATGCATAGAAAAATAGTACCGGTAATTATTTATTTATTTACCACAATGGGAAACACACATCTGTGTAACTGAAATATTTTAATTTGCATGTGCATTGGCTTTGGTAGACTGGCCCAGTACTTGGTCAAACAACCCCCACATTCCATAGATGCCCAGTGGAGGGCCTGACAGAGTCCTTTGGGGGAACATGTCCAGAGGGAGAGGCAGAGTTCAGTCAGCAGGCTGGTTGCAGTGTCATTCGGCACTACAGAAATTATGACAGTCCATATCGAGGCCCAACGTGAGTGTTACAGTGTGAATCTGAGGACAGTGGAAGCTGATGTTCCTGGGCATGATGCTAAACACATATCCAAGGCAAAACAATCCATTTGGCATAGATGAATGCTACCGCTTTCTTCTTAGCAATAATGCAGAATCATCAACATCTTCGTCCTCAGATGTGTCATGTGCCTCCGGTGTGCATGGTGGTAGATTGTCAGTGGCACACCTCAAGGGGCTGAGACGTGGATGTTGAAGCAGCAGCAGCATTCATCTGTGCCAAACCTTGAGGCAGCACTGCTGTGATGAGCAGCTGCAGGGCATGAAAGATTCCAGCAACGTGTCTGTGGTGTGCAGGCGTGGCAGCCATTTGTGAGGCTTGCATCCATGTTCTCCATGATCATTTGCCTGTGACGCAATTCCTTGCTGACATTACTGGAGCCACTCTGACTGGACAGTTGTTCTTGTCTCTGAGTCAGTACTCCAGTGATATCAGCCATGGAATGCTGGCGAGCATGGAGCGGACTGTGGGTGTCTATGATGGTCTGTAGGTGGTCCCGAATGGGACTGAGACACCCACGTACCCCATCTAATTTGGCTGCAAGGCTGTCAAACCCCACCCACACCTGACCAGCCCTCTCCTGCTGGACCTCTACTGCACAACGCGGAAATGCCAGAAGTGGGTACTCGAGGTCCTGGGGGACAGTTGTGGTGGTCGGTGTTTGCTGCTGGGTGGTTTGTGCAGGGGGTGGAGTTTCCACAACGCGGCTGGATGGCCCTGCTTCTGGAGATGGTGTGCTCATTGAGTCGAGCAGCTGTTGGAGGGTGTCTTGGTTGAGGGTTGGAAGCTCTTCATCTTCATCATTGAACAGTGGGACAGGCTTCTGTACAGGAGGTGGTGTTTCTCCCTCTGCAATGTAAAGGGGAGATGCAGTTGTATGTGTGTTTCAAGTATGGTCATGTATTGGATAAGTGTACAATCAGACTGCATGACAATGTCCATTCAGAATGTTTAGGAGGATATGCCTATTACATGGCGGATAGTAATTCATTGTACAACATCACAGATGTGACGTTAGAGTTCTACATTATCATCTCACAGTTTACAAGTAGGCCAAATGTGAGTGACCACATTCTACACACATGCCACACCAGTTGTGTCCTCTGCTCAGTAGTGGCTGTGATGCAGTTTGTACCACATTGTTATCAATGTTGATTAGCTCAGATTTATGTGTCTGTGCACTGCATTGTGGGAGAGTCACCCCTACTCAATAAACCCGATACTTTTTCAACATTGCTCTATTTAGGAGGGGCGAATTGCATGGAGCCACACCTTGCTGTTGGCAATGCAACATGATTTTTGTTGTGCCATGATTAGGGCTATCCCACTGGTGTGATCTGGGCTGATGTGATGTGCCTCATGATATGGGCAGGGAGGTATGCTTGATTTGCCATGATACACAGAGTGTGCATAATTGTGCATTTTGTTAAGTCAAAGTGAGTGATGACATCTTAATGGATGCATATTGAACTGCAGGTATGGTACAGCTTTGGCTTTACTGCCCCTTCTCCCTTTCACCCAGTGACCCTTTCATTTATGTGCATTTCCAATGGTGAGATGTTGCAAGCTTAAGGAAATATGGGTTTTGGTCATAGTTGTGACACTGTGCATTGTTGGCCAGCAGATGTCTTTCTTACAGCAGGTGTTGTATGAACACGAGGAAGTCACAGAGTGTGACCTGCTCCTTTAAGGATGAACTCCACACTCAGCCACTTAAGTGACCATGGCCTGCACCATTTTGACATGTTTATGGTGAAGGCATGCATTTCATCATGCACCGTCACTTGCCTTGTCAGTGTGGCTCACAGACAGTACTGTGTACTTTCACTTTCTCTTGTTTGTTGGAGGGGGCATTGGGGGCTTCCTCTGGCTAGTGAAGTACTATCTGTCCTTGATGGTTGATAGTGGAGGTTGGATGCTGCAGGGATATGCCGTTCGTGTGCGGAAGGTGAGGTAGGAGCATGTGAGGAGCCAGATGCTGCTGGTTTTTGGTGTGGACTGGACTGTCCGACAATGGAAGCACCGATGGCAGTATTGCGTGGGCCGTGAGGGTGACATGTTGGACCTCCTAGGAGTCCTCATTGGCCAACAAGGTGGTAAGTACAGCCTCAAAATAGTTAAATGAACACTTTTGTAATAAATAAAAAATACTGTCTGTAACACAATGGGGTATATGTTCAAGAAAGTGGCGGAGTGAGGCGTTAGACGTCATACCTTCATGCCTAACTTTGCCACTTAAGAATCGCAACGCTGCAGCATGTTTACAAGCATATGGTGCAGGCTTGCGTTTCCCCCTGCACTGGTGCAACAATTAGCAGTGTAGTGCCAACACTGGCACCCTTGCACCATAGTGCAAGGGTGTCTGTGTGCAGGGCAAAGATTTTTCATATACAAGAAGGGTGACCTTAAACAATCCAAAGCATTTTGCTTATTACATGTGTGCTGCACAAGGCAGCACACATGGAAAAAGCAAAAAGGAATAATGCTTTTCTCCTAGTTTTGGTAAGTTAGGATCAGCTTTTCCCTGACCTTTACTAGTCCTATGTACGCTGCCCTTGTACCTAGGGTTTATGTAACGTTGTATGAAATATGAAAAATTTGACATTTATCATGGGACATCTCCAGAGTGTCATACACTATCAATAGTTCTGACACACCCTTGTGCGATCTGCAGCGATGCTATTGTCTACAGAGCATGGAGAACATGATGTTGTTGGGAGAAACGGGGCCTTAAGAATGTGTCACACAAGTCGTTTCTGCAAAATGTGCAAATATGCAAGCATGATTGTCTTATTTGGCCTAACTCTGCATTATTATGTCTTGTGGGATTAACAGGCAAACCAGACACAATCATGTGTGCAACATGAAGTGCAACAGTACAATTACAGAGCATTGACATTGATGGTGATGGATTGGAGGATGAATAGGACACATGTGTGAATTTACATCTGTTACCAACACACGTTTCTTTTCATGTTTCACAGCTGGCAGACCACTCATCACACAGGGGGATATCGACGCCTTCAGGGACCCACACGCCACTGGTGAGTTCACCCATTAATATTGTCATTGTGAGATGGGATGAATGTATTGGTCAAATCATGTACTTAGTAGTTTGCAGTATGGGTGTGTATCACATGTACCTTGCCTCCAGTGTGATTGTGTTTTGTGGAAGTGTAAAGGGTGTACAAATCAGTAAGTGAAGATGGAGCAATTCATATGTCTTCCGGATGTAACTTAGCACTTCCCCAGTCAGTGATACCCATGCAAGAAATATCAATGGGTTCTACCACTACATCACATGCATGTGGATTACAGAACGTAAAGACAGGAGAGGAGACATGTGAGTGGTGTTGGTGATGAGTATGACCAGACATGGAATGCGTGTACATCCTTGACTGAGATGACTGTGCAAGTGGGCCAGATCATGCACAAGGAGGTAGTGTTTTTCAGGCTGTGCTGGATCAGACACAGGTCTGTACAGTACTGTTGTAGGTATGCTGCATACTAGCTTACCCAAAGTTGCAGGATGTAGCTTTCAGCAAAGGCTACCAATGGCACATTCCCCAACCACCTAGCAAAGATGGGCCTATGTATGTATATGGCATGTCTTGGCACTGCAATGGTGTTGTCAAGCTGTCTCCTTGTGCTCATTCCCCTGGTAGACTCAGGGCTAAATGTACAAGCCCCTCTCGCCGAATATGTGACGTTACCCCACATGCATTTACCATGCATGCTTTGACTCCGCAGATTTTACTCCGCAACACCTTTTATAACGCAGGGCTTCACAACGCTATTCATTACAACGTATTCACCATTACAACACAATTACTATTCTAACTCTAGGGGGCGTAACTCTGGGGAATGCGTTGTAACAGTTTGCGGTGTACAGCCCTGCGTTGTAAAATTTTGAGCGGAGTAAAAAATATGGGGTAAACGTTAGTCCCGATCGCCACCACTATGTCATCTATTTTGAAGTTGTGGTTGTGAGGGGGGCTGCACCTCATGTACAAGTCAGTGTTCAGGTATGTAACATTGTTTTTCCATGAGTGCTGCTTGATGCAGCACAAATGAATGTGACAGTAGGGCTTTTCCAGGATTTTTCATGTGCAGGAAGGGACACCTTCCTACACATAAACAAGCCTCCCCTGCACAAAGACACCCTTGCACTCTTGTGCAAGGGTGCCTGTGTTGGAGCAGAGTTGATTAACTTCACACCATTGCCGGCGGACACACAGGGTTGCACCAGAATATTGTACATATCTTGCAGCCCTGTGTTGCAGAAGTGAAGGAGCGAGGCGCTACACCTAGAGGGCTAATGCCTCTCTCATCCAATTCCTTGTACATGTCCCCCTCAGTCAGGGTATGTGACAGCCCCATCATTTGACACGGACAGTTTCATTGGGTTATGATTCTGCATGTCACATGCCATGCACTGTCATATTAGTGTCGCCAGCATGTTGTAACAGATCCTTGATTCTACATTGCATTGTCTATGTCACTTTCGAACTTCACAATCTTTCGTTAGAGTGTAGGCTCCCATGTTTCACTGACCTTCTGTTTCTGAGTTAAATGGAGAACATTGACATAGTCATCATTACTCACATTTTGTCATTGCTCTTATTTGACAGACAACATGTTGCCAGTGGAGGCCCATGTGTTCCAGGTCAGGAAGGACCGCTAGCTTCACATACGCAGCGTGGCCAAGGGATACCGCAACATGGCAAGGAAACAACAAGCTGACCGGGCAGCTGGGAGGTGGAAGTTGGTGCCCTATGTAGTCCTCCGACACAGGTAGAGTGACTCACAGGCCATATCAGGCCCTTCTGGTGACAGGCATGTGTCCCGACGTGGACAGGGATCTGCACATCCCCCAGAAACACCATACAGACATGCTGCTGCCTCAGGATCCGGCACACAATCTGGTGCTCCCTCACAGCCCCACAGACAAGGGACAATGCCAGCTGCAGCATCCGATCAGTTTGTGCCATTTACCATGCGGGACCGTCGCACAATCATGGACATGAACATGAGAGTAGCACAAATAGAATGTAAAATGGCGGAGCATACCACCCACCTGCAGGACATTAAGGCTGCCCTGGGTCTCCCATTTTGAGCTTTCCGATGGAGACCATCCCCCTTTTCTCTGTTCCCCCAATGTTATTTATTATTATCAGTTAGTGATAGGTATGTTTGTTAAGTGTTAGGTAGTGTAGTTGTAGTGTCGGAATAGGTAGTGTTAGATTTTAACATCGTTTTAGTTATTTATTCTCTTGTAGTATTTTGGGATATGTTTCCTTTTACTTTGGGAGGTTGGCTGATGTGTTTGTTATAATAAAATGTAAATTGTAAAAAAAATATATATACATATATTTGTGTATGATATCTGTGTAGTTATTTTATGTTTTGCTAAGATGTATTTGTCCTGTCTTCTGATGTGCTTTAAGGGTGGGAGGGGTGTTGATGTCTTAGATATGTTGTTGCTTGTTTAGAATTAGTTACGTTAGATAGTTTAGATTAGTATTCACTTTGTTCGAGTTAGTTAAAATTAGGTTAGTTGTAGTAGTGCTTAGTGTTAGTTTAGGGTAGTTCATTTTGTTTCTTGATAATAAATGTTTACTGTTTTTTAATTCTGGTTGGACTTACGTCTGAAGTGATTTGGTGGAGTGTTGCTTTTTACCTTGTATACAACTTATTCAATCACAGATCAATCATTTGAATGTGTACGTGTGGTCATGATATGTGACTTAGCTGGACGGATAGTGTCAGGAATATTTTGAATTGAGCACAGTAAACGTGCATGGATTACAGGGCGGCAAGTATGAGTTATGGCCTAGGATAGGGACACTCTTTTGTGAAGTTTGACACCTTATGTGTGACTCACATAGTGGGACAGCACATTGTTGCCCATTTACAACACAATGTAGGAACATGGACTTAAGCAGACATTGACATTGCAACTCTTATCCATCTTGAAAATGGATGTATGCACCGTGTTCCACAAATTACGTCCATACCCTGCATGTCACATGAGCTTGGCGCAGAGTCCATCTACCATGCTCACACATACGCACAGTGCTGCGTAGTACAAGTGTTTCAGCATTATGGAAATTGGAAGTTCCTGTGCATGGAGGCTCAGCCTCCTGCCCATGCAGAATGTTTTCATTTTGCGGATCAAATGTGCATGGCATATGACAGAACACAGTTCTGATGCAAACAGGAGGGGAAATATAGCATTGCTCCCTGTAGTGCCAGTGTCATACCCACTTTTCCCAGATGTTACTTTTGTCATTGCCTCATAGTGATTCCACCCTTGAAATGGTGGTACAGCATCTGACTATATGCTAATTGCAGTGCACTACACATCCCTAGACACATTGCCCTCTCCTTTCACAGTGAGCCCTGCATGGGAGGGTTCCTTATTTCCAAGGCATTGTTAAGCCACAGGAGAGTGCTGACTGAGGACTTGCACTTTAGGATAAGTCCCCATTGCCAACACAACTTAACTGAAACAGACATTGTCGTTCCAATAGCGGGTGGTAGATATGTGCCATTAGGCAACTTCATCAATGTGAATATGGTGTGCTCTATCTTGGAATGTGACATGCAATGAGCCCCATCACAACAAGCTTTGTCCATCCCGTAGAGTGTGAGTAGATCTGCCAAGTGAGACTTGTTAGCAATGCTAAATGGAGACACTACTTGTGGCATGCGATTGACTTGGACATATTTCCACACATGCCTATTGCCATCATGTACGTAGGGCAATGTTTGAATCTTGCTAGAAAGTTGTATTTGTGCAATGAGGGCATGGCTAGTTCAAACATGCCTGGTCATCTCACTGCATATCAGGGACACAGTTGAACATGGGCATTTATCATATGTCCCTCGGTGTACGTTTTGATGGATTCCCTGGCCCAAAGTTTTTGCAGACTTCTATACCTGAATGGTCATGGGAAACACACATCTGTGTAACTGAAATATTTTAATTTGCATGTGCATTGGCTTTGGTAGACTGGCCCAGTACTTGGTCAAACAACCCCCACATTCCATAGATGCCCAGTGGAGGGCCTGACAGAGTCCTTTGGGGGAACATGTCCAGAGGGAGAGGCAGAGTTCAGTCAGCAGGCTGGTTGCAGTGTCATTCGGCACTACAGAAATTATGACAGTCCATATCGAGGCCCAACGTGAGTGTTACAGTGTGAATCTGAGGACAGTGGAAGCTGATGTTCCTGGGCATGATGCTAAACACATATCCAAGGCAAAACAGTCCATTTGGCATAGATGAATGCTACCGCTTTCTTCTTAGCAATAATGCAGAATCATCAACATCTTCGTCCTCAGATGTGTCATGTGCCTCCGGTGTGCATGGTGGTAGATTGTCAGTGGCACACCTCAAGGGGCTGAGATGTGGATGTTGAAGCAGCAGCAGCATTCATCTGTGCCAAACCTTGAGGCAGCACTGCTGTGAGGAGCAGCTGCAGGGCATGAAAGATTCCAGCAACGTGTCTGTGGTGTGCAGGCGTGGCAGCCATTTGTGAGGCTTGCATCCATGTTCTCCATGATCATTTGCCTGTGACGCAATTCCTTGCTGACATTACTGGAGCCACTCTGACTGGACAGTTGTTCTTGTCTCTGAGTCAGTACTCCAGTGATATCAGCCATGGAATGCTGGCGAGCATGGAGCGGACTGTGGGTGTCTATGATGGTCTGTAGGTGGTCCCGAATGGGACTGAGACACCCACGTACCCCATCTAATTTGGCTGCAAGGCTGTCAAACCCCTCCCACACCTGACCAGCCCTCTCCTGCTGGACCACTACTGCACAACGCGGAAATGCCAGAAGTGGGTACTCGAGGTCCTGGGGGACAGTTGTGGTGGTCGGTGTTTGCTGCTGGGTGGTTTGTGCAGGGGGTGGAGTTTCCACAACGCGGCTGGATGGCCCTGCTTCTGGAGATGGTGTGCTCATTGAGTCGAGCAGCTGTTGGAGGGTGTCTTGGTTGAGGGTTGGAAGCTCTTCATCTTCATCATTGAACAGTGGGACAGGCTTCTGTACAGGAGGTGGTGTTTCTCCCTCTGCAATGTAAAGGGGAGATGCAGTTGTATGTGTGTTTCAAGTATGGTCATGTATTGGATAAGTGTACTATCAGACTGCATGACAATGTCCATTCAGAATGTTTAGGAGGATATGCCTATTACATGGCGGATAGTAATTCATTGTACAACATCACAGATGTGACGTTAGAGTTCTACATTATCATCTCACAGTTTACAAGTAGGCCAAATGTGAGTGACCACATTCTACACACATGCCACACCAGTTGTGTCCTCTGCTCAGTAGTGGCTGTGATGCAGTTTGTACCACATTGTTATCAATGTTGATTAGCTCAGATTTATGTGTCTGTGCACTGCATTGTGGGAGAGTCACCCCTACTCAATAAACCCGATACTTTTTCAACATTGCTCTATTTAGGAGGGGCGAATTGCATGGAGCCACACCTTGCTGTTGGCAATGCAGCATGATTTTTGTTGTGCCATGATTAGGGCTATCCCACTGGTGTGATCTGGGCTGATGTGATGTGCCTCATGATATGGGCAGGGAGGTATGCTTGATTTGCCATGATACACAGAGTGTGCATAATTGTGCATTTTGTTAAGTCAAAGTGAGTGATGACATCTTAATGGATGCATATTGAACTGCAGGTATGGTACAGCTTTGGCTTTACTGCCCCTTCTCCCTTTCACCCAGTGACCCTTTCATTTATGTGCATTTCCAATGGTGAGATGTTGCAAGCTTAAGGAAATATGGGTTTTGGTCATAGTTGTGACACTGTGCATTGTTGGCCAGCAGATGTCTTTCTTACATCAGGTGTTGTATGAACACGAGGAAGTCACAGAGTGTGACCTGCTCCTTTAAGGATGAACTCCACACTCAGCCACTTAAGTGACCATGGCCTGCACCATTTTGACATGTTTATGGTGAAGGCATGCATTTCATCATGCACCGTCACTTGCCTTGTCAGTGTGGCTCACAGATAGGCAGCCTTGCTGGGTATTGCACATGTGCATGGGTTTGGTGCAAACATTTTTATGTGTGAGAAGGAACCCCTTCAGGCAAATTGACAACGATGGACTAATTGATGTTTCTATGTGTGCTGCACAATGCAGTACACACGTACATCCAAATAGCTTTGGCTATTTTGATTTCTCTTGTGTGCATGTAGCCGGTCATGTTTTTCCTTGCAAGCATTACTTACTGCCCTTCTGTTGGCCTAGCTGTTGTGAGTATGGTGCAGCGTGACTTTCTATTGTTGTTGCAGGCTGTACAGACAGTAACAACACCCATTACCCTCAATGTTGACACCACGTGTAGTGTGAAAGTGGGCCTAGATCTCAGGGCAGTGGATTTCCAATGGCTTATTAGTGGTGCTCAGGCCCTATCACTCCCCCCCCATCACATCATGTGTGATTAGCACGGTGATGTGTGTTTGGGAATATTGCACGCAGATGCTCACATGGATGATACATGGTGTCCTGTTTCAAATTATTTGTTGTCGGCGTTTGTGTGCAGATGATAACAGACATGACTGTATATTTGTTCACTGACACTGTTGACTTTCCCAAAATACATGTTTACATGCACATTAAGGCGTAATTGGCAAATCACACCAGGACTAATGTGGAATACAGTTTTAGGTATGGCACCTATGTACACTTGAGAGCAGAGGAGTGCATTGTGAGCTAAGGGGTGATGGTGCCATTTATCAATTAGACATTCTTTGGTGCTAAATTGCTATTCTTGCTTGGTGTCATATTTGACTTGTCATACTTCTTTACATGGACTTTTTAGTTCTGTGAGTATGGTACACAGACAAGACATGTAGTAAAACATTATGGTGACACATTCCTGATATGCGTAGTCAATACACTGTACTGTTGAAGACATGTCCCCCCTGCTTATGGTATGACATCATATTTTGACTAAACTGTGCTGAATGTGTGCATTGTGGGATATGCACCTTTTAGCCAGAAGGCTGCATGATCACTATGTTGTGACAATGCCTGTGTTTATGGGATGCAGACTCACTACGTGCTTTCTCAATTGGTGTACACAAGGCTGCATCTCATGAACAAGGAAAGGGGCACATTGCCTGGAGACGTGGCAGGCTGTCAAAATGTCCTCCTTACCTCAGCACCACACATATACAATTTTTCTGCACAGGGCTGCATCTGTTTGACGACAATATGAGGATGCACTGTGAACGCCGCTGATTTTGTGTATACGTGAGCATGCCACCAACAATGTCAGCACACATGCACCCTTATGCAAGGGTGTCTGAGTTGATTTGAAGATTGTACATGTGCATGAATGGGGACCTTACTGCACATACAAATTCTTGCACACAACTCAGACACAAGTACACACTGGTGCATGTATGCTGACATTGGTAGTTGCATGCTCAGGGGGCGTGGCTAAGGCGCCGATGTAGGTGGAAGCGGGTCTCCGGAGCTCCTCCGTGCCCGCCTCGCACCACACCACATCCTGAACCCCGGCCCGGACCCCGGACCCCTAGAAATGCGGGGGAGGATCCAGGGAGCAAGAGGGGGTGCTGCTGCAGTCCAGTGAACCCTGTTTTCGCACTGCGGGGAGCTTTCCCTGACAATTGGGGACTCCGGCGCAGTGGGCGCGCAAGATGGCGGCCGTTGTCCGTGCCTGAGCTGCCTGGCGAGGAGGGGCTGCCGGCGCTTGGGGGCTCCCGCGGTGAAGGCGCCCGCCTAACTCGGCGGCGGAAGACATCCGGTGAGTGCGGGAGGTGAGCGGGGCCCTCTGCGAGACCGCTGCAGCGAGGACCCGGGAGCGGAACCGAGTCGGACTGCCTGACCCTAAGATGGCGCCGCGCTGAGGACAGTCGGCGGGAACCCTGAGGCCACGGAGGGGGTAGTGCTCACCCTGCCACTGAGGGCGGACCCCTAGCGCCCCCCCTGCCCTGGTCAGTACAGTGCCCACGTTGCAGGCGGCCTGAAAGTGGGCGGACTCTGGCGGGGTGTCCGGCTGGGCACACCGGGTGACTGCGGGGGACCCTCGTGAGCCGGCAGCTGCCCTGGGCGATCCATGGCGCCCTGGTGACGGAGGGAGCATCGAGAAGCGCCCCACTGTCCGGGTGGAGAGGGCCTTGCCCCATACAGCGTCTGCGGCACCAGGACCTCGCCTGACGGAGATCCCGAGGAGGAGAGGGGCCGTGGCGCGAAAGAGGGATAGAGAAGGAATTGGCGGGAGCCTTTACTGGCTGGGGCCCCTGCGGTGCCGCCTGGACGGTGGCCGGTGAAACATCGTCTCTTGACCGGGAGTGCCTCAACACCGGAGACTGACCAAGTCTAGGCGCCCGGGGGGCGCATAACGACCCAGCCTGCGACACCCTGGTGGCCGGACGTAGGTTGCCCTGCAGTGCTTGGAGTGTGAACCGGGGTCCCCCACTGACTGAGCGGAGGAGATCTCGATCCTTGTGCTGGGCCCAGCCTGACGTGGGCGCGGAGCGGCGGAGGCATTGAAGAGCCAGAGTGAGACTGGAGAATCCACCCGGGGGTGCCCGAACTCACTGGGAACCACAGCGGAGACGCATACACCTTGCGACCCGGCGACATGACGCGGGGCACCAGGAAAAAACGCTTTGGCGCCCTGAAGTTGGACGACCCGGGCCACCTCATGGAGGAGGATGCGTCGACATCCGGAGAGGGAAACTCACCCTGCCCGCGAGATCCGTCACTGGGCGACATCATGCAGGCGATCATGGCGTCTCGGGAGGCCCTCGAAAAGCGGATGGACACCATCGGATCGGACCTGTCCCTATTGAAGGATGACCACAGAAAGCTGAAGGAGCGGGTGGCAACCTCGGAGGTAGCCCTGAAAGATCTGCCCGGAGACGTGGAGACTCTGAGAGCGTCACTGGCGGAGGTAGCGCAGAAGGTCCGGGTACTGGAGCTCAGGGCCGAGGACAGTGAGGGACGCTCCAGACGTAACAACCTCCGCCTCGTGGGGGTCCCTGAAAATGTGGAGGGCCGAGACGCGGTCACTTATTTGGAAGGTTGGCTGAGGACAGCGGTGGCCCCCGAGAGACTCTCCCCATTCTTTGCTCTGGAGCGGGCCCACAGAGTACCAGTGCGCCCCCCCAAGTCGGGAGGGCCGCCACGACCGATAGTGCTGTGCCTATTGCACTTCCGGGACAGAGATCACATCCTACGAAGAGTCAGAGACCTGCCGGACCTGCGAATCGAGAACAGAGGGGTCATGGTCTTCCCGGACTTCACCAGGGACGTGCAAAAGCAACGAGCGTCTTTCCTGGCGGTCAAACGAAAGTTGAGATCGCTACAGCTGCCATATGCCATGCTGTTCCCAGCTCGACTGAGGATCATCGCTGATGGCCGTTCACACTTCTTCCTCACACCGCAAGAGGCCTGGAGCTGGTTGGATACCAGGGGGGAATCAGATCCTGGCGCCCCTCCGGAGACCTCGACTAGGGGGCATGAAGCCCAGACAACGCCGACGCGGGGAACCGGTTCCCCGACGAGATGGAGGCAGGAGAGAGCCGAGGCAGTCCTGGCGGTGGCGGCCATCAGCCGGGGGGACGCCGGCCCACCTGGGAGCGCATCGGAGCAATCAGGGGCCAGTGCTCCCAGTCCTGGCTCTAGTAGCGAACACGATCTATCAGAGGTGGATCTGCCGGTGGTGACTCCTCAAACAGCTGATGGAGTCCTTGGCTGAGGCGGACAGCGAGATTCTGGACTCCTGTGTAAGGTACTGGGGGCGGTCTGAGGCTGCTGTCGGACGCTGCGCAGAAAGACATGGGACCTCCCCAACAATTGCTATTAGGCTGCGTGGGGGGGGGAGAAGGGCCGGCGGGGGGGCTTCTCCTGAAGGTTCTGGGGGGGGGGTGGGGCGGGTGCGGAGGGCTGCGGACCTGTGGGGGACGGCACACTGGCCTCCCTAGCCCTATTCTATTGTAGCACTCTTAATTCTTGAGTTTGGATGGGGTTTCCATGTTGGTGGTCTGTCCTGGGGTGTGGGTGTTGGGGGAGTTTTATTGTTCGGATGAGGGGGGGAACAGGGGGGGAACTCGGGCGTGCCAGGGGGGTTGCTGTGAGAATGGATGAAGCGAGATGGGCTCTGCAATGGGACCCGACCTAGATTACAAATGTCTCACGTGGAATGTAAGGGGGATGCACACGATGCAGAGGCGCCACAAGATCCACTCCTATTTAGTCAGACGGGGCATACACTTCGCCTTCCTTCAGGAAACGCACCTACTAGATAAGGAGGGTAGGGCACTGCAAAGGAGGTGGAGGGGACAGGTCTACCACACTGGGTACTCCGCATACGCCAGGGGGGTGGCCATTTGGATACGGGCGGGGGTTCCTTTCCAATGCACGCAACACCTAATTGACCCGGAAGGGAGGTATGTCATGGTGAGGGGCAAGTTGGATGGGCGGGACCTTACCCTGGGCTGTCTGTACGCTCCGAACGTAGACCAACCTGCATTTCTCTCCTTGCTGTCCAATAAGCTGGCCTCGTTTCTGGTGGAGCCCTTGCTCCTTGGGGGAGACTTTAATAGCGTCACTGACACCACTCTAGACAGGTCGCACCCACCCCTCCCCAACGCACCAGCTGGAAGACTGGCACTTGCGCGTGCTGCGTGGCAGCGCCGATGGGGCCTGGTTGACTCATGGCGAGCTGGCCACCCATCGGACAGGGACTATTCCTTTTTTTCCGCTCTCCATGAGCTACACGTTGGCATCGATGCCTTCCTGTGCTCTCAGGGCGTGCATGCGGAGGTACGCCACAGTGAGTATCTCACGCGTACGATCTCGGATCACAACCCGTTGCTTTTGCAATTGAGCTGGTCCCAGTACCGCCCGTGTATCCCTGCCTGGAAGCTGCGCCCGGAGGCACTGGACGACCACCTATTCCGCGCAACAATAGCCTCGAGCATCGAGGAATACTTTCGGGTCAATGAGGGCACGGCGGGCTCGGCTACGATAGAGTGGGACGCTTTCAAAACGGTGGTAAGGGGCCGGTGCATTGCGGCGGCATCGGGAGTTAGGAGGACGTTGTTAGATGACATCACGAAGGCGGATGAGAAGTTGAGAGACCTGGAGAAAGCGAGACCGGAGCGGCCTGACACCCATGCGTCGCTACTTGAGGCGCGGGAGGCAGTGGCGGCCGCGGTAGAGCGACTCCGGGCCTTCGATTACAAGGCCTACCTCACGCGCGCGCACTCGGAGCGCGACAAGTCGGGAGCCCTCTTGGCCTGGCTGGCCAACCCGGCGCGTCGGAACTCGGTCATTCTTGAACTCAGGGATCACTCGGGAGCGGCGCGGTTTGATCAGGAGGGGATCAATGAAATCTTCCACGACTACTATACGGAGCTCTACCGTAGCAGGATCCTGCTGTCGGAGGAGGAATTCCAGGATTTCGTAAACGGCCTGGACTTACCTGTGTTGGATGAGGAGGGAGCGAAACTGCTCGGGGGCAACATTCAGGAGAGGGAGGTGAAGGTCGCCATCAAGAGCATGGCGCGGAACAAGACGCCGGGCTCAGACGGGCTCCCAACGGAGTTTTGCCTCACGTATATCGACCTTCTGGCGCCCAAACTGGCGCGGGTCTACAATGAGGCAAAGAGGCTGGGCAGCCTACCGAAGACCGCCGGCGAGGCACTCATAGTCCCCCTCCTGAAACCGGGCAAGCAACCGTGGGACAGGACAGCATATCGCCCGTTGTCAATGCTAAACCTGGACTATAAGATCTTGAGCAAGATCTTGGCGTCGCGCCTGCTCCCCCACATGGCCTCGCTAATCCATGCAGACCAGTCTGGCTTCATCCCGGCCCGTAACACGGCGCTCAACGTGCGACGGCTCCTGCACGTGTTGGAGGCCGACACCTATGATGGAGATGAAGCAGCGGTGTTTGCTGTCGACATGGAAAAGGCCTTTGACAGCCTGGAATGGCCTTACCTCTTCCATGTAATGCGCACGATGGGGCTGGGCGATGATTTCGTGGATTGGACGGCGCTACTATACCGAAATGCAACGGCCAGGGTCAGAACTGGAAGAATCATTTCCGCGATGTGTGCGGTGAGCAGGGGCACTCGCCAGGGTTGCCCTCTCTCCCCCCTGTTATTCGCCATAGCGATCGAACCACTCACGGCGAGAGCCCGCCTGGGGCGGTCGTATCAGGGACTGGATGTCTACGGACAAGTACACCACATAGCTTTGTATGCAGACGACCTGCTGATGTTTCTGGCGGACTCGACTGACTCTCTGCGAGGCGCTAAGGCCCTCCTGCAATCACTAAGTGGAGTGTCGGGCCTCCGGGTAAACTGGGCGAAATCATACCTGTTCCCAGTTCGACCGCGTAGACTAGGCCCGCAAACATCGGAGGGGGTGACGTGGGAGGAGAGGAGCCTGCGCTACCTAGGGACCTCGATCTTTCACAACACAGCGGATATTCTTGAGGGGAACGTCGGTTCGGCAATCAGGCACGCCAAGGAGAACTTCGAATTTTGGGGCACGCTCCCGTTGTCGCTCATGGGGAGGGTAGCACTCCTTAAAATGGTGACCCTGCCACGATTGCTTTGGTTCTTTAGGACCCTCCCGATCTGGATTCCGGCGAGCTTCTTCAGGAGGTTGAGGTCGTTAGTGATCGACTTTCTATGGGGGACGGGCAGGCGCAGGGTGGCGCACAGCACACTCCTCCGCCCTAGGGAGGAGGGTGGGCTGGCGGTGCCAGACTATGAGCTATACTACCTGGCGGCCCAGCTGCAGTGGCTGACGCAGTGGGTCGCACGAGCCAGGAGAGAAGGCGATGGCTCCGGAGAACCGGCGGGTCCGGTTCAAGTGTTATCCCGGATCGTTCTGGGGCTCCCGCTGGGTGATTTCCACCTCACTCAAGAATTCGCGACGGTCCGGAAGTGCTGGAACAGATACCGCCGAAGGGGCCGTATTGGGGTGCCGTACGCCCCTGAGATACCGCTCCGACTATGCGGAGTGCTACCACATGGGGGCTCGTGGCACGGACTGGAAGGCTGGGAACAGCAGGGCCTCCAGACCATGGGAGACCTCTATGAGGACGGGGCGATGCTGCCCTTTGACCTACTGAGGGACCGCTTTGAGCTGCCGGGGGGAGATTCCCTCCTTCACGCGGCGCTAACATCGGCAATCCGCAAACACTGGAAAACGGGTTTAACAGAGCCAACGCTGTCGATGGGTTGCCAATACGTAGTGATGATGGCGGGGACGGTCAAGACAGTCACGTGCCTGTACAGGCGCATGATCTCCGAGACTGTGGCTCCTCTGCAAGCCCTGAAGACGAAATGGGAGGCGGATCTGGCGACGGAGATCCCTGACGATGCGTGGACTGGCATTGTGGCGCGGGCCCGAAACGGAACGCGCAACGCTAGGTTCCAGCTGATGCACTTCTATGTCCTACACAGGGCATACCTGACACCTGACAAATTACATAAATACTTCCCAACACACCCCGCGACCTGTCCGCGATGCCCGGCGACATTGGCAGACTTCCAGCACATGTTCTGGTCCTGCCCGGAGTTGGGTTCCTTTTGGCAGGAGGTAGTAGACACTTTGAGGGAGGTCACGGAGAGGGACTTGCATTTATCCATGGCACACTGCATCCTGCACTGGTATCCACACACATCAAAGAATAAGATCACTAGCAAGTTCTTGGACCTGGGTCTGCTCCTGGCGAAGCGAGCCATAACGTCACAATGGAAGGCGAATAGGGGCCCAGGGGTAGAGAAATGGAAGGCTGAATTGCTCAAATGGGCCCGCTGTGAGGGAGAACTCCGTATGCGAGCTGCACTTAGAGTAGACAATGACGCAGCACTGGAGAGGGCCAGGGCATGGGAAGGGCTGATCTTAGACCTCTCACTTGTGGGCCAGGAGGAGGAGGACACCCCGACACACAGCCCTGCCCCGGCAGGCCGCTCACCCGGTGAGGCGGCGACCTAGGCCCCCTACTTCATACCCCTACTTCCTGAGTGAGGACAACGAGTTGTTTGTTGGATGCTTCTGATGACCCACATTGGGGCTGCTTTGGTCAAGGAGACTATGATCTCGCACTGGTAACGAACTGGCACGCCTGGGGGGGTGGGGGCTGGAGAAGGGGGGGTAAGGGGGGATAGTTCTGGGGGGGAGAAGGGGTGGAGGGGGGCGAACTGGGTGTTGAGGGTGGGGAGTTCTTGTTTGGTTGTAAAGAAGAAACCTGCCTGACTTTGATGGACACAGTGTTCAAGTGAAAGAGCGAGAGGACTGAAAAGCGGCAATGCCTTTCCCCAGAAAACTGATTTCGACTGTTACATGTTATTACACCCTACACACAACTATCTCTGCAAGCACGCTGCTCGACCTCCGGGGTGTGAGCTGAAGAGCTGTGTGACACATTTATCGAAAAATTACAAGGGGATTATTCACCGAGAGTACCAATAAGCACCATGTGAATGTACAACTAACTATGCTGCAATAAAAATAGATTTACAAAAAAAAAAAACAAAAAAAAAAATTGGTAGTTGCATGCTCACTTATGCACATAATCAGTGGTGTTAACAGTGCATCCTCATATTGTCATCAAAGAGATTCAGCCCTATGCAGAAAAATCGTATATGCGTGGTGTTGAGGCAAAGGGGCCATTTTGACAGCCTGCCACATCTCCAGGCAATGTGCTCCTTTGTTCTTTAATGTTGCCCTGATCTAGTGGTCTGATATGAATCTTTGGCTATATTTTGAATAACTTTTCTGTGCAGATTTCCAAGTCTGTGACCCCACCAATATGTGTCTTGCGATATATTTGTTGACTAGGGTGATATGTGTCTATACCCCCAGGGGCAGGAGTATCTGGGACATAATCTGCAGTCATTGTGTATGTGCACTGGGAAATAATTAATTGTGCGTGAGTAACATTGGGCCCATCCACCCCGTCCCCCCAGTCCCTGGTTGTTACTTACCGTGTTGCTGATATGGCTGGTCATGTTCAGCACTATCCATTCCCTGGATTCCAACCACCGACTACTCGCAGATGACTATGGATACATGTTCCTCCTAGGCATCCAGCTCATCCTTTGGCGCGGGACTCCCACCTCCGGTCTGCAGTGCTGCATTTCGATTGCCCAACAGTTTCTCCTTGGTCATGTGCTTAGCATCATGCCAGTGCTTCTCGCAGTCAATCAGTGTCCTCCTCACCTCTCCAACAGCATTCACCTTGGCTGCGATAGACTGCCATATCGCATTTTTGGTCCTCAATGACACAGTGGGGCTGACAAAGAGCAGGTGTGTTTCTCTGTCACCTCCGCAATCAGGACCTGGTTTTCCTGCTGGCTGAACCTGGTTTTCTTCTTCCTCTTCCCCATGTCCTTATCCTGGCTCTCTGGCTGTTCCTCCTGACTGTTTGTTGGCTTGTGTCTCCTGCAGTACTGGGTCCAGCTTCCTCCATGGTTCTTCAGAATATCTTTTTTTTCTGTTTGTGATACTTCGCAGGCGTTTTGTAGTCGCTTTCCTGCCTAACGTGATAAAAGGGGCGTCACGCTAATTAGCGTGCAGTTTCTGGCCGCTGACTGGCCTGCCACCACTTTTTTCACGTTATCGACAAGATTTATATCGCCGTAACGTCGACAATTTCTGCAGTGATGAAAAACTATCGCCACGTAGCGACGGCTTGTACATACGTCGCTAACATGGCGATAGTTTTCTGCAGTACGCGGTGATAAAAAAATTGCCTCTAACGTTAGTTATTGCCAGTCCTTATACATATACCCCTTAGAGGTCTAATGGCGTTGATGTTCAGGGAGCGAATGCTGGTGATGTATTTGGGTGCTTCAGAGTTCCATCAGCAGCATTAATGTAATTATGAGTTAGTGCATGCAAACTTTGACCATCGAATATTGTTATTGGACTAAGAAGGCTTAGCAGTTCAGCCTCAAAAACCCAAGCAAGGGATGTCTAGGCTGTGAGCTACTTTAGAAGTTGGCCGCATTTGTATTTTGCTCTGTCAGACTATTTAAACCCATCTGTTGCCCAAAATTAACTTTGAGGAATATGGGGAGCAGCACAGACTACTGACAATGAAAGTAGTGTGAAAAAAGCCACCTTTATTTAAACAGGTGCACATGACAATTAAAACCCTTGGGCTGATGCCTTACAAAACTACAACCTCACTATACAAATATGTTACATATGGTAAACTACCCCCACCCCTAAATAGTCCCCCACCCCCACAAAACTTAAACCTGCAGTTTTCTAACTCATGGGCACATCTTCATAAATTGAGACCTTTAATCTCTTGAATCTCCAACAAATAAAGTTCCATCCTGTAATACGAAAGGTGAACACCATCACCACTAAAAAATTCAACTTCATCGTACTTCAAATCACTGTGTTCTATCCTGCTTACACATTTTTCCATAGAAAAATACTTAATTTCCCTATTCACATTCTTTCTCACCTTTTCGATCGCTGCCGGTTTCAAAGCCCCAGGCCACTCCCTGCAAGGTATGAAGTCCATCTTCATAGTGTGGCATTCTGACTATTGCAGTAAAATCTCCTGCTAGTCATCGATCATAGCCCTGATCAAAGACACCCCTGCTCCACAACTAAATCCTTCTCTCCCAAATGCAGCAGTGAATATGTCTGGACAACGTCCCTTACTAACAATCTATTCAAACATTGTAGCAGTTCCTTCCACCACATTCGCCCTCTTCCATGGCACCGGAATTGGAAAGGCTGAGGAGCAAATCCCAAGTGAAGCCTGCTCTGCTTCGCCTGTTTTTCATCCTATTTAATAAACGAATGGCCAACTATCCAAATGGACAGGCCTGATATGTCTGAGCCTGGGACCGAACCTGAAAAATACAAAACTTGCATGAGAGAACAAAGTAGCTTAGCAAACCTCTTCTCAAACCCGCACACAGCGCTGAAAGCAGTTTGATGCCCATTTACAGAGGTCCATGATGTCCACCCTGCTCCAGCCCTGCAGGCCTGCCTCCGTTGTCATGCCTATGCGAAATGAATATGTCATTTTGCCTCAACCTCCACACATTTCAGCCCCTTCCGTAACACAAACAACAGTAGAAAGGCTGTCACCCACTTGCTGTCAACATGCTAGAACCCGGACCTACAGCGCACGACAACCTTGCCCACAGGGAGTCAGCCCACTTTACAGGGCAAAAACGACCACTGGGAAACTACGAAGCAAAATCGAAATGCCCTGACCCCTTTGATCGGTTTTTGACTTGTGCAGCTACACTTGTTGACCCACTGTACACAGATGAACTTCCTTCCAAATGACCCCCGAATTCCCTTAACCCGCAGTAACTCGGACATGCGAAAGGCCCTAAACACATCCATGTAATTAGAGCTGAGAACAAAACTTGTTTGTGTTCGCTCTTGCATATCTCAGGTAATGTCCAGAGAACCTATGTAAATAAACCCCACGTTAACAACACTCTTGAAGGCCCTAATTGCCCAGCTTCCCCAGCCCATCCCTCTGGAATCCTTGTTCCTAACTCTCCTACCGACGGGATGTATCCACACAAAACGCACCCATAAATGCGATGACTGCTAGTTTGTCTGTGATAGTTTCTCTAGATTGCCCATTCTCAAACAACTGCAAAATAAACGGTACTACATCTTCTCTTTTTGACCAAACATCCTCTCTCCTACACATGCCACTATCTAACAAGTACCCCCAAGCCTGGCTATATGACTTCCGTGTGGTCAAAGCTAGCAATCCTACCACCAGCCCAAGCATCCTCTGTCGTCTTCCGACCATAGCTCCCGAGGCATCCTGGTCTGGACTCTGTCTGCGTCCGTGGCCAGCCCATGGAATCGCTCCCACTGTGAACGAGACAAAGCATTTTCAATGTCCACCCCTGGCACGTTGCGCTCTAAACAGTATGTCAAATTTAAAACAGTTCAATACAAAAACCCAAAGCAAGTTCAGCACCTAAGCATCCCGTGCAGATTGTTGATTAACGGCTTGCACAAATGCCATATTATCGATGTGAAACAGAACCTTCTTGTGTGCCAACAGATCTCCCCAAAGTGGCACAACTACAACCAGAGGAAAGAATTCCAGAAAGGCTATGCTGCTGCCTCCCCGCTTCCATGCAATGAGCTATTCCTCTGCGCACCATTTTCCTTGCCAATATAAGTCAAAACCTATCCCTTTGGCAGCATTCGAGTATGTTTGTGCATCCAATTCAAAATCTGTCATGTCCACCAATGGTACCCCATTAGAGGATTCCAAAAAGACACACCACATCCTCAAATCCTCCTTGGTCCCTTACATGGTGATGTGGCAATGGTAGGCCTGTCAATGACAGATATAACGTCTGCAGAATGTCCTCCCAGCTCTACCCACCCTACATGTAAAATGTAAACGTCCCAGCAGCACTAGATCCTCTTTGACCACAACCTTGTGCTTAGCCAACATTGTATCCAATAGCAAGTGTAAAGTTATCTTTTTCTCCAGCTGTAAGTGGACCTCCATCACCACTGAATCAATCTCAATGCCCAGGAACGACAGTACTGTACTGGGTCCCACTGTCTTCTCTGGTGCCAAAGGCACCCGAGGTCACCCATGAGCTCCCGAAAAACTGTCCAGCATCCGCTAGCAGTCCGTGGAACCGGGCGTCCCCACAAGGAAAAAACATTGAGATAATGAGTCACTTGTGTATGCACTGTACTCCAGGAGAAAACCCACTGGATAAATGTGCTAAAATGCTCAAAGCACATGATATAGAGCAACCCATCAGAAGGGCCTTAGCCACATACCGCCCTTAAATTGTAAACCCAGCAACAGAAACTCATCAGGATGCACCAGGTGCAAGCAAAAAGCTGACTTGATATCGCTCTTGGCTATGAGTGCCCCTCTGCCAACTCCCTCCACTATGGCCATAGCCTTGTCCAGAGACAAGTATGTTACTGAAGCATCCTCCTCCGGGATGAAGTTGCTAACCGAGCTGCCCTCCAGCCAGGATAAGTGTTGAATAAACCCAAACTGACCTTTCTCATTTTTGGGAACTAGCCCATTGGTTGACACAATTAAATTTGGCATTGGACAATCATTGAAAGGGCTGGCCATCCTCCCGTCCTGTGTGTCTTTTTCATAGATTTTGCTGCACTCACTGATTTAAGGTTGCTTTTCCACCTACCAGATGGAAACCTTGAGTGAACCCGTCCCTCAACAAAACGGCGTCAGCTTTTTGATCATAAAGTGACAACCAAATATTCAGGCAGTCCAGCTCAATGGGCATACACGTTTTTTGCTACAGATCCCTGACCTACTCGCCCTCCCCTGAATCCGGCAGCCTGATTATGCTGCTGGGCCTAGCCGGACCCCAGCTGCTGCTGCCACAGCCCAGTAGAATTCCTGGACTGGGCTCCCATTCCTAGCAATTGACAAGAGAGTGTTTGCTTGCACAATTTGAGTACTCATGCCAAAGTTTGTAATAGTCTCTGGTGCATAACCCTTTATTGAAGTCCAAGCAGGCACCTGTTGGAGCTCACTGTCCTTTCCCGGTTGTTCCCACCCCTTCCAAGGTGGGGCGGCCTTTAAAGGGGCGATACACAATAGGTAGATCACAGACTGTAAATATGGTCTTGCCAAATTTGGAAAGGCCCCACTGCACCTTGGGATCTAGTGCCCCGTCGGCACTAAACTCATTGTCATATTGAGCACAGGCATAATCCCCATGATTGATTTGTACCTTCCATATTTTGTCTATGTATTTAAAAATGACCAATCATTGTTCTAGCACATATTAAAAAGGGTGTCGTCCAGTTCTTGTTTGTCAGCTGAACCTTAGGATGCTTTGCCAGCACATGTTCTTCTTCCTTCGAGCTCTCTATAGTCCTCAATTCCCTATGTAAAAGTTTCAACATGTCAACATATTCCCTGTTCCAAATTTTGAATTTTGTAGCCAATATGAGATATTATGTTATTTATTCTTGGAGAGTGCTCGAATGCCTGCAGGCGTCTTGGCGCTAGCTAAAAAAACAGAAAGAGACCCTAAGTAGACAGCTAAATGGAAAACAACCATATTTTCAAAGATTTCCTAAAAAGCAAAAGACTTGGCATTGCTTTAATAACAAGCGGAAGCTCGTTCCAAGCTTTTGATGTATTTGGCACACAGCTTCTGCCACCCCAGGTAGTACGCTTAAAGCTGGGTACTAGTACTGTTTTGGCGGAAGCCGATTGTAAGGATCTGGTTGGAACATACCAGGCAAAGCTCTTCTTTAAAAAAACAGGATCTAGATCCTGCAGAGCTCTGTAAGCAATACAAAGCGCATTGAAGCGTACCCTCTTCTTTGCAGGTAGACAGTGAAACTTCCTGATAGAATTGGAAACGGAACGGTACTTAGGAATTTTCAGAAGCGTCCAGGCTGCCGAATTTTGTAAAGTTTGATGTTTGTTAAGAACACGCTGATGGACATTGAGATAGAGACCATTACAGTAATCTCCATAGAGGTGACTACTGTTCTCTGTAAGTTGGCAGGGATAAACGCTAGGATCTTCTTGATTAGCCTAAGAGTATAGTATGCAGAAGAAATGACTGCATTTACCTGGTCGTGATAAGACAATTTATCATTAATTAGAACTCCAAGGTTCTTAGCAGTCTAACCTCTGTGGGAAGTGGCCCTAACTCCGATGGTCACCATGCAGTAGATCAGAAGGGATGGCTAAGGACCGAAAATCAAAACCTCAGTCTTTCCAGAATTTAATTTCAGGCGATTCCTGGACATCCATGAGCTCACTACCTGCATGAATTCACAGAAATGTGCCCCCTTCTCAATCTTCTCTGAGTCTAGAGAGACGATAATTTGGGTGTAGTCCACTTAAGATGTCAAAGAGAAGCCAAAAGATCTTATCAGTTCTGCTAGTGGAGTCACATAAACATTAAAAGTTAGACTGAGTGAGGACCCCTGGGGGACCCGCATGGCAGACAGTGTGCATCTGAGACAAATTCTCTAATTCGGACAGACTGTTCAGGGCAGCTGATGAAGGAATTTAACAGCTTCCATGCTGTACCTGTTACTCCAGTCCTATTGAATCGTTCCATCAACAGCCCGTGATTCACACTATCAAAGGCTGTGATAGATCGAGCAGGATGAGGGCACCCCTGCCACCCATATCAAGAGATGACCTGATATCCTCAGTGGCTTTAATGAGCGCGGTCTCAGTGCTGTGACCAGCATGAAAGCCAAACTGGGTGCCACCCAGTAGATTGTTAGCCTGAGCATGAGTCCCAAGTTGTTTGTTCAAGACTTTCTCAATCACTTTGGCCGGCAGGGGTAGACATGAGATAGGACGTTAGCTGTTGGTGTCTACTGGGTGGAGAGAAGGATTTTTGAGTGAGAGGCAAAACAAAGGCCTTTTTGTAGACTGAAGGAAATGAGCCAGAACAGCACTATAGCAGGAAAATATTGTTCAAATTAAATGCAAAGATCTCTGCTACCACAGTGGCAATCCTCAGTGTACAAGCATCACACGGAGAGCCTCATTTAGATGACTTAATCAGAATATTGACCTCATCTCTAGAAAGTGGAATGAACTAATTGAGAGTACTATTCGCAGCCAAACAAATAGAAGAGTGCAGGTCCGAATGGGAAGTGGACGACAAAGTGGAAAATTTATTGTGCACATCTTCAGTTTGCAGTGAAAAGCATATGCCACCGTATTGCAAAAAGACTGACTAATATCATTAGAGGTGTTAGCTGTGTCAGTTGTAAGTTTTTTTTAACATTGGCAAAGAGTTGGCAGCTGCTTTAATTTTGCTTGTGAAGTAAGCAGTCTTTTCCTTTTGAATCAAGGATTCATTTTTTTATCCACAGACCTGCCCTTTCGCTCAGGATTTTATTGTACTCATACTTTTTGCTTGTGAGCTCATTCAGTGTGCTGCTGCTCTTGGTGTCATTGATGTGTGTCGCTTCTAGGCGTTTGATGTCTACTTCTAGTTGCTCAATCTTAGCTCTTGCTTCTCTGTCTCGCCTACCCTTGATCTCTATAAGAGTCCCTCTAATTGTCGCCTTGAGTGCGTCCCATAGGATTTCTGGGTCTGTGTCTGGTGTGTCGTTATCTGTAATGTGGTCCTTGATGGCTTGCTCTATGTTGTGTTTGTCTTCTTGTCGTGCCGTGACTACATTGTTGTATCGCCATCTGCGGGTGGTATTCTCATTGTGACGCCCCTCTAGCTGTAGGCTGATGCATGAGTGGTCTGATACCGTTCTAGCCTCTATATCCGTGTGCTTAATTAGGTGTGTGTGTGAGCCTGAGATGAGGATGTAGTCTATTCCACTGTATGAGTTATGTGGTGCTGAGTAGAAAGTATAGTCTCTGGTGGTGGGATTTTGGAGTCTCCATGGGTCTTTCGGGTTGAATCTGTTACAGATGTTCTTTAGGACAGTGTGTGATGGTGGTTGGCAGGGGGTGTGCCCGTGATTGCCTGTCTAGGGTGTAATCTAGTGCGAGGTTGAAATCACCCGCCATAATTATCAGTTCGTTGGGAGCGCTTGCTTTCATTCTAGGCGTGATCCCCTCCCAGTATGCTGTGTCGTCATTGTTTGGGGCGTATATGTTAACTACCATTATCCTATCATCTCCCCTCTTCAGATGTGTTATTAGTAGTCTCCCTTCCTTGTCATGTTGCTGGCTTATAATAGTTAGCTTCGAGTTTCTATTTACCAGTGTGATAACTCCTCGTTTCTTGCCTTTTGCTGGGGAGCATGCTACCTCTCCATCCATCTTGCTCTAAGTTTGGACGCGTCCTCAGTGGAGGGTTTAGTTTCTTGTAGTAATATGAGATCCCCTTTTGTTTTTGCTAGTTAATCTAGTATCTTCCTTCTTTTGACAGCGTGGTTCAGGCCCTTAACATTTAGGGAAACTACCTTCAAGTCTGATGCTATGGAAGGGCTGTTGTTAGCTTCTTGGTCATGTTATTGCGCTGTGTCATGGATTACGGTGTGTTGGCCTCGCATTCCTTTCTTGTGATACATTGGCTTCGGTCTGTGGGTTAGCGTGATAGAGGACCCTCATTGCCACCTGAACTATAGTGTGGTATGACAGAGTAGTTGACTTATCTAATCCTATTGCAATGACTGAACTAAACAAAGACAAGACTAATACATTACTGTGATCGGGACATACAATAATGACAATACACTCCCCTCCCCCCGATCCCCCTCCCTTCCCTCCCCCCCTGCATTAAACTTTCGTGCTGTAGGCGTGCGACAGCAAGAACCCCCCCGCCCCGCCCTCTTCCCTGGGTTGTATAGCTCGTCTTAGCGTTTAGTGTTACATATAGTTAGTTACATATTTACATATACTAGTTTGTTATGCCCCTTGCGCATTCTGGCATACTTTAGAAAGGATATACGGTCAGAGTCATTTGGTTCTGTATCCTATCAAACTGAGCCATGTTGGATCAGCTCGCCGTCCTTTTGTTCATGATATCCTTCTCGTTAAAGACTCTGGTCTATCTGACATCTAGGTTCGGTGCTTTGTCCGTGCGTGCCTGAATCGCTCTTTGGGTCCTCCTATGCTCCCTTCCTTAGTATATGGAGTGTACTCCTCTGCGCTAGGCGCGCGGTGTCTTCAGAGGTAGATTCGGTCTTTTTATTAGGTTCATCTTTTTGTTCTTCTGTGTGCAACTTCCGTTAGGTTGAGGTAGTTTGTCTCTTATCGGTAGAGACTAGTTTTGGTCTGGCGTCCTATGTTGCCTTGGAGATGGTGTTGATTTTTACTCCAGTTGAAGCTCCGGAGAGGCCCTTCTTTTGCTTGACTGAGGGTTTGTTGTTTCCATTTCGTGTTGTGTTGGTCCGTTTAAGTATCTGACTAGATCTCCGGGGTTCTCGAAGAAGTGTGACCTCTTTTTGTCTGTGATTTTAAACCTTGTTGGTCCCACGAAGGAGAAAAGGATGCCCTCCTTCCAAAGTTTGTCTCGCTGGTTCAGGAAGCCTTTCCTTGTGTCCACCGTAGGTTTTGAGTAGTCCTGTGTGATCACTATTTTGTGGCCATTCCATTGCAGGTTTTGTGTTTTTCTTGCTACTCCAGAGATGGCTTCAGTTTGATACGATCTTACTAGTGGTTTGCATATTATTGGTCTTGGCCCTGCTCTGTTAGTCGTTCTGATTGCCGGTACTCTGTAGGCCTTGTCCAATTTGAACGGGGTGTCAAACTTGAGGTTAGTGAGCTTCGGTATTAGATCCTGTATCATCGCCATGCATGAGCCCGCTTTGTCTTCCTCTCCCTCCGGTATGCCGAAGATCCTTAGGTTGCCTTTTATGTTGCGATCTTCTAGCTCTGCAGTCTGTTTTAGGAGTTTGTCAGTGGTCTTAGTTAGTGACATGACTGCTTGTTTTGTGCGGAGGACACAAGGACATTCTACACACATTCAAATAATTCTACCAAGACCTCTACAAAAGGGACGAGACCTTAGACCAGGAAGGTTGCGACGCCTATCTAACAGAGCTAAACTTACCAAGGCTCTCAAGCGAGGAAGAACATAGACTTGGTCAAGAAATAAGCATGAATGAGATAGAAATGGCGGTTTAGTCCCTTAAGGACAATAAAGCCCCAGGACCAGACGGCTACACTGCAATCTTCTATAAAACATTCAGAACCCACCTACTCCCAACTATGAGAAAGGTCTTTAACCACTGCGAGAAAGAAGGCACAATCACAAAATCAATGATGGAAGCAAATATATTAGTCATCCCGAAAGAAGGCAAGGACACACAGCGCCCCCTAAACTACAGACCAATCTCACTTATCAACACTGATTGCAAGATCTATGCCAAAATACTAGCCACAAGACTGAACACTGTTCTACCTCAGCTGATCAACAATACACAAGTAGGCTTCCTGAAAGCACGTATGTCCCACGACAACACTAGACTACTCTGCCATGTACAAGAGCATTCCTCCAAATCTAACAACCCAACAGTAGCAATCACGCTCGACGCAGAGAAAGCCTTTGATAGGGTGTCCTGGAATTTCCTAGACCAGGCCATGCGAGCTTATAACCTAGGAGAAAGTTACATTAGGAAGGTAATGGTAATGTATAAGGCACCCAAAGCACAGTTAGCTATCAATGGTACGACCTCACAGCAATTCAATCTCCAACGTGGGACAAGACAGGGTTGCCCTCTATCCCTAGCACTGTTCCTCCTGGCACTTGAACCCCTGATTAAAGATGTAATAACAGACAGGAAAATAGCAGGAATCACAATCAATAAGGTGAAAGCGAAAATTGCAGTGTATGCAGACGACATACTCATAATCACAGACGACCCACAAAGCTCTATAAGGGCCCTAATAGACACCATAGTGCGCTATTCGGCGCTCTCAGGATACAAACTGAATAGAGACAAGTCGGAGTGCATGCCACTCAATGTACGCACACATAAGGAGATTCGGGACTAGCCTGGCAACCCAGGTTCGTCATATACATGGGGATCCAGTTCGGGAAGAGCCTAAAGGCCACTCTTGAGCACAACGAGCAACTAACCCTAATGAAGATCAAAGTACTACTAGAAAACTGGTCTCCCAAATATATCACATGATGGGGGAGAATAGACACGGTAAAAATGATGGTCACCCCGGTGGTCAACTACCTGGCCAGCATGTTACCACTTACCCTATCGGACGAGTTCCACCGCAAGATAGATCAAATGATAAACATCTTCCTATGGCGGGGCAAAAAAACAAGAATAAGCCTGCAAAAACTAAAACTAGAGAAGAAACTAGGGGGACTAAACATGGCAGACAGCCTTTATAGCCAGTCACGGTATGTACTGGATACTTAACAACCAGAAGTACACGCCAACATGGCTCAACCTTGAGAGGGCCATGCTAAATAATGCGGACCCAATAACTCTCCTCACCGCAAGCTTTCGGGCACAGCCGAACAGCCCCATACTCAAAAACACTAGAATTACGCTACTCAAGGTAGACCGGAAACTCGAGCACAGTATTAAAAACTCAATCTGGGAATCATTATGGTGTAACCCCAAGATAAAATATAGAGGGAAACATCTGGACATAGACCACTGGAAAAGACTAGGACTCTCGGTCCCAGCCCAACTGGAAGACGGGGGGAACCCCCACACCTTCAATACTCTAAAAGCAAAACACAACCTTCCGGACATAGAACTTTATAACGTTCTCAAAATTAAAACAGCCCTAACAAAATCTAAGATAACAAGACATAAACTCTCGATTATCCAATACATGGAGAATTTAAACAAAGTGGGCCACATGGTCTCCCACCTCTACAGACTTCTACGACCCAAGTCCTCAAAACGGAACCACAAAACTAGCATGTATCACAACTTCCCTCCACAATCACTGAACAGGAAAGACACACCCTTTGGACATCACCATCGAAAAATATGATTTCCCCGACTGAAGGATCCAAAATTTAATGCCAATGGACTATACTTACCAATAGCCCGCATACATATAATAATATTAATAATCCAGTCGGCAATGGAGAAGGTTCAATCGTTTATTCATAAAATACACGCCCTGGCAGGGGAGCCTCAGTCTACACGACCCTCAGAGGTGCGTAGAGGAGACTGACTACATATACAAAACACAGAGCATATATACGTTTCATGTATTCAAGATGACACCCTACAAGGAAAGATACAGTTTGTCAGTATGCCAAGAGGAATGCCCATATAAGGCACAATTGATTGCTATTAGCCTGGGCCTAAGCTATTCCGGGGGCAGGTCAATGAGATGCCTCCGTGTCTATCTGTAGCCTGGGGAGTACAGGAACGGGCTCTGCTAGAATGTGCGCATCCCACAAGAAAGGCAGATGTGACCTTGAGTCTTCCTGAGCTACCAGCTAACAATCATAATCGGCCTAGCCGCCATCATGGTTTCGAACAGTGAGGGTGATCAGGTGATTTCAGGGAAATAACACGGGCACACAAGGAAACAAAACAAACTGACTCCAGTTATATCAATAGGAACAACCGAATAAAAATTGTAATTACGGTTTATAGTGCATCTTACTTCGTGATTATATAACTACGAGATTACATTGGATATATTAGGCCAATAATGTATGGTATCGAAAATTCAATCCCAACAGACGGCCCTTTTGGCCTACTATAGCCAATACTATTCTACAAAAATTCCCTCATCGATCTGCATGAGATCTGATACTTCCTTTCGAATCATCTGCTTCTCGACTTTTACCTGCCGAGAGAATTTTAAAGCAGATGTCATTCTATCTGCACAAAACGAGCAGCAAGCCGGGCCACACTGAAGACATAGGCAGCACGTGAATATTACTCCAAAGGCTCCGGCCAGAACTATGAATATTTTCCAACCCCATGTGGCCAACAGACCCCAGAACCAGCTACTAAGGGACCAGGTGCCGTTATCCACATGGGCTTCACTTGCTAATCGATGTCATTTCTGTATAGCTAGATGAATGGTAGGGGCCGAATCTGGAATAAACACACAGCAAGAGCTGCCAATCACACGACAGGCTCCTCCCCTATCTGCGAGGATGACGTCAAGAACCATCCGCTTCTGGAGCGAAACAAGCCTCGTCGCAGCAAGCTCTACAGTGATATTAGTCAGAATCCCAGTAGTGGTCTGAACCAAGTTCTCAACTATTCTAGACAAGCGTCGGATGCTGCGGCTATTAAATATAGGTCCCCAGAAAGGGAGCAGGCCCTTACCAAAATCTTCGAATTGTTGGAGGGAGGTGTCTGTTTGGTCAGTACTATTAGTGTCGTAACTTCTAACGTTTCGGCTAACTACTGCTTCTTTCTGCACTAACTGATGAGTTCGGTGATAATCGAGCGGAGCAAGAGGGTAACAGGCTAACATCGGAAGGGTTGATGAAATGCCTAGAGGATGTCAAGGCTTGGATGACATCCTCCTCCTTAAAACTTAATGGAGATAAAACGGAGCTCATGCTCCTGGGCCCAGTACCCCCAGTGTCATTCACCTCCCTATGGCCTGCCTGTCTGGGCACCCCTCCTACCACTAAGGAGAGTGTAAAAAGCCTAGGAGTATGGCTCGACAAAAGTCTCTCTTTCTCCACTCAGGCCACTAAGTTATCTGCCACATGTTTCGGCTTACTCAGAACACTGAGGAAAGTTCTACCTCTTCTGCCAATGGAGGCCAAACATGTGGCAGTACAGGGCTTGATCCAGTCCCGGTTAGATTCGAATAATGCCCTATACGTGGGAGCCCCTGAAATGACCCTACGAAAGTTGCAGGTGGTACAAAACTGTGCAGCCCGCACCTTGCTACAGATCCCACGTACCCAGTCAGCCAGAGCCGGATTAAAAAGCTTGCACTGGTTGCCAGTGAAACAGAGAGTGGCATTTAAGGCACTATGTATCGCCCACCGGGCTTTCTGGAAGACAGGCCCAGCAATCAATAACAATTTAGTCACCCACTACCGCCCAAATAGAAATCTTCGCTCTACGGAGGCTTTCTTGGCTGTGATTCCCAAAGTAAGGAGAGCCAGGACCGGAGGAAGGATGTTCTCTCTAAACGCCTCGAAACTGTGGAACGCACTCCCTTTACATCTCCGGTCCAATTCGAACCTGCTCTCCTTCCGCAAACAACTTAAAACGCTCCTGTTTGCAAAGTCCACTGAGCTCTAACCTCTCCGCACTGACCAGCTCTGTCTACTTGCTCAGCGCTTGGACGCCCATTGGGCAGCAATCGCGCTATATAAATCAATATTCAATTCAATTCAATTCAATGTACACAGGGGGGTAGAGGAATGAAAGATAGCAACTTCCGGCCCATCCCCGCGGAAGCCATGTATATGCATTCTCCCCACAAACGAAATATACATCGGGTGGAGTGATCATAGGTGGGGTGCTATATATCTGTAAAGTGTAGGTGTAATTACATCTGCTCTTTCCTACCTTAACATGTCCCCTCCCCTGTATACAAAAGGGTGCAGTAGTGTTAATAATGGGAATCGGTAAGGCCTTATCATTGGTAACGTTCCTTTCCTTAAAATGCTGGAAATACATGGTGTCATTAAAAAGTTCAAAATCCTGCATTTCTTCCATTAGCCATGTGACATTCTTATAATCTGTATACACGTTCATGCAAGCATTCGGGTCCAATGAACCCTCTCCTCCATTTCCTGCTGCATCAAATCCTTGATGTTTTTCTATGTACTTTAAAATGGCTTCATAATCTTTTTCAGTATACATTTTCGGTTCAGCTACATAATGTGAATACATTAAGGATAGCAACTGAAACCAGGCTTCACAACTAGCTAAATAAGACATTGGTAGAGAAATGAACAATTCATGCTGATGCATAACAGAAGGGAGTAACCCACACACCCAACAATTTGTTTTGTTCGTAGTACTATGTGTCTGGTGTAACATTTCAATGAAAGCATTTTTCATATAGATTTCTCTGTGTCGGGCCTTGTGAGGGGGCAAAGAATAGAAAAGATGCTCTTCCGGGGCAACAGTAGTTCCTAACAATTTCTGTGCTGGGTGCTGAAATTCTAAGTATATGAATACACACATCATAATAATGGTAATAATAACGATAAAAACAATGAATGCCACCTTCACTCTGGTGGACCATCCAGAAAATAAATGCATATTATCCACATATCGACGAGGGGCCAGAGGTCTTTCATCCTCCATTGCAAATCGAGCAAAGGGAAACATACTCTCTATAAGTCCAAATTCTAACTCGGTCCCTCTCTATAAGTCCCAAAACTATCTTTGTATCCACAAAGCACGCACGCCACCAGAGGGGATCTTCTTCCCGTGTCCGTTCAGAGCCTCACGGGCAGACTCTCTTCATCCGTCAGATGGGAAGAGTAAAGTATCTCCTTGGTCGGAGAGGACAACCGCGACCCCCAATTCAGTCTTTCTTTCTGAACAGAGCTTCTTAGCACAATGTTCCAAGCTCTCAATGAGTTCAGTCCAGTGTCTCGCTCAGTACCCCAGTAAAGCTATCTAATGTTTTCCAAACTGAGTCTTTCCCTATCTTTTCCCACGAAGAACTTGGGCACCGTGCTGTTTTCGGGGTCACAGGTTGTACTTACAACGGCCAGGTTGCTCCTGGTCAAAAAACAACTCAGCTGTGGGAACATCAGAGGTATTTGATCCCAATGATATATCAGAAACAACAGCCTTCGCCGTCCGATCCGCTACCTCGTCACCTGTGGGCAATGCTTTGCTTGTCTGTCCCTTCTCTCGAGCTTCAGAAAAGGGCACAAAGTTTGGTAGCGACTCTCCTTCTTGACTAGGGAGTCCTTCACGGTTTTGCAAATCAAAAGGTAAAGGAAGTGGTAGGCGCTTCAGATGGGACGCATGAATCCAGTGTTTGCGCCCATGTACCTTCACCGCCGACCTTGTAGCCAGTATGATCTGGTAGGGGTCAAACCATTTTGGTTCCAAACTTGATTTCCGTTGATAGTTCCTCACCAGGACCCACTGGCCGGGTTCCAACCGATGACCTGGACCCTCTGGTAGCGGCCGCAATGTCTCGGATACCTGTTGATGAATAGAACGCAGATCTTTAGTCAATGCATATAAATAGTCTGTCATCAAAGGATAGTCAATATCTCTAAAGGATCTGGGCCTAGGGACTCCCCACACATTGGCGGGCCTACAGAATTTCACTTCATAAGGAGATAAACCCGTTCGTGTGTGTGGGGTGGTTCTCAAAGACAATAAAGCCAAGGGCAGGGCATCAGGCCATTTTAATCCTGTACTAGCACATATCTTGGCCATTTTTGACTTCAATATGCCATTGTATTTTTCGACTAGGCCTGCCGACTGAGGATGTCTGGCTGCATGAAACTTTTGCCTGATTTGTAATCCATCACAAACACTCCGGACCAGGGTAGCATTAAAGTGTGTGCCATTGTCAGACCAGATAATTCGGGGCAAACAAAAGCGGGGGAAAATATTCCTTAATTAGAGCCTTAGCAGTAGCCACTGCGGTGGCTTCCTTGGTGGGGTAGGCTTCGACCCATTTACTGAACGCACAAACCACCACCAGTACATATTTTAAACCATTCACTCGTTCCATTTCTATATAATCAAACTGAAGCACTTCAAAGGGTAAGGATGGGGGAGCAAAGTTTCCACTCAGGACAGTCTCTCTACCCCCCGAATTCTAACGTAAGCACACTGTGCAATATTTGACCACATGGGCGGCTGTTTTGGGAATGTTGGGGTTATTCCACACTGGATCCAACACTGCACAAATTCCTTTTGCTCCTATATGTGCTGGACCATGGGCCATGGTCACTACAGCATATACCAATGCATTGGGGAGTAACCAACGTTGTTTCTCTGTTCGATCTACCCAACATTCATTTTTATCCAATTGTCCCCCTTCGTGTTCCTACTTCTGTATCTCATCTACCGTGGCTTCCTTCTGTAATTCTTTCACACTTTCAATGGTATTATCAAACACAGATGTTTCTGCCACCCACCGGGCTGAGGCACTAGGGAACATGGGAGTCATTTTAGTTTGTGCGGTTTCTTTTGCTACCGAATCAGCATATGCATTTCCCTTTCCTGTAGAATCAATGATTTTTTTATGAGCACTACATTTAATAATGACAACCTTATCTGGTAAAGTCAGGGCATGCAGCAAACGATCAATCAAAGGGCCATGTTGAATTTTCTGACCATGTGTAGTAAAGAAACCCCGCTCCCTCCACAGCCTTCCAAAACTATGGGCAACGCCAAAGGCGTATTGGCTGTCTGTGTAAACATTTACCTTTAAACCTTCACTAATTTCACAGGCTCGTAGCAGTGCTATTAGTTCAGCTGCTTGGGCTGAGTGGTGTGAAATCCTAGCTGTTTCCACTACCGTCTCTAAGTTTGTAATGGCATATGCAGCTGTAGTCGTACCATCTGGTAATTTAAAGCAAGAACCATCCACATACAACTCTCCTTGGGGTTCTAGTAAGGGGGTGGCAGAAAGGTCTACGCGACCTTTAGTTTCTTCTTCAGTTCTAAATATACAATCGTGAACATCATTTGTTTCAGCATCGGAAGGGAGAGGCAATAGTGTGGCTGGATTCAGCGTAGCATATCTTTTGATGGTAATGTGTGGTGCAAACAATGTTAACTCATATCCTGTCAAACGAGCACTCGTAAGGTGCTGGGTCTTAGTTCTATTTAACAAAATGTCTACTGCATGTGGTACCAGAACTGTAAGTTCCGTAATCAAGACAATACCCTCTGATTGTCGGATGGCCACCGCTACTGCCGCAGTGGCCCTCAGACAACTGGGAAGGGCTTGAGCGGCCATGTCTAATACTGATGAAAAGAAAGCACAGGGTCTCTGTTTTCCACCGAAATCCTGTGTTAACACTGAAAGGAAGCAACCGTCCACCTCGTGCACGTAAAGTGAAAAAGGTTTTCGGTAATCTGGGGTACCTAAGACAGGTGCAGAACACAAAGCAGATTTCAAAGAGTCAAAGGCTTCTTGACATTCATCCGTCCAAGGTAGGGGTTCATGCACATCTTCGGTGGTCAAATACAACAAGGGTTTAGAGAGAAGTGAATAGTTAGGAATCCATTGACGACAGTAAGAGGTTATACCAAGAAAAGCACGAACATCACGTTGAGTAGTAGGTACAGACATGTTAGTAATCACAGATATTCGTTCCGGTGTTAGACGTCTCCCCGCTTTTGACAGTAAGTGGCCGAGGTAGGTCACTTCCTGTCGACAGTACTGAAATTTAGAGAGGGAGACTTTATTTCAATTGACAGCCAAATTATGTAACAATTTTACCGTTGCCTCCTTACAACCGTCCTCCGGAAGCCACCAAAATATCATCCACATATTGGATGATTGTGTTGCCTGCAGGCAAAATTAATTCATCCAGTACTGCTTTTAGAGCCTGGCTATAAATGCTAGGACTTTCTGTATAGCCTTGGGGTGCGCGCGTAAAGCGGAAGCTTCGGCCTCCTAATGAGAATCCGAAGATATGTCTGCTATCAGGATGAATTGGAATACTAAAGAAGGCATTCTTTAAATCTATTACAGAAAAATATTGAGCCGTCGGAGGAATCATTGTCAAAATGGTCGTTATGTCTGGTACCACTGGGTACTGGGGAATGACTACTTTATTGACCGCTCGTAGGTCAATCACAAAACGATAGGCAGTTTTATAATCAGGGGCACCATCAATCGGGGTCCTTTTTAAAATCGGTAAAATAGGGCTATTACAGACATTAGCAGCCGTCTCTTCCACCACCCCTCTGTCAACCAGATCATGAATGATTTGTAACAAGGCCTGTTCACCTTCTGGTGAAATCTTATACTGAGGAATGCGAGGCAGCTGCGCATTTGGTTTCTAGGTGATTGACACAGGAGCTATTTTCAACAAACCAACATCAGTGTCCCCAGTTGCCCACAGTGTCTGAGGAATGGTGGAGAATTCAGGAGGCAACGTCTCATTTTTAGCAAAGTATTGGGCCTCTTTTACAGGTGGTTTCTGCATCGTCAAATAAACACCATCAGGGGAGCAATAAATACGAGCATGCAATCTTTTTAGAATGTCTAACCCTAAAAGGTTTTCACCACAATTAGAAGTCAGAAGGAAGGGGGTGTGCATGGAAATGGGACCTATCGTAAAAGGCAGAGGTTTTGAAATGGGGCTCACTACCGGTATTCCAGAGAATCCCACAGATACGTTATTTTGGCCAGACAGAGCTGCCCCGGGGACCAGTGTACGAGCGACTGAACTACTCATCGCCCCAGTATCCACTAAGAACTTTCCCGATGTACCCAACAGTTTCCCTTGCATATAAGGTCCCTCTTGGTCAACTGGTACAGTAATATGGCCCCCGCTCTGTCCATGGCTGCCTCATGCATCATATCCGTCATCCTGATAAATCTCATTGTAATATTGTCTATTCTGTGGGTCTTCTCTTCTCATGCTATTCCGATCTGTATTCCCTCGGCCTCTTCCTCGTCCCCTACCAGGTCCACCCCTCGTCAATAACAGAGGACAATCTACTCTCCAATGACCTTCCTCCTTACAATAAGAACACTGATTTATTCCAATATTTGCGGGCCTCCCCTTCCTCATCTTGTTGCTTGCCCTCTCTGAAAGGAACCTCTTACTCCCCGTCCCAAACCATTCCCTCTGCTAACTTGCTGCAGTAGCACCCGAGTTTTTAAATCCTTAGCCTTCTTCTCTGATTTCTCTTTACTTTCATTTTCTCGATGTTCATAATACTGGGCCATGCTAAGCATGACAGAGGGTGCAGCCGTAGTCAATGTGCTTTCTGCCGATTGGAGACGAGTCATAACCTCGGAAGCAAATTTGTAACGAATCTATTTACAAATAATCGAATCCCACCCTCAGTAGAGAGGTCCTGCCCACTAAAATCTATAAACATTTTCTCAAACCTAGTGAAGAAATCTGACACGCTCTCATCCTTTTTCTACTTACAAGCTGTCAATTTATCCCAATCTACCTTCCTGGGAGGGAGAAGAGTCTGCATATAGGTAACAATTTTCTCTGGGACTGCTAATATTTCATCGCGGGGTTTCTCACCCAGCTTCCGTTCCTTATCCCAATCCTTCAATTGAGTCCAAGTTCCTCCCAACTCAGGAACGTGGTCTGTATCATGTATCTGTCTCCAAATATCCACCGGAATTAGGAGACCGAAAAATAGCTCGATGTCAGCTATAGTCATAATAACCGAATTGGCAGCTTCTGTCAGTTCTTTATAATAAGCAGTAGGATTTTTATGGGGGTCAGTGAGCTGGGCTTTTAACGTAAGGACCTCGCTTCGTTTCCAAGGGGTGTAAACCCATTGTTCCTGAAGTCTAGCATCCACTCGTACTCTTGTGATCGTGCCCCCATTATCCCTTATTTCAGGTAGCTCCGGAAAGAAAAGGGGATGTACCTCTCTCATAGGATGCTGTGCCCCCATTCAGCACTCTTTCGGTGCATCCGTTCCCTAAAATGCAGAAGGGTGTTTACATTTTGATATACTTCCTCGATTTGGAGATGAAACTTATGAGCCCGGTCCCTGATATCACGCAGTATCTGAGGAGGTAATCCTTCCTCAAAACACTGTTCCCATAGAGAGATCAATCGAATCGCCATGCTCTCTAGAGCCAATTGTTGCGCAACAGGTTCAAAATCCTTCATAGTACTCCAAATAGCCTCCAAAGTATAAATAGGGTTCCGCAACCACTGGGATGCCTGAATTATAATAGCTCTCCTTTCCTCCTGTCCCAACAACGACCGAGTGAAAGCTCGCTGATCACTCAAGTCAGACATCGGTCGCTTGGGCGTGGCACCTGGGCCAACCAGATCCCGGAGCTCTGAAGTGGTCTGGGTCGGAGGAGAAAGGAAAACGGGGTGCAGGGGAGAAGGAACAGCCGTGTCCGGCTGAAGGGATATTAAGGGTGAGGTAGTTGGTCGAAGAGAAGGAGGGGAAATCGGAATATCGGGTCCTGATCTACCGACGGGGGCCGTGGCGGTCAGTCCCGACAAAGGTCGGACGGCCGAGACGGCACCCGCTTGATCAACTCGTACCACAGGTACAGCCGGATACAAGCCTTGCGGAGCATAAGGAGGGGGTGGTCGGGCTTCCAGCAATTCCTCTAATTCATCCCCTGCCTCTGGTCTGGCCACGTAACTTTTATCAGTTTCCAACCGGAACTGCCTATCCATTTACTCAATATTCTTTTCCACCTTTTCCTTATCATACGCTATTGCTTTCTGGGTGACCGTTTGACCCGACTTAATCTTTCCCAGTTTCTCTTCCCTGATTCGTCGTCTCTTTGCTTCCTTTAACCATAAATTCAAGGAAGCAAACATAGACTGACGACTTTTCTTCATGAATAATTTGTTCTGTATATAATTCATCTTTTTCTCATCAAAAGACCCCGTGAGAGGCCATTGTAAATCTGAATAGTCCCTAGTGTATTTGTTCCACAAAGTATTAAACAAAATTGGCTGTAAGCCATGCTTGGTGTACATATCGAAACTGGGGCTGCCCTCGGGAGGGGCAGGCTGTCTTTCTTCGAGCCTTGTTTCCTTCCGACAGCAGCACCCAAAACATAATTTACTAAAACACGACATCGTGCTTTCTTCTATTCACTCCTTCACATATAATCACGCACACACAGTTGGACGCGCCCCCTCATAGCATTCACTCATGCAATCATCTCAATAAAGTGCTGCAAAGCAGTGCAAGGCAATTAGTTATCGCAACCTATGCAAATGCAAATGACGTCTTCAAATACGAACAGAGCCCGTCGACTCCTGTTCGGGGAATCGATTCAAAAGAATTCTAGACCAACAGATTCACAAAAAGAGACAATCATTAGAATGCTCCGAGACCCTCAGATCGGCGAACCACAAACTCTCTCATAGGCCATCCCGTGGTCCTGTTCTGGTTGGGCCGGGTATCTGGACACGTCTCCAGACCCCTAGCTTACCCAGATGCTCCCAGAGATTTCCCAGAGAGAATTCGGCCGAACGAGCAACACCGTACTATGCTAAGGCATCCGAGGCGGTCTCAATTAATCACAAAACAAGTCCAAGGGATTTCTGCTCGTGCAGCCCCTTCGCCGCAACGACAGGTCCCTCGATTCCCTCGTGGTCTGGCTTCCCCGGCCACCTTCAAACAAAGAAAGGGAACTGTATATCCAAAAAGACCCCCTTTCCCCGAAATGAGTCTTATCCAATTCAATTTCAAAAAATCACTCACCTGGTGCACTCAGGTCGATTGCGGATTCTCCACTGCCGACACCTAGACAGACCGACACAGTCTGTTCTTCTCTCGGGTTAAGCCCGTAGGACTCCGGCGTAGGGTCTTCAGCAGCTGGGAGGGAAATTGGGCTCGAGGGTGGAACAACCTTGTTTTTGTACCGCTAACGGGTGGTTCAAATCAGGATTCGTTTTCTGTCCACCCACTCGGCCAGAACTCCTCCCTGTCCTGTCACCCCTGTTTACAGGAGGGGACGACCCTATCGCGGAGTCCCGGCGGAGTCGCCAACTGAAGGATCCAAAATTTAATGCCAATGGACTATACTTACCAATAGCCCGCATACATATAATAATATTAATAATTCAGTCGGCAATGGAGAAGGTTCAATCGTTTATTCATAAAATACACGCCCTGGCAGGGGAGCCTCAGTCTACACGACCCTCAGAGGTGCGTAGAGGAGACTGACTACATGTACAAAACACAAAGCATATATACGTTTCATGTATTCAAGATGACACCCTACAAGGAAAGATACAGTTTGTCAGTATGCCAGGAGGACTGCCCATATAAGGCACAATTGATTGCTATTAGCCTGGGCCTAAGCTATTCCGGGGGCAGGTCAATGAAATGCCTCCGTGTCTATCTGTAGCCTGGGGAGTACAGGAACGGGCTCTGCTAGAATGTGCGCATCCCAAAAGAAAGGCAGATGTGACCTTAAGTCTTCCTGAGCTACCAGCTAACAATCATAATCGGCCTAGCCGCCATCATGGTTTCGAACAGCGAGGGTGATCACGTGATTTCAGGGAAATAACACGGGCACAGAAGGAAACGAAACAAACTGACTCCAGTTATATCAATAGGAACAAACGAATAAAATTTTTAATTACGGTTTATACTGCATCTTACTTCGTGATTATATAACTACGAGATTACATTGGATATATTAGGCCAATAATGTATGGTATCGAAAATTCAATCCCAACACGACCCTAGTTCAGACAAAATTCTGGCTATTGCACAAGATATATTGGACTCCAGCACGATTAGCAAAGATGGGACCGAGAGAGAATGACAGCTGTTGGAACTGTGGTATAGAGAAAGGGGACTTGGCACACCTTATCTTCCAGTGCACTAAAGTTAAAAAATGTTGGAAAAGAGTACTAACTTTCATCAATAAGACACTAGGATGCGCACTCATAGAGGAGTTCGCCACAATCACCATGGCAATTATAACAGCAAACGTAAAATCAAAACATGACAGATACCTCATTGACTGTTAGTAACAGTAGCAATAAAAATGGTACTCTCAAACTGGAAAGGCACAGCCAAAGCCACATTCAAAGGTTGGATGAACTGGGTGACCTACCTTAGAGGGGCTGACATGCAAGCGCTAAGAAACACGCCCTGGAAGAACCCTATCAGAGAGATGTGGACAAACCTAGATAGATCCCTAGACCACTACGAACCACCATGAATCAAGGAAAAAAAAAAAAAAGAAAGACACAGCGCATTAGAGGGTTCCTGACGCATCATCTAATCCAATGATGACCACCACACTTCCTTTGTTTAGCGTTATATGTTACAACAGATATGAGCAAGGAAGCAAATGTAATGTAATGTATAACTATGTACTGACCCTCAAGCAGCCACCTAACGGAGGCTGGGGGCCTTGTATCAAAAAGATAACCTGTGAAATCTATATGCTTTGTTTATATGTGTATATGTGTTAAAAATAAAATAAAAGACCTAATAAAATTTTTTTTTTTTTAAAAAGAATCAAGGATTTATAGTCATCTAAGCACTTTTTATGATTAGTTTCCTCAACTTCGGAGTATCCTGCTCTCCATTTTTAGATCTCTCCTAAGCAGCGCGCATGCGCTGCATAGGAGGAGACCTTTAGTAATGGATTCATTTTTTGGGCCAAAAATGTGCACACATTGCATTGCTTTCAATGGCAACGCGTGCACGTTTGGTGATTTTTACTTTCAGCTTGTCTCCCACGCAGTCTCTCCCCCTCTAGCAGCATCTCCTCATTGATTCGAGCCGCTTCGCCTTTCCTCTCATTAACAGCCTTTTTCTTTGAACAGCGTGCAGTCTCTTGCCCCTGGCTGCTTCTACAATAGTCTCCGTTTAAAACGTTCTATTTATTTCTACTAAGGAGCTCCAACACTATAAGTAAGAGGAATTGCTAGTCTCAGAATGTGTAATGTGTTGTCTGAAATACTAGACTGACTGAAAGGCACTTTGATTGCATGTTCTAGTGGTGTCAACACAATTTACATAAATTATTCATCCCAGCTTGCACCTCCGTGGGGCTTCTCTTCTTGCTTCACATTGCGCTACTTCTTTTATTATTTGTGATCTATCATTCAGCGCAGGTGGCATGGTTACATGGGATATACTCCCAAGTGGAATGGAGCCCCTCCCCCACCCCACCATCACACTCTCATCATAACTTAGATGGGATTTAGATAAATACGGGGTTTAACCATGCTGACGGCTCGTTTCATGTCCAGTTCCATTATTAGCGGCCATTGGTTGACAAGCCTTATTTGCGGTGCTCGAGGTGGCACAGGGCCCGGGCCTTCTCTCAGGGATCTTGAGCTGTGAGGGGGTGTTTCTCCACGCCCGATGAAGCTTGCACTACAAAAGGAGTCTGTGGTCCTATTGGACATGTAAGTACCAACAAAAAATGTATACGTGTGTGGGGAGTGGTTGGGAGGGTAAGAGGCTTACGTGATAATGCCCAACTACGTTGTGGGTCCATGTGTCCTTGTTGGGGAGGGATGTGTGTTATGTTGGAAGTTATATGCAGGTGCGTTGTGGTGTTCAGGTTTATGCAGGAGTAAGTCATCCAGTCCTAGTTTTCTTTTTCCACAGTGGGAATTGTAGCTCTGTTTATCCAAATATAAAATCAGAACTATAAGTGCCAGATTGCAGTGCAGGTATGCATCAACGTGGAGAGTAGAAGCAGGGCCTCTGGAATTGCAAGCATTGGCACAGCCAATAGGTCTCGCCTTTGGGAGCTTATAAGTATTTAGTTATGTAGTACAATATCCTTGGTGCAACAACATCAACTGTTGCATGGCTAAACACTTATAAGGTCCGAAAGGCGAGACCTATTGGATATGCCGATGCTTGTTTTTCCTGCCTCCAACAGCAATGTTCCACAACTCCAAGTTCGTCGGAGAACCAGGGTGCCAATATATTATGTCTTTTCATCCTTGTCCTTTTAATAGGTGGAGGAAAAGCAGCTCCCAAAGGTTTCGAAACCCACATAGAGGGATGCTTCTTTATTTATAGCTCAACGCTCTCTTTCCCTTCTAACTTGTCCTCCTCTTTTCCAGCCTGCTGACCCCCACTGCCCCTCTACACTCTTCTCTCTTCCTGCCCCTTCATCCCCTGTGTGTCCACCTTCATACCCCTTTGGACCCCAGACTGGCTCCCCGGCCCTGGGCTTCTCTACCATCGCCCCCTCGTACCCTGCTCTTTTGTACTTATTCCCATTTCAGCCTCATAAGAACCTCTGTACAATCGTAGTGCACACCCTTTCTGTGATTCCATCGCATCCGCACCTACGGATACCATTGCTGCAGCCATATTTTTGCATGCACAATCTTTACCTGGTGCTAGTGTTGGTGCCTGTTCTGGAGCCTGCTGTTTTGCCGCCTCTTGTCTGGCACTCTGCGGCTGCCCTGCGGCCATTGCCCATCCGAAGTACTCTGAAAAACAGCACTGACAAACTATTGAGTTCCCCCTTATCCTGTCCCCCCTCCCCTGGACTCCACCAGTTTGCAACTTCTTGCTGCATATCCTCCTCTGCTAATGTCCCTTCTTCGGACCACTGACAGAATATCGACAGTCAAAATATCGACTTGCCAAAATATCGAGGTAAAAATATAGAATGCCAGAATATCGACTTCCTATCTACAAACAGGTAAGTACAAAAATATCGACTCCAAAATATCGATAGGAAAAAATATAGACAGTCAAAATATCGAATTTTTTAAGTATCTTAAAAGTAATTTTAAAGTAATATAATAATAAATATAATTAATTTAAACATACTTATAATACCTAAATAAACTTAAAATTAATAAATAATTAATGTAACTTTAAAAAAAATTACTTTTAAAACACACATATATATATATATATATATATATATATATATATATATATATACATATTAGTAACAAAACATATACAATATTTTTTCCGTAGGATAGCGAGAGGGTTAAATTTACTATTCACACTCCAGAGAGTGCAACAGTAGGGAAAGCGTTGGATAGCATAGGGATAAAAATTACTATTCCCACTCCAGAGAACGCAACAGTAGGGAAAGCGTTGGACAGCGTAAGGTTAAAAATTACTATTCCCACACCAGTGAGGGCAACAGTAGGGAAAGCGTTGGACAGCGTAGGGGTAAAAATTACTTTTCCCACTCCAGTGAGTGCACCAGTAGGGAAACCGTTGGATAGCGTAGGTGTAAAAATTACTTTTCCAACTCCAGAGAGTGCAACAGTAGGGCAAGCGTTGGATAGTGAGAGGGTAAAAATTACTATTACCACTCCAGAGAGAGCAACAGTAGGGAAAGCATTGGATAGCGTAGGGGTAAAAATTACTATTCCCACTCCAGAGAGCACAACAGTAGGGAAAGCATTGGATAGCGACGGGGTAAAAATAACTATTCCCACTCCAGAGAGTGCAACAGTAGGGAAAGTGTTGGATAGCGTAGGGACAAAAATTACTATTCCCACTCCAGTGAGTGCAATAGTAGGGAAAGCGTTGGATAGCATAGGGGTAAAAATTACTATTCCAACTCCAGAGAGTGCATCAGTAGGGAAAGCGTTGGATAGCGTAGGGGTAAAAATTACTATTCCCACTCCAGTGAGTGCAACAGTAGGGAAAGTGTTGGATAGCGTAGGAGGAAAAATTACTATTCCCACTCCAGTGAGTGCAACAGTAGGGAAAGCGTTGGATAGCGTAGGGATACAAATTACTATTCCTACTCCAAAGAGTGCAACAGTAGGGAAAGCGTTGGATAGCGTAGAGATAAAAATTACTATTTCCACTCCAGTGAGTGCAACAGTAGGGAAAGCGTTGGATAGTGTTGGGATAAAAATTACTATTCCAACTCCAGAGAGTGCAACAGTAGTTAAAACGTTGGATAGCGTAGGGGTAAAAATTACTATTCCCACTCCAGTGAGTGCAACAGTAGGGAAAGCGCTGGATAGCATAGGGGTAAAAATTACTATTCCCACTCCAGTGAGTGCAATAGTAGGGAAAGCGTTGGATAGCGTAGGGGTTATAATTACTATTCCCACTCCAGTGAGTGCAACAGTAGGGAAAGCGTTGGATAGCGTAGGGGTAAAAATTACTATTCCAACTCCAGAGATTGCAACAGTAGGGAAAGCGTTGGATAGCGTAGGGGTAAAAATTACTATTCCCACTCCAGTGAGTGCAACAGTAGGGAAAGCGTTGGATAGCGTAGGGGTAAACATTACTATTCCCACTCCAGTGAGTGCAATAGTAGGGAAAGCGTTGGATAGCATAGGGGTAAAAATTACTATTCCCACTCCAGAGAGCGCAACAGTAGGGCAAGCATTGGATAGCGAAGGGGTAAAAATAACTATTCCCACTCCAGAGAGTGCAACAGTAGGGAAAGTGTTGGATAGCGTAGGGATAAAAATTACTATTCCTACTCCAGAGAGTGCAACAGTAGGGAAAGTGTTGAATAGCGTAAGGATAAAAATTACTATTCCCACTCCAGTGAGTGCAACAGTAGGGAAAGCGTTGGATAGCATAGGGGTAAAAATTACTATTCCAACTCCAGAGAGTGCATCAGTAGGGAAAGTGTTGGATAGCGTAGGGGTAAAAATTACTATTACCACTCCAGTGAGTGCAACAGTAGGGAAAGTGTTGGATAGCATAGGAGGAAAAATTACTATTCCCACTCCAGTGAGTGCAACAGTAGGGAAAGCGTTGGATAGCGTAGGGATACAAATTACTATTCCTACTCCAAAGAGTGCAACAGTAGGGAAAGCGTTGGATAGCGTAGAGATAAAAATTACTATTCCCACTCCAGTGAGTGCAACAGTAGGGAAAGCGTTGGATAGCGTTGGGGTAAAAATTACTATTCCAACTCCAGAGAGCGCAACAGTAGGGAAAACGTTGGATAGCGTAGGGGTAAAAATTACTATTCCCACTCCAGTGAGTGCAACAGTAGGGAAAGCGCTGGATAGCATAGGGGTAAAAATTACTATTGCCACTCCAGTGAGTGCAATAGTAGGGAAAGCGTTGGATAGTGTAGGGGTTATAATTACTATTCCCACTCCAGTGAGTGCAACAGTAGGGAAAGCGTTGGATAGCGTAGGGGTAAAAACTACTATTCCAACTCCAGAGAGTGCAACAGTAGGGAAAGCGTTGCATAGCGTAGGGGTAAAAATTACTATTCCCACTCCAGTGAGTGCAACAGTAGGGAAAGCGTTGGGTAGCGTAGGGGTAAAAATTACTATTCCCACTCCAGTGAGTGCAATAGTAGGGAAAGCGTTGGATAGCATAGGGGTAAAAATTACTATTCCCACTCCAGTGAGTGCAACAGTAGGGAAAGCGTTGGATAGCGTAGGGGTAAAAATTACTATTCCCACTCCAGTGAGTGCAACAGTAGCAAAAGTGTTAGATAGCATAAGGATAACAATTACTATTCCTACTCCAGAGAGTGCAACAGTAGGGAAAGCGTTGGATAGCGTAGGGGTAAAAATTACTATTCCCACTCCAGTGAGTGCAACAGTAGGGAAAGTGTTGGATAGCGTGGGGGTAAAAATTACTATTCCCACTCCAGTGAGTGCAATAGTAGGGAAAGTAAATACTTCATATATAAATATAAATAACATAAATATTAATACCAATTACAAAATAATTAAAATATTTTGAAATTTATTTTGTAAAATATATTAATTAATCAATTAAAATTACAAATAAAAATTAACTAATAATAAAAAATACCTACTAATATTAATTATTTACCAATTACCAATACATTAATTTACAATATAAAAATAAATAAAAATTAGACACAAAAAATATTTAAAAAATATAATGACTTACAATTAAATTACTTCCCAAGCTATTCCCCTATAAACACAAAACCCTCTACAGAAAATAATGTAATAAAAGTAACATATTTATCAATTAAACAATTACAATAAATTACAGATTATATTTTAATTATTTACCAATTAATAATTAATTAACAATTAATTCTAAATAAATACCAATAAATAAAATAACATATTTAATTAATTATAATTAAATTACTTCCCACCCTATTTCCCTATAAACCCACAACCCGCTACAGAAAATAAATTACTAAAATTAACATATTTATCAATTAATCAATTAAAATAAATTACCAATTATATGTTAATTAATTACCAATTAATAATTAATTAACAATTAATTCTAAATAAATACCAATAAATAAAATAACATATTTAATAAATTATAATTAAATTACTTCCCACCCTATTCCCCTATAAACACACAACCCCGTACAGAAAATAAATTACTAAAATTAACATAATTATCAATTAATCAATTAAAATTAATTACCAATTATATTTTAAATAATTATCAATTAATAATTAATTAACAATTAATTCTAAATAAATAACAATGAATAAAATAACATATTTAATAAATTATAATTAAATTACTTCCCACCCTATTCCCCTATAAACCCACAACCCGCTACAGAAAATAAATTACTAAAATTAACATATTTATCAATTAATCAATTAAAATTAATTACCAATTATATTTAAATTAATTACCAATTAATAATTAATTAACAAGTAATTCTAAATAAATAACAATAAATAAAATAACATATTTAATTAATTATAATTAAATGACTTCCCACCCTATTCCCCTATAAACCCACAACCCGCTACAGAATTATATTACACAAAAAATAAAAATTAATATTAACTTACCTTAAATTCGATATTTTTGTTCTCTATATTATGTCTAATCGATATTATGTCCATTCTATATTTTTGATTCGATATTATGTCCATTCTATTCGATATTAAAATTTTCTAGTCGATATTTTGGTAGTCTATATTATGTCTAGTCGATATTATGTCCATTCTATATTCTTTACTCGATATTATGTCTAGTCGATATTAAAAACTCAATATTTTTACTCTAAACCCCCTTCTTCTAATCTCTCTTCCCCATAAACCAATTCCGTGTCCTCCAATGCACTGAACTCATCACCTGTGGAAGCATTTTACACCTGCCCTTCTTCATCGCTGACACCTCTCGGTTTCAGTTCTAGCTGTTACTCTCAGTATCTGTGCTGCTAGCAGTTTCCTCCTGCTGTCTTTGTCTGTCATCTGCGCTGTCTGTACCCGTCACGTTACTTCTCTCGCAGTCTCTGTCTTCTGTGCCGTGGCTTCATTCACTCTCCTATTCAGTCCTTGCTGCTTCCCCTACAGCCGTGTCTCCTTTCTGTGACGTTATCTCTTTGCTGACTCCACCTTCTCTTTTTGACTCGCAGTCTATCATATTTCCCGCCCCTCTCCTAATCTACCTACTTTCTTCCAAGGGCACTAGTAATAATACCTTAAAGCACACAAACGATGAAAAACATTTGAGAAAACGCATCCCGGCTGAGCACGTCACATGATCACATACCACGAGTTGGTAATGCCCTCCTAGAAGCCAAGACAGACTGAACCGTCTTGTGGCGATCAGTGGGCTAGTGGTTGCTGCCGGCGTGAGCCGGAAGGGTCCAGCCCCTGCATTCCTGCCGTCTGGCGTGAACGAGTGTATAAATAAATATGGGCGGAGCTGCGCACGGCAGTCCGCCCCTAAGCACAACACGCTGTGTGTTTCTTGCCGCGCTTGCAGGGCCCTGTTGTGTGCATCCCAGACGGGCAGGTGTCCACCCGTGGACGTAACACTGGCGACGAGGGTGGTGCAATGCACGCTCGTCTGCACTCCCTGCTGGGTAGAGCTACAGCACCTCCACGAACCAAAGCATCAACGGGCACCACAGTCCACGCTGCATGGTAGCCAAAGCTCTCACCAGTTGTGCAGACAACGCAAGGGAAAGCAGGACACGGTAGTTGTCCCCCCCCAGGCATCAACTCATCAAGGTGACCGGTGCCCGCACAGCCTCGAGTGAGTCTTCCATGCCAGAAAGAAGAGCCACGCAAGAGCACACTGACCCAGGCCAACCTGCCCACGCGCTACAAGGCCGCGCTCACAAGCGGACCACACGCGGCCTGATGCCCAGTCACCACCGCCTAGCACGCCAAGGCAAGTCACTGGGACGAAACACCCTTGCTGTGAAGCCCAATAGCACCAACTGCTGCCACCATGGGAGACCAGGATAATGACGCTCGAGCTCCAGCGCCAGTGACCATGCACCACCTTCCCACAGGAGTCCTGCCTCCATTTAGTGAGCCAGCGGATCCTGCCATGGCAGCACCAAGGTGGCAGACCTGGCTCGGCCACCTGGAAAATGATTTCATTGCCACCAGGGAGAAGGAAGTTGCAGTGAAGCGCTCACTACTGCTCCATTGTGCAGGGGAAGAAATCTACCTGCTTTTCAAGCATCTTCCCGACACAGGGCCCCCGAAGACTACGCAGCGGCAGTCGCTGCCCTAAACGCACATTTTGACACCCAGCTGAACCCAGACTTTGAGCATTTCAAGCTGAGAAAGCCAAGCAAAGAGAGGGTGCATCAATAGACGCTTTTCATCCGCGGCTAAGAGAACTACCAGGTACTTACCTTGTGGGAGACAGAGCCGCAGAAGAAATCAGAGCTCAATTGATTTTGGTAATACGCAGCAAAACCCTGCAAGGCCTCTTACTCAGGCAACCGAACATACCCATGAATGACATCCTAGTGCTGGCACGTTCACATGACTTTTTAGCGGCGCAGGCAGAGGAGATGGACCTTGCGTTGGTGCGCGATGCAGAGAAAGGCGCCATCGTCAAGACGGAACGGGCCAACGCAGTCAGAACGAGAGACAAGGCCCACAGACCACAGGACCGCCAGCCACAAACCCCAAAGAATCAATGTGGGTACTGCGGATACGAGGAGCAGTCCCCACAGTCATGCCCGGCACAAGGGAAAACATGCACCAACTGTGGCATCGCAAACCACTTTGCCTCAGTATGCCGAAAGAAAACACAGCGTAAGGAAGGGAACCGACCCAAACAGATGAGGAGGATGGTCCACCAGTTGTCATGTGTCTTGCTAGCATCCCCACCAGGAGTAAGCATGGGCGGATTTTGCGAATCTGGCGTACGCGAACTTGCGTATTTACGGATTCGCAGTCCGCAAAATCCGCGAACTCTCGCGAATTTGCGGATTTTTGTGTTTTTTTGTGTTCGCAAGGGTTTCTGCCAGTTCGCGAGGTTTGTGTACCAGTTTGCAATTGCGACTGGTACACAAACTGGTACACAAACTGCAACTGGTGTCACTGTTCCTTTGCTCTCCCTCCGGCTGTGCCCCTGCTTCGTTTACGCTACCATAGCGCCATTTTGTTGTTCTGTTTACCTGCGGCCCCTGTCTCCTCCCCGCTCCCGCCTCCCAGCTGCCCCTCCCACGCTCCGCCCCCTCCACTATCCACATATGACAGATGTTTTCGCGCGCAGCGTTCACGCGCAGCAGACGCGCCCCATGCGCGCCGAAGGTGCGCCAAAGGTAAGCCCGTCTACGCCCGTCCGCGCCTGGACCGCACCCAGCACCATACCCCCTGGTCCTCGCCACACCCAACCCACTAGAGTCACATACGATGCCGCAGCTCTCCGCTCCCTCAACCCCGGACGCACACTACAGTGCTGCGTAGCTACCCCAGGACGTACCCACGGCCCATTCGCCTGCCTCTCCTGCAAGTTCAACTGCTTCAGGACTCTCACCAACTCCACCCCCCCACACATACTTCCGACTCCAATCGCCTAAAGTGCATCTTGCTCAATACCCGCTCGGTCCACAGACACGCAACAGAACTCTGAGACCTAATCGACACAACGTCACCTGACATCGCCTTCCTCACAGAAACATGGATGAACACATCATCAGCACCCGACATCGCCATAGCCATACCGGACGCGTACAAGATTATCCGAAAAGACCGCATCAATCAAACAGGAGGAGGCATCGCCATCATCCACAGAAACACCATCAAAATCACAACCAGCTCCGACGACAATCTTGCAACCGCCGAACATCTCCACTTTCAGATCCACACCGACCCCAGGACCACACTTAGAGGCACCCTCATCTACAGGCCTCCAGGCTCCCGCACTCTATTCAGCGAGGAAATCACGGACTTCGTCAGCCCACACGCCCTCGCCTCCGAGAACTATATTCTTCTAGGAGACCTCAACTACCACCTTGAAAACAAACACGACAGCAACACCACCACCCTTCTGGACAACTTGTGGACACCCCCACCCATATAGCCGGACATACGCTCGACCCAATCTTCACCTCCAGCAAGCACATCTCCTTCGATCGCACCACAGCTCTCCATTGGACGGACCACAACTGTGTTCACTTCAGCTACAAAAGCGCCCTGACCCACAACCGTCCACATCCTATTTCTCGGAGAAACTGGAACAAAATCTCCACCGACCAACTCCTCACATCACTCAACCTAAACCCTCCCACCCTCTCAATGGACCCAGACCAAGCGGCTACCAACCTCAAGCAATGGATTACCCACAGTGCTGACGAATTAGCACCCCTGAAAAAGCTCCAGATGAAATCAGCCAGCAAAAAGGCCCCCTGGTTCAATGATGAACTTATAAAATCCAAGAAACTATGCCGCACCCTGGAGAAGATATGGAGAAAAAACCCAACTTCAGACAACATGGCCTCCCTCAAGACAGCCACTCGCAAACACCACCAACTAATTCGCTCCGCCAAGAAATCAGCATTCAAGGATCGTCTCGACAACAACACTCATAACAGCAAGGAACTCTTCAACATCGTCAAAGAATTCACCAACCCCACCGCAGCATCTAACGACATCACTCCCTCCCAAGACCTCTGCGACGCGTTATCCTCCTTTTTCTACAACAAAATCGCCGACATCCACAACAGCTTTGTGAATCCTCCCAGCGATCAACCCTCTCCACCCCCTTCTGATCCTACTTCGCCAACTAACAATCTCAACGCCTGGAACCCAATCACCACTGAAGACACCATTTGCCTCATGAACTCAATCCACTCTGGCTCGCCTTCTGACCCCTGCCCCCACCACATCTTCAACAAAGCTGACTCCATCATCGCACCCCATCTCCGCGATGTCATCAACTGTTCTTTCAACTCCGCCACCTTCCCAGATAGCTGGAAACACGCCGGACTCAGCGCCCTTCTGAAGAAACCCACAGCAGACCCTTCCGAACTTAAAAATTACCGACCCATATCCCTCCTCCCATTCCCGGCCAAAGTCATAGAGAAAGCCGTCAACAGCCAGCTCTCCGCCTTCCTTGAATCCAACAACTCCCTTGATCCATCTCAATCCGGGTTTCGAGCCAAACATAGCACCGAAACCGCCCTCATTGCAGCGACTGACGACATCCGATCACTCCTGGACAACGGAGAAACAGTGGCCCTCATCCTACTCGACCTTTCCGCCGCTTTCGACACAGTCTGCCACAACACCCTTATACATCGCCTCAGCAACATCGGAATACAAGGAAAAGCCCTGGACTGGATCATCTCATTCCTCGCTGGAAGAACTCAAAGAGTCCGACTTCCCCCATTCTACTCAGAGACCACCGAAGTCATCTGCGGTGTACCTCATGGATCCTCACTCAGCCCCACCCTCTTCAACGTCTACATGAGTCCTCTCGCCTCCATCGCGCGTCTACACAACCTAAACATCATCTCTTACGCCGATGACACCCAACTAATCCTTTCCCTCACCAGAGATCCCAACACCGCCAAAACCAATCTTCACAAAGGCATGAAAGAAGTAGCCGAATGGATGAAACAGAGCCGTCTAAAGCTCAACTCGGACAAAACGGAGGTGCTCATCCTAGGATCCTCCCCCTCAGCTTGGGACGACTCTTGGTGGCCTTCCGCCTTGGGCACAGCACCCACACCCACAGACCATGCACGTAACCTTGGCTTCATCCTAGACTCCTCCCTCTCGATGTCCAGACAAGTCAATGCCGTCTCGTCCTCCTGTTTCAACGTACTTCGCATTCTCAAAAAGATCTTCCGCTGGATCCCCCTCGAGACAAGAAAGACTGTCACCCACGCTCTGGTTACGAGTCGACTGGATTATGGTAACACACTTTACGCCGGAATCACAACAAAACTACAGAAAAAACTCCAGCGCATCCAAAACGCGTCAGCTAGACTCATACTAGACATCCCGCGCCAAGATCACATCACCGGACATCTAAAAGACCTCCACTGGCTTCCCGTCAGCAAAAGAATTACATTCCGCCTTCTCACCCACGCACACAAGGCCCTCTACGATCTAGGACCCGAATGCCTCAACACTCGACTGTCCTTCTACAAACCCACCCGTCAACTAAGATCGACCAATCAAGCCCTCGCCGTATCCGGAAATCCACCATGGGTGGCAGATCCTTCTCCTTCCTGGCTGCCAAGACCTGGAACTCACTCCCCACCCACCTCCGCCTTACTCAGAACCACATCTCCTTCAGAAAAGAGCTATTCAACAAATAATGTACCCCTCCCCCTAGCGCCTTGAGACCCTCTGGGTGAGTAGTGCGCTATACAAATGCCTGAACTTGAACTTGAACTTGAACTTTTCGGCTCGCAACGGCCGCGACTATGTTGTTTCTACATCTGGTTCATCATCACAGGTTCACAGCACCCTCTGTTTCACCACTGCCACCCTCTGGTACACCCATGCCACCCTCTGGTACATCCTCACTGCCACCCTCTGGTTGGTTTATCACTGTAGATTATGGGGGTGAAAAAAAGCAAGCACACCTGCCCTGCTTCAACTGCCATGAATTAATTTGGGGTTGATTAATGTGTCACTGATTTTTAAACTTCCAGTCTGGCTGGCACCTGCTTCCTTCCTTATCTGTAATTTGCTTTCTGTTGCAGTGCAATTTCTTTTCACAGGACCTTTATGGCCTACTTGTAGCTATTCCATGAGCCTGCTGTGAGGGTCATAGCAGGGTCATAGAATAGTTGCAAATAGGCAACTGAACTCTGGAGGGGCCCCTCAGGAAGCACTAGAGTGAATGGTTACTAATGTTAAGATTGAACTTTTGCACCTGCTGATTGCTTTCAGTTTTGCAAAAATCGTTTTTCTGCAATTTCGCACGATTTGCGGGGCGCGAATCCGTGCGAGATCGATTTCGGAAGCCGCGAATTCGTGCGAATACACGATTTGTTTTTTTGCTGCGTGTTTGTTCGCGTGATTTTTTGCATGTTCGCAAGCCGCTTGTAGCGCAACGTTTGCGAAGTTACCCTAGCGGTCGTACATGGGCGCGGCCATCTTGTTTGCGTGACGTAATTCCGTTTCCGGCCGCTATGTGTAATCTCGCAAAGTGTGCAGCTCGCTAGTACATGTTCGCGTGTGATCGCGAGGAAAATCTCGCGCGAACTTACCCGCGCGGTCGTGAACGGGCGCGGCCATCTTGTTTCTCATTCATTGCTATGGTTCTGGGCATGCTCTCTGTATCCTTTCTTAATCTCTGCCATCCTTTGCTTGTTTGAAGTTTTTTTAAATCTATTTTACTTATTATCTATCCCTCTATTTTTCTAGCTCTATATTTTTGTGTTTTCTGCTACTTTTTGTTAATTTTAAACTACTTTTTTAAACGCTTTTCTTTTCTTCTTCCCTGTTCTATTTCTTCTTTCTTATTTTGCTTCCTTTCTGCCCAGACCATGGCAAAGGGAGCCGGGAAGAAGCCCGCAAAGGGGAAGGGTCCCGCACCCCGTGCCCGGCTCCCGTGCGGGCGTTTGAGGGGGGAGACAGTTATAGCTCGGGAGATTTTTAGTGCGGAGGAGGTGGCCGCACTAGTCTTTCACGTCTAGCGCCGCCTCCCCAAGACCATCATGGGAGGCGGCAGGATCGCTACCGGCTACGGGATCCGGGAGCGCCGGAAGCGGTGGGAGAAGGTGTGCCGGGCCATGTTTGAACACTCTGGGGTCCGGCGCACCTATAACCAGGCCACCCACCGCTGGATGGATCTCATGGACCGGGAACGCGACTTGCTGGACGTGCTCGGCGTAGAGATCCCCGGGCTTGGTGAGTAGTAGTAGCTATTTCTATCTATTTCATCACTACTCTGTTTTATCCCGCTCTGTGTGTTATTATATTGCAAATTTTTGTTTTTTACCAAGAGCAATAATGCTGCCGATTACATTGTAGGTAAATTATATTTCTAAATCTTCTATGCATTTCAGGTGCACTGCTCTCCTTCTCAGTAGCCTTGCTACTGTGCTTATTTGTTTTCTATTTTGTGTTAATTTCATTGGCCTGAGAAATTATGTATGAGTATAGTGTAAAGAACTGCGTAATGCTAGACACTAAGGGTCAGATTTTCAATTACCGGCGCATCCCTGCAAAGTAGCAGGATGCGCCAGTAATTGTGCGCCATGCCACCACCACCCATGGTGCGCCGTATTTACAATGTGGCGCACCATGGGCCCAAAACGTCACAGAAGCCTTACGCATCTGTGCCGTAAAGGCGGCGCATTGCTGGAGTTGCGTGCCAACGATGGCGCAGCTCCAGCAATGCTCTGGGGTGCCCTATCTCCCCAATGCTGCATCATGCCGTACGTCGGCTTCAAGCAGGCGCAGGGTTTGAGTCACGCATCATTGTCCTAAAAGTGACTGATTGACATCTTGTAGATTTCCCTCAGCCACTTTTAGGATTCGTTCCTGCGCAGGAACGCCCTCCCTTGCGCCGGAACGCACCCTGATGGCGCAGGGCTTTACAACGTGATGCATCTCCCATATGCGTCACTTTGTTAATATACGCCGCACCATGGCGCCTCTTTTGTTCTGCCGCTGCGTCACAAAAATCACGCAACAATGGAGCAAAAGAGCCGCAAGGGGCTTCTAAATCAGCCCCTACAGACTCAAGTCCAGTCCTTCCTTTAGACACATGGCTATAAGAAGAAATAGTGGTGGTGGTCGGTGGATTGATAGTTTGAGTATTCACTGATCTGCAAGCACGATGGACTTTGTCTGTCACTTCGCGTGCTGCGGACTGCTGCCTGCCAGGCCTAGGCAAACCTTTTTAGTAGTTTGTTTAGTGAGTTACATAGGAACTTTCCAAGTCAACGGTCCGCAAATCAAGCAATACTAATAACGTAGTAGACCACATGAGATCGGTCAATATATGCAGTCCTCTGGGATTGTCCATAATGTCTTTTCAAGTCTTCTAAATGTTTATGCTTTGACAATTGCCAACAATAAAAAGGTGAATGACCACCAAGAAAGAATAAGATACTACTTTACTTTTGGTTTGGATAGTAGGACAATCCATTCTACTACTGTTGCAGGGACAAATCTGCACAAACAGAACTATGGACACTAAATAATGCATTGCTTAGCTTATCAATTATAATAGGTGCTGTTAGACTTTCCACATACCTCAGTGATAACAGACTTTGTAGTTGAACCCCCAATCTCCTTACTGACTAGATAGTGTGGCAGAGTCATTTAGCTCCCAAAGTCACCGATGATTGATCCCCAATGATGATTAGATTATCCAACGCAGGACAAGAGTACGGAGTCAGAGTCAAGAAGTGTCAGAGGCACGGACTCATGCTTGCAAAAATTCCAAAACCTTTAGCTCATCCACTCTAGTCTGGAGGACCAAAAACCACAGAGTCTATTTAAGTTTAAAAGCTTTATTAAAAGTAAACACATTTATTAAAATCAACTTTGTCATAAAACTAAACGTTTAACTGAAAATGGAAAAGTGCTTAGTGCTGACGATTAATTGGACACATTTCTTGTGGGCGAGCCGAGCTCTCACCTGGTTTGAACTTGATCCTGCTCGTGTTCTTAGAAGTCAAGCTTCTGTCTGTTAGGAGAAAAAGTGGTGCGTGTTAAAAATAAAAAGCAAGCATTCTTCAGTTGTGCCAAAAAGTGCAGCAAGACAACAGCCTTCCCTGGAAAAAGGGACATTTTTACTTTAGAGTAGACAGTCACAAATTATTACATTGTATTCTGTTTTTTTCACATTTCTTTATTCCTCCTAGACCAAATATTATATAGTAGTGAGTGGTGTATTCTAACATTCTTAAATGTACTTTGTAGGTGGAACATCTGGTGGCGGGGCCAGCGCGGAGGTGGTGGTATTGGACGAGGGGAACAACTCTGGGGAGGAGGCGGTGCAAGTGCCGGACGTGCCTGTGAGGGTTCACACGGTGGTGGCGGGCAGAGGTAAGCTATATATTCCTTACTTATTGAGATTGAAGACTGCATAGTGTGCTTTCTGCACGGGTGTATTATAAATCAACCAGGTAGTAGCCTCCTCTAAATGTACTTCGACTTAGCTGTGAAGTTTTTGGCGAGAAGAATCCCAATAAGATCTGAGATGAACTTGATGGATGGGATGAACGAAAAGCGAAAGAAGGGTGTAAGTAAGTGTGGAAGGACGAGAAATTTAATGATGACTGGCAAAGAAGAAAGATATGTGTTTGCTTGGTCCCCGAGGTGGCTGGGAAGGAAAGAATATGGTATGGTGCATGGCTGGGTGAATGATGAAGCAAGGATGGGTGGAAGGAGAACAGCCTGGGTGGGTGAAACAGAAACTGTATGTGTGCATATACTTTGAATGGATGGATGCCTGGATCATGGTATTATCTGACTCTTAGATAGCATATATGTATCTAGAGAGAGTAGACGGTCACTGGATGAACTAAGTGTTACTTTGAAGAGCAGGTAACACCGCACCCGCACGTCCGTTCCAGTGTAGGAAAGGCAAGGAAAAGAAGTTGTAATTTTGTCCAAATACTACCATGAATAGTAGCAGTAGTTTGTATTGCAACTGCAAGCACGGCATATATCCGGTTATTATGGTGGACACTCCCTACCTCTCTTAATAACTTTAGTTTAGTAGTAGTACGTCATTCATGTGTGGGTGTATCACTGTTCACTCAATAATAAGCAAAGCACCTAAAGTCATCCCATATGTCATCAAATACATCCCATGTGAAGTGATAGATAATCAGATTATTTAGCTTCTTCATTTTCCTTTTCTAGTACTCATTTGCACTGTAGGGTGAAAGCTAAATTAATTAAGCAGTAGCCCTTTTAACAGAGTTTTCTCAGTGCCACCCGTAATAGAAAAGTAAGAGCTTCACCACCTGCATGTACTGGACCGGTACAGTAACGCAAGTCTGTCTCACTCATCATGGTGTGCGCCTGTTTTTCTCGGGTGCAAGTTCACTGCGCTGGCATTATGCCGGCTTGCATAAGATAACGTACCAATTTTCCTAAACAAGAGAGAAGAAGAAGAATAAGACTGGTGTACTGTCATAGTCGACTGTAATGGAAGTCCATAGTGCTCGTAGAATTTGTTCCTTAAACTCCCACTAATGTTAGAGCAAGGATGAAGAAGTGGGAGGTTAGATAGATACTGTCCTCAATAGTTATGTACTGTGCTTTCAATTTGCTACTTGTACTGTGACACAACTTTCTGCTCAATCATTTTGTGTTAATCTTAAGGAGCATTGGTTACAGACTATGTCTTTCTTTCTTCATATAGTTGCTCCTTCCAAATCAAACAGAACATCAAGGAGGGAGCTGGCTCAAATGGCCCGGCAACGGAGGCTGGATGCCACTGTCGCCGAATATCGGCGGCTGGTGGCCCTGGAGGAGGAGGAGACGCAGTCTACCGGTACAACAACAACATCCACTGGGACAGCTGCATCCTCCTCCGTGCCCCCACGGGCTGCCAGCCAGCGCAGTGCTCCAGCGGTACGGAGCCGGGCTACCAAAGCCAACCGCCACCGCCGAGCACCAAAGACAGCACCTGCCCCCCACAGGAGTTGCAAGGCACGCCAGCGCCGCTTATGCCTCAGAGTGTCCTACCTGGAGCAGGAGGTGCATACCTATAAGAACTTGGTGGAGGGCCTCCGCTTCGACCATGTCACCCTCCGCAAGGAGTATGATGCCCTGGCCGCTAAAGTCTACAGCACCCTCCCGTAGTGTAGTGTCCCTTGCCCCTTTTTTAGAGACTTTTGGGGGGTGGGAATTGGGAGTTGGGTTGTTTTTGGGACTTTTGAAGGACAATCGTTGGGGTTAGGGAGGGTCTTGCGGGAGATTATTTTGTTAGGGCTACAAAAATATACTTTTTGAAACTTTATCTGACCATACCTGTTTTTTACTGCTTTTGAGTCTGGTGGGTGGGGGTTTAACAGTAAGTTTGTTTTCCTGAAGAGTCCTGGGACTTTAGTAGTACTACCGTCAATCTCTCGTCTATTCCTAATACTCCATTATACTACCTCCCACCAAACGCTTATCTTACCTGTAATTTGTGTTTGAAAGTAGGGCTAGGCCCAGGGTTGGCTCCACGGGAAATGGCGAATAAGGTTGGCAATCCTGGGCGGATTAAATGTCCTCATTGCGGTGGTACTAGTGGTGTGACACAGTGGCAGTTGCATGCCTATGGAAAAAAAGAAAATGAAACCTGGTGTGTCCTTACTGTAGCATTACAACGGTACGATAGAGAATATAGCAGGTGACAGTACACTAGAACAGTGCCACACAGAGCCTAACAAATGGTAAAGTATTGAAAGTATAACTAGTACTTGCGTTGAATTTCTTTGACATTGGCTACTACTACAAGAAATAGTACTGAAGCTGAGTAAGTCTAGAATATATCCTCGGATTCCTTCACCAGCCTGTTGCTATGACCTTATCCTCCCCAGCAAATGTGTGGAATTATTGATGTCATTTAGTCACACATCAAGCAAAACCACACAGCCCGGGGGAAGAGGGTTAGGGTTTTGAAAATGGATGGGAATGGGGGTTTCTTTTTGGGTAGGTTTTGTTGAGAGAGAAAAAAAGCACAGCATGGACAAACAATAATTGAAGATAAAGAAATCTTTGGGTACAAAGCTAACCATAAATCTTTTAAGTGACATAAAGGAAGTGCATGCCCTACTGCATGCATTGTTACTGAAAAGTAAGTAGTACTAGAATGCGACAGTACAGGGCTGCAGCGTTTTCACTTGCCTATCTCTGCACTCAGAGAAACACTTCTTACATTAAATTAGGTTTAAAAATTAGCCGAAGTAAAACCTATAGAATGGCTGTAGGGATCAATTTAGAAGCAGAGAGAGATCCAAGAAATGCAGTCACACTCATAGAAGAAAACAATGGATACTGTATCTGTATGTTGTTGTAGTTGTCCTGTTGAATTTGGTAAGTAAGTTGCATGCAGCAAACAATTCCTCTTATTAGCGGCACTCCTCCATTCCAGCTGACGCTTCGTCCATCAATGTTGGTGACCAGAAGACACCCTGTCCACTGCCTGCCTGGTGGATGCTGAATTGCGGCTCGCTAATGTGAAGCCTGACTCCATCCTTTTTTCCCCATTGCACAGACTGAAACCCGGCCTGTAATTATTGAACGAAAAACAGGAAGTGCTATTACAACACCACTGATAAATAAATATAAGGTATGTACGCTGTGTAGTGCAAAAAGTCACACTTTGATTTTCCTAATAGACAGTACAATATTTTTGAAAGTGCGTACTCTGTCTGAGTCACCTTTTGAAGGATAAATAAGTATGGGCATTTTAATTTAGCGGATCTTTCCCCTCAAGCTAGGTGTACTGTAAACTGTGTTTTAGAACAAAATTAGACCTTCCCAGCAGTGCTCCCACCCAGACCTTTACTAAAGCCAGTCGCATAAATGTAGAAGACCCCCAATCAGATCTCAAAAAACGAGGCCTAGCAGAAAACTGGTGACAAAACGTGCTTTGAAAGTAAAAGTAGGCCCAAATACCCCCTTACCCACCGTGGATTGTATTCAAACCACTTGCAAGCAAGCAAAAGTATCCATAGCCAGCATCGCTCAAAGACTCGAAAACCCCCCCACCCAAACACATGCAATAGAAATACTGCTAACCCTAACGAGCCCTAAGTTAAGAATAGTGGCAAAGGCTTTCTTTAACTATGCCAAATCCCCCCTTTCCCACCATACTACTGCTTTTGAGTCTGGTGGGTGGTGCTTTAACAGTAAGTTTGTTTTCCTGAAACTTAAGTCTGTGTCATTTTCTTCCTTTAAGTGTAAATGGCTAAATGTTTTCAACACTAAGTGCCTCTCACAGAGTAAGTGATCCCCCCTTTCCCACCATGGATTTTCTTCAAATCACTTGCAACACAAATTACACATTCCCACGAGTGCTCTAAAACCCCAGAACTCAGTTGCAAAAATCAAGAACACCCCGAAACACATGCAATCCTGCTGCTAGGGCTAACCCTAACGAACCCTAAGTTACAAAAAGTGCCAAAACCTTTTTCCCCATGGATGTTGTTTAAACCAGTTTTATCCGGTATTAGACCTTCCCAGCAATGGCGCCAGAGCCGTCAACCCAGGCGAAAACAAGTAGAAGACCCCTAAACAGCCAAAAAGCAAAAGTACAAAAATGTGGACTTAGTCACTTTTCTGAAAATTTCCAAAATCACTCAGCGCGCGCTCTGCAGCTAGGCCCTAACTCCCCTCTGCCTCCATGGATTTCCTTCAAACCTCTTGCTATCTAAACTATCCATACCCAGTAGTGCTCCCAGACCCCGAAACCCACCCACAAACACCAGGAAGCCCCCCAAACAGGCCCCCGAAAACGTTACATTGAGCGAAAAGTCAGAAAATGCAAAACCTTTTTCCTCATGGATGTTGTTTAAACCAGTTTTATCCGGTATTGGACCTTCCCAGCAATGGCCCCATAGCCGTCAACCCAGGCGAAAACAAGTAGAAGACCCCCAAACAGCCAAAAAGCAAAAGTACAGGTGATTAAAGTTTTAATTATATTAACTTGTGCAAAACAAAGAAAGACAGAAACACAGGAATAAAAGTGAAGAAGTACGAAAAAGAAAATTTCTGAATTCATTGGCTCATTTTCAGGCCTCGGTGCAGGGAAGAAGAGTTCGTCCTCATACTCTGCGAATTCAGGCAGGAGTAGGTCAGTGTCACCTAACACAGAAGAAATTCCCTCATCTAAGTTGCTGTCCTCCTCGTCTTCTTCCGTCGTGCGATCTGGTACTTTGAAATCTGGTGGTATGAGGTGCTCATTCATCTTGATCATTGTCAATATCTCCACATTTTTGGGCGAGAGGCGGGTCCGTTTGCAAGTTACAATGCCACCAGCAGCACTGAAAACACGTTCAGAAGACATGCTTGCGAGTGGGCAAGACAAGTAATGTATAGCCAGGCGGGTGATCTCTGGCCACAATTCTTTTTTCCCATGCCAATACGCCAATGGGTCAGCATTAACATAGACCTCTGTTGAGTCATTCGGATAGTCCTGCACCATCGACTCAAAGTTCTCCACGGTTCCTCCACTTTGCTGAATTTTCGCTCGGACCTTTCAGAACCATAACCAATCTCAGCTAGCCAATCCTCTTCATCATCATCACCCGATATTTCTGTTGTGTCTGGTGCAGATGATGCGGTTGCCGGTGTCTTTAACGGCTGGGAGGTCACTTCTGCCACAGCCACAGGTGCAGAAGTGGAGTCTTTTGACTGGGGATGGCCTGCTGATGCTGATGTACTGCCTTTTCCTTCAATTTGCTTCCGTTCTCTTTCAAACCTGATGGCTGACCAGGCTAGCCAACGTTTGTACTTTGTAACATCTTCATCACTAAAAGGAAATAATGCAGAGCCTGCCAGCGCCTTTTTGTAGCGTGGATGCAGAATAGTAGCACAAATGTAATGCTGTTCTGAGTGGATCTTTTGAAGACGTTCATCACCAAGTAGGCGCTCTAATAATTTCTCCGCCAAAACAAAAGCTTCTTGCTTTTCTTCATCTTTTTGAAACTTTGAAGACACCGCCTTCAGTTTGTGCTCCAGCATGCGCAACAATGGGATAGCTTTTCCCAAATTACAGTCCTCCCTGCTGACTGCACGCGTGAAGACCTCAAAAGGACGAAGCATGTCTGTCAGGCTTTTAACTAGCTCCCATTGCGCCGCATTTAACCTCAGGTCCTCCTTCACAGCTGTACCCATTGTTAAGAAATACTGATCGAGTACCGTAAACTCCTCATACAGACGTTCAAGCATGTAGAAGGTTGAGTTCCAACGTGTTGGCACCTCCTGGATGAGTGCTTTCACTGGCATTCGACGTTCATGTAGCAGGCTCCTCAGATGCTTCCGGGCCTTAAAAGAATGGCTGAAATGGTTGCACATTTTTCGGCAGGTGACCACTAACTGGCATGCTGGACTGTCTTTATCCAAGAATTTTTTAACAACCAGGTTTATACAGTGCGCCAAACACGGCACTCTGAAATAGTCACCCAGTTCCATGGCCTTAACTACATTGGCGCCATTATCCGTGGAAACATAACCAATGCCGCGTTTTTTTGGAGACAGCCAGTGAAAGACCTTTGTGTTGAACTCATTCAAAATGTTTTGTGCTGTATGACGTTTCTCCAAGCCAAACATGGCTAGTGTTGCATGTTTCCGAGCAGCTTTAAAAACTTGGTCCAGGTCAGCACCTGCGTTTAGCTTTGCTTTAACCCCTGAAAAAGAGACCCAGTGTGCAGTGATGCACATGTAATCAGTGCCTGCGCCACTGGTCCACATGTCTGTTGTCAGATGTATAGTGTGAACAGCACTCTTCTGCAAAGCTGCCCCCATCACCTCCAGCACATCTTCATGTAGTGCTGGAACCGCAACTCGGGCAAAATAGTACCGGCTAGGAACCTTCCATTTAGGGCAGAGCGCTGCCACTAATTCTAGAAAACCAACCCCTTCTGCAAAAGAAAAAGGGAGAAGATCCAGCGCTAGCATTTTAGCCAGCTTAGTGTTATACAGACGCACCATTGGGTGGTTGCGGTCATATGGCGCGTCTGAAAACAACATTGTTTTAATGTTGCCCTGGACCATTTTACGGGATGATGATGATGTTGATGACTTCTTCGACCCAGTTACGCTCGCTGATGAACTTTTTCGCATTGGTGTCTCACTCTGTCCCACACTCTTAGTGTGGCGCACAGGGGGTGTGCTGACAGGGGTACTGGGTGTAAGTGAAGTGTGTGACACTTCTTCCTCCTCGTCATCATCAGATGGAACATCAACGTTTTCTCGACTTGCAATTCGGGCTTCCTTGATCTCCTTTAGGTGCGCAAACCATTGGACAGTGTGCTGTCTCTCAAGATGACCTCTCTGGCCTCCAGTCCCATAGTTGGTACCAAGCTTACCACGACTAACTGCAAGCTTACAAATGCTACAAATGGCTTGGTTTTCCTTTTTTGGGCAAATACTAAAGAAGTCCCAAACTGCGGACTTGAAATGTCTGGGGGGGCCGGAGGAGGCGATACTGGTGGTGGTCATGCTGCTAATGCCAGATGAAGTGGAGGATGTGTATTCATGAACTTTACTATGTTGTGCACTTTGCCCACCACTAAGTGAGGTCAAGGTGGATGGAGGTCCCTTCTGGCGAGTAAGAAATATGGAAGCGGTAGGTTGTGGTGTACTAGTTAACTTCAATGATTGTGGTGTTCCCATTGCCTCCTCGTCGACTTCATCATCACGCTCAGCAGCTTGTCGGGCTAGGGTCAAAATGTCTGTTTGCTGCATGCCCGCTGGGGCTTCAGTGACGTTAGTGATGACTGCGTCGTCGTCGTGAGAGTCTTCAGCAGCAGGAGTATACACCACTTCTTGTTGAGCGTCATCACACTCCATAAGTATGAGAGTTTCGACGACCTTCCTTTTACGCTTAGCTACCTTTGTCAGATCATGGTGTGCCTCCTCAACCTCACTCTCAGACAGCAGTGGTGGTGGTTCCCAAGTAAGATCCATATCATCAGAAGGAGGTGGGCTTGAAGAAGATGTAGACACCAACACCCTTGATCTTTTCCTTGATGGGATGTGGAAGACAATGAATGATCATCAGGAGGAGTAGCTTCCTCGAATGATACCTCGGCTTGATTGTCGATTTCCAGATGTGCCCCTACTTCTGGAGGAACAACTATTGTGGCCACTTGTTGTGCCCCTCCATGCACCTCTGCTTGCTCCTCTCCTTGCGCTGCCTCTCCTTCCACATGTACTTGGGCTTGTACTTGCACATGTGATTGTTGTTGCGGCTGTGGTTGTTCAACACTCGTCAGATGAGTTACAACAACCTGTGTTGATTGAGGGACATTGCTGCTACTTTCTTGCGATGAGCCAACATCACTGGTCGATGGTGATTGAACAACTATACTGGCTGCCTCTGCAGCACTCAAGGGCTTGGACCTAAGTTGGCGTGGTGGTGGTGGCACTGAGCCCAATGGAGCGGAGGTGCTGCTCCCCGCTTGGTCCCCAGCAGACCCCGCTGCTGCAGCAGGCGTACTTTTTTTTATCCCAAAAAATGTGGCGGTCGTCATCACACCAGTCTCCTTGGTAAGTGGCGCCACTTGCTTCTTCTGCTCCTTACTGGCAACTTTCTTGCTAGAGGAGCTACGGGCAACTTTTTTTGGGGCCATCTTCTTCAGATGTCACTCTGAACAGCAGGCCGCAGTTGCACAAGTTGCAGAGTTGTCTGTGGCCACACGTGACGTTGTGCTGCACACACCGCAGCAGGACTTCTTCCTGGCACTGGTGGTTCTCTTGTGCACCTACAAGCAATGGAAGACAGAGGAACATCAGTTATACACCCCAAAAAGTCGAAGAAACACACAAAAATCAGCACAAGCCCAACCCATCCATGGCCTCAATGATGTTTAAATTCAAGAAGAAACCCCACAGAAAGACTAGGCCCATGCACCACTCACTACCCCTGGTCAAAAGGCCCCACCAGCAGCCCCAAAATAATGACAAAAAACACAAAATTCAGCACAAGCCCATCCCATCCATGGCCTCAATGGTGTTTAAATTCAAGAAGACACCCCACAGAAAGACTAGGCCCATGCACCACTCACTACCCCTGGGCATAATGGATGAAAGCTAGGCAAAATAAGTGCAGGCCTCAGACACTGCCTCTCTTCAAAATGGCCCCTTGAACCTCAAGCACATGTTGCCTGTACCAGCACTCAAGATGGCCACCACCACCACCCACATGGCCAGTCCACATCAACAGTACACCCCAAAAAGAAACGAAAAACACACAAAAATCACCACAATCCAATGCCATCCAGGATGTTTACATTAAAAAGACCCCACAGGCAGACTCAGTCCATGCACCACTACCCCTGGGCAAAAGGCCCCACCAGCAGCCCCAACAAAACGACAAAAAACACAAAATTCAGCACAATCCCAGCCCATCCATGGCCTCAATGATGTTTAAATTCAAGAAGACACCCCACAGAAAGACTAGGCCCATGCACCACTCACTCACTACCCCTGGGCAAAAGGCCCCACCAGCAGCCCCAAAAAAACGACAAAAAACACAAAATTCAGCACAATCCCAGCCCATCCATGGCCTCAATGATGTTTAAATTCAAGAAGACACCCCACAGAAAGACTAGGCCCATGCACCACTCACTCACTACCCCTGGGCAAAAGGCCCCACCAGCAGCCCAAAAAAACCGACAAAAAACACAACATTCAGCACAATCCCAGCCCATCCATGGCCTCAATGATGTTTAAATTCAAGAAGACACCCCACAGAAAGACTAGGCCCATGCACCACTCACTACCCCTGGGCAAAAGGCCACACCAGCAGCCCCAAAAAACGGCAATAAACACAAAATTCAGCACAATCCCAGCCCATCCATGGCCTCAATGGTGTTTAAATTCAAGAAGACACCCCACAGAAAGACTAGGCCCATGCACCACTCACTACCCCTGGCCATAATGTATGAAAGCTAGGCAAAATGGGTGCAGGCCTCAGACACTGGCTATCTTCAAAATGGCCCCTTGAACCCCAAGGACATGTTGCCTGTACCAGCACTCAAGATGGCCACCACCACCACCCACATGGCCAGTCCACATCAACAGTACACCCCAAAAAGAAACGAAAAACACACAAAAATCACCACAATCCAATGCCATCCAGGATGTTTACATTAAAAAGACCCCACAGGCAGACTCAGTCCATGCACCACTACCCCTGGGCAAAAGGCCCCACCAGCAGCCCCAAAAAAACGACAAAAAACACAAAATTCAGCTCAATCCCAGCCCATCCATGGCCTCAATGATGTTTAAATTCAAGAAGACACCCCACAGAAAGACTAGGCCCAAGCACCACTCACTCACTACCCCTGGGCAAAAGGCCCCACCAGCAGCCCCAAAAAAACTACAGAAAACACAAAATTCAGCACAATCCCAGCCCATCCATGGCCTCAATGATGTTTAAATTCAAGAAGACACTCCACAGAAAGACTAGGCCCATGCACCACTAACTACCCCTGGGCAAAAGGCCACACCAGCAGACCCAAAAAACGACAATAAACACAAAATTCAGCACAATCCCAGCCCATCCATGGCCTCAATGGTGTTTAAATTCAAGAAGACAACCCACAGAAAGACTAGGCCCATGCACCACTCACTACCCCTGGCCATAATGTATGAAAGCTAGGCAAAATGGGTGCAGGCCTCAGACACTGCCTCTCTTCAAAATGGCCCCTTGAACCCCAAGCACATGTTGCCTGTACCAGCACTCAAGATGGCCACCACCACCACCCACATGGCCAGTCCACATCAACAGTACACCCAAAAAAAACGAAAAACACACAAAAATCACCACAATCCAATGCCATCCAGGATGTTTACATTAAAAAGACCCCACAGGCAGACTCAGTCCATGCACCACTACCCCTGGGCAAAAGGCCCCACCAGCAGCCCCAAAAAAACGACAAAAAACACAAAATTCAGCACAATCCCAGCCCATCCATGGCCTCAATGATGTTTAAATTCAAGAAGACACCCCACAGAAAGACTAGGCCCATGCACAACTCACTGCCCATGGGCAAAAGGCCCCACCAGCAGCCCCAAAAAACAACAAAAAACACAAAATTCAGCACAAGCCCAGCCCATCCATGGCCTCAATGGTGTTTAAATTCAAGAAGACACCCCACAGAAAGACTAGGCCCATGCACCACTCACTACCCCTGGGCATAATGGATGAAAGCTCGGCAAAATGGGTGCAGGCCTCAGACAGTGCCTCTCTTCAAAATGGCCCCTTGAACTCCAAGCACATGTTGCCTGTACCAGCACTCAAGATGGCCACCACCACCACCCACATGGCCAGTCCACATCAACAGTACACCCCAAAAAGAAACGAAAAACACACAAAAATCACCACAATCCAATGCCATCCAGGATGTTTACATTAAAGAGAGTGAGACCCCACAGGCAGACTCAGTCCATGCACCACTACCCCTGGGCAAAAGGCCCCACCAGCAGCCCCAAAAAAATCGACCAAAACCACAAAATTCAGCACAATCCCAGCCCATCCATGGCCTCAATGATGTTTAAATTCAAGTAGACACCCCACAGAAAGACTAGGCCCATGCACAACTCACTGCCCCTGGGCAAAAGGCCCCACCAGCAGCCCCAAAAAAATCGACCAAAACCACAAAATTCAGCACAATCCCAGCCCATCCATGGCCTCAATGATGTTTAAATTCAAGAAGACACCCCACAGAAAGACTAGGCCCATGCACCACTCACTACCCCTGGGCATAATGGATGAAAGCTAGGCAAAATAAGTGCAGGCCTCAGACACTGCCTCTCTTCAAAATGGCCCCTTGAACCCCAAGCACATGTTGCCTGTACCAGCACTCAAGATGGCCACCACCACCACCCACATGACCAGTCCAAATCAACAGTACACCCCAAAAAAAACGAAAAACACACAAAAATCACCACAATCCAATGCCATCCAGGATGTTTACATTAAAAAGACCCCACAGGCAGACTCAGTCCATGCACCATCACTACCCCTGGGCAAAAGGCCCCAACAGCAGCCCCAAAAAATCGACAAAAAACACAAAATTAAGCACAATCCCAGCCCATCCATGGCCTCAATGATGTTTAAATTCAACAAAACAGTTGTATCATGCACCCATAACCAACCCTGGTCCTACTGGATACTGTGGCTACCCACAATATATTTTATTTAATGTTCTGAAAAAGTTCCACAATTGTAGTTGCAGCAACTGTAATGCCCCAAACAAATTTACTTGTGAAAGTTGATTTCTAATCCAAAAGTGATCCAAAGAAAGTCAAAAAGGCCTCAAATCCAAATATCCAGCAGCACCCACAATAAGTAATCCTTCCAGGTCAAGGTCCAAATGAAAGTGACCAGCACATGAAGAAAGCACTGGGAGGAGCCTGCTGTACAGGAACAGGAAGTTGGAGACTGTGGGGCACTTCCTTCCTCCCCCCCCCAAAATGGATTCCTTGCAAAAAAAGTGCAGGCAAATGTCAACCTGAGGAGTTATTCTGATAAAAATCATCATTTCCAGAAGGTTTATGCTGCTTGCTGGTGGATTTCTTGTGCAGAATTGCAAATTTAGCAATTTCGCGAGTGCGAGATTGTTGCTGCCCGCCGCATCTACGTGTTCGCAATTGCGAACTCTCGCGATGTGTGCTGTGCAAGGTGGCAAGCCGCGATGACGTAATCGCGGTCGCCAAACTCCCGCGGGATCCCGCAGCAAGATCCAAAATGGCGCAGCACACGCAAAATATGGACAAAAACAACTCTGCAAACGCTGAATGACGGTAAGTGAACGCCGCTCGCCGCAAAATTGTATCACCAAGCAAAAAGAATCCGCAGCGTACGAATTTACGGATTTTCGGCAAATTCGCGAGAGTTCGCGGATTGCGAATTTGCCAAAAATCCGCAAATTCCGCGAGCGGAACGGATTTTACGCCCATGCTTAACCAGGAGGGAAGAGCAAACAGTTTACCAGGGGAACTACTCTACTTACCTAGTCTTGTTCACCCAAGCCCTGAAAAGTCGGAGACGGCCCCAGCCTTGATGCACGATACAGATAGCAGGGTCAGACGTCAACTCGATAATTGATACCGGATCGTCAGTGACAGTCATGGGATCCAGCAATACAACACGCTGAGGCCACAACCTGAACTCAGACCGTCAAAGACGAAAATCTTTGCATATGGAGGCAGTTCACCACTACCACTCCGAGGCGAAATGACCGTGCCAGTGGAGTCCGAAAACACCAAAATCACAATCGACATCCATGTCATCAACTAGGAGGCAGACGCACTGCTTAGCAGTCACGCGGCTGAAGACCTGTGACTGGTGACGTTCGCCAGGAGCGTACAAGCTGACCAGACAAAAGAACTGCTTAGCCAGTTTGAAGACCTGTTTAAGGGACTAGCACGAATGAAGAGGCCCCCCATCCAACTACACATAGACACGACCATCTCACCAACAGCGCTAAGACACAGGAGGATCCCTTTTCACCTCTGACCGCTAGTGGAAGAAGAGCTACAGAAGCTATAAGATCAAGGGGTCATAGAGAAGGTGTCCGGGCCCACACCCTGGGTCGCTGAGAAACCTCGCCAACCGGGGAAGATCAGACTCTGCATTGACATGCGCCTCCCCAATAAGGTCATTCGACGCGAACGCCACATAACGCCGACCATGGATGATATTGTGGCTGACTTGAAGGGATCCAGATGGTTTTCAAAGCTGGACCTAAATGCAGGTTATCATCAATTTGCCCTTGCCAAAGACAGTCGCTACATAACCACATCAGCACACACCTAGGACTCTGAAGATATAAACGGCTACATTTCAGCATATCCTCTGCCGCTGAAATATTCCAAAACACAGTCAAGGAGATACTGGTCGGGCTACCTGGTGTATTGAACGTGAGTGATGATATCCTCATCCACTCGCAGAAGGCCAAAAAACACTGCCGGCACGTGAGAGCCACGCTGAAAAGACTCCTGGACCACAGGGTCACCCTGCACAATGAGAAGTGCCTGCTATTCCAACAAAAAATAGAGTTCTTTGGCTACACGTTCACACAGGAGGGCACACAGGTAGACCCTCGGAAATCCCAAGCCATCAAGAACGCATCAACTCCTCTCACCGTGGCCGAAGTCCACAGTTTCTTGGGGATGGCTACGTACTGTGGTCGTTTCATTCCAGATCTAGCCACCATCGTAGAGCTACTCCGAAACCTCACCCGAGCAGACGCCATGTGGCATTGGGGTCCGCTGAAGAGACAGCATTTCAAGCCATCAAGAATCCCCTCCTCGACCACACCACACTGGTGTACTTTAACCTCACCAAACGGACAGAAATATTTGTGGGCGCCAGCTCTGTAGGCTAAGGGGCGGTCCTCACTCAGAACAGGAGCCCGGATGATGGGCCACTCTAGCATATACCAGCAAAGCACTATCCCCGACAGAGAAGCAATACACTCAAATTGAAAGGGAAGCCCTAGCAATCCGTTGGCCCTGCAGACATTTCCACTTATACATATGCGGACACCCATTTACTGTCACGGATCACCAACCCAAGGGATCGGCATCCCACCTACCACTAGGCATCGAACAGTGGGCCATCGGGCTCCAGAACTACGAAAAGGACATAGCCTACCGGCCCGGCTCCAAGAACCCAGCCTACTTCCTGGCAAGACACCCAAGCCATCATAGGAGTGGAAGGTGAAAAACCAAACGCCTGCGTCACCGAAACCCCCCTGAACATGAATTCGGCACTCACATGCCCTCGAGCATTGACCCTCGAAGAGGTGGCTACAGCGGCCGAAAAGGACCCAGTCATAACCAAGGTCCGGGACGCTGTCCAGGGAGGACAGTGGCATCAATTCCCACACTCCGCAAACTCATGGTCAAGCCCAGAAAAGGAAAGCCTGATACACATGTGGAGTGTCAGAAATGAGCTGAGCCTCACCCAAGGAGGCATCCTCCTCAGAGGACGACGCATCGTCATCCCTGCATCCCTTCAACTACGGGCAACACAACTCGCCCACGGAGGGGCACCAAGAAGTGGAGAAAATGAAGGCCCGCATGCGGGAGAAGGTCTGGATGCCTGTGTGGAAGAGACAGTCCGGAGATGCCCAGCCTGTCAACTGACAAATGGGCCAGAGAGGCGTGCTCCTATTCACACGGAGGAACACGGACAAAGCCCCTGGGAGAAGTTAAGTGTGGACTTTGGGAGCTTCCCTGACGGCCGAGTCACACTGGACCTAATAGATAGCTATTCAAAGTACCCTGTGGTGGGAATCGTGAACTCAACAGCCTTCCTCCATGTTGGCCCCACTCTAGAAAAGATATTCGCCATGTTCGGATGTCCATATGAACACCGCAGCGACAACGGACCACCGTTCCAGGGGCACGACTTCCGACAACACCACGGCACAGGCGCATCACCCCGTAATGGAATCAAGCCATGTGGAGATTGAACGCTCTATGAGGACAATCAACAAGACTCTTTGCATTGCAGTAGCGGAGCAAAGTGACCCCGAATAGCAGCTGCAGAGGTTCCTGCGGGAATATCGGAGCACCAATCATAGCTCAACACACCAAGCACCCTGGGCAACCCCACCTCTCACATCGCAGGCAGCCCCGAAGAGCCCAGCGCCAGCCAGGAAGAACCCCGAGAGGCAGAGGATCACCATCCGGGACCAGCTCCATCGCCGGCAGGTCGGGAGGCAACCCCAGAGGCCCTTGTATCACCATTGGCGCCCTGCACCCCTGTCCCTGCACCCAGCCCCCGCTGAGGCCCGTCCAGGTATGCCCTGAGGGAGAACCCCCAGCCGAGCACCCGCCTGAGAGACTTTGCCTGTCAAGTAAGTGAACTGTGAGACTCATGAGATCCAGTCAAGGACTGAGTTGAGATGGGATGAGGCGGTCAGCGGGCTAGTGGTTGCTGAAGCCGGAAGGTCTCAACCCCGGCATTCACACTGTCCGGCGTGAATGCGAGTATAAATAAATATGGGCTGACATGCGCACGGCAGTCCTCGTCTAACCACAACACAGTGTGTATGTGCGTTTCTTGCCGCGCCTGCAGGGCCCTGTTACGCAGCCCAGCCAGGCGGGTGGCCCCCCGTGGATGTAACACTTATGATCTTTACACGCTAAGGCTTCCCGTGGCGAGAAACAGCAGCTGAAAAGCCCCCTGTAGAAAACATTGAGTGGTTTAGAGTCGGACAGTAATTTAGAAACCGCCCAAAATCTGCCCCTTGGTGGTATTAGCTCTGCCGTCTTGTAGTACTGTGGAGGTAACTTAGCCGGTTAGCGTGCTGGTGGTAGACTCAAAAGTGACACCAGGGGGTCGATTCCGATCCGGTAAAATCCCCGTCCGTACGAATCGTATCCGGAGACGTTTCCGTATGACTCGTACAGACGCCGTACGACCGGACGATTCCGATCCCGATCGGCCGACCCGGATGCGATTCGTACGGTACACGTCGATTCGTACGGAAAAGCGCACGATCACCTACACACCGTACGGCGCGTACCCCCCATGATCGCAGGGGTACGTGGCGTACCCCTGTGGTCATGCGTGGTACGTGCCGTACACCCAGCGTACATGGGGTACGTGCTGTACACCCACTGTACATGGGGTACGGTGCGTACCCCATGTACGCTGGGTGTACGGCACGTACCCCGCATGACCACAGGGGTACGCCGCGTACCTCTGCGATCATGGGGGGTACGTGCCGTACCCGGGGGGGGCGTTCCGTACCTGTTTCGGCACGAACTCTGCGTTTACGACTGTTTTCGGCTTCCGTAGGAAAAGGGTCGTACGGTGCGTACCCGACACGAATCGTACTTGCTGGGTCGTAAAAACGTGCCGCGATGTCGCGTACAGCGGGTTCCGAGTGAGATTCGTACAGAGATTTGAGTCGTACGGAGTCCTGTACGACTCGTACGGAGTTCGGCACCTAGTACGGATCGTACTTCATCATACGTACGGGACGTCTACGGATACGATTCGTACGGGGAAAAAACTCTCCGTACGACCATTCGGAGCGCATTTTACCGGATCGGAATCAACACCCAGGTGATTTTATATTGATAACAATCTCTAAACCAGCCGCTAGCCATTTGAAATCGTTGAATATGAAAGCAGAGCAGAGCCTGGCTTCTTGTAGCCCCATTACCAACTGCGACCTTTATTGGCTCCAACAGATACATAGGGTGAGAGCGAACAGGGCCGTGAAGGTTAATAGGGAGATTTCGAAATGGAATCTTAAAGCACAAGGGCAGCTTATGAAATTTAACCAAAAGCCGGCAACCATGCTAGAAAGTGCACACAATGACCACCAGGAGTGCAGTCTGGGGAAAACCTTTGTGGAGCACAGCTCTGCTGGCCTCAACCTCGTCTCCAGGAAAAGGCTTGCGGCCACATGCATCATTCTAGGATTTTGCATTTCCTAAATTGCGAAAATTAAGGAATCGCAATTTAGGAATTGCAAAATCCTATGCATCAACAAATCCGAAATTTTTTGGGGATTTCTTAATTTTCGGAATTTGCGATTCCTTAATTGCGAATCGCAATTAAGGAATGGCATTACATTGATTCCTATGGGCCTAGAGGCCCATAGGAATCAATGCCATTTTGCATTTTTTTTTTAGGATTCGCAATTTGTTGATGCATTGCAAGGGTGCTGAGGGGGGATCCAAAGGACCCCCCCCCTGCACCCTTGAAATGTTTTTTTAAGTGCAAGTTTCACAGACACATGTCCAAAGGACATGTGTGTGTGTAACATGACACTTTACAAAATGCTTTTTTGAGCTTTTTTGGAGGATTTCGCAAATTAACACGAGGGTCAACCTCGTGTTAATTTGCACCTCCTATTTGAAAATTCGCATTTTTTAAAAAAATTATGCATTGCATTTAAGGAATTGCACAAATGCGATTCCTTAAATGCAATCGCATTTTTAGGATTTCCAAAAAATTGCGGTTTTTGGAAAAATGTTTCATGCATACCAAAAAATGATTTTGGAATCGCAAACGGCCGAATTTTCCGATTCGCACCGTTTGCGACTCCAAAAACGTTTGATGCATGTGGCCGCTGATGTTCAACAAAGAAACTCAGAAAACCTGGTCCTGAACAATCCCAGATAGAGGAATATCATGTGTCTGATTTCATAGAAACAAACTGCATTGACTACATTTACAACTAAATATGATTAAAGTTTTACCCATGAAAAATATTTTTGTAAACAGCTTTGATTTGTATGGTCTAATGTGCTTTTGCATTTTTATGGGCTGTCAAACGGTACACCAAGAATCCGATGACAAATTACATGTTTGTTGATTGTTACCACTTTATTTCTTACCCCACCCTATACTTAGAAAGCCACCTGCCATGCTGCATTTTGTAATTTGTTTGAAAGGCCCGTTACCAAATCGCTGGGCAACATAATTTGTTCCATTAGTACACCTTTATATGTTTTTGCGTGGAAGTTTTACAACCAACAGTAAGGTAGATCTAGGTGTTTCGGTCGCACATCAATTTGATATTGAAAAATGAGCACTCCGAATTTACACAAACATCTAGTAAATCGATAGCCATTGGACTCCCATTTATTTTGAAGATTATACCTCACCTCCTTGCATGCATTTGTGCATCAATTCGCATAAGGCCTGCTGCATGGTTCAAATCGCCGCCTCCCGCTTGATGGAGCAGTTCCTCCTTGGCTGACGCACTTTTCCTTATTGCCTTCCTGGTCCCTTCCGCACCCACCACAGGATGCTCATTAATGCTTTTGCTTAATCCTGCTTAGAGGGCGTTCAGGGCACGCACCTTTAGGACGGAACTATTCGGGTCCTGCCGCTGTTACACGAAATGTGACTGGTTGTCCTGTCTACTTTCTGATGTTTGTAAACTTGCAGCTTGTGTGCTGCATAGCTAAACACTTATAATGTCCTAAAGGTGAGACCTATTGGCTATGCCAATGCTTGTTCTGATCAGGAACTCATAAATCTAGTGAGCAGTTTATTAAACAAGCATTGGCAAAGCCAACAGGTCACACCTTTGCATCCCATTGACTTTGCCAAATGGTTTTTAGCCACGCCACACAGTGTGAACCACTGCTTTTTTAGTTGGGAACTTTGAGATTCACCTCCCTCCCTGAATCTCACTGACCAAGCTATGCGCCAGCATGTAAGGAACTGCCATGTCACATCTATTGATGCGTTAGCATTTGAAGCAGTACAAACGATAAATGTAATCTTTCATGAACAAAGCATAATACATTTTTAATAGGAAGATCAGTATTGCCTAGCCTAGTAGACTTATTTACAAGCCCCTTGTGCCACCTGTGCATCACTTTTTATGACGCTCCAGCAGTGCAGACCCATATCTATGAGGCCACGCAAAGGCACTTTGCGTGGCTTTTTATGGCCTCATAGATATGGTGTAAGGCAATACAGCACAAGCCGCTGCGTTGCCTTACACTGCAATCAGGGGAGCGTTCCACAGCCGCGGCCCGCAGTGGGAGTACCTGCAGGGCGGTGACGTGGGGAGGGTGTGGGGGGTAGTAATGTATGGATTACGGAGCTTCCCAGGTAAGTAAACATTTAAATGAATAAAACGAATTTTGTTGTGCGCACTGCATCCCCAAATGCGATGCAGTGCGCGCAACGAAATTCGTTTTATTTATTTAAATATTTACTCACCTGTAAAACTCCGTAATCCATACATTACTACCCCCCACCCTCCCCTTCCCCCTCCCCACATCACCGCCCTGCAGGTACTCCCACTGCTGGCCGTGGCTGGTGTTCCATGGGCATTACAGTGGTTTTTCTAATGCAACACCTATGGGTTTTGACACATTCCCATTCTTTCAAGAATCTGTGAACCTGGGAATGCGTCAAAACTGTACCCTTTCGAGAGGAGGTGTAACGAAGAGAAATATCTTTATTTCTCCTTGTTTGCTCTCTTTCTATGTATGCTATGTTGTGCAGCACACATAAAAAGAGGAAAATGCCTCCATGGATTGTTTTTTTGCAGTAAGGTGTCCCTGCCTGAAGAAAAACATTCCTGCCAACAATGCAGACACCCTTGCACCATGGTGCCTGCATTGGCACTATGCACCAAATTATGCACCGGCGCAGGCAGAAAATACAGGAATGCACCATATCCTGTAAATACGGTGCATTCCTGCACTTTTTAATTGGCGTAGGGCAGAAAGCAAAAAGAATCGCGGTGCTGCCCTACGCCAATTCTTTGTAAATGATGCTCCAAGTGGGTATAATGTAAAAATATCCGTAAAACACAAAAAGGTAGTGACCTCTTTGAAAATAATATTTTTTTTGCTTGCCTGGGTCTGGACTTATGTATGGGTTTGAATAAAAAAAGGTGTAATGTTCCAGAAAAAAAATAAAGTCTGACAGGTTAGATCACATGGTGTCCTATCATTTATTTTCTTTATGGTTACTGGTTTAGCGAATTTCATGTTATGGAAACGTTGTTTTGCTTCTGTTAGTACAGAAACACAGATGCTTAAGCCTTGTCTGTTCTCCTAAACAAAAAAAAATAAAAAACAATTTCACTGCTTCACTTCATGGCATTTGAATATTTTTAAGGCAGATGTCGACTCCATAGACACCAAAAGTACCTCCGCGATGACATGATACCTTTCAGACTTTTTGTTTGTCTAATGTATGTGCATGAGATAGTCCTTAAAGTGCAGCGGCCCCGGCGCGGGGAAGCCTTTAATCCCTCGCCCAGGTGGCTAAGCAAAGCCGCCTGAAGACACAACCACTGATCAGAGATACACAATTAATACCCGTGTTACATTTATGGGTCAACGCCGCGCAAATATAGGGATTAATGATCAGAAAAAAAACATATTTTATTATCCTGGTCTGCTACACTTTCCTCTTTTATCCTGTCCCTCGGAATCCCTGCCAATTTACCCCATTTCCATATCTCGTGGGTATTGAGCCAGCGTGTTGCCAAGCCGCTGCTTCAGTGCGGGGTGGCATCAAAGCCTTGGACCAATTTGGTATCGTTTGTGTTTGCTGTCAGGGCAATGGTTGTACTTGACAGCTGCTCGTATATCACATTTCATGTGGCGGGACACAAGTGGATCCCTGCAGCATCACAAAGCTTCAAGCATTAATATTTTTCAGTATTTTGCACATAAATTTAAATGCACATGCATTAAGGCACATAATAATTAAGGCACTATATACATATATAATATATATTCTATATTAATGCGAACATTCTACAATTGGAAAAGCATGCAGAAAACTATGAATTCTCCATGGATCCTTTCCTTTATTCTTTTTATTTTATTTTTATTTAATTTTTTATTTTTTATACCACAGCATAATCAAAGAAAACAATACATAAGTCAATTAAATTCTCAGTTCATACAGGTACTTTCATATAATCAGCAAAAGGCCCCCATATGTCCCTACCAATCTTGCGTTTCCTCACCCCTTTAACCGCATATAAGCTGAACTCAAGACTAAATAAACTAAACATTCTATTCCTCCATTGAAAAAAAGATGGAGGTTCCACTTGTAGCCAAGCAGCCGCAATACATAATCTTGCTACGGTCATAACAATGAATATTAAATGACGATGTTTAAAGCAAGACCCACCGCTCCTAAATTGCACATCCGACCCCAACAACATAGTTGCAGAAGTTATAACAATCAGTTTACCAGTCATATCACTTAAAATTTTTCCAAGATTAGCTATAAAGATTCTCAGCAGTCCACAGCTAAAAGAAATGTGTAGCATATCCGCATCATCAACGCTTCATCGAAAACATTTCCCATCATGTCCGGTTTTCCACTTAGCCATATATGCCAGGGTATAATATAAATTAAAAAGAGTTGTGTAACATTGCACATGCAGATTGGCAGAGAGTAACGAACGATTCTTTAGATAGTGTAATAACATAATCTAACGATAGGATCTCAACCCCCAGAATTTCAGACCATTTATCAACTTTTTTCTGTAAGTCATCTTTCCTATATGCCAGTAGTAGCTGGTACACCTCCCTAATTTTAGCCTGGCGTTGTGTGGCGTTTATAACTGAGTTAGAGATAAATACAATCCTTTGTCGCATCATGAAATCACGCATTTGCAAATATTTAAAGAATCGTTGTTTCGGCAAATTAAACAGTCGGGACAAATCAGCATAAGACATTACTACCCCATCTGTTCCTATAAAATCCCCCAATTGCACAATCCCTTGTGCACGCCACCTTACAGCCACCACATCCCAAAAAATAGGAGGTAATAATTTAATAGCATTAGTTGGGGTATACCAAGATATTTTCCCCACTTGACATCATTTTTTAACCTTTTACCACACATTAAATGCTGATAATAGAACCTTGAACCTGGTGCGTTTAAAGTAGCTTCCATCTACTTCAGTCATTATTACCAGGGGCACCAGACAAGGGTGCCCCTGTTCACCATTATTATTTGCACTTTATATTCATCCGTTTATTGAGTTACTGGCTAATAATGCCCATATCAAACCATTTTTAGTGCAGAATGTCCCATACACAGTATTCGCTTATGCGGATGATGTTGCGATGGCCTCCTCAGATCCCCTTCTAGCATTACAAGAGATAGAACGACTGTTGACAATTTTCGGCCAAGCCTCAGGATATAAATTAAACGCACCTAAAACACAAATACTAATCTAAGAGACCATTACAATGAATGATGTACGAGTGGAAAAGGAAGTGACATATTTAGGTATAAAAATTCGATCATCTACACAGGAAATAGTGGATGCTAATTGGGGGTCATTGGTTGGTAATATTCGGAATTCACTAGATAAATGGTCACGATTACACCTCACACTCATTGGTAGGGTGAATGTTATTAAGATGAATGTGTTAGCCAAGGTGTTGTATTTATTCAGAGCAGTTCCTTTAGAATTTACTACACTCCAACTCCAACAATTACAATCTATTTGTTCAAAATTCATCTGGGCCCCGGGGAAACCAAGAAGGGCCATGCGATTTCTAACTTTACCGATTGAACAGGAGGGGGGCTAGCTATGCCCGATGTTTTTTTGTTAAGGATGCGGATAATGTTGACTGGAGAAGATACACTTAATGAGGCAGAAGCTCCTTCAATTGATCAAATGCTGCTAGGATCAGAAGTCAGACAATCCTTATTTAAAGAAGTAGATGGATCCTTTCCAAATGCATTTTTTCAGTTTCTTGTTCCTACAGTGGAAATTACACAGAATAGGAAAGTGAAAGGTGACAAGGAATATTCACTGTCAACTCTTCGGCCACCTTTCCACCATCTTTAAGTCACCACACAGCAAACAGTCTCCACAGTTCGATCCCAGCCACCCCAACAAATAGCCCTGCCACCTACTCAGGCATTCCCACAAGCATAAACCAGCATTCACCATCCATGCCACCATTTTACAACTACCCAAACACCACAAACTCCCAGTAACTGCCTTTTAACTAGCTACCTCAGCTAGCCAGTTACCATCAGGAAACATCCTTTACATCGCGGAGATTACACCGCGATGCATTTAGAGCGCAGCTGTTACAACGCAAGTCGTTACATCGACTTGCGCTGGATGGCGCTATAGCCTAAGGAATAGTAAGATTTACTATTCCAACACCTTCCCTACTGTATGTAGACTGGTGTTGGAATAGTAAATCTTACTATTCATAAGCCCAGCGCCCTCCAGCGCAAGTCGTTGTAATGACTTGCATTTTAATATCTGCGATGTTACATACCGCAATCATTTTGTTCACGTTGTAGCATCACACATAGTGGAGAAGTGTGGCTCAGTGGTTAGAGGCGGCAGACCCGGAATCTGAGATCGACCGTGGACCAGGGTTCGATTCCCCGCCTCGGCGGGTCTCGGGCTCATAAATTCCACGGTCTCGGCAATTCTCGCTCCGGTACCTACTCGACTCACGGGGTCACACTCTGCGACTCTGGGCAATAGCTTGCTTAATCTCCACATCGGCCCCTCAAGGCGGGATGCCTGGCTTTCACCTTGTGGATACCCTGCCGGGGTTTCTCACAGGGGAATACCAGGACGGGTTCCCTAAGCAAGCGCGGAGATGCCCCAAGTCCTGCGCTATATAAGTTTCATACATTTACATTTACATTTACACATATTCATTACCATCACTTCATCTTCCTCTGGCAGCATCCGCACTGCAGGACCCAAGTCAGCTACCAATGCCATATGCTGTAGATTGGGAGCCCGTCTTCTCCCGGATAGCCAAGTGTTGCAACACTATAGTCCTCCTGGGCCACTGCTCCTTAAATTTTCCTGAGTGGATTCAGGAAGCAGAGTGAGTTGGGGTTTGCCGCGACTCTTCCTCGATGAACTTTACATCACAACACAGCAGATGTCTTGTACCCAGCTAACCCTCGCTCACTTGTTGACTGTATCTTTGTATACAACACTGCATGTTGTTCAGCTATCTTTTAACTAGCTTCACCTACACAATTTCCACATATATAAATACTCCTTTAGGAATCCAGCACAACTTGAATTTTCTATAAAAAATCTCTTAGGAAACATCCAAGTGCAGGTCCATTCCAAGTGAAAACTTAGGGCCATATTTATGAAAATTGTGGTGCAGGGCAGCTCAGCAAGTCACCATGTTGCACTGCTCTGCTTCACAGGGAAAGGGCAGGAATGTGCTGTACTTATCCAATATGGTACATTCCTGTAATTTCCCCCTGCGCTGGAGCTGTTTTGGAAACCTAGCACCTACGCAGGCACCCGAGCTCCAATGTGCAAGGGTGCCTGTGTTTTAGGCAGGATTGTTTTTGTGCAGGAAGGTGCATCTTCCTGCACAAAAAAAATCCAGAGATGTGTGCTGTAGAATGCAGCACACATACAAAGAAAAAACTAGGAGAAATTAAGATATTGTTCCTCGTTACGCATCCCTAGGAAGGCATATCTTTTTGGCTCATTTCCAGGTTTACAAGTCCTTGTAAATATGGGAATGTTTAAAAGATTATGGGATTTGCGTGAGAAAAAACACCCCAATGCCCATGGAATGCCTCCCTTGTGCAGAATAAGACAACACAGCAACTTGTTCTGTGTTGCCGTACTCCAGATTTTTGAAGCTATTTAAAGCCATGCAAAGCCCATAGATCTGACTTAGAGGTTTGCATCACACATGTACCATGTTGCATGGTGCAAGCAATGATGCAAAGCTCTCATAAATATTCCTCTCTAGAGCCTAGAAGCAGGAATAGAATCAGCAGCAGTTTCAGCACTAATAATGTTGCCAAATGTGGTGAACTGAAATTGATATCACCGCAAATATTTGCATACAGTAATGCCATGTTTTGTGATATTTGGTCAAGTGAATGCATGCCTCAAAAGTTGCCTGGTGTTGATCTAACTGGCAGGAAAAAAAGATGTGCCTGAGAACCCCACAAGGTAGGGTGGAACCTAACCTATCTGGAAATAAAACGCCAAGTCATAAGTTGTTTTCTAAATTTCAGATCCAAGATGAGGATGATCAGGAAGCTTGTTTCAGGCAATCAGTACGAAGGCTGGAAAGGCAACAACTCCCTTCTGTTATCTTTAGTACCATGGAAATATGAGTAAGGCTAGACCACCCGAATGCAAAGACCCGGTTGGCAAATAAGGGCACATTTCCTGAAACACCACCCCTTTCGCAAACACAGAAGGGCACCTTTGCCATTAGATTCAACAATAACTATTGGGTGAGAGGGCACAGGAAGCCAATGAAATGATCAGACGCAAGATGGTGACATTCTGGCATCCGCTAAAAGTCAGCCCACAGCATTCGGGATGATCAGTACCGTAGATCACTGGTCTTAAGGAAGGATGCCTAAATAGAGTTTCCGAGGTCTAAGGAGGAGCCGAAAAGGGCGATGATTGCTATGCAAGGTTAGGACAGGATCTAAGAAGAAGTCACCAATTGAAACACACTTGAGGAAGAAATAGTAGTCAACTGAGGAACCAGGGAGAGCCCTTCATCCATATTGAAATCTACATTTTTCACATTTCTTACTACACTGGGACAGATTCCAAGTTCCTATGTTTCCTTCCACAGCTTGTAGCTGCTCCTGCCACTTATCCTAATCCTGGCTTAATCCTAGTTTAACGCAAGTTATTGACTGTCCGTCCTTTTCTTGGGGAATATTGGCTGTCTGGGTGTGCACTTCATTTTCAAAATAACTATGAGAGTATGTAGCATAATGGTGGTCAGCATGAAGGTTTAGGGGACCACAAGTCAGAGGTCCCCATTGTATGGCTAGCCCAAACAAGTTGGAGTGATATATTAGAAGGTACAATATGATACAGCTATTTCCCCTGCTCGTCTGCACATGCCTTTATTTCTTTACCACTACCTGTCCTGAACAAGCCATAATAATAGGATGATGTTTGACTAGATTATATCTACAAACTCTAAGTGGAACAGGGAAGGAATGTTTGTGTCTGGGTCACTAGTTCTGACCTATTTCAGCAGGCCACCCTGTGCCCTGAGAGGAAGCATCACTTAGGCAAAGACTCTGGCCAGGAAGTGGGCCACTTTAACACCCAAACAAAGAAAATGTGACGAATGCCCATCCCCAGCCTATTTAGTCAACTCTCGCAGAAGAGGGGTGGAGCCCAACAATAAACACCTAGTTAATTGAAAGTGTGTCTGAGTAGAATATGCAAGTTCTGATGATATTGTAGGATGTCTGCCTTCACCATGGGAACGGATGCCTGCGAAAAAATGGGTTGAGCAGCTTCTTGGGTCCCAATAAGTGCCTCTGTTTGAGTCAGTCACCTGGCACAGTGAGCAAGGAAATGTATTCACCTTTGACTTTCAGCAAAAGCTCTGCACCCAAGCTGGAAAAGGATTGCAGCAGTGAAAAGGGGTTATCCTACTATGAACCAGGACCGGGCTTAAAGAGGGATGGAAAAGTTGTGTGTTATTGTGAACTGAAGGAAAGAAGGAGGTGGGTTTTGTTGCATTCTTAGAACCTGCCTTATCAGTCCATGGCCCAGCTGTGTTCGTGTTATTGTATGGATGGATGTCCGAAGTATGGAGTGCTGCTGGGAGTGGAGGATTTTGGTTCTCACCACCACCTGCTAAATATGCAAATACATCTCTTGCTTAGTGCCAAGAGCAAGAACATAGAGCTTTAGATACCTCAAAAACAGCGTGCTGTGCTGTGTGTTATGTCTAAAGTGCTCTTCCTCTTCCTGAAACTGGTATTCTGCTTCATCTGCCAACCACACCATTGCAGGCCCTATGGTGCCCAAGGCTGGCTTCCCCTGACTTTGACCAACTTGTTTATGGACATTGCACCACATAATCAAGACCAAACACACAAAGCCTTTTTTGCAATCTCAACTGCCAGTGTGCCCATGTAGTCAGGGTTGGATTGGGATAAAAAATAGGCCCAGGCACCCTAAAAAAATAAAGTGGCCCACATTTGCGGTGCGCACCTTTTCTTCAGTGTTTTAGTACATAAAAAGGAATGGGTGTATTCTCAAAAAGAGAAATGTTTTCTTTACTTCACTGAGATAAAAAATGAAAATGTTGCAAGAACTCTTCGCGCAGGGGTTGATTCACAATGGTGAACCACACCTGAATATAAGTGAGGCCACTTTTGCTCAGGCTCCCTACCCCTGCTCAGTCTCCATTCATTAATGGGCAGAGTCTCGGATTGACACCTCTGCCCCGTTAGTAAGAGGGTTGTAATAGAGGCCCATCTGCATCTGGAAAGGCGGCTTGGGCCCCTACTGGGCTGCTGGCATCATCCGAACAGCACAGACACCGCTTAAATCGGCCACGCTGCCCAAAAAAGCAGCACACAGCTGCAACTCGGATACCGGCCCATCACCCATTGCCCGAGTGCCTGCCGTACCAATCTAACCCGGCTTGAAGTTGAGGACTGTGTGCTCAGGAGTTGCAACTCATCCCGGACACTGTCTTTTCAGCTGTCATCTTGCTGCCACCAGGACTTCCAAATATGAGGGCACTCATCATGCATGCCTGAATCCCCATAGCTACTCTGAAAAGCCAACACACAAATGCATGTCCTTCAACTGTTAGTAAGGCTTGTTGAAGCTGTTAGCATAGACATTTGTAACATTTCCTTGCTGATTCCCTTTCCGTGAAAGCAGCCACAGCATTGAATTCCCTTCCTTTGGAACTACGGTCTGTTCAGGACTTCAGACTTTTTAAAAACAACTTAAAACTTTTCTTTTTAATCAGCTGATTTAACTCTCTGCTCCATTAGGCTTGGGTAACTGTGCGCGCCAGGACACTCTTGAGTATTTGAGCGCGGTATAAATCCATTATAACATATAACATATAACATTAGACACCTCCCTGACGTGACACTGCTAGAACACCTAAGATTGCACCCAGCAATAGTGTTGACAAGCACAGGGACCCCCTAGCTACCTGTTACTGTCAGAGAGTCATATTACGTGTTTTGAATGTAACTTACTCTAAGGCTTAACCCCTTCCATGCGTCGGATGGCCGGCGGCCGGCCGACGTCACGGTGGGCGTGTGCGGAGGACGGCCGGGGGCCGTCCGAACCACGCCCACGCCGTAAATCACCCGCACCGCGGCGGAATTTTCGCCGCGGCCAGGGGTTAATAAACAAAGATATTTTTACTAAACTATTGAGCCTTAAATTATTAATTATAGCCTCATACTTTTGATCAAATGTATAACAATGCCTAGGCCTTACATTTATTCAGGGCCACTGGAATTATTCGATTGTGTGGCCGTGGTGATTTTCACATAATTATAGAATTGCCACATTTGCACATAATCCATCATCTGCTGCATAAACTACAGATTTTAACAACAACAAAATTGTTTCCTGCTCAAACGGTTCAAAAGTTACGAACAACGCAGCAGCATGTGTTGCTGGGCAGTGGAAGCCCATTTGCAAAGTAAAGTAAAGTAAAGTCCACATTTGTAAAGCGCACAATCACCCGTTAGGGTCTCTAGGCGCTGGGGGCCGTCGGGAAGATTAAGCGAGCTATTGCCCAGAGTCACATGGTGCTGGACTGACCTGCCGCCGGAGCCGGGGATCGAACCGTGGTCCCCAGATTCCAGCGTCAGTCGCCCTGGCCGCGGCGCCACACCTCTTCCACTAATTTGCAAGGGTTGACTGGTCACCTTTCTGTTGCTTAATACCATATTTGGATATGAAACTGGTACTAATGAGGTGCAGCCAATGCTCAGACAGAGCTAACAAGCTTAAAAAGTTCAAAATAATGAAGTTACTATTAAAAATGTGCTGCCTTACGTTGCATAATTTGCCTTTTCTTGGCGCATAATTTACTCTACCCTGTTGCACAATTTGGCCCTCTCTGGCCACATAATTCCTGTGGCCCTGCATTTATTGCACACCATTCACGTCTTAATGCCTGTGAGTGTTCTTCCCCTTCTCCATCAGAGTGAGCCAGGACTGCTCACTATCACTACCCTCTGACAATCAAACCCTACAACGAAGGTTCTTGGTGTTGAACGAGCTAGTGTTACTACTCAGCTCCTGGCCTTTGAGGGATAGCAGGCCCTACCTGTGACAAAGATTGCCCAGTTGCCCTTAAGTTCTGAGACCTGGAGAAGAGGTATGGCAAAAGCCCTGCAAAAATACTTGGCATGATCTCTCCGAAACCTGGTTCTTTTGAGCTATGTGGTCCGTACTCCCACTGTCACTTCACATACCTTGGGACGCTGGTCTGGTGATATCCTCCACCATAGTAAAGTTTTATCCAGGAAATTAATAAATCTTTATCTTTCACTCTTTATCCCTTTCTAAATTATAAAATGTAGGCACCACTTGGCTTTTTGCTGAAATTCTACACTCAGGGAACTTAGGGGCAGATGTACGAGCAGTTTTTGCGGTCGCAAACGGGAATTTGGCCCATTTGCGACCACAAAATAGAACAGCCCCATGTACAAACCATATTTTACGAGTCTCTAGCCTATTAGCAACTCACAAAATATGGTTTGCAACTCACTATTAGGAAGGGCCTAAGACTAAGTGTCTTCTGAGGCACTTACTCATTTTGGTATTCACAGAAGGCACTTACTCATTTTGGTATTCACAGAAGGCACTTACTCCTCAATGAGTAAGTGTCTTCTGTGAATACCAAAATGAGTAAGTGCCTTCTGTGAATACTAAAATGAGTAACTGCCTTCAGTGAATACCAAAATGGTAGTGCGTTTAGGATTTTGTCTTAAGTTATTTCTGTGAATCAGGCCCTTAGTTTTTAGCCAGTTTCTTTTGAAACTGCATAGTTTAACCCTATTCATTTAAAAATGGCCTACCTTTGAGGGGTGGCATTTACCCGTGGCAGGTAATACATACCCATACATTCCCACCTGTTGGAAAGTTCACAATCTGCCACTGGTTAAAAATGCAAGATTTGGGGCTTCCTGAAAATTGCAGAGACACAGTTGTGCAAGATTCTCCACAGACGGCAAATGCTGACGTTCTCTTCCTCTCACATTATTGGGCCGTGCGGCGCTATTCAAGATGATGACACTTCCACGGTTAATATAAACATTTCAAAACACACCCCATTAGATCCCCAAGTTATTTTTTCTTAAATTTGATTCTGAATTGAGGGCGCACATTTGGAATGGGCGTGTTCCGTGAATAGCCCTAAGTAAGCTACAAAAAGGAGTTTAGGAAGGGGAACTAGTTATACCAGATCAATTGCAATCCAGTGGCTGGGTCAGCTTTGCGCAACACCAACTAACATTAGTAATTTTCCAAATTAGGTGGCTCAAGGGAACAAGGGAAAAACGGCCACTCACGTCCCCAAAAATCCACTGTAAACACAAAGAATGCAAAAAGATATATGTTGTCCCCGAGCACAGATCAACAGTTATCAATAAATTCAGAGAAAAAAGAAGAACCAAATCATAGTCTCTCTATGATTTTGTTCTTCTTTTTTCTCTGAATTTATTGATAACTGTTGGTTATACCAGATGTCAGGGACTACTACTAGGACTCCCAGATGACGTGCATCAATGGCAGATCAGAACCAGCATACTGGGTGGACAGAGTGGCTATAGGACCTGGGGGCTATCCCTCCCTCCTATACAGCAAAGCAAAACCGAGAGGTCTACCACACCACACACTGATGATGTTCCGGGCGTGGTTGACAACTACGAAGTTCCTAGGGTAGGAGGGGAAACTGACTGGGATGACCCCACTTTGGAATAGTGACCAACTGGCAGGAGCGGGCATACTTAATGATTATGAAAAGTGGACGCTGTTGGGCCTAGACAGACTGGGAGACAGCTGGAGAGGACAGGCATATATTACATACATAACGCCATAACAGGAATATGAAATGGGATGGTGAGTGTCTCCGATATATCCAGTTGGGACACGCCCTAAGACACTGTATACGCGAAGGAGTGGTCCTAGTGGACGTATCCCCGTTAGAAGATAGACTACTTACCAACGCCCTGATCGAAAAGGAAATCTCACTAATATACAAAAAAATCCAAGGTCTCAGACTGAAAAAACGGACTTAGACTGGTGTCAACAAGCAGAGCAGACTATCTTTCAGTCTAGTGGATGTCCGCAGAAATGGTAGAAAGTATGGCGTCCCTGGCGGGCATTCTGAGGTTTGTAGGAATGTGGTGAGGGGGGGACATGTATTATATCTGTTTTCAATTGTTATTTCGCGTACAACTCACGTCTGCTCATCAACTTGTAACCAAAGTATGACTCAGACATTTGAAATGTATAATATATCTACCAAATTGTTTACTGAGTACAAAACAATAATATATATATATTTTTTTAAAGATTTGGGGATTGCTAACTTTGCCTACCTTTGCAGAATTTATGTTCATTAGGGAATTAGAAGAGTTATAATCTCTGCCATTTTCATAAGTAATATGTAACAGGAAAAGTTATGTGCATTTTTAATGCCATGGGAAGCTTTCTTTTTACAAACAGACTTCTTTGATCTGACATCATTCAACCTTTTATTTCATAAACAACAATTTCCTTGCCTTTTTTACACCTTTGTTCGAAATAACCAAACATGCACACCACCAAGGAACACGCCAGGGAGCACCTTTCTTCAGAGGCAGACTTTTACCGAGTTCAAGGAGTTCATGCAAAAGTCGGTGGGTGGTGCAAGGGCTGGTAGAGTTCTGAAAACTCAATAAAAGTGTAAAATGCCTCCTCTTTAAAAACAGTGCAGCATCTCAGCAGTCAGTCATGCCTTCAAAATATGAATCAGCCACCTCGAGCAGATTGTTAGCACTCAAGTATATGAAGTCTACATTTTCAAATTACCCACACCACAAGGTCAAACATCTGATGGGCAGGGTTGCATGCTTCTAGTGAAAGATATTGCCCGATCTGACATTTCAGAAGCAGCTGAAAGCATTACTCTTTTGCATTTGATGAGAGAGTGCGGTACAGCAGTCTGTCTATTACCTTTTGATGCTTTGAAGGACTACCAGCCCCCTGTGATTTGTGTTGAATGTAAAACGTCAGTCAAAGAATGCCAGTACAAGACATTTTCAACTAACATTGCCCCAGTGAAAATACCCTCGATAACAGCCTTCCAAGTTATTGTATGTCACACTACAACGTCCTGCAGCACTGTAACAACGGTTGTATATAATTCCCCTTGTTAATAATAAACTTCGTGATAAACCTATCTACATTTATCAATTAAATTAATCCAACTTGAAGTGACCTGAAAAATTATTCTTTGCATTTCTATTTCATTTTATATACTTTATTTTCTAACAGATTTTCTTGAACAACAAAAGGGGGGAAGGGGTCCTAGGGATAGTTTAATGACCCCAAAACAATGCTACAATCCCTACAATAACAGTAAACCAACAGTAAGTAGCAAAGGAGTCAGGAACAAAAATCTTACTAAGTATGAGTCATAGAGGGGATAATATTTTGTGCTGATACTGTCACAAATGGGGTATCCATTCAATATAAACAGATTCCCATCAGTCGCCACACCGAATCCGCCCTACATCATCTGGGATCTCATTGTACCAATGAGGTAGAGTGGAAAACCCACAAATGATTGACAGATCACTACAAGTTGACCTATCATGGGGGAACCAGAATGATTGTCATATGGGGTGTCTGACTGATGCAGCAGTGCAAAAAGAGTGTGAAAAAAGTGAGTGAAACAGTGAGTTTTACAAGATGATAAAATTGGATAGTCAAGAAGATAAAGCTTTATTGTGTCTTCTTGTGCTCCCAATATAATAAAAAGTGCGAAGTGGATCTAACAAATAACCACTAAAAAAAGATGGAAGGTCGACATGTTTCTGCAGATTTACAAGGATCCAAATGTATCCTACTGCTTCTTCAGGACCATTACGCTACTGCTATCTAAGATTTAGAAAGGTAAAAGGATACCTGATGTGGTAATTATTTCATCCTCCTCCTTAGGTTACCAAGACAGATACATAGAAAGAAAGACACACAACAAATAGTCATGGTTAGATTGCTGTATTCAATACATGTTAAGGCAATCATCATCAGGAGTACCCATTATACGTTTATCTTCATGTCTATGATAGATATCCATATAGGACTCAAATACATTTAAGCTGTATGCTCACTTACCTAAGTGGTAGGAGGGAAAAACTCCACCTCACCTGGCTACAGCGCAGGTAAATGGAGCACCGCTCTAGAGGACAAATATAAACAAAGGGGACACAGTGACACACGAACATATAGCCACTAACATCACACAGCTATCAGAAGTAGAACCAATTCATTGCTTTATCTCAAAATGTCTCACTGCCCTTGAAGACTACAATCGTGTAGTAATATTGTACCATTTAGGGTAGAGAAAACATTTAAATAATGGTCTGCAAAAATGACTTTATCAGATCAGTACTTGTCAAAAGGAATAGTCTGTACCTATTCATAGTGAAGAGGAACAGAGTTGAATAACACCAAGTGTAGTTCCACCAACGTTGTTAAAACATGTGGATCTCAGAAACAAAAAAAGGGTGCATACAAATAATCGCTATTTATACTTTCTAGTTGTTAACACCATTTTGTTCCTTCTCTCGATTTTATAAATGCAATTGTCTTGTCCTTTGCAGAAGTTTTTAAATTAAGATTGCCATTCTCTGTGTATATAGTCGGATTCCATCAGCTATCAGTATGTGTAATCAGCTGATTTTGCCTTGCTCTGCTCCGTGAGGTATCGACCCAGCTATTTTAGTCAGAGCAGTGTTTGGGCATAACGTGCACAAAAGACACACAGGTTCTCAGAGCCCTTCGCTCGCTCACACGGCCGACAGAAAATACAGTTAGAAACGTCACTCTTTGTGCCACTAACCTGTCCGGCGATTCTCCGGACTTCCCTCTGGGCTGTTCGGGGAGGTATCCGAGCAGCACTCTGCTCGATGTTTTTGATACCGTTTCCTGGCGCAGCTCGTCCCTCCTATGGCGTCATACATCCGCGACGGCAAAGGCTGATGGGAAATGTAGTTCCCGCGGAATACGTGATTAAAAATACATCTTTTCTTCATAACGTGTATTCTGAAATCCTCATAGTGGGTTAATGCTTTGATTATGTTGGACCTAGCGCGTCACATTACTTATATTGAGAAATAAGCGCTGATCATAATAGTCGATCTCAACACAGGACAAAAGCGGTGCATAACATCAGCATATTTTTCTTGTATTTTTTTTACAAAAAACGCATTTCTAGATGTTATTACTGGATGTCCAATATACACAAACCTTAGACAGCACGTATAGGGGTAGAGTAGCTAGAGGGCAATATCTCAGTAGATCAAAATATGAAACAGAAATGAAGTGTGGTAAATTAATCTGCATATCCACATTCTATCCTATTTCGGATGTACCACAGGTGTTTATAGGGACATCCACGGTATATTCTCATTTAATCCACTTTTATCTGAGTTCAGTTTATATACCCACTTTTGCTCCTTCCTGAACAGGAAGTTGCTGGTATCAGTCACATGGGAAGGAATCACCGGTTGTTCAATCACCGTCCATCTTAGATCAGTGGGCAAATGTCCCACTCCGATGAAGTGATTAGTTAGTCTTGTCGCCTGTTTTGTGCATCTGATGGAGCTCTTGTGTTCCGAAATACGCACTTTTATTTTGCGCGTCGTCATCCCTACATATTTCATGTTGCAGGGACATGTAATTAAATAAATTAGGTTCTCACTATTACAGTTTGTGAACCGTCGTTGTTGCCATGGACGCGTTGTGCCAATATCAATCTGGGTCGAGGCTACCGTCTGGGGACATGCGGCGCAATTGCCACAGGGATGATGGCCTGTGACCGCAGGCATGTCCCACAGAGTTCCTATTGCTCTGGGAATGTTGGTTTTCGGTCTTGTGTGGACCAATTGATCTTTCAAATTTTGTCCCCGTTTGAATGCAAATAGAGGCGGTGGCAACCCTTCTGTATCTGTACCTGTAGAATTTTCCAATGCCTTTTGACAATTTTCTGTATTTGGTTTGACTGTGTTGTAAAGGTGTTGACACAAGTGATTCGCTCCTGTCTAGGTTTGGAAGGCAACAATTCAAGAAGGCTCTCCCTGTTGTTATTAGAGGCTCTCTTCTTGGAATGCCGGATAAGTCTCTTAGGGTATTTTTTCTCAGTCAAATATGTTGCTAGAATCTTAGCATGACTCTCAAAAGCAGATTTGTTGGAACAATTCCTTTGTATTCTGAGGAACTGCCCATAGGGCAGGTTGTCACGTAAAGCTTTAGAGTGACAACTCTCATAACTCAATAAGGTATTCCTGGCCATGGGTTTCTGATAAATCTCTGTTTGTAAGCCGGTAGCTGTGGGAGTAATTAGCAAATCTAAGAAGGCAAGCTTCTCTTTGCTATATTCAATAGTGAATTTTAAGAAATGGTTTCTCCCATTCAGCCATTCATGAAAATTCCTCAGTTCTTCAACTGGTCCTCGCCACACCACCCACACGTCGTCTATGTAGCGTTTCCATAGACGCAAACAGATCAGGAAAGGATTGATGTTGTTGAGGACATGTTCTTGTTCAAAACTGTGTACGTACAGATTAGCGAGACTAGGGGCAAAAACGCTGCCCATGCTGGTCCCGCTAATCTGCAAGTAGACAGAGTCCTCAAACTTAAAAAAGTTTTCTGTCATGGCCACAGTGGCCTTCCCATGTGACTGATACCAGCAACTTCCTGTTCAGGAAGGAGCAAAAGTGGGTATATAAACTGAACTCAGATAAAAGTGGATTAAATGAGAATATACCGTGGATGTCCCTATAAACACCTGTGGTACATCCGAAATATGATAGAATGTGGATATGCAGATTAATTTACCACACTTCATTTCTGTTTCATATTTTGATCTACTGAGATATTGCCCTCTAGCTACTCTACGCCTATACGTGCTGTCTAAGGTTTGTGTATATTGGATATCCAGTAATAACATCTAGAAATGCGTTTTTTGTAAAAAAAATACAAGAAAAATATGCTGATGTTATGCACCGCTTTTGTCCTGTGTTGAGATCGACTATTATGATCAGCGCTTATTTCTCAATATAAGTAATGTGACGCGCTAGGTCCAACATGATCAAAGCATTAACCCACTATGAGGATTTCAGAATACACGTTATGAAGAAAAGATGTATTTTTAATCACGTATTCCGCGGGAACTACATTTCCCATCAGCCTTTGCCGTCGCGGATGTAGGACGCCATAGGAGGGACGAGCTGCGCCAGGAAACGGTATCAAAAACATCGAGCAGAGTGCTGCTCGGATACCTCCCCGAACAGCCCAGAGGGAAGTCCGGAGAATCGCCGGACAGGTTAGTGGCACAAAGAGTGACGTTTCTAACTGTATTTTCTGTCGGCCGTGTGAGCGAGCAAAGGGCTCTGAGAACCTGTGTGTCTTTTGTGCACGTTATGCCCAAACACTGCTCTGACTAAAATAGTTGGGTCGATACCTCACGGAGCAGAGCAAGGCAAAATCAGCTGATTACACATACTGATAGCTTATGGAATCCGACTATATACACAGAGAATGGTAATCTTAATTTAAAAACTTCTGCAAAGGACAAGACAATTGCATTTATAAAATCGAGAGAAGGAACAAAATGGTGTTAACAACTAGAAAGTATATGGCGATTATTTGTATGCACCCTTTTTTTGTTTCTGAGATCCACATGTTTTAACAACGTTGGTGGAATTACACTTGGTGTTATTCAACTCTGTTCCTCTTCACTATGAATAGGTACAGACTATTCCTTTTGACAAGTACTGATCTGATAAAGTCATTTTTGCAGACCATTATTTAAATGTTTTCTCTACCCTAAATGGTACAATATTACTACACGATTGTAGTCTTCAAGGGCAGTGAGACATTTTGAGATAAAGCAATGAATTGGTTCTACTTCTGATAGCTGTGTGATGTTAGTGGCTATATGTTCGTGTGTCACTGTGTCCCCTTTGTTTATATTTGTCCTCTAGAGCGGTGCTCCATTTACCTGCGCTGTAGCCAGGTGAGGTGGAGTTTTTCCCTCCTACCACTTAGGTAAGTGAGCATACACCTTAAATGTATTTGAGTCCTATATGGATATCTATCATAGACATGAAGATAAACGTATAATGGGTACTCCTGATGATGATTGCCTTAACATGTATTGAATACAGCAATCTAACCATGACTATTTGTTGTGTGTCTTTCTTTCTATGTATCTGTCTTGGTAACCTAAGGAGGAGGATGAAATAATTACCACATCAGGTATCCTTTTACCTTTCTAAATCTTAGATAGCAGTAGCGCAATGGTCCTGAAGAAGCAGTAGGATACATTTGGATCCTTGTAAATCTGCAGAAACATGTCGACCTTCCATCTTTTTTTAGTGGTTATTTGTTAGATCCACTTCGCACTTTTTATTATATTGGGAGCACAAGAAGACACAATAAAGCTTTATCTTCTTGACTATCCAATTTTATCATCTTGTAAAACTCACTGTTTCACTCACTTTTTTCACACTCTTTTTGCACTGCTGCATCAGTCAGACACCCCATATGACAATCATTCTGGTTCCCCCATGATAGGTCAACTTGTAGTGATCTGTCAATCATTTGTGGGCTTTCCACTCTACCTCATTGGTACTATGAGATCCCAGATGATGTAGGGCGGATTCGGTGTGGCGACTGATGGGAATCTGTTTATATTGAATGGATACCCCATTTGTGACAGTATCAGCACAAAATATTATCCCCTCTATGACTCATACTTAGTAAGATTTTTGTTCCTGACTCCTTTGCTACTTACTGTTGGTTAACAGATTTTCTTGCCTTCATATATTTCATGTTCGCATAAACATTCTTTATATAAATGTAGGGGCAGATTTACAAGTCCCTTGCGACAACAGTGAGTCACTTTTTGTTACGTACCGGTGGCGAATTTTACTGCTCCATGTTTACAAGCACAGGAAAAGCCACACTGCATGACTTTTCCTGTCCTTGTAAATGGATCACTGAAATAATATCGACTGTCAAAATATCGACTACCCAAAATATCGAGGAAAAAATATCTACAGCCAAAATATCGAGTTTGTACGTACAAACAGGTAAGTACAAAAATATCGAGTCCAAAATATCGTTTACAAAAATATAGTTTTAAAAAATATCGACTTTATTAAAAAGAGTGTTAAATTAAATTAAAATTTAAAATTAATTACTAAAATATACTTACAAATACTTAAATTCAATTATAATAATTAAATATGTAATTAAAGTAATAAAAAAAATTAACAATCATATTTGTTAAAACATATATATATATATTAACATAATATAATTAAATAATATCCAATATTATTAACTTACAATAGCAAAATGTAAAAAATACTATTCCCACTCCAGTGGGTGCAAAGGTGAGGAAAGCGTTGGATAGCGTAGTGGTAAAAAATACTATTCCCACTCCAGTGGGTGCAACAGTAGGGAAAGCATTGGATAGCGTAAGGGTAAAAATTACTATTCCCACTCCAGTGGGTGCAACAGTAGGGAAATCGTTGGATAGCGTAGGGGTTAAAATTAATATTCCCACTCCAAATAGTTGAACAGTAGTGAAAGCGTTGGATAGCGTAGGGGTTTAAATTACTATTGCCACTCCAAAGAGTGCAACAGTAGGGAAAGCGTTGGATAGCGTACGGGTTTAAATTACTATTCCCACTCCAAAGAGTGCAACAGTAGGGAAAGCGTTGGAAGGCATAGGGGTAAAAATTACTATTCCCACTCCAGTGGGTGCAACAGTAGGGAAAGCGTTGGATAGCGTAGGGGTTTAAATTACTATTCCCACTCCAAAGAGTGCAACAGTAGGGAAAGCGTTGGATAGCGTAGGGGTTTAAATTACTATTCCCACTCCAAAGAGTGCAGCAGTAGGGAAAGCATTGGATAGCGTAGAGGTAAAAATTGCTATTCCCACTCCAAAGAGTGCAGCAGTAGGGAAAGCATTGGATAGCGTAGAGGTAAAAATTACTATTCCCACTCCAGTGGGTGCAACAGTAGGGAAAGCGTTGGATAGCGTAGGGGTAAAAATTACTATTCCCACTCCAGTGGGTGCAACAGTAGGGAAAGCGTTGGATAGCGTAGGGGTTAAAATTACTATTCCCACTCCAGTGAGTGCAACAGTAGGGAAAGTGTTGGATAGCGTAGGGGTAAAAATTACTATTCCCACTCCAAAGAGTGCAACAGTAGGGAAAGCGTTGGATAGTGTAGAGGTAAAAATTACTATTCCCACTCCAAAGAGTGCAGCAGTAGGGAAAGCATTGGATAGCGTAGAGGTAAAAATTACTATTCCCACTCCAGTGGGTGCAACAGTAGGGAAAGCGTTGGATAGCGTAGGGGTAAAAATTACTATTCCCACTCCAGTGGGTGCAACAGTAGGGAAAGCGTTGGATAGCGTAGGGGTTAAAATTACTATTCCCACTCCAGTGAGTGCAACAGTAGGGAAAGTGTTGGATAGCGTAGGGGTAAAAATTACTATTCCCACTCCAGAGAGTGCAACAGTAGCAAAATTAAATACTTCATATATCAATAAATATAAATTAAATAGCTATCAAAAATTAATAAAAAGTAATTACAAATTTAATATAATATAATAATTAATTAATTAAAATTACAAATTAAATTTCAATATTACTATTATTTAACTATTAATACAAATTAATTACAAATTAACAAATAATAATTTAACATTTAAAAATTATTTTACAATAAATTCAAATTAAATTCAATAAATTGAATTTGAATTATTTAATTAATTATAAATACATTACTTCCCATCCTATTCCCCTATAAACTCACAACCCACTACAGAAAATAAATTAATAAATTGACATAATTAGCAATTAATCAATTAAATAAAATTAATTAGCAAATCTAATTTAATTAATTACCCATAAAATAATTAATTAACAATTAATGCAACAATACCAATAAATATGTTTGCATATTTAATTAATTATAAATAAATTACTTCCCACCCAATTCCCCTATAAACCCACAACCCGCTACAGAAAATAAATTAGAAAAATTTACATAATTAACAATTAATCAATTATTTTAAATGAATTGCCAATTACATTTTAATTAATTACCAAATAAAAATTCATTAACAAATTAATGACATTTAATAACAATAAATACATTTACATATATAATTAATTATTATTAAATTACTTCCCACCCTATTCCCCTATAAACCCACAACCCGCTACAGAATTAAATAACGCAATAATTAAATAATACAAAATTAATTAATTATTATTATTTATAACATAAATACACACTTTTAACACATATAATAACATAAAACACACTATAAAAATTTCAAAATTATTAAAAACTAGATAATTTTAATAACATATATTATATACTTTAATATTTTAACTGTCTATATTTTTAACAGTCGATATTACTTTACTTACCTTAAAAACGATATTTTTGCTGTCTATATTCTGTCCAGTCGATATTTTGTCCACTCGATATTTAAAACTCGATATTATGACCAGTCGATATTTTGAAGTCGATATTTTGACTGTTCACCCTTGTAAATATGACCCCTTTGCACGCAGCACTTTGCGTGAAAGGGGTATTCCATGGGTGTTGCTGTGGGTGTTCCCACGCAACACCCATGGAACCAGACACATTTCCAGATTTACGAGGAATTGTAAATCTAGAAATGCGTGTAGGCGTAGGGAGGCGCAACGAGGAGAAATGTTTTAATTTTATTTTCCTCTTTCTATGCGTGCTGCATTCTGCAGCACACATAGAAAGAGGAAATCACCTCTAAAGAGTGTTTATGTACAGGAAGGTGTCCCTTCCTGCACATAAACAATCATTGTAACAATGACATTTTTCAACTTCTTTGTGTGCTAATGCAGCACACATGGAAGTTGAAAAACGGCATTTCAGATTGTTTTTGTGCAAGAAGGGAACCCTTCCTGAACAAAAACAATCTCCCTACGACACAGGCATCCTTGCAACATGGTGAAAGGGTGCCTGCGCCGGCGCATGACACCAGTTTGTGCGCCAGCGCAGATGGAAGCACAGAGATGCGACATATTGTTGTACATATGTCGCATCCCTGTGCTTTGAAAGTGACTCAGCGGTGCAGCCTAATGTTTTTTTTTTTTAAATAAATTTCTTTATTCGCAGATAGGGTAACCACTCAGTATCGTGTGCATCACATATACAAACAATATGCAACATAAACAATAGCAATGTTATAACCAATATACGTAAGTGGTGGTAGCGAGCATAATGCAATAGTCTTCATAGTTTCATATTTTCTCCCCCAAAAAAAGAAAAAGCTAGAAAAGGTATACAGTAACTTGTGAGAGTATCAGAGCAAGTGTACATAAACAAAAATTACCATACCAAATAAAGAAAACCCCTAATCAAGCGTGTAAGCGGTGGAGAAAACAAGAGAGCAGTGCAGCCAGTACAACAAATGCAGATTTACCACACTAGCATCCAGGTGGTGTAAGCAAAATCACGGTTCGTGTCAAGCCAGGTCGTATTACGTTCAGGTTATGCAAGAAACAACGGCCACATTAATACCAAACGCATCACAGGTTGCCACCCAGACAACCATGCATCACAAGGCTCACATTCGCTGCATCGCAGAAGGCAGTGGTCTAATGTCCGGCCACATGGCAATGGTGGATTCCGGAGCGGTGCAACAGGTGTGACATGCTAGCCCACCCCCTCTTTTACAATGGAGTTAATCACCTGTGACTGCTGTTCCCGTGTGATCTTCTCGTTGTATGTGCGAAATGGCCCCCAGATGTCAAGCGGCCGTGAAGCCACCGGGACCTGCTCGGAGTACTCTACACTGTTTACATTGCAGTGTGACATGCTGCGGAGTCAAGCCTGCGCACTGGGAGCACCTCTGGCCCCCCATAGTAATGCGACCTCCCTCTTCGCCAGGAGCAAGCCGATTGCAGCCAGCTTGCGTGCAGGACGCAGAAAATTAACCACATAGCCAAGCAGCGCAACTTCAGGAGTCTGCATCAACTCCAATTCCAACATATCCCCCAGCATTCGGTGTACCTGAAGCCAGTCTTCATGTAATCGCGGACATGTCCAAGAAAGATGGGCAAAGTCAGCCTGCGGCGCCCGGCATTTAGGACAAGCGTGCGACCTATTTGGGTCTATCTTGTGTGCAAGAACAGGGGTGTAATACATACGTCTCAGGAATTTAAAATGTATAAGCTTGTGCCTACTGTTCAGGGACACGGTCCTAGTGACCGCACAGCACGCCGCCCATTGATTGTCGGTTATGGGATTACCCAGATCATTCTCCCATGCAGCGCGTACCTTTGCGTCCCGTTTAGAGACAACATGTGAGCCCGTCTGGCTCTGTATTATGATTGTGAGGATCGCAGCTTCTTTGGGGGGGAGTGGGAATGTGTTAAATTCTGCTCGGAGCATAGATCTAAGTCTGGTCAGCGTGAAAGTGTCCATGAAGGTACGGTCCGCAAAGCGCAGATCTTCCGTTGCAGAGAAAGCATGCCCTTCCGGGAAAAGATCCCCGATAGTTTCCAACTGAAATTTGGATAATGTGCGTTGCACCACCTTTTCGTTGGTGATAGGCATCCAGTGTGAGTTGGGCAGTGGAAGGGCGGGAGAGTAAAGCGTGTCTATGTGTAGCAGTCTGCGTAATTTATCCCAAGCCCAGCACGTGGTGGACACCGTCTGTATGTCCTGTGGGTCCCGGGGAAAGCCTTTGGGGAGGAGTGTCTGAAGAGAAACCGGCAACACAAGGTCGGCCTCCGGTTTTAAGTGTAGAATCCTGGCATCAGGGTGGAACCAATAATAAGCATAAGAGGACTGCGCAGCTAAATAATATAAGTAAAAATCGGGCACGCCGAATCCACCACGCTCATAGGGGAGCGTCAAGGTATGGCAGGGCACCCGTGGGTGCCTGCCACCCCACACCAACCTCAACAACAGTGTGCGAAGTTGCGTGAAAAAAATCTTGGTCAGGGGTATCGGGATATTGTTGAACAAGTACAAAAACCGTGGAAGTACGATCATCTTAATGATGGCAATCCGGCCCGCCATAGACAAAGGAAGACGGAGCCATCGCTCCATATGATCCTCAAAAAAATCCAGAGCGCGCCCATAGTTCAAACGGACGATGGACACAGTGTCGAGGTGCACATGAATCCCCAGATATTTGACGGAGTCCGTGTTCCACTCCAAAGGAAAGGCGCATGCCCATTCGGAGGTGGAGGGAGTGAGCGGGAAAATGACCGATTTGTGCCAGTTTATGCGGAGGCCCGAGTATTCCCCAAAACGGGCTATTTCCAACAGTAGTGGCTCTAGGTTAGTCTGCGGCCTACGGACATACAATATCGTGTCGTCTGCATTAAGGGAGACGAGGAGAGGGCCAGTACGAAACTAAAGTCCTCTGTGCAGATGTTTCTCCTGAAAATGCCGCACCAAAGGGTCCATTGCCAGGATGAACAGCAGCGGAGATAATGGGCACCCTTGCCGGGTGCCCCGCGAAAGTGAAAAACTGTCCGTGATGGTGCCGTTCAGACGTATTAGTGCGGTAGGTGCCGTATATAATAACTCCACCGTAGCCACAAACATCGCAGGCATTCCCATTCGCCTCATGATGGACAAAAAGAAGGGCCACTCCAGAGTGTCAAACGCTTTTTCTGCGTCAAGAAACACAGCTGCAGCAGAGAGCGATGGGTCCATCCGGTGGATAACGGAGAACAGCGTTCTCAAATTAAGAGAGGTGGATCTATGTGGAACAAATCCGGACTGTGCCGGGGAAATGATGAACTCCAGTAGAAGCGACAACCGAATCGCAAGAACCTTGGCAAGAATCTTATAACCCAGGTTCAATAGGGACAAAGGTCTGTATGACCCACAAGATGAGGGGTCACGCCCTTCCATCGGGAGTAGCACAATCACCGCCTCTCTAAGTGTAGGGGGCAGCGTGCCGGCCTCTAGAGCCTCTGCATAGACCTCGACCAGTCTCGGCGCACCAACTCCTCCTTGTCCTCCTTGTAAAAGTTCGCTTAAAAAACACATCTAGTCCCGGAGCCAAAGAGCCCCTCAGAGAATCAATGGCTTCTACTATAGCGTCTGGGGTGATTGGAGAAGCAAGAAAGTCCTGCATATACTTCTCCAAATACACCATGGCAACCTCGTTCAAATAGGGCCCAGGGTTGCGGTGTTCGCCTGTAAGTGTTGACTTGTAAAGAGTTCGGTAGTATGACAAAAATGTGCTGCAAACCTCGGGAGTGGAGTGATGGTGTGAGCCCTGCGTGTCCACTATATCTGTAATGTAAGCCGCTTGTCGAGGGGGGCGAAGCATCTGTGCAAGGAGCCTCCCTGGTCTATCTCCCTCCCCTTACTGACGCGTCATGTGATATTTACCCATACATTTCAACTCCCTATCAGCAGTATCCCTGAATTCCAACAGCAATTCCAACCGCTTGGCCTCCGCCATCTCAGTCGGGCCCCCTTGCAGCTCCCTATCAATCCCAGCAATGTCTCTTTCCAGACGGGTGAGAGTGTTACGAATCTCCCTCAGGACACCCACGTGTTTGCCGATGCACACCCCTCGTATAGTGGCCTTGAATCCCTCCCACAGCGTGGCCCAAGTGCTTACAGAACCAGTATTGATATCAAAGTATTCCTCAATAGCGCTGCGGATATCTTCCTTAAAAACCGGGTCAAGCAGGGCCCTTCCCGGGAATCGCCACTGTGTCTCATGACCACCCAGTCTGGGAATCAGCAAAGTCAATACAATGGGGGAATGGTCCGACAAAGTCTGTGGTAGTGTAGAAATAGCATCCACCCAGCCAGCGACTCCCGGAGAGAGCAGCCAATAGTCTATTCTAGTGCTAGTTCCGTGGAACCCAGAGTGATATGTAAACTGCGGCGCATTGGGGTGCATCCTGGCTTCTATGTCTATCAGGGAGAAGTGTGCACAAATATCAGCAAGCACTTTTCTGGACCGGGCCTTGGAGTCTGGGGAGGTGGAAGTACTATCCCTGTCCGGGTTCAGCACTACATTAAAATCGCCCCCCATGACCAGCAGATCTATGTCAGAGTTGAGGAGTAGCAAGTGAAACTCCTGAAAAAAGGCGGGGGAATCAACATTAGGCCCGTAGACTCCAACCATAGCGATCTTGAACCCCATCAACACTCCAGTCAGCAACACATATCTCCCCTCCTTGTCCGTGACATTGCCAGTTAGCACAAATGGAACACGCTTATGTATTAAGATTGCAACACCCCTAGCATAACTGCTAAAATTGGAAAAAATTCTGTGTGTACCCCAACTCCTAACCACCGAGGCAGTAGCCGAAGGTGCCAGGTGTGTCTCCTGAAGGAAGAGGACATCCACCCTGTGTCGCGCTGCATAATTCAATACCTGCTTGCGTTTCCGCGTGGTGTTCAAGCCCCGAACATTCCAAGACATCAACGTGAGTCTGGACGGGCCAGACTGCCTACCTATCCTGGCCATAGCACAAAACCAAAGATTCTGTCCAGTAACAATGATCCCAGCATCTCGCTCCCAGCATTCTCACAGTCACTCACACAAAAAAAGAGCTCGAAAAGCATAACATACCCTTCCCCCCACCCACCACCCAGCCTCCCAACAGCCCAGGAGAGGCAATCCCCAATTGCGCACAATCGTAACCAGCAAATCTTCAAGAACAATGACCCAGTCTTGAAACAATAACATTTCCAATAAAAGATAACCCCAGGAAAGGAAAACAATAAGGCATGAGCCATAGGGGCGAGCAATGCCAACCCATGCGGGCAAACCAGCTAGGCCGCTCGATCGGCATCGGCGATTTGACTATCCACTGGTAAATCACACCAACTTTGAAACAACAGCAGCAAAGTCAAGCCATAGAGCACGTGACTATTATCAGCCCAGACCAGTTTCTGCAAAAAGGTCCACACTCTTCTGCGTGTCCACTCGAGGAGGGGAGTGCGGTGCATCATTGGAAGCAGAAGGCGAGCCTTGTTTCTTGTAGCCTTGACAAAAGTCTTGGGCATCTGCGGGGGACTCAAAAATGCGATACTTGCCATTCACCTCCACCTTCAATCTAGCGGGATACAACATTCCATATTTCAAACCAAGATTGCGCAGAGTCGCCTTGACGCCGTTGAACTTGCGCCTCGCCTCCTGCACCATCATCGTAAAGTCTGGAAAGAAGGATAGAGTGCCACCTTGCCATCTTACTTCTCCCGCCTCCCGTGCAGCGCGGAGCACGGCATCTCGGTCGCGGAAGTTCATGATCCTGGCAATTATGGGGTGTGGAGCTTGACCGGGGCGAGGTCTAGGTCCCAGCGACCTATGGGCACGCTCCACAACAAAGCCATCCGTGAAGGTGTCCCTACCGAGCAGTTCTATAAGCAATTGTTCAACAAAAGTGTCAAAACGCCCCGTCGCTGTCGTCTCCGCCACACCAATTATACGTAGATTGTTGCGTCGGCTACGCGCTTCTAAATCCTCATTTTTGATTGCCATATCTTTGAGAATTTTCTCCACACGTTCCAGCCTCTTAAGCGCTTTGGCCGCGCCGTCCTCAACATCTGAGACCCTGGATTCCACCACATCAAGGCGTCTGTCATGGGCCTGCACCTTGGAGCCCATATCCGCAAGTTTTTGTTCTAGGGTGTCAAAGCGCGTATCAAGAGCCTTGAAGCCCGCGCGCATTTCACCCATCATGGTGGCAACCATGGCAGCGGCATCCCCTCCCTCCGGTGCGCTTGCCGCCCCGGCAGCGGAACTAGGCGGAGGGTCCGTCACCAAGAGCGAAGTTTTGTCAAAGCTTAGCTTCCTCTGGTTAGGATCTCTTTTCCCCATGGTCAAATCCAATGAAATCGCAATATTTGAAAAAGCGCGATGCCAGCACGGGTCTCGTGTGCGGCAGGGAACCAGGCGAAGCACAAGCAGGGTGCAAGACCAGACGCCTATGTGGAGTGTAGGACCAAATCGGATCCAATGTCAGGGTGTCACCAGGCCACGCAGTTCAGTGAAAGGGAAATGAGCGTTTCCAATCACGCATCCGTCCTGAAAGTACCACTCGTGGCGCGCACCAGTCAGGGGCCACACATGCAGGGGGCAGCAGTCGGAGGGTCAATTCGCCATTAGGGAGCACATTACTTCAGCACTCCATGGCGGTGACCAAAATGTGCGTCTCCATGGTCTTCACCTTCGCCAACACTGCGGGAGCACAGGGGGGAATGCACAGTTTGCTCGTGTGTCACGCGGGCGGGGCCGCCAATGATACCAGGGAGGCCCCCCCAGAGCCCCCACCACCCACGGCCACAGCCCCCTCCCCCCCGCCAAACAAGCACCCCCGTCCGCCGCGTTGGCCCCACCGCAAGCCTCCGAAAGGCACCGGCAACGCACCAGAGCCCGGAACCACAACCCGAAGGCCCACGGAGCACCCACCGCGAACGCGTGAGCCCGCAAGCGGAGCGATGAGGGCCCGCAGGGCCGGTGCCGCAGCCCAGAGAGGCACTCACACGATATCAGGCGCAGAAAGGGAAAGATGGCGCCGAGGCCCGCCGGCCGCAGCTCCCCTCCGCCGTTGTGTCCTCACCAGCCTGTCTCCCCTTCTATGGAGCCGCCCAGATGGACAGGGCGGCTCTAGCTGTCGGATGTGCTGTTGATGTGGGGCCGAGGAGCGGTTGTTACGGCATTTTCAGCCGCCTGCCGGAGCCCGCATGGAGGAGATTCACAGCGAAGCAGCCATTCCGGTCGCCGCCGTGGCCACGCCCCCCGTGCAGCCTAATGGTTAGAGGCACATTTTCTTGTAAATCTGCCCCCGAGTATTTAAAAAATCATACATGGATTTCACAAACAATACTGCAATGAATACAATGTGAAGACAACACAATACATTGATTTTTGTTGTGTTTCCCCACTTTCCGAACCTTTCAGTAATAATTTGGGGGTACCCTGTGATTGGATATTCCCTTTGTCTGCTTTTTTGGAACTGACTACCATTCAAGAGTTTGCAATCACGCCCTTTTTGGATAAGACCACCTTGGATCCATGGTTCGTGGACATTAACACCACATTCCAATCTGTATCAGAAGTCTAGCACAGAGACACCTGTTTAGGTAATTTCATACTACCTGGCATCTATCATTGTTACAATACACTCCCTTTGTTGCTTCCTCGAGCAGGTCACTGATCTTCCCTGGCAAGAGCACTCTGTTAGGGATGTGTATTTTTCATAATATTGATGGCATTTAGGTAATTTCAGTGTTTAATCAAATAAGCCTTGTTTTGTAGGCATGTGCCATGTTTTTCTGATTAGATATCATTGGGTTGAATATACCTGAAAGTTAAAAAAAAGGATGGTCGAGAATTCCTCAATCTAATGAAATCACTCTAGGAATGATTTGATTTTCAAACTGCCATTTTTAGTATGTTTTGAAGTACGACAAAACATACTATAAAATGTACATTTTACCACTATTCATGTGTGCGGAGTTCGCTGTTCTGACTGCGGAGTCTTTGCACATGTAGCTATAGATTTTAGTAATAAATGTAGGAGGGACTCAGGGTAGTGGGTGGGAAAAAGGGTAGGTTGCCGGCTGAAAAGGTTGGGATTAGGGAGGAATAAGAGGGGCATAGTGGGGGTCGGGGAGGAGGAGGTAAGAGAGGGACATCACCCACCCACACAAGCGTAAGCCAGTTGCATTTCTCTGGGGGAGGACGAATTTAACGCTTTTGTAGTAAGTGTACACTTGGAGTTTGTCAATCAATCAATCAAGTCGTACTTGTATAAGACACAGCTTGTCACCCAAGAGGGTATGCAGGCACTGTGCTGCAGGTATTAGTCGAAGAGCCAGGTCTTGAGGCCCTTCCTGTAGTGGGTCAGCAAGGGTGTGGTGTGGAGGTGGAGGTCTTCCAGGCTTTGGCGGCGAGGTGGGAGAAGGAACGTCCTCCAGAGCGGCAGCAGCGGATGCATAGTATATGTGTGGGAGCAAGGTATTTGGAGTGTAGATTCATGGTAGGTCGGTGGAAGTGCAGACGGTGGTTCATGAAGGCAGGTCCTTGGTCATGGAGGGGTTTGTAGGCATGAGTCAGAAGCCTGAAGTGGCATCTCTTCTGGGCAGAGAGCCAGTGGATGTCTTTCAGGTGCTGGGTGATGTGAGTCCTCTTGGGTTGGTTGAGGATCATTCTGGCGGCTGCCTTCTGGATCGCTTGGAGTCTTTGCATGAGTTTGGTGGTATTGCTTGCATAGAGTGCGTCGCCATCGTCCAGTTGGCTGGTGATGAGGGTCTGCGTCACCGTTTTCTTGGTGCTGATGGGGAGCGACTTGAACACTTTGCAGTGTGTGGAAGCAGGCTGAGGAGACTGCGTTGACCTGACATTTCATGGAGAGTTCACTGTCCAGGATGATGCTGAGGTTGCAGGCATGCTCTTTCCATGTGGGGGTGAATATCAAAAGTAAAAGTACTACACAGTGTAAACGTACTCAAAAGTGAAATTTCCCTTCGTGAATTTGGCACACAATTCCTATTGCTAATCTATAATTACACTGTTTTATCTTTAACTTGCAGGCATTCCAAACATCACTTGTTAATTTTTCTCAGTAATACACCTGATGTGTGGCAGGTATGCATAGAGTGGGGTCCTGTGCTCACTGTGCCTTTGGACTGAAACTTCACCACACTGATGAGGTCCTTTTAGACATTTCAATTTTCTTCACTAAAGCAATTACGCCTTTGAGGGATGAATCACCACAGACCCACAATATCTCTTGCAGGTTTAGGATCATTAATATGCAAAATCATCATGCAAAATACCGACCTTACAAAAAATGGCTAGCTTTTAAAGAGCTGATACATAATCTTCAACAGGTTCAACCTTCCCTTGTTTCCTCTGGAAAAAATGTAACCCGTCAATTGCTGCACACACTGATGGTTGGTAATACTCTGGCTGGTAATACTCATCTAAATCTCCGAACGCATTTGTAAACACATCACGTTCAACACTGCCACAAGTCTTTTTTCCAATATGTTGAAAATTCTCAGGCCTTCTGGACCTAAGCTGTGTAAAAAAGATATTTTTTCTTGATGCAGACAACTCTTCAGTCCCTTCTTCTTCTCTGGCCGAAACATAGTTACAAAAATATTCCTTCCATTCAGGCCATTTCATCTGTGGTTCGCCTGGACTAGCTAGGAATGGCAATTGAGGAGTAAGTGAAAGGGTTTGCGCACACATTTTTTATCGCATTATACTATAAGAGATACTGTGCTAAAAGTACATGTACAAAAAACTTGGGTATGTGGTTACAAAAATATTATAATAAGTTATCAAGGTTATTATAAATTCACTCCTCCATTAAGAGATTCACAAACCACAGTAATTCATTGGAAATTTGGTGTGCCTGCCACTGGTAAAGAATAACACATTGTAATATCATAAGAAGATAATAAGTGTGCGTGTCACTGTATAATTATCAGCTGGAGCAACGCACAAGGTATGCGTGTCACCGCAAAAGACCACACAGCAGCAAAATCAGCAAGACCAGCTGATAATTTGACTTCCGTGTTGGCAGCTGACACTAAATAAGCTGCATTGCCAGGACGACATGTAACACGCTTCAGTGTGCATGTCACTGTATGTTTGAAGAGAAATGCTTCAAAATGGCTTCTAACTTTTTGATCGTAGATGTAGCAGTGCAGTGGACTCAGCCGCTTTGCCAAGACAATGATGATGATACGCTTAGGTGTGCGCATCACCAGGTTCTTGAACGCGATGCTCCCAAAATGGCTTCCAACATCTTTACAAGCTGACGTGGAAATGAAGGAACTCATTGCAGCTAGAGCTTAGCGCATGCACTGACCACCAACATGCCGCATCCAGAATCACATGCAGCCCAATCAGAAGCCGCCTCCCTAACACTTACTTCAGCTCAGTAGTTCCCAACCGGCTCCGCTCAAAAGAAGTGGACAAGAATGGCCTCAACTCGCTATCCCCCACACCTCACCGTACAGTTGTGGTGGATCCTCCAACAGCAATGTGTGCTACAGCATGAGCAGAGGTGCACACAAGACGTGGAAGGAGCAGGTAAGCCTTGAAAGATCGTTGCCAATTTGTAGTGACCACAGTACAGGTTATGAGGTTTTAATTAACTTTATTCTGACAGGTTGGGGAAGTGCAGAGTGCAATGTCCAACAACACAATATTGGTATGCAGTTCCTTACATAAAATGCAGGATTTATGTGTTTTATACATGGGCTTCATAGCTAATATGAAGTCATAGAAGTGGGGAGAGGAGACCTCTCCTATCGGAAAAAAACCCTCACACACCCGACCAGCTAGGTGTCTTGCTTCATCATCGGGCCTGCTCCTTATCGGGTCGGCAGTGCAATACCCGATTGGCACCTGTGATGGGGCCTTCTTGGCGGAGATCTTTTTTCCTTTTGCCAGTGGGTGAAGTGCGAGTGAGGGCCCTAGATCAGTGTAGGTGAAAGATGAGTGTAAGGAAGTGGGTTACACTACACCAGTACCAGGGCAACCCATCATGTCAGGGATAGGGTCCATATTAGAACTCCTGTCCAAATTTGTGGACCATTTCATTCAACCTTTAGTTAGGGCTACATCGTCCTTCATTTGGGACACCACTGATGTCATCCGCCTGCTTGAGGGTACTCAACATCCAGAAGCAGTAGACCCACTGGTCATCCTGGATGTTGAGGCCCTCTATACCAATATCCCTCAAAGAGCTACAATAGAGGTGATTGAAGACTCTTTGGCCAGTAGCGACTGGAATTCTTCTACTCCGGTGGCCTTCATGTTGGAGTGTGCTACCATACCAACAACCGAGAACTTCTTTGAATATGACACCCAGCTCTACCATCAAACGCAGGACACATCAATGGGCAGCACGTTCACGCCGAGTCTGACATGCATGTACATGTCAGCATTTGAGGAAAGAGAAATCCTCAACCCCAGAAATCCATACATGGGAAATGTACTGATGTGGAAAGATTTATCAATGACATTTTGATCCTATGGAAAGGTGATCGAATCAAATGCAATGAGTTTTGCACTTGGATATGATAGATAGTAATTTTCCTGTTGCAGAATGTTCTAATGATGTTATGAATATGTTAGCCTAATGTGTCTAACCAATATGCAGTTACAGCTTATTATCCATGTGCTGCAACCCACTGAGCTATTTTTGTAATATGCAAGCTTCAATTTCTCTCATAAGAGAGAGAAGTTTGTCTATGGCAGAGAGACTTCTGATGCTGACATTTGCTCTGCAGCTCCAATGTCTCATGGTACAGTTTTCCCCTTTCCCTTATGAGCAGAAAATCCCTGGTTTCAGCATCTCTCGCCTTGGGTATTTTTCTTGCAGAAATGTTTCCATGCTCTGGAGAAGCCGAGTCTCGGCTCCGTGGCCTTGAGAGAAAATGTTTCTTTTGCAGGTGCAGGTGCTTCTTGTGTGAGGCTATTGTTCGCCCTCTGCTGAGCCCAGTACTTTTCCAGTCTGGGCGTGTCTTTACCCTGCCATGCTATGTTATAATGTATTGTCCTGATGGGATGGGTCAGTCCTCTCAGCGCACTCCCTGGGGTGTAGACCTGACGGGGCCCATCTGCAGATGAATCTTATGTCCTAATAAATATATTTCTATTTCTTCTCCACTGTCCGGCTGACCTATTATATGAGAATGATAGATGAGTGAGGTAAGTCGCTCAGGTGGAATTTGAGCCACGCTTATCAGATGGTGTCCGAACAGGGACTCCGCGATAAGGATCTTTCTCACCCGTAAGTGGGTAGCAGAAAGCCGGGGACCCTCTGGTCGGCACGGTGGGTCTGGGTACCCACTTTGATGCCGAGCTTGGTTCTCGCAGCGCTGCCCCACCCTGCTGATCGGGAGAGGTCCCGGTTCATGATCCTGCGCCAGGGTCCGGAAGGCGGGACTTTGGAGCTGACCGTGTTGGTCCCAGCAGCCGAAGGGTGGAGAATGGTGGATGTCGGTTCTGCGAGCAGGAGGTGAGTGGTCCGACTGGTGATTGAAGGAGCTAGGGTGCTCCAGGGACTAGTGTGTCCCCAGTGGTTAAGGGAGCTAGTGTGCTCCGGGACTAGTGTGTCCCCAGTATGTAAAGGAGCTAGTGTGCTCCGGGGAACTCAGAGTGCAAGTGGCGCTCTGGCAGACTATTGGTGATGGGGGTATTGGATGGATGTCTGTTTTAGAGCATCCGACCGGGTGGTACTGAGACTGGAGTGTGGCTCATCAAGGTTGAATGCTGGGAAAGGACCCAAACCCCTAGTGCGAGTGGTTTGATGGAAGAGTCCCAGATCTTCCGGGGTAAAGTGCGCAACGGTCTGTAGTGCCGCCCAGGTGGCGGATGTGTCCTCCAACCTCAGAACAGTTAGTGTACTGTACGGTCTGCGGTAGGGTCCAGGTTCCCCAGGACTTGGTCGACGGGCCTTGTCCCATTATGGTAACACGTGTTTGGTAGGGACGGTTGTAAGTGGTTGTGTGTGGAGATAGTTGCTTGGTTCTTTTGTGTCTGGGTATGTGTGGGTTCTTTGGCGATGTCTGATTGAGTGAGTTTGGTGGTGTTTGATTGAGTGTGCAAGATGCCGCGTTTCAGTAAGTTGCGATGTTTTGGGTGTTGCTGCTGTTCAACTGATGTCAGATTGGCCGAGAGCCAACCCGTTCCTGTAGAAGACTCTTTGAATTTTGAGATGTATGTGAATATGGATTTATCCCGATTTTGTTTAATATTTTTGATGCAGCTAAGATAGATTACTTGCAGGAGAGATTGTTTGCTAGGCACAGCTGTCAGAGCATGTTTGATTCCCTAAGGTGGTGGCAGAAAGAGGTTCAGCAAAGACAGATGAGAGGATAGCCCAGAATATGGACAGATCAAAAGTTTAGTTTTAAAAGAAGACAAAATGTGTACATTTGGAATTTGCAGGTTGTTCCCATTTAAAGTTGCTTTTAATGGCTCAGTGAGCCAATGTGAGCAGTGATTAAGAGGATGGGGTATGTATTTCATGTAATATGTTTGATTTGGTTATAATTGGTTTGGTTTGAGAGCAGTCTGTGGGCTGCCTTTTGTTTGTGTAAATGTTTGTTTGAATAAAGTGAGTGTGTCTTGTTGCATGAGTTAGATTGTCTGGTCCTTGTGAGCTACCTGAGATGGTTGTGCCTGGCTCTCAGAAAAGAAAAGAATGAGAAAAAAAACCACTGTGGCCTTTTAAAAAAAATAAAATGTGTTTGGAACTTATTTAATTTGGTTTCTTTCATCCCCTTAATTTGTGAACAGTAGAAGATGAAGAAAAGAATAAGGATTTGATTACCAGTAATTAGAATGTATATTAATAGAATGTAGAAAGAGAGTATAGTTAGAAAGAAGTGAAAAAAAGAGAAATGTATTTTTTAAAATAGGGTTAATTATTGCATGTTAGAAAGAGTTAGGAAGGCTTATTGGCTTTGTCAGCTCCAGAACGAGGAGCGCAGAGCGCGAGGCAGATTTTGGCATTGAGGTCTGTAAGGTGGTGGAGGGCCAGAAAGGCTGGAAAGCTGGCTAGCAGCCCAGAATTCTTAGCTCTTGGAAGACTGAAAGAGTGAAATGCATTTCTGAACGGCAAAAGCGGGCCTCAAAGGGGGGTGGAGAGCAGGAGTTGTTTAGTAAGTTTTAAACATGACCTGTTGAGTGGATGTGTTTCAGTCCACAATAATAAAAAAAGGATTGTAGAGCTCTGGGCTGATAAGGTTTAGAATAACAGTGTGTGAGTTTTTATTCCGTTCTGGAAGGGTTAATTAAAAAAGGGAAAATAGATGCAGAGCAGAGCAGATGTGACCTTGGTGTGATAAGAGCATTCCAATGGGTTCACAGAGCACAGGCAGCAGATTGTGGGGGGGGGCTAGGAGGCTCAGCTCTTGGCACAGACAGGCAGAGATACACAGTCGGAGCCATGTGAATTATGAATTTGGAGCGAGTCTGTATAATTATGAGTGCAAACTGCTGCTGGTTTAGACTAAAGTATAATGCAGTTGGTCAGAACACATGTGATTTAGTATTAGGAACAAAATTATGAATAACTTTCAACAGATTATTGTATTTGGACATAGAGAATTACACTTTAAAATGGCCTAGTCTGAGAAAAGATGGATTGTTTTGAGAAAAATTAATTTACTAAATATGTTAGTGAGTGTTTCAGATGCAATAGTTTAAGCACATGTTACTCCTATTGTTTGAATAGTATTCAGAATAAGTGATTGATTTGTGTGCAGTTTAAAGGCACAGAGAAAAAGAGATTTATTGGTTGTCTGTTGTGTCCATTTTGTTGTTGATTTTTTTGTTTCACTGTTGGTCCATGTTATAGTATAAAAGTTTTCTATTTAAATAATTATTGAGTTGGGGGGTCTCTGATTGGCATACTGATTAGTGACTTTGCTAGTGGATCCCTAGTGGAGAGTACTGATCATGCGAGGGTAGGTAAATGCATAGCGCCTATTAGGTAAAGGATATTGATTGTGTTGCTCACAGGAGCGGCCTGGTGGGAATGTATATATGTGTGTAACAGTATTGTATGCAGTTTGTCCATGGGACACCATTGTAGTGGGCCCAGTGCCCCAACCGCTGAGTGGAGGTGCAGAGTGCGTGTTTTGTGCAAATGTCTGCTAGTGTGCACTGGAGTATTCAGTATGTTCTGGGAGTGAGAATATACCTTTGGCAACAGGATTAAATGTAGTGAGATGGCGCCCTTTTTGTTTAAAGATGAGAAATTGCATTGGTTATAAAACGGCCCATATAGACACCGAAAGATGTCTGTGCAGAAATATTTGGTACCTTTAATAACAAGAATAACATTTTTACGCAAATATGGACATTCCTGGTTCATGACAAGGGAAAGATGTGAAAGTAAATGTATATCTTTTTCCCTTTTTGATGCTGCAGTAAATGTCATTACAAGATTGTTATGTGATTTTCAATGCTGCTAAATGTTTTATCTTTTTTGCTGATGGTTAAAAGAGGTTAGACTGTTTCTTGTCTAAGACAGCAGACAGGGTTTTCAGAACGGAAATTGAACAGTTAGTATATATAGGGTGATGATAGATAATATAGATGAACTGGTGTGAATGAGCTCCAAGAATAGGTTTTAAAGTAAATATTTGTAGAGGTATTTCTACTAAATGGTTGCCTCTTTGTCCAATATTTTGTGTGTGTTGGTTTTTTTTTGTGGTTTGATTTGTTTCATTTCAGTGCAATGGGAAATATTTTTATCTGTGTGTTACGGTGAGTATTGATGCAGCTTTGTGCTAGACAGATATGGGGGTCGATTAGGATGGCAGACGGACCTGCGTCCGTCCGCCACCCCAGAGTAGGAGGGACCGTCCGCAGGGGCAGCGGCGGTCCCTCCTGTGCAATTAGGATGTGACCGCCACCCTGGCGGTCACATCCTGTATTTTTAACATTGCGGCGGGTGCTGCTTTAAGCAGCACCCGCCGCAAGGTTAAAAATGAAAGCAGTGCATTTGCATGCACAAAGCGGCAGGCACCTCGAGGTGTCTGCCGCTTCGTGCACGCAAATGCAGGGGGGTACCATAGGTACCCCCCATGTGCACCCCCACCCCACCTTCACCCCTGGGGGCCCGCAACGGGCCCCCAAACAAAAGTCCGGATGCCTTTTCACGGCGGAAATGCCGCCGTGGAAAGGCATAGAAATGCTGACATCCTAATATGCCTGGCGGTGTCTGATAGACACCGCCAGACATGTTAGAGCTTTCCCGCCGTGGTCGGAAAGCGACCGCGGCGGAAAAGCTGCGGACGGTCTTCCTGACCCCCAGCCATCCTAATCTGGCGGGGGGTCTGTGAAGGCTCTGCAGCGGTTTTTCCTCATCCTCCGGGCCGCCAGCCCGGAGGATGCGGAAAAAACGCTATCCTAATGAGGGCCTAAGTGTGCCCTGACACCGCATGATGCATGACATGCATGAGAAAAATATAGTCCTTTGAGTAACTAATATTGTGTTTTCCTTTTGTGGCCTTTGTGTTTGGTATATGTATTATTGCGTATTATTTTATATTATACGCATGTACCTATATTGTGTGTTTTATGTTTTCTTTGGCTTATTGTGCATTGCTTGTTCTGTTCTGCGGGGCAGGTATGCTGATCGATCTTAAGCCTGACAAATTAAGCAGGCCAGCATGCTGGGTTTTGGGCCACAGGCACACTGTGCATGAAATGCATGGCATCGTGTTGTGTGTCACAGCTCATTTGAAAGTGTTACTGTGATTTGTCTATGCTTTCTGTGCTTAGCACGGCAAGTATACCTGCTGCCTTGGTATGCTTGTTTTTATTTTATGTATGTTTCTGTTTTGTATTGTTTTGACAATTCTATTTTTGATACTAGTACAAGCTCCTCTGTGGGGAATTTGTTCTGGTCCCTAAATTTCACAGACAACACTTCAGCAGTGTATGTCTATTTGGTCAAATGGTATAGAAGAAAAATACCTGTGTACTCATGGTGTTGTGTCACAAGCCTGACCACCACCTAAGTAATTTTTGTTCTTTTTTTAGATGTTCCTTTTGCCACCATTTCCCTAATGAATGTCGCATAGTGCCTAGTTATGGGGGACTTTAGCTGTGTCCCAGTCCCATTTCCTTTTCCTTACTTCTTCATGGGAATAAAAGGCCTCAAAAAGAAATAGTGTGTTTTGTAATAGATAAATAATTATAATGAATTTTCCTTAGTTACATTGTATTAGATATTAATAGGCACACACATCATTTTGTGGCATTGACATTTGTACATGTGCTAATAGGCGTTCTAGCCCTCTCAAAAGTGCTATGTATCTCCTAGAATTTTGTTTATGCTCAGTGCTACACCCGGGGGTTGATGGTGTTGACTGAAGTGAAATATGTTTCAGATTTCCTCCTGTCAAACTGGGGGAGGAGGCTAGCTCCCCGCTGGAAGCTAGCTCCCCGCTAGCTCTCCTATAAATTAAAATTAGGTAACATGTATATTGCTCCCTCCTCTTCTCAAATTTTTATTAGCCTGTCCTGCTTTGATCTAAAAGGGGAATTAGATGTGGGTAGTTTTGTTCTACAAGTGTTGGGTGATAAAACCATTATTGTAGTCTTGCAAGTACATTGCTAGTTCTTTATTAGCTAGTCTGTGAAAATAAACTGATAGTCTTTATTAGAGGATTATTTTAATTGGATAGGGATGAAAGGGATGAAAGGACTGGTAGCCCCAGACTAGTGTTTCCTTATTTGACCTTTGAAGGGAACAATAGATCGGTACTTTTTGTTGTTGTTTTACTTCACATTCCTAGGTAACAACATCATTATTGTGCAGCACTAAGTAAAGGTGTACAATTCTCTTATCAGTTAGCCTGTATAGTTGAGCTGACAATCCCTATTAGAGCTGGTGAACAGGTTTTCCCCTAAACAAAATGTTACATGGTCTAAATAGTGAGAAAGGTGAAAGATGCTTGTGTGATCCTCAGCAAAATATTTTTTAGAAATTAAAGCTTTGTAGAATTTAGTTTCCTGCTGCATCTATAATATGTGAGCATGGTCATGAGCAAAAATATAGTTGTTTTGAGTAAGAAAAAGAATATTAGAAGTGTTTAAAGTTTTGCACAACAGTGAAGGTTCACAAAGTAGACGCTGTGTGCTCGCTATAGGAATAGCGGTTTGAACTTCCCTTTTTGCTGTTTCTCAAGTGCAAATGCAGGAATACAACATGTCTGTTTTTTTTTTTTTTTTCTCTTCTTTTAGAATTGAGTAAATGCATACGTCCGTCCACAGGTAATACAGCGAAAAGTCAGATATGTAATGTATTACCTATTGTCAGTGCACACATTTATTGATAGGCCTGAGATGTGTTCACCTTCAAATTGACATTGGTAGAGCGATATGAAAGCACAGAATAGACCTCATTTGGTTTCTTTGAAATTGAATTTTATTCATATGCTTTGACTAAAGATTTTTGTTCTGTTCATCAGCCGGTAGCAGACACCCTGAAGCCGCTGCCCGAGGGGAAAGGACACACCATACAACCCGGGGATTGGGTTGTCGTCAAGAAGTACCAGCGGAAGTCCTGCTTGGATCCAAGGTGGTCGGAGCCGAGGCAAGTGCTCCTCACCACCCGCACCGCACTCCGGATCCAGGGTCGCAAGGTGCGTTCCCCTGCCACCGCCATATGACGAATGGGTGAGAAACCGCGTCGCTGATGACGAATGTGAAGAAGTTCCTCGGTACATACCCTTATCGGATGCTTTGTTGAGGGGTGAGGAGCCGGATCAAAGAGAGGAGAGGCCGGCTCTGATTGCAAGTGGTGAGGCCTCTCCTGATCACAGTGAGCAAACGTCTGCCCCCCATTCTGTTCACAGATCCAGAGGTGCGAGGGAGCACTCGTTATAATCTGCGGCCCAGGAAAGGAAGGAAGGAGAACAGAGCACTGGAAGAAGGGCTGAGTTAGGGACTTAGAAGAGACTGTGCTGAAGAATAGTTAAGTGTTAGGGACGGACTGCTGGTAAGAGCCCTGGTGCACTGGTGAGACATTGTCAGATGGGACACTAGGATTGCGCCTGGGCCCGGATTAAGTGCTCCTGAGTTGCAAAAGCTGTGCGACTCCGTCGTGGGTTTAGGGAACGAACAATAGAAGCCTGCCTGTGAGGCTTTAACGGACACAGGGAGAAGATCCCTTCTGAGGGTGAAGAACCCCCTGGCCGGCTTCAGTGTGCCTGTGACTGTTTGAGTACCTTTTTAGTTTAGTTTTGGACTTTTAGCTAGGAAAATGAGTCCCTTTGAATGTTCCTATTCCCCAGGAGGAGCAGCCTCTGCGGCTCCTTGTCCAGATGTCCCTGATCTCATTTGGTTCTCATGGTCTACAAATCTAATATTGTGTTTGTTTATATCCTAACTATTGCTTTCATATTTCTCTTTAGAGAATTAGTTTCTTGTTGCTTGGCGCATACCCTCATGAGTACTATTTCAACGCCACCTGAGAATGTCATTGGTACCCTAGCTCCTCATGAAGAGGAGCACTGGGAAGTTCATTAGGATGATGTAGTATTCAAATGTTGCACCAGACACATGTTATTTATAGTACTGCAAATTATTGGGTGTGTGGGTCATTGCCTTCATACACACACAGGGGTGGAAAACTGTTGCTTGTATTCTTGCCCTATGGAAGTAGCTGTGAGGGTTAGTATACTTTGAGTACTTTAGTAAAACACATTTCTCAGCCCGATAAAGATCTACTTCATGGATGTTAGATATAGGTCCTCGCTGATAATGCAAGTGAGCCCTCAGTATAGAATTCAATAGGGTGTTTTCTCTGATAATGACCGTTTGATATTATTTGCATTAATTCCTGCTCATGACTTAAACTGTGATGTATTTTTTAAGTAGTCCGATCATGACATAGTGTTATAGAGAAATGGTACCCCAAGAACATATGCTTAGATTAGTCAAAAAGGAGGGTGCCTCACACCCAGAGAATAATTATTGTCTTAGTAGGTATTGCAGGGGCTGTTCTTTTACTTGTTGCCTCTGCATTTCCTGCCCTATAGTATGCTGCACTACTTCTGTGATCATGCTCATCCTAGTATTTCATTTCCCGATACCAGATATCTTTTATGATGATATACTATTGGTTATTCTTGTGTTTGTTTGTTTCCCTTTGATTGATCAGTGATGCCTTTAGAATTGTACAGTCCTTACCTTTAAGCAATAAAGGCTGCACTTATGTTAGACACAATAGGCTAAAAGGAGGGTCTGATAGATAGTAATTTTCCTGTTTCAGAATGTTCTAATGATGTTATGAATATGTTAGCCTAATGTGTCTAACCAATATGCAGTTACAGCTTATTATTCATGTGCTGCAACCCACTGAGCTATTTTTGTAATATGCAAGCTTCAACTTCTCTCATAAGAGAGAGAGGCTTGTCTATGGCAGAGAGACTTCTGATGCTGACATTTGCTCTGCAGCTCCAATGTCTCATGGTACAGTTTTCCCCCCTCCCTTATGAGCAGAAAATCCCTGGTTTCAGCATCTCTCGCCTTGGGTATTTTTCTTGCAAAAATGTTTCCATGCTCTGGAGAAGCCGAGTCTCGGCTCCGTGGCCTTGAGAGAAAATGTTTCTTCTGCAGGTGCAGATGCTTCTTGTGTGAGGCTATTGTTTGCCCTCTGCTGAGCCCAGTACTTTTCCAGTCTGGGCGTGTCTTTACCCTGCCATGCTATGTTATAATGTATTGTCCTGATGGGATGGGTCAGTCCTCTCGGCGCACTCCCTGGGGTGAAGACCTGACGGGGCCCATCTGCAGATGAATCTTATGTCCTAATAAATATATTTCTAATTCTTCTCCACTGTCCGGCTGGCCTATTATATGAGAATGATAGATGAGTGAGGTAAGTCGCTCAGGTGGATTTGAGCCACGCTTATCAGATATACACATTGAACCCGTTTCTGAGATTTACAAACATTATATCAGATACAGAGATCCCCTTACTTAACCTATTAGTCAGACTAGAGGATGAGAAAATCTCCACTACCCTCTATCGGAAAACAACTGACAGGAACAGCCTCCTACTCTTTAGTAGCTACCACCCTAAAGCCCTCAGACAGAACTTACCCTTTGGCCAGTTCCTTCGCATCAGAAGGAACTGCAGCACCCTTATGGATTACAAAAGGGAGTCTAACAAATTGAAGCAGGATCTTCTCCAGAGAGAGTTTCCAAGACAGGTGGTAGACACTGCGTGTAAAAGAGCTCAAAACAATAACAGTGAGAGCCTTTTGGAAGAAAAAACTAAAAATCCTGATCCTTCCATCACATGTGTCACCACATACACCCCAGACTCCAACCGGATAAGTAAAATAATCCGCAAACATTGGCATATACTCAACACGGGATCCCTGAACTAACCCGTTCCAAGGTTCGAATTTAAAAGAACTAATAATATCAAAGATATGCTGGTCCATACTAGACCCAGAAAACAACAGAGTAGAGGGCAAACAACGCTGTGGGATCTTCCTCCGGTGACAGGGCACTACCCGTGTGGTTCATGCTCTGTCTGTCACCCCACGAAAGTAGTAGCAGGAAGGTGCCTCTCTTATTGCGGGGCATTGTTAACTATGCCTACCCACTTCGCCATGGCTATTTCCCAGTTGGGTCTTGCGGATGCGGGGGGGTATAGGCCCACAAAGGGCTTCCCACACTGGACCACGTGCACTAAGCCCTATTACAGAGTTTTGTTACCACCTTGCCCGGCCCCGGTGTTTGTGTTTGGCGTGGGATGCCATTGAGTGTACTGGCCTAATTAGGAATGATCTTGGAGCACTTAACTGGTCACCCACCCTTTCCACAGACCAGTGGACAGGTCCCAGTGCGTGTGACTTTTCCTGGTTGGTGTGTCCTTTATTGGTGCTTGAGCATGATAGTGGCAACACGCAGTCTTGGTAGCCTCACTGGGGGCCCTTAAACACTGGTTTGATTCGATGTTCCGGCGGCTAATGCACCTGGGCCCTGCTGCCTCTGACCCTTTTGTCTGTTTTATTGATATGTTTTTCCCAACTATCAGGACACTACATACGAGTGTCTACACGAGCCGGTACTGATGCCAGGCAACTGTGACCCGAATGGGGTGAGTTCACTATGCTGATTGCTCTCCGCCTCTGCTTAAGTGTTTTTATACTATACCATTTGAAGTGACACGGTGTGCTCACATCACGCATGCCACTAGTCACTTGAATTTGTAGTTTTTGAGCATGCTCTGGTTGCGTCACTATATTTGTGTGATGCTCTTCGTTCTAGTTCTAATCAGAACACTGTGAAATGTTGATTTAAGAGATTGAAAAGAAAAGAGCGGGTGACTAAAGTTATGCACACAGTATTTCAAAGTATGAAATCAAAGTCCAAGAATTGTGCACAAGACGTCCAGAGTATGCCACACCAATACTCTCTTGCAAAGCAGATCCCAGAGTTCATGTATATAGGGACGGTGCACCAAAGGGAGTGCTCGAAAGCTCCAGATCTTATTCCCAAAAATCTTTTATTTTATTTAATTCTCATAAAAATAGACTCCTCAGCCAACGCGTTGAGCTTCGTCAGGGCTATTAAATTGAATGAGCAATTCCGCTGTTGTCAAACAGGAAAAAATTGTTTGTAAGGATAATTTCAATCATTCTGATCATTTCGTTATATTCATATGACCCTGCGTCGTCTCTATCCAGAAACGACCGAATTGCTCTAACCCCATATTCTTTATTGATGCAAGTATAAAGACTTTCTACGTCCAGAGTAACAAATAATAATTCATCAGACCATTCAAAATCTCAAAATTTTGTTAAGATGTCCTTGCTATCCCTCACAAAGGATGGTAGATTAGGGACCAGTTTTTGAAGTTTATGGTCGACAAACTGAGAGAGTTTTTCTGTAGGGGAACCTATCCCAGATATTATGGGTCTTCCAGGGGGGAAATCACCCCCCTTATGTACTTTCGGCAATACATATATACAGGGGAAAGATGGACTATCTACCCTCAGGAATTTGTATTCCTCCTCAGTAAGGAGTCCCATGTCTTTCCATTCGAGAAGTTGTGTATTAATCACAATGGTACTTGTGGGGATCGGGTTGTTCTCAATCCTCTTGTAAAACATTGAATTATTTAGTTGTCTTTTAATCTCTCCCATATTGTCATTGTGATTCATTATTACGATATTGCCTCCCTTGTCGGCCTCTCTGATAACTATGCTTGTATCATTGTTGAGATGTTTTAGGGCCAACCTCTCTGCTGTAGTGATGTTATGGATACTTTTCGGAGCATATTTGTTGGGAGTTTCCGAATCGTACTGATCTTCTGTAACCTTATCAAAAAAGGTATCAATATTTCGATGGTATGAGTGTGTTGGAATAAATTTAGATTTCAGATGAAATCCACTGTCAGTATCATTGCATTGGGGGATTTCAAGGTCCTCTAGGATAAAAGGAATATCAATCCCTTCCTCTTCTTGGTCCAGTGTTAATAAGCAGTGTACTCCCCTGACCTCCCCAATGGTATGTGATCCCAAATGTTGGTCTACTTGTGATCTATTATGTTGTTCGTGTGGTCTATTAGGAAAATAATCTTTGAGTTTTAGTGTCCTAACGTATTTGAAGAGATCTATATGCGTGTTAACTAGATCATCCTCTTGTGTAGGACAGTAATTCAGACCTCTACTCAGAATGTTGATTTCATCATTGCTTAACACTTTATTAGACAGATTGATAATTTTTAAATCAGAACATGTATCATTGTGAATAACAGTATCAGAGCTCATATTGGTATCGTGATTATCACATGTTAGGGAGGAGATAGCACGCGATGTATCTGTTATTTCCTTGTTTTCGTCACTGTACTCTGCTTGTTGTTTGAGGTACTTCTTGTTTCTGCCCTTTGACCTCCTCCCACCAGAACACTGTGAAATGTTGATTTAATGTTGCTGTCATTTTTGTTGCAGGTTGTGTTTTTATGGTCTACAAGGTACCACATTTTAGGGTGCTGTAATGGTGGTCACTTACACATTTTAGCTCCATGTTGACCACTACCAAAAAGTGTAGGTAGATCTTTATTGGTCCTGATGAATTGCCATCTAATAAGTTAATGGGCAAGAAACATGTTGACCCCCTCTTTTCACAAGCACGTAGACTCCACATCCTAGAGTGAAGCTACGCGTCTTGTTCCACTTTTAATTAGGGTAGGGGTCACGTTCATTAAAATTGTTTTGAGTGGACCACCTCCCCTATTTTAACTTTCCTTACACTCATCTTTCACCTACACTGATCTAGGGCCCTCACTCGCACTTCACCCATCGGCAAAAGGAATAAAGATCTCCGCCAAGAAGGCCCCATCACGGGTGCCGATCGGGAATTGCACCGCCGACCCGATAAGGAGCAGACCGGATGATGAAGCAAGACACCTAGCTGGTCGGGTGTGTGAAGGTCTTTTTCCGATAGGAGAGGTCTCCTCTCCTCATTTCTATGACTTCATATTAGCTATGAAGCCCATGCATAAAACACATAAACCCTGCATTTTATGTAAGGAACTGCATACCAATATTGTGTAGCTTGATTCACGGACGTGTATGCTGGACCTGGTTAAATATTAGTCTGTTTTCCCCTCTCTTTGTTTCAATTGCAATGTCCAACACGCAGGGAGTCGGCAGCAACTGCCGTTCTTCCCCACATTCTATAGAACCTCATAGCGTTTAAAATTCTGGCAGAGAATTCATTTACCAACTTCCCACTCTGTCCACCATATATGCCGCCTACCGGATCAAATGCATGAAGGAACCAATGCATCCCTCAAGCACTGATAAACTTCAACCAACTTCTCCATGCAAATAGAGTGTATTCCCTTCTCTAGCACTCAATAAGTTGTTCTAGAATTGTCCTTCTTAAGATGATGGAAAACAAGTGCAGTACCTTTTAGACATTACCCTCAGCTGCTCGAGGGTTGCATCATTGACACCGGGGTCCCCCATCTTAGCTAGATGATAACTTTAGCTTCATACAAGGATTTGGATAAATACCAGAATCATTTTCACGTTCCTCTGTTTGAATCCCAACTTGATGAATGAGTTATAAGGGCAACAGAAAATAACAAGCATTTGCAATGCAATAGGTCTCGCATTCACACAAGTTTGAGCTATCGGCATTATAAAGGACAATGCTTTTAATTTATGTTTTGGGTTTTTAAACATAAATAAAAGGTATTGTCATTTACAACACTGATTGCTTTAACTCTTGCAAATGCGAGACGTATTGCATTGCAATAAAGGGCCTTCTCGACCGCTTGTTAGATTGCAAATGTCGAAGGACGAGACCGGCCTGCAACGTCTTCAAAGTAGTGATAAATAGTGCAGTGAAGAAGACGTGTAAGTGTTGTAAATTACACAGACGCAAAGTGTGAAGTGAGAGTTACATATGATCTGACCTATAAACACTAACAAAGCGCTCCAACACCTTTCGCTCTGTGATTACACTGTTGCGGCTCAGACTGAAGAGCGGGAGGGGGGCTATTTCCTGCCCTCTCCTTGATTTAAGTGTGCAGTGTGGTATTGCGTAATGTCATTGCAATCTTTAGCCTAATATAAAACACTCCAGCTGTAGTAGAGCCCAGGCTTCACCTCCTGGTGCAGGGTGGGCTGTGCTTTATGGCAGGCATGGAGGGAGGGAGGGAAGGTCTTGGCTGCAGCTCCGGCCTCGTCCAGTGCCCCTCCTATTACTAGTGAGCGAGAGGCGCTGAGGCAGTCGTATTAGTATTGGTGGTGGTGGTATCGGTGGTACGGGTGGTGATGGTGGCATTGGTGGTATTATTGGTGGTGGCATTGGTGGAGGTATTAGTGGTGGCAGTATTGGTGGTGTTGGTATTGGTGGTGGTATTGGTATTGGTGGTGGTGGTATTGGTATTGGCAGTGGTACTGGTATTGGTGGTGGTAGTATTGGTGGTGGCGGTATTGGTAGTGGTGGTGGTGGTATTGGTATTGGTGGTGGTGGTACTGCTGGAAATGGTGTGGAAATGGTGTATTGGTGGTGATAGTGGTGGTGGTGGTGGTGGTGGTATTGGTGGTGGGGTATTACTGGTGGTGGTATTGGTAGTGTATTGGTGGTGGTATTGGTGGTACTGTGATGGTGGTGGTATTGGTGGTGGTGGTATGGCTGGTTTGGTGGTGGTGGTGGAAGTGGCATTGGTGGTGGTATTGGTATTAGTATTGTTATTGGTACTGGTGGTGGTGGTATTGGTAGTTTTGATGGTGGTATTGGTACTGGTGGTGGTGGTATTGGTGGTGGTGATTGTGTTGGTGGTGATGGTATTGGTGGGGGTGGCATTGGTGGTGGTATTGGTGGGGGTATTGGTATTGGCAGTGGTATTGGTGGTGGTGGTATTGGATTGTGGTGGTGGTATTGGTGGTATTGCTGGTGGTATGGGTATTGGTGGGGTATTGGTGGTGGTATTGGTGGCAGTGGTATTGGTGGTGGCATTGGTATTGGTTGTGGTGGTACTGGTATTGGTGATGGTGGTATTGCTATTGGTGGTGGTGGTACTGCTGGAATTGGTGGTGGTGGTATTTGTGGTTATATCGGTGGTGGTGGTATTGGTGGTGGTGGTGGTGGTATTGGTGGTGGTATTGGTGGTATTGTGGTGGTATTGTGGTGGTTGTGGTATTGGTGGTGGTATGGCTGGTATTGGGGAGGTGATGGTATTGGTGGTGGTATTGGTATTGGTACTGTGGTGGTGGTATTGGTGTTGGTTTTGCTGATGGTAGTATTGGTGGTGGTAGTATTGGTAGTGGTAGTATTGTTGGTGATGGTATTGGTATTGGTGGTGGTGGTACTGCTGGAAATGGTGTGGTGGTGGTATTGGTGGTGATACTGGTGGTGGTGGTGGTATTGGTGGCGGGGTATTGCTGGTGGTGGTATTGGTAGTGTATTGATGGTGGTAATGGTGGTAATGTGATAGTGCTGGTATTGGTGGTGGTTGTATGGCTGCTTTGGTGGTTGTGGTAGTTGTATTGGTGGTGGTATTGGTATTAGTATTGTTATTGGTACTGGTGGGGGTGGTATTGGTAGTTTTGATGGTGGTCTTGTTACTGGTGGTGGTGGTATTGGTGGTGGTGATGGTGTTGGTGGTGATGGTATTGGTGGCATTGGTGGTGGTATTGGTGGTGGTGTTGGTGGTATTGGTGGGGGTATTGCCAGTGGTATTGGTGGTGGTGGTATTGGATTGTGGTTGTGGTATTGCTGGTATTGCTGGTGGTATGGATATTGGTGACGGTATTGGTGGTGGTATTGGTGGTGGTATTGGTTGTGGTGGTACTGGTATTGGTGATGGTAGTATTGCTATTGGTGGTGGTGGTACTGCTGGAATTGGTGGTGGTGGTGGTATTTGTGGTGATATTGGTGGTGGTATTGGTGGTGGTGGTGGTGGTGGTGGTATTGGTGGTGGGGTATTGGTCGTGGTATTGGTGGTATTGTGGTGGTTGTGGTATTGGTGGTGGTATGGCTGGTATTGGTGGAGGTGGTGGTATTGGTGGTGGTATTGGTGTTGGTACTGGTGATGGCATTGGTGGTGGTTTTGCTGGTGTTAGTATTGGTGGTGGTAGTATTGATGGTGGTGTTGGGACTGGTGGTGGTGATGGTATTGGTGGGGGTGGTGGTATTGGTGGTGGTAGTATTGGTGGTGGTGGTATTGGTGGTGGTGGTGGTGGTATTGGTGGTGGTATTGGCAGTGGTATTGGTATTTGTGGTGGTGGTATTGGATTGTGGTGGTGGTATTGGTGGTAGTATTGCTGGTGACATGGGTATTGGTGGTGGTATTGGTGGTGGTGGTGGTATTGGTGGTGGTATTGGTGGTGATTGTATTGGTGGTGATTGTATTGGTGCTGATGGTATTGGTGGTGGTGATGGTATTGGTGGTGGTGGAGGTGGTCATACTGATGCTGGTGGTGGTAGTGGTGGTGGTATTGATGGTGGTGGTGATATTGGTAGTGATTGTATTGGTGGTATTGGTGATGGTGGTGTTGATAGTGGTGGTATTATTGGTGGTGGCATTGATGGTGGTGGTGGTATTGGTGGTGATTGTATTGTTGGTGATTGTATTGGTGGTGAAGGTATTGGTGGTGGTATTGGTGATGGTGGTATTGGCAGTGGTGGATTGGTGGTGGTGGTATTGGTGGTATTGGTGATGGTGGTATTGGTGGTATTGGTGGTGGTGGAGGTGGTCGTATTGATACTGGTGGTGGTATTGGTGGTGGTATTGATGGTGGTGGTGGTATTGGTGGTGATTGTATTGGGGTGATTGTATTGGTGGTGGTGATATTGGTGGTGGTATTGGTGATGGTGGTATTGGCGATGGTGGTGGTATTGATGCTGGTGGTGGTATTGGTGGTCATTGTATTGGTGGTCATTGTATTGGTGGTGGTGGTATTAGTGGTGGTATTGGTGATGGTGGTATTGGCAGTGGTGGCTTTGGTAGTGGTGGTATTGGTGGTGGTAGTGGTGGTATTGGTAGTAATGGTGGTGGTAGTGGTATTAGTGGTGGTGATGTTGGTGGTGGTATTGGTGGTAATGGTGGTATTAGTTGTTGTATTGGTGGTGGTGGTATTGGTGCTGCTGGTGGTGGTATTGGTGTTGGTGGTATTTGTGGTGGTAGCGATGGTGGTATTGGTGGTGGTATTGGTGGTGGCGGTATTGGTGGTGGTGGTACTGGTGGTGGTATTGGCATTGGCAATGGTATTTGTATTGGTGGTGGTATTTGCATTGACAGTGGTATTGGTGATATTGGTGATATTGGTGGTGTTGGTATTGGTGGTGGTATTGGTATTGGTGTTATTGGTGGTATTGGTGGTGGTGGTATTAGTGATGGTATTGGCGGTGGTATTGGTTGTGGTATTAATGGTGGTGGTATTGTTGGTGGTGGTATTGGTCATGGTGGTGGTGGTGTTGATGTGGTATTGGTGGCTTTGATGGTGGTGGTGTTGGTATTTGTGGTGGAGATGGTGATATTGGCTGCCGTGGTGGTATTGGCAGTGCTGCTGGTGATGGTATTTGTAGTAGTGGTATTGGTGGTGGTGTTATTGGTGGTGATATTGATAGTGGTGGTGGTGGTGGTATTGGTGGTGGTGGTATTGGCGGTGGTGGTGGTATTGGTGTGGTGGTGGTATTGGTGGATGTGGTGGTATTGATGGTGGTGGTAATAAAACAGGCTTTTGAAAACAACCCATCAGGTGGCTTTAGTACAGATGACATATAACACACATGTGCTGTTGTCAGCCCACAAGGACAGGATTATGTGCTACCTGGAATTTACATGACTTAATTTGCTACTCATTTTTAAATCCATTTTGCTTGGGCGGTGGGGGGGATTTGAAACAGACACAAGATACTTACAGGTTCAAATGATTGAAAGCAGGCATCTGTGGTACGGGGGCGGTCGTGCTGCTTAAAAAAAACAAGCGGTTTAAGCTGAAGCTGCGCATGTCCGGCCTGCAGTAATAGAAAATCAACAAAGTAAATAGTGCTTACAGACTAAATAACAGGTCCCGTATAACAACCGAAGTAAGGGGGACAGTCGCCATGGGAGGGTACAAATGAAAACAAGGCCATACTAAGGAGGGACTAACAAGCCTATTAACTAATCCAAGCCAATGAAAAATATGGGAGGAGAGTGAGTGCAGCTTCTCTCCCATACTCTACTACAGCAGTCTCGCAGAGCGAGCAGCTCATGTACGCTGCTGCAAGGCTCGACCTAAAAAGGTCTTCCTTCCTTTGTGCAACGCAAGGAAATCTTCCCTCCAGTAATGACTCTATTCCTGCATGCTTCTCAGTTTCCCACATAGTCCTTCAAGGCACACCACCAGATTGAGGATGTTCTTTAATTGTCCACGATAGCATCACCTCTCTGTCCAGGGTTTTAAATAATGAATTATGCTGCCCATACAGATATTTCCTTTGTTGATGATCACATATTCCAGACATTTTTATTTAAAAAAAATGTTTACTAAAAACATGGATCATTAATGTCCTCAAAAGATTCATTTGTTGGATTTTCTCTACCTGCCTAAGTAATCAGCGATGGTGGTGGTATTGGTGGTGGTATTGGTGTTATTGGTGGTAGTAGTGGTGGTGGTGGTATTGGTGGTGATATTGGTGGTGGTATTGGTGATAGTGGTATTCGTGGTGGTGGTAATGGTGGTGGTATTGGTGGTGGTATTGGCATTGGCAGTGGTATTGGAGGTGGTAGTTGTATTGGTGGTGTTGGTGGTGGTATTGGTGGTGGTATTGGTGGTATTGGTGGTGATATTGGTGGTGGTGGTATTTGTGGTTGTATTGGTGGTATTGGTGGTTGTGGTATTGGTATTGGTATTGGTGGTGGTATTGATGGTGGTGGTGGTGGTGGTATTGGTGGTGGTGGTATTGGTGATGGTATTGGTGGTGGTAGTTTTGGTATTTCTGGTGGTGGTATTAGTGGTGTTGGTGTTGGTGGTTGTATTGGTGGTTGTATTGATGGTAGTATTGGTATTGGTGGTGGTGGTATTAGTGGTGGTATTGGTTGTGGTATTGGTATTGGTGGTGGTATTGATGGTGGTTTTATTGGTGGTGGTGGTATTGGTTGTGGTGGTGGTGGTATTGGTGGTGATGGTATTGGTGATGGTATTGGTGGTTTTGAGGGTGGTGGTGTTGGTATTTGTGGTGGTGGCATTGGTGGCGGTGGTGATACTGGCAGTCGTGGTGGTATTGGTGGTGGTATTATTGGTAGTGGTGGCATTGGTGGTGGTATTGGTGGTGGTAGTGATGGTATTCGTGGTGGTGGTGGTATTGGTGTTGGTAATGGTGGTGGTGGTGGTATTGGCATTGGCAGTGGTATTGGTATTGGTGGTGGTATTGGCATTGGCAGTGGTATTGGTATTGGTAGTGTTGGTATTGGTGGTATTGATGGTGGTGGTATTGGTGGTGGTGGTCTCGGTGGTGGTATTGGTATTGGTCGTGGTGTATTGATGGTGGTATTGGTGGTTTTGATGGTGGTGGTGTTGGTACTTGTGGTGTTTGTGTTGGTATTGGTGATGGTGATGGCGGTATTGTCTGCAGTGGTGGTATTGGCAGTGGTGCTGGTGCTGTAGGTGGTGGTATTGGTAGTGGTGGTATTGGTGGTGGTGGTATTAGTGGTGGTATTGATAGTGGTGGTGGTATTGGTGGAAGTATTGGTGGTGGTGGTGTTGGTGGTGGTATCAGTGGTGGTGGTATTGGTGGTGGTGGTCATAGTGGCATTGTTGGTGGTATTGGTGGTGTTGATGGTGGTGGTATTGGTGGTGGTGGTATTGGCAGTGATGATGGAATTGGTGTGGTGGTGGTATTGGTGGTGGTGGTACTGGTGGTGGTGGTGTAGTGGTTAATAAAACAGGTTTTTGAAAAAATAACCCATCAGGTGGCTTTCGTGCAGATGACATGTAACACAGGTGTGCTGTTGTCAGCTTCAGCCCACAAGCACAGGATTATGTGCTACCTTGAGTTTACATGACTTAATTAGTTAATCATTTCTCAATCCATTTTGCTTGGGGGCGGGGGGTTTGAAGCAGACACAAGATAATTATGGGTTAAAAATATTGAAAGCAGGCACCTGTGGTATGGGGGCGGTCGTGTTGTTAAAAAAAACACAAGCAGTTTCAGCTGAAGCAGCGCATGTCTGGCCTTCGGTATTAGAAAATCAATAAAGTAAATAGTGATTACAGACTAAATAACAGGTCCAGCATAACAACCAAAGTAAGGGTGCCAGTCACCATGGGAGGGTACAAATGAAGACAAGGCCATACTAAGGCAGGATTAACAAGCCTATTAACGAATCCAAAGGCAGCATTTACGAAAGACAATGACACAAGCCAATGAAAAATATGGGAGGAGAGTGGGCGCTGCTTCTCTCCCATACTCTACTACAGCAGTCTCGCAGAGCGTGCAGCGCATGCACGCTGCTGCTAGGCTCGACCTAAAAAGGTCTTCTTCCTTTATGCAACTCAAGGAAATCTTCCTTCCAGTAATGGCTCCATTCCTGCATGCTTCTCAGTTTCCCACATAGTCCTTCAAGGCAAACCACCAGATTGAGGATGTTCTTTAACTGTCCACGATAGCATCACTTCTCTGTCCAGGGTTTGAAATAATGAATTATGCTGCCCATACAGATATTTCCTTTATTAATGATCACATATCCCAGTCTTTTTTATTAAAAAAATGTTTACTAAAAACATGGATCATTAATGTCCTCAAAAGATTCCTTTGTTGGATTTTGTCTACCTGCCTAAGTAATCAGCGATGATGGTGGAATTGGTGTTGGTGGTGGTGGTATTGGTGGTGGTATTGGTGTTGGTGGTATCGGTGGTGGGGGTGATATTGGTGGTTGTATTGGTGATGGTGGTATTAGTTGTTGTGGTGGTATTGGTGGAGGTTGTATTGGTGGTGGTATTGGCATTGGCAGTGGTATTGGTGGTGGTAGTGGTGTTGGTGTTGGTATTGGTGGTGGTATTGGTGTTGGTGGTGGTATTGGTGGTGGTATTGGTATTGGTGGTATCAGTGGTGGTATTGGTGGTGGTGGTATTAGTGGTGGTATTTGTGGTGGTATTGGTTGTGCTATTGGTATTGTTGGTGGTATTGATGGTGGTGGTATTTTTGGTGGTGGTATTGGTTGTGGTGGTGGTGGTATTGGTGGTGGTGGTATTGGCGGTGGTACTGGCAGTGGCGGTGGTATTGGTGGTGGTGCTGGTGGTGGTGTTAGTGGTATTGGTGGAATTGGTGGTGGTGGTATTGGTGGTGGTGGTATTGGTGGTGGTGGTATTGATGGTGGTATTGATGGTGGTGTCGGTATTGGTGGTGATGGTGGTATTGCTGGTGGTGGTATTAGTGGTGTTATTGGTGGTGGTATTAGTTGTGGTATTGGTGGTAGTAGTGATGGTGGTGGTATTAGTGGTGGTGGTGGTATTGGTGTTTGTGGTATTGGTGGTGGTGGTATTGGTGATGGTATTGGTGGTTTCGATGGTCGTGGTGTTGGTATTTCTGGTGGTATTGGTGGTGGTATTGGTAGTTGTATTGGTGGTAGTAATGGTATTGGTGGTGGTATTAGTGGTGGTATTAGTGGTGGTATTGGTGGTGGTATTGGTTGTGGTATTGGTATTGGTGGTGGTTTTGGTGGTGGTGGTATTGGTGGTGGTGGTGGTATTGGTTGTGGTGGTGGTGGTATTGGTGGTGGTGGTATTGGTGGTTTTGATGGTGGTGGTGTTGGTATTTGTGGTGGTGGTATTGTTGCTGGTGATGGTGGTATTGGTGGTAGTGGTGATACTGGCAGTGGTGGTGGTATTGGTGGTTGTGTTATTGGAAGTGCTGGCATTGGTGGTGGTATTGGTGGTGGTGGTTCTGGTGGTGATGGTAGTGATGGTGGTGGTATTGGTTGTGGTATTGGTGGTGGTGGTGGTATTGGTGGTGGTGGTATTGGTAGTGGTATTGGTATTGGTGGTGGTGGTATTAATGGTGGTATTAGTGGTGGTATTGATAGTGGTGGTGGTATTGGTGGTGGTATTGGTGGTGGTGGTATTGGTGGTGGTATTGGTGGTATTGGTGGTGGTGGTCATAGTGGTATTGTTGGTGGTATTGGTGGTGGTGGTATTGGCGGTGGTGGTGGTATTGGTGTGGTGGTGGTATTGGTGGTGGTAGTATTGGTGGAGGTGATGGTATTGATGGTGGTGATACTGGTGGTGGTGGTATAGGTGGTAGTGTTGTGGTTAATAAAACAGGCTCAACCTAAAAAGGTCAGATTTCCTTTATGTAATGCAAGGAAATCTTCCCTCCAGTAATGGCTTTATTCCTGCATGCTTCTTAGTTTCCCACATGGTCCTTCAAGGCAACCCACCAGATTGAGGATGTTCTTTAGTCCAGGGTGTGAAATAATGAATTATCCTGCCCATACAGATATCTCCTTTTTTGATCACATATCCCAGTCTTTTTCATTTAAAAAAAAATTGTTTACTAAAAACATGGATCATTAATGTCCTCAAAAGATCCATTTGTTGGATTTTCTCTACCTGCCTAAGTAATCAAAGATGGTTTTGACTCTCATCATCCCACATCCGCGAGAGAAGAGCATAGCTCAAAAGGTCTTTGGATCATCTAAGAAAAGATGCCTTTGCAAACCAACAAAATAAAAAACAAGTGCTTATTTTTATGTTATGTTATGTTATGAAATTTTGTATAGCACGCAGCTGCTCCAGCAAAGAGGCGTCCCACCGCTGACAGCAGAAAAAGAACGGGCAACTAGTGGGTCTAGGGCCTACAACATAGGAAAAAGATGTGTTTTGATTGCCTTTCGAAATTCCAAGTAGTTGTTCAAGCTACGGATCTATAAAGGAAGGAAGTTCAAAAGTTATGCTACCAGGGTGCGGAATGAACGTCCCTCAGCGCCCGTCCTCCTCACCTGGGGAACAACCACCAGGTGCTGCCCCATAGAGCGAAGTTGGTGGGTGGGTACATAGGGCAAGAGTAGATGGGCCAAGATACCTGGGGAGGAAAGATTCAGAATCTTAAAGGCCATGCAGAGGACTTCAAACTCAATCCGTCTAGCTACTGACAACCATTGGAGCCGGCAAATGGAATTAGCTGTAGATCAAGTTCTAGGGAGACCGAGAAGAGTTCTAGCAGCCGCATTTTGGATCCTCTGCAGTAGTAGATTTTCTGCCTTATTTGTTCGCAGATAAAGTGAGCTGGCATAGTCCAGTCTCGACAAAATCAAGCCTGGATGATGACTTGCCGGGTGGATGGGTCAAAGAAACCCAGCAGAGGTTTGAGCCCCCGCAGTAGAGCAAAACAAGTCCCTCCCACTTGTTTGTTTGGACTTGCAAACTGAGGGACGGGTCCATCCAGACCCCCAGATTTTTCACCACCTGCTTGGGGGCGGGCACGCAACCTAGGGTTGTTTGCCACCAACGCTCACTCCATAGCTCAGAGTCTCTTCCAACTAACAACACCTCAGACTTATTAGCGTTGAGCTGGAGACAGTTGGCAGTCATTCACTCGGCGACAGCAGCAAGATTGCTCCAAAACTTGAGAGCATCCTGAGTAGCGTCATCAGAGAGTGTCACTACCAACTGAGTGTCGTCAGCATAAGAGACAATAGTGAGCCCTCTGCTCTTGGCCACAGCAGCTAAAGGTTGGACATACAGATTGAACAGTATTGGGCTCAAAGCTGAGCCCTGTGGCACACCTTGTTTGATGGTATGGACACAGGAAGTGAAAGGGGGGGCTGTCACCTGGAACGTCCTCCCCGAGAGAAAAGAGCTGAACCAATCTAAGGGGAAGCCCATTATGCCAGCCTCCTCCAGTCGTTGCGGCAAGATCTGGTGGGAGACCGTATCAAACGCGGTACTGAGATCTAATATTATTAGTGCCGAGGGGCGCCCAGCATCTAGTGCTGTCCACAGATGTTCGGTCACAGCTAGGAGAGCCGACTCCGTGCTGTGACCAGGGCGAAAGCCATTTTGAGAGGGATCTAAAATGTTGTTGTTATTCAGAAATACTGTCAAGATGGAGTTGATATAGGCCTCCAAAATCTTAGACGCCCATGGCAGAAGAGATATAGGGAGGAAATTCTCCGGTTTAGCTGGATCCAGCGTAGGTTTTTTAAGCAGAGGGACCACCCTCGCCTACTTCCACATCCTAGGGACAACCGCCATGGAGAGGGACATATTAATCACCTGGCACAGAGGTGCCAGGAGCACAGGCAGAGATTTAATAAATTGGTCAGGCTTGAGAGGGTCAGCAAGCGAGCCAGATTTAACTTTGCTACATAGCAGGCGCAGCCTATGCTGAGAGATCGACGGGAACGCCGCAAGAATACAGGTGGGGAGTGGTCTAAGAACAGAGCTTAGACACACTGGAACTGGAGGAAAGGACAAATAGATGTTTTCTACCTTCCTAACAAAGAAGATGGCGAGGTCCTCACATTGCTGATCCGACGTGATCACAGGTGCTGTGCATGTCTTTATCGATTTAAGATCTTTAAGTATCGAGAAAATACTTTTGGCTGGATTGCTACTCCCCCTAATTTCATTTGCAAAGCAGGCTACCTATTCTGATTTAATAGCCCTGTGGTGGTTCTTGATGGCTGCCTGATAGCACCCCTTCGAGACTGGGTCCTAGTCCCGTCTCCATGCCCTCTCCAACCTTTTGCATGCTTTGCAAATTGTAGCCAGCTTGTCATTATACAAAGGGCTGGAATTAGAATTCCGGTTCTTAGACCACTTGGCAGGGATAAGTGTGTCCAGAGGCCGGAGATTCCAGTCACATAGCGCTTTATTAGCAGCATCCGTGTCAGCAGGCAGACTGGGGATATTCCTAGAAAGAAGGGCATGGAAATGATCCAGATTCAATTTATGCCAGGGGCGCTTAAAAGAAGACTTCTGACCTGCCCTCTGAGAAGGCTCTACACCCGAGAGTGTCTTGGAAATCAAAAAGTGATCTGACCAGCACACCGGGGTAGGAGTGTTGACTGTGAGGGAAGGTAGGTTAGAAAAGACTGGGTCCAGCAGATGGCCAGCAGAGTAGGTAGGACCTGAGACCCGTTGAGTTAGCTGACATGCTGCCAGGTCTGCTAAGTAATTACCGGTTTCCATGTCCAGCGGGCTGTCTAGGTGCAGATTCAAATCCCCAATAACGCTGAAGTTGGCAGCTCTCATAGCTAAGGAACTGACTACATCAATGAGTGCTGCCCTAAACTCTTTAGCCAGCCTGGCGGGCAATAAACCAGCAGCCCAGACATGGTATAGTTAGCACAAAAAGAAATCCCAAAACGAGTACATTCACAGCCAGTCACAGTCTCTTTGACTAAAGTGCACGTAAAGCAAGACCTAAAAATAACTGAGATACTGCCTCCTCTCGGCTCTCTATTGAGAGTCATAATGCTGTAGCCCTCAAAATGCGCTGAGCCTGGCTCCGAAACCATAACATCTGAGAGCCAGGTCTCTTTTAAAAAGAAGACGTCAGGAGATTCATCCTGCAGCAAATCGTAAACATCAGCAAACTGTTTGGCTAAAGAGCGACAATTAAGGCTAAGAATTTTAACAATGGGCCGGGGGAGCGGGAGTCTGTGGTGGTGTAGTAGCCCAGGAATCAAAACCACAATTTGTGCAGCAAAACGGGCCCTCAGGCAGAGCATATAAAGGGTGACTACACAGGCTCACCAATTTTCTAACAGCCAGCAGGTCTCCGCAGGAGTAAGTTAACATACCTCCAGCGGAACCAGCATCATCTCTGGTATCTGACGACGTCCTGGCGTGGACGGGTGCAGATGGGCTTGCCTTTGGCGCACGTCCGCTACACTTCTGCACCATAACCTCCTTTTAAATTGCCAAGCTGGTCTGAATACAAACGACTAGACCGCCTCTTCCCCAAGATGGCCGATGAAACACGGCTAAATGGAAGTGAATCTCTTTTGAATCGCAAATATCTCCCTCCACTTAAACAGCCCGCTAATGACTGCGGTGGACCGGGGAGAATTAGAAAAGAGAACACTACCTTACAGGATGGTAGTTTTCTGATCTACAGGTCAGTACAAATATACACTATGTGAAAAATACAATAAACATACAATTTGAGCAAGTTTCTTTCGGGCTAAAAGTGCTTACAACAATAAATTTAAAATATAAAGGAACAATTAAAACATGCACACATTAAAACAGATGACTGTTCTTGGCCTCGTTGGGTTCTAACTGCTTTGTTATTCAACTGCGCTTACGCGCAATAGCCTCCTTTTAAATTGCCAAGCTGGTCGACTAGACCGCCTCATCCCCAATGAAACACGGCCCAACGGAAGTGAATCTCTTTTGAATCGCAAAGATCTCCCTCGACTCAAACAGCCCGCTAATGACTGCGGTGGACCGGGGAGAATTAGAAAAGAGAACACTACCTTACAGGACGGTCGTTTTCTGATCTACAGGTCGGTGCAAATATACACTATTGCTGTAGCATTCTTTCTGACACCTCTGTCCCATTGACTAGCTACAGCAAACAGAGACCACAGTGAACCAGAGAGTTCATGAAGTCTACCAAGGACACCCAACTCTGTTCCCATGGAGTAACAGCGGCTGTAGACCCCAGTGTTATGTGCTTTACTCAATCTTACAACGCAAGCGCTAGATTAGCACTTACCTACATGTAAATAGAAAAACTGTAATATTTATAGGGTATAACTTTGCCTTGAAAGGGACTTTCTAACTAAAATTACTTATGTCATAAACTATCTACTTTCTGAACCCTTTTGCCACTTCCTTGAGTAAGTATTGAGTCCTTGACAAAGGTGAGTAAGGTGAGTAAAAAAGGGAGTAACTTATTTATTCACATGGGTGTGTCAGTACCTGAGACCCGGGCACCACGGCGGTAAACAACAATACTCACCAGATATACTAACCCAGAAACCAATGACCGCACTAGAACGCAGGCAAAATGCCTCAACCTGGGTCACAGTGATTCATATGTAGGGGTGTTACTAAGGACTGATTCTGCCCCAGCTCTCATAACCTTTCAGAGGCGCTATCCTCAGTAGCGGCTGCCACAGGACCCAGGTGGTGGGCAGGGTGGGGGCACGGGGATGGGAGACGACAACATAAAAAACCAAAAAAAACACCTGTGATGGCAGGCTAGCCGCAGCTTCTCCTCTGTCCTTTTCTTCCTGACTCCGGTCTCGCAGTAGGATGCATGAAGCAGCAAGAAGCACCTGGCTCCCAGCCTCCCGAAAGCCAATTACAGCGCTGCAGCGTTGTGATTGGTATGAGCGCCATGGATCGGCACACAGCCTGGGAATGGGGGAGTGGGCATGTTATCCACGCAGGCTGTAATCCAGCCTGTATGAAGAAGATGCGAAGTGCGCATGAGTGTTTGTCCGGCCCGAGAGGGGGGCCAAACAGTCATGTGCACTTAGGAGAGCGGGCAAACCACTCCTCCCCTGCCCCTCTGTCGTGGAGGCAGCCCCGTCCCAAACGCAAAGCTGCAGCAGAAGGAAACATAAAATGATAATGAGGCGAGTTTTGATCGTTTTATGTTTCTTTTACTTCCCTGCTGTGAAGTAGTGTGGCGATGCTCCTCCTCCCTAGCGGAGGAGCCGCCACTCCTGCCCCACAACTCCAGATTTTCCCTTCAGCCATTCTCCGCCTCTGCTATGCAACCTGCACCTTCGAGTTTTCGTGTCTCTCTGCCTGCATGCCAGTCAAAACATGCAAGCTACGTAGGTGCAGACCTCATCCTAACACTAGCGCTTCGTGAAAAGACAACCTAAATAGCACTACATGTAAAGACAGCCTCAAAAGAAGCAACCGTTTCCTTCCACGTTCCTGTGGTATGCGCTCTATCAGCTTTTCAGTGGCGTAAAACAAACTAATGTTCCCGCTCCCGTGCAGAGGCCCGAGCTCATGCGCACGGGTGCCCAGGCTTGACTAACCATGACGAGTCGCTGCCGCCACCACACCGCGCGTCGGAGAGGTCAGCTATCTGCTTCCCTTTAAACCCCGGCTAATCTAAATGAAACAGACATGGCGCTGCGAGGACGAAAATTGAGTCTTTTGGCAGTTCATTTTTTTTTATTTGCAGGTCATCTGTAATCAGGGGGCGCGAGTCAAAGGGAACAAAAGCCCGCGCTATTCACCCTTCGCCGCTCCCACACTGAACCCTATCTGAGCCTGCGACTGCAGGAGGCAGATTACAGTGTATGAGACCACAGGCAAGGTGATAGCGGGAGATCATGAAAAGGCAATAAACGGTAATAAAACACAGGAGCACAATGGCTAACCTCTCCCACAAAGGGAACAGAAATGCTTTCTTTCACCGAGTATCAGTAGCGACACAATTCGGTGCCGATGCGCCCCCTCCCCACCCCTTTTCCTATTTCCCCCCTGTCTGTGCGCGAATCCCGGGGTTTTTTCTTCTCCTGATAAAAGAATGGATTCTGCGGCTGCAGCGTCGGCCCGAGGGGTGGGATGATGAATACAGAAATGCAGTATCAGCAGCCAGATTAAGGCTGTCAGCCTCCAGAGCACTTCCCTGCAAGGGAACAGATAAGAGGGAAAAGGTGAATGGGAACACTTGTCACGGCAGATGGTGGTTTTTGATTTGAAGGGTAGGAATGAAGGGTGTGGGGGTGCAGGAAGCCCTCCAGGCCCAGGCTCTGACGCACAGCAGACAGCTACTGGTCTTGTCCTTGACCGAGCATTGGCTCCTGCACCAGTTCTTGAAGGAGTGTGAAGGCCTTGACGCTGTTACTGTGCGTACATGGCCAATCACTCCCCTATCACAGGAACTACTTACTACCACATCCGCATTCTGACTGTGGTGGTAAACCAGTAATCCCCCACCCAGCAGCCCACATTTTAAGAAAGGCCTTCTCGTCTTGGTGTATTGTATTGTATTGTACTGCAGCATTTATATATTGCTTACTATTCCTATATGGGGCGCGGAAGCGCTTGTTTACATGGTCAGCTCTTAGCAGTGTAATGGATGAAGAATTTACAATTAATGGGTTTCAGTAATCTGGCAGCTTTCAGAAGCTCTGCAGGTCACTTTACGAACATGAAGTAGACACATTTCATTAAATTAGGGCTGGCTCTGTTGGCTACTGTAACTTCTGTCTCTCTGTGCAACAACCTGGGACACTACGGTAGCAAACCCAGTATGAGGACATGCTTACACTGTTAGCCATTTCCAAACATCCATGTTTTGTTTCTGTTATATTTGTCAACCTTAGTGCACAGACCATGCCCTGTTTGAAGTGGTCGCTTTGCTTTGCTACAGACCATGACTACGGGTACTGCATTCAGGACTACAACCTAGGGTGACCAGATTTTAGAAACCCAACTTTGTGACATTGAATAATTTTGCAGGGACTAGGGGGAGCAGAATGACTTAACTGACAGGGCCAACAAGAGTAGAACACACAAGTAATGAGAGAGTAAGGAGTGTTTGCATGCAAATTGTATACACACTATCACCTGTGCCAGCTTAAATTGTTTTTTGATTGCAGGTGGTAACGGATTCTGTACTAGAACACATGCAAATTTGCCTCAAACTGTGTTGGGGCGGTCCTCTTTGTAAGCCAGAAGATGTGCTAAATTTACTAACATTTGCTGGGGATGATGTAAAACCAGGGACTGTATCTGCAAATCCAATATGTCTGCTCACCCTACTTCAAATACAGTAGGCCATGTCTTGTGCAGTGGCAGTTGGCCCGTAGGCATGGGGGAGGAGGGCACAACCCCGACAGAAACCCATGAGGAGCATTCATAGAGTGAGGCTATCCAGTGCCATCTTTTGAACCATGAATTTGTGTTACCAAACAGATTCAGGGGCTTATTTATAAGCCCCACGTCCTGCCTGGCATTCACCTTTTCCCATATTATACGTGACGCATTGGCAGACCAAAGGGCTTGCAAATAAGCCCCTTAGTCTCTATGAAAGAAGCAACTTGCTAAAATAAACAGCACATGTGTGACGGATCGTTCAGTCCAAGACCCATGCACCATTTATGCTTCTGGGGGCATAGGCACACTTGGTCTTGTCAGAGAGCCAAGGGAGGCACAGAAACCAGCGCTGTTTACCTTCGCCCTAAGCCAATCATGCTGCTTTGGTAAACGGTATTGCAGACCTGGCAATGTCAATCACGCGGACTAGTACAATGGCAGAGTCTGCACTGAAGGAGGAGGATGTTGCTGCTCGTAGTTCACCAAGATGACTGTGAACTCTTCAGTTTGTGACAGTGTGTGAGGATGAGGGGTCACACTGACTGTACTGGTCTTCAGTGGCGGACAGTGACCCCCAACACCGGAGGGGGGTCGTGGGGACCAAGAGACAAACCCAGTGGGAGGTGGGGGGAGCAAACAGATAATAAAATAAATGTAAAACATGCTTACCCTTGTTTTGCTCTCCTTTCTTTTGGCACCTCAAGGAGCCTCAGGCAACACCCTTCTGCAAATACCGACGCTGATCTCATGCTGCAGATGAACAACATGAGAGCAGCCCCAGGATTGGCTGGAGCGGGCTGCCTCGATGCTCCAGCAGCCACAGGAGGCCTGTGCCTGCTCTTCACTCAGCTGTCTGAGACAATAGGTGGAGAGGTTTACGCTGCGCATTTCAGGCCATCGTAAGACGGCCGACCAAAGTGGCTTGTGCAGTATAAACTGGTGGCGTGAGCACCAGTCCCCTGGTGCCATTCAGCAGCAATGCCCCACCACAAACACTGCTAAGACTGGGAGCAGAGAAAAATATAACAGTAATTCATTTTATTACTGTTTTCTTTTTCACCTTTGCTGCATTGGCAGCAGGGGAGCGACGCTCGCAGTGGCGTAGCTAGACCTTTTGCCACCCATGGCGGTCGAGCATTTGCCACCTGCGACGGCCACAGACCGGGGGGTGACGGTGCCTGCATTTGTGGCGATGACCATAGGTACGAGCAGGGGGCTCGCACCCAAAATTCGTGCCACCTGCGGTGGACCGCCCCCTACTCCTCCCTTGCTACGGCACTGTACGCTCCTTGTCCCTAATTGGGGGGGGGGGGTTGACAAACCCCTGTAATATTCCCAGTTCACTACCGAATTCCAGAAGTAGGCAAGGAGTACCACAAGAGTACGCAACACCTACACATAGCAAGATGTTTGTGAAGCGTCTTTCAACATAGAAGGATGAAATGAGAGGGCTTGTTGCCAGTATCATTTCCATTTGGAAGAAGGGGCACTAGGACTGGGGCCTGGCTAAATGTCATGTACTGTTACCAGTCATTTCAGGAACATCTGGGCAAGTAAAATATGCTCAAGATCAGTCAGGGCCCATGGAGGGAGTTGCGGTGGGGCAGAAAGGCGGGGCGGAGGAGGGGCAGGGTGGGGGGTGCTAAAAACCGGAATATGGATAATTGGAGGTAAGTAAACAATTTAATTAATAAAACGAATTTCATAGTGCAGGCTGCATCGCATATTTCCTTTCTGCCCCACCGCAACTCCCTCCACGGGCCGCGGCTGCTCAAGGTAGGAAAAAGCCGATTTCTCCGTACCATGTCTGCTGGGCATACTTTGGGGTTAGGGGTAGCAGAGCTCAGTGTACAGAGGCATTTTTCCAATAAGAGAGGCCCTATGAGGTAGTCTGCATGTTATGTTTCATATGTGTATGCATGCACACATGTGGAATGGTGATGAATGGTTTGTGGTGAGGTGTGTGGAAGGTGGAATTTATGGAGGTGGACAATTGGAAGAGAAATCTTAGGGAGACACCAGTTACCTGTATCACTCTGTCTATTTGTGTTTTTAATAAACACTTACCCAAAACCGTGCTGCTTATGTTCTTCATTGCACCCTATGCCCACATCAAACTGGGCACAGACAGCACCCTGCCCAGAGGGGTGAGACACAGGTGGAGAGAGCAAAGGGCAAGGGCAAAGGCCAGAACCTACACTCAGAATCTGCTGGACTCAGCCAAAGAGCTTGCTAAGTGGAATCTGGAGGCAGGTAGTGGCACATGTGTGGCCACAGGTCGTTCCCTGTGCCCATTACCAGCTGAGCATGGCTCCCATGCAGAACAATGGAGGGCAGGGGAAACTGACATAAAGCATTGCCAAATTCCGCTATTTGTAACCCCTGATAGCGATTGCAGTATTACAAGCCACAGGATAAACCCTTAGACCTAGTTGAGACCTGCGTAAATATAATATCATGCAACAATGTCTCAATGGGTGTCAATAGAAGGGGCACAATTTAAGAATAAATAAATTATACAAGAAACAACAACATGTAGCCCCAATGTTTTGGTAAATGCAATTATATTTTCAACAGAGGCACCAAGATATGCTTCAAGGATTATAATGCAGCATCAGTTGTGTTTTTGAAACTGTGTACAAAGTGCAATGTAAAAACATTGTCCTCACGAAAAAATACTTTAACGGCGCTAGTGAAACACGTGAGAGTAAACGCAAAGCAGCGTATTGGAAATACTTTGAGAATTATTATGCATGAATCATTCAAATTTTAATATTGTTTTTACAAGCTCTTGTCTCAATTAGAGATTCAAAATGTGCTGGTAAATGTCGACTTCATTTCGACCTTCATGATCAGAGGTCATCATCAGGACAAAAATGACAAAAAGGATGATTGCTCCCTGAAAGGAGTCCAGGGCACGTAGAGATATTCCGTTGGTGTGTGAATATGTGTGTGCCTGTGACAGCACTGCTGGTCACCATAGAAGGTAAAAAATGAATCCATTATAGATTGTCTAGGCAGGAATACTGATGGCCTATTTTGGATAGCACTCTGTGGTGGTATTTGGACAAAATGTCAAGTTGTAAATATCGGGAGACAGAAATATCGGAAACAAAATATTGTGCTTCGAAAATATCATGATGCAAGAATTTCATTGTCAAGAATATTGTTTTTTTAAGTAAGTAATATCGTTTTTAAGAATATTGTTTATAATTTTTAAATTATGTTAATGTGTTTTAGTTCATATATTCATTTTATGTGTTGGTTTTGCTGGTATAATTGTTATTTATTTGTTTGAATATAGTTAGTAATTTTAAGTGATTTAGAATTGTTTTATTAAATGTTAACAGTAATTTATAGTGTTGTAGCATGTTGTTGGATTTGTAGTTGGGAGTGTGGGAAGTTAATTAAGTAATATTTAATCATTAATTAATAGCTTTTAATTAATTGTGTGATATTAATTATGTAAATTAGGTAATACTGATTTATTTTAGTTATATTTGAGGTGTGAGCTGCTAGGTGTATAGGGGTATAGGATGAAACGTTAATTAGTAATAAGTAATTAACAATTAAGATAGAATTCATTGTTTAATTGATTATTATTATGTAAATTGTGCAATATTTATATATTTTAGCTATATGTTAGATGCAGGTTGCTATGTTTGTATAGTGTGAGCAGTTAATTAGGTAATAAATAATTAGCAATAAATGATTAACTATTATTTAAGTATGTAATTGATTATTAATTATGTGAATTGTGCCATACTTATTCATTTTATGTGTATTTTAGGTGTGAACTACAAGGCATGTAGGAGTATAGGGTTGTAAGTTAACTAAGTAATAATGTAATAACATTTTGTTATTGTTAATTAATAATTTAATTGATTACTAATCATGTAAATTGTATAATTCTTTTTAAATATAAAGATACATACATATATTTTAATGAAATTTAATAATGTTTATAGTAAGAATGTAATATGTTTTCCAAATTCTTATATGCAATGTGTTCAAAGTGAAGTACTTTCCATACTGTTGCTTAGATTGGAGGGGGAATAGTATTGTGTTAACACATCCGAAGTCCAACGTTTTCTCTACTGTTGCACAGACTGAAGTAGAACTAGTAAATCTTACACTTCATAAGCCAAACGCTTTCCCTACTGTTGCACACATTGAAGAAGGAATAAGAAATCCTACCCTTCCGAAGTCCAACACTTTCCCGATTATTGTGCTATTTGGAGTGAGAATAGTAAATGTAACCATGCCACGGACAACACTTTCCCTACTGTGGTGCTGTTTGGCTTAGGAATAGTACATTTAACCCCTCCGAAGTCCAACACTACACTACTGTTATGCTGACTGGAGTAGGATTAGTAATTGTAACCCCTCCAAAATCAAACACTTTCCCTACTATTGTTAAGACTGGAGTGGAAAAAGCCAATTTAACCTCTCTAAAGTCCAACACTTTTCCTTCTGTTGAGCTGTTTGGAGTGGGAATAGTACATTTAAACCTCTGCAAGGTCCAACACGTTCCCTACCTTTGCAGTGACAGGAGTAGAAGCAGTAAATGTAACCCCTCCAAAGCTTAACACTCTCACTACTGTTGCTTAGACTGGAGTGGGAATAATACATGTAACTCCTCTGAAGTTCACCACTTTCCCTACTGTTATGCTAACTGAAGTAGGAACAGTAAATCTGACCCCTCCAAAGTCCTATGTTTTCCCTACTGTTGCATTGACTGGAGTAGGCATAGTAAATGTAACCCCTCCGAAGACTAGCACTTTCCCTACTGTTGCATTATTTGTAGTGGGAATAGTTCATCGAACACCTCCGAAGTCCAACACTTTTCCCACTGTTGCGCTGCTTGGAGTGGGAATAGTACCTTTAAACCTCTCCAAATTCCAACACATTCCCTACCTTTGCAGTGACAGGAGTAGAAGTAGTAAATGTAGCCCCTTCAAAGTTTAACACCTTCGCTACTGTTGCTTAGACTGGAATGGGAATAATAAGTTTAACTCCTTTGAAGTACCAACACTTTCCCTAATGTTATGCTAACTGAAGTAGCAATAGTATATTTGACCCCTCCGAAAGTCCTACGTTTTCCCTACTGTTATGCCAACTGAATTAGGAATAGTAAATCTTAGCCCTCAGAAATCCAGCACTTTCCCTACTGTTGCGTTGTGTGGAGTGGGACTAGTTCATCTATCCCCTCAGTAGTCAATACGTCACCTACTGTTGTGATGTTTGGAGAGGCAATAGTAAATTTAACACCTCCAGAGTCTTAAACTTTCTCTACTGTTGCTTAAACTGGAGTGGGAATAGTATATTTAAAGTTGGAAATTTAAAATACATACATATATATATATATATATATATATATATATATATATATATATATATATATATATATATATATATATAGTATACCGTACGGTGAACTATTAAGGATAAAGAGGAACAACACCAAGGAACAGGATTTTCGTAAAGCAGCTAATAACAGTATACACAGATTCAAAACTAGAGGTTACAAAGAAGGAGTACTTAGACAGGCAATGAGCAAAGTCTGCAATATGGATAGGACAGAACTGCTCAAAAAAGAAAAAGAAAAAAATGTTGACAATAAAATTGCTATTGGAGGTACGTTTAGATTGATCACGACTTATTCGAGTAATGCTACTGATCTAAAACGTATTATGAGAAAGCATTGGAACATCTTGCTTACTGATACTGTCATAAAGCAAGATCTACCGTCTTACCCTCTAGTAACTTTTAGGAAAGCTCGAGCACTCAGAGACTATTTAGTTCATAGTCATCACGAAGAAACCACACCTAAATCTAAGTCTGAACCCTTGAAAGGCTTCTTTCCTTGTGGTAAATGCAAGGCGTGTAAAGGAAGTAGGCGCACTGCACAATATAATGTACCAGGGGTGAAACAACCTAGAAAAATATCTAAGTTTCTTACATGTTCTACACCCTACGTTGTGTACTGTCTAACATGTCCTTGTGGCAGAAGGTATGTTGGCAGCACAACGAACCCGGTTAAACTAAGGATTTTGGAACATCAAAGAGCGATCCAAAATGCAGATGTGAACTACCCGGTAGCCAGACATTTTGATAAAGAACATGCGCGTAACAGGGACCTGTTGACGTATTTTTGTCTGGATTCTGTCCCTGCCCATGTGAGAGGGGGAGACAGGCTACATAAACTCAGACGACTTGAGTCGCGTTATATAATTGATCTACAAAGCAAGATGCCAGGGGGATTAAACGTACATGAGGATTTGGCGGTCCATTTAATTTAATTTAATTTAATTTGATAGAATTCGGATATGTTATGACTGATCAGCTGTATAATTTATTATTCTGTTTATAATTGCTTATAGTCGCTTTCTTTTTAACTGCATAATTACTGCCTTTGTAATTTTTATCATCATGTGATTTCGACTAGAATGAGTTTGAGCCCATCCAGGGCTGTACACATGTGTTATATGAATAGGGTTATTCATGATTGAGCATGAAACATGAAAAGCCCATTTGTGGGCATTATGGTAATGGCAACATTGCATGATCGATTTCGATTTATATGTATTACGGCCATTTATTTATATGTTTGTATATTTACATATTACTCGGATTGAAGAGCGTCTGCCACATATAACATTCAGGACCCATTCAAAGATGGCGACCTTGTTTCCATCATTTGGTCCTATTTCTATGTCGTATAGAATTCACACGTGATGGCTTTAAATGAAATGAGGCTTTGCGGCAATTTGTTTGTTTGAACACTGACGAAGGCCGAGTGCCGAAAGCGCGTTTTGAACTAAATAAAACTGAACCGTGTATTTACCCTGGAGTGCTGCTTCCTGATTCTCGTTTGAGACGGGGTAGGATTTTCGGAGCCGATATTGTTGTCGGGTGCACCCCCGGCGAGCAGGTACCAGCCAAGGAGTGCGACAGGCAGGTGCAAATGGAGCGTGTATATATATATATATCTATATATATATATATTCACTGAAAAAACCATAGGTTATAGACCATATATAGTTAGGAATTAGCATTTACAAAACCTTGAAAATTCACTGAAAAAACCATAGGTTATAGACCATATATAGTTAGGAATTAGCATTTAAAAAACCTTATTTTACTCACACAAAACCATTGAAATTCCATATATAGTTAGTTGCACTAACTATATATCGCGCACCCGCAATCCACTGCTGATCATGTCACATATTACATCATTCATGACATGGTCAGTGACATCACTGATGACATCACTGATGACATCTCAAATGACATCACTGATGACATCACTGATGACATCTCATTTGACATCAATGACCACATCACTGATGATATCATTCATGTGACAATACAATGCATCTCCTCACATTTTAATATAACCTCTGTTACACCCAGTGTTAAATACAGAGTATAATTTTTGAAACCATTGACACACCAATACTAGTTACTACATACGCACTCACTGATTCCTACGTCTACACACACATTCACTCATTCACCCATACAATCGTTCATACATACAATCACTCATCTTACAACACTATCATATGCACTCATACACCTATACAGACACTCACACTCTGCCACTCATCCATGGAGTTACTCACACACCTAGTCAGTCCTGTAAAGAATCAATCACACTTCCATTTGCTAATCTATACAGTTAAACATAGAGCACCTTACATTTTCAAACATATACTAACACATACTTACTCTCTTATACAATCATTGATACAAGTACACATTGATCTGCACAGAGTCACACACCTCCCAGCCAGCCACACACACACTCAGTCTCCCATACAAATACTTGGACAATCAATCAATAACCCATATAGTTACTCATATAGCTACTGATCAACACATGCAGTAGTTTACAAGTTTACAGAACAACAGACATAATGATGCACAAATTAAGACAGTTTAGTCACTAACCCATGCACTCAGTGAGACACATTTAATCACTCACTCATACATTCAGTCATGCACCTACTAAATCCTTCGTCCAGACACTTATACTTCCACTCATTCTTCAATATGTAAGACATATTTTAACTTTACAGAAACATACAGTCACTGGATGTTGTCATCAGTGATGTCATCAGTGATGTCATTTGAGATGTCATCAGTGATGTCATCAGTGATGTCACTGACCATGTCATGAATGATGTAATATGTGACATGATCAGCAGTGGATTGCGGGTGCGCGATATATAGTTAGTGCAACTAACTATATATGGAATTTCAATGGTTTTGTGTGAGTAAAATAAGGTTTTTTAAATGCTAATTCCTAACTATATATGGTCTATAACCTATGGTTTTTTCAGTGAATTTTCAAGGTTTTGTAAATGCTAATTCCTAACTATATATGGTCTATAACCTATGGTTTTTTCAGTGAATTTCAATGGTTTTTTAATAGCAAATATCATAAGCTGTCGAATGTCAAGTACGTGGTAAGTGAAAACATTTTCGTGTTTATGCACACTGATCTGCTTTGAATGGTGCCCCCCCCCCTCATTTCTATTAGGAGTACTCTCTCTTTGCAGATAGTGAAAGGTAGTTAACGCAGGCCTTTGCCCCCGTTGTAATCCGTCGTGCCTGCTTCTCTCTCCATTTGATTGATTGTTATCCAAGTATTTACTGTTTTAGAATTAGTTCTCTTTGGTTCATTCTCTATTTACAAACAAACACAGAGTCGCAATACTCTGTTTAGTCTTTGCAGATAACGAAAAATCGTGTAAAAAAAAAGAAAAGGAATCGAGCAAAATCAGTAGGCCACTAATGGGATCTCTTTTTGACCTCGCTAAAATAGAAACATTAGGAACAACCCCTCATGACAAATACAAAACTAGTGAGATGAACTGAACTCCACACAATGATGGCTGCAAAACAGCTCGGCTCCGCCACCCACCCCGCCCAAAATAACGATAAAGAGCGGCTGCCATGATTGGTTGCGGAATGGCCACAACGGAGCTACGAAATGGTGGTGCTCTCATGCTAACCCCAGCTTCAGTCTGAAACATCCAGAAACACTGTAGACTACCAATTCGATCAGTTCCGGTAGCGCCCCAATGTAACCCGGTAGAGAAGAACTAGCCCTCCCCTCTTTGACTGATGGTTCTTGTTGCCTGTCCCTTCTGTTGTCATTTAAAAGAACTATTTAGCCTGCTGAAAGGGGTTGTGTTTCGACCGCTGGTTGCTGGAGACATTTTGACTATATTCTGGACCTGCGTTGTCGCGTAATGCGTCATATGACGCGCCGCGTTAGCGCATCCAGAAGTCATCCGGGGCGCGCAGCGTGTAACGTAAGCATAACAAGTCATGTGACTTGTTAATAAAACTTTTCATTGGTTCATTTTACTTTTCTTATTCTAATGATGAAAGCCTTGGTCATATCACCTAAAAATTACGCTTTTAATTACTTCCGAACATTATTTTTTCTTAAATATATGTTATAATGTTCCAGGCTAATGTACTTTCCCGGAAATTTTACAACTGTCCTGCAAGTAAAATATATTCTTTTTTCGAGAAAAAGAGCGTTTCTTCGTCCCATGACGGAGCCGTTGAGCAAAAGAGGGTCGACCTGCTGTCTTAGTCGCCGATACGCCTGAATATGAGATTCTTATCGATCACTTTATGTTGCAGGAATAGAAAACACAACAGCCCTTGACCATTTATCTTTACTGCGTTCCTTCGTATTATACCTTTTACCCTTCATGTAATTGGTCTGCTTTATTTCACTTGCCTTTTAATGATTCTAAAACAGTGACTATTATTAAAAACTTTACCAATGTATATACTACTACCATGTTTTCTTTTAAAAACCTTTATTGTGAAAATTTCATTATACAAATACGAGCCTATAACCACGTGGGCCTGCCACGGAGCAAACTGTAATCGTATATGATGAATAGACATTTACACTGTAGAGGAACGTAACGGGCAGGCCATTAGGTTGCAAGAACTAAGGTGTCTAACAGTTACGGAATCGGTGGACGTACATTTTATAATTAAAATACGACAGGGCCAGTTACAATAAAATTATCTAGATATACATTTGCGGGCAAGTACCATGGGTGACGTTAATTCGAATTTTCAACATTACAGTAATCAATAACACATCAGAACTTAATATCAATAGGGATGTCGAAATATTCAATCAATTCTCGTCCCCGCCCGCCATGTGCTTCAAAACTGCATACGTATCTCGTGATTTCAAGGTTCTGCAACCAGTACACAACAAGGAGTTACGAGTCCCATTTATTCCGGCGCCATTTTGGGCGAGGACGGGCAGGTCCAGGATATAGTCAAAATGTCTCTACCAACCATCGACTATGATGATGTTCATATGCTGTATTTATTAGAGTAACACTCATCTGTCCACATGAAATTAATTTACCACAATCTAAACATGTCATTTTAATCTTTCCAAAGTTCTTCTAAATATTTGGGACCGTTTCCCTTGCCTCTGAAGCTCTCAGTGCCACTTCTTTGATGAATGTACTAGCAGGTCAGGGGTTCTCCTCCAAATCTCTCTTTTATGCAGCACTATAATTAATTGGTGCCACCTCTCCATATGACGATGCATGGTATAGTTACCACAACTATATTTTTTTTCGGTTCCTCTGGAGAGTTCATCGTGGCAGATGAAGCGTGTAACGTACCGGGCATTTACCTTTTTTTGCATGTACAGGAAAGGAAAAAAAAATCGAGCGTCCGAGTTCTAAGGTGTCCCAGGGCCATTTTAGTGGACCAGGCCCAAATACAAAGAACAGGCCGCCATTTTGAGAGTCCTCTTGCAGCCGCCTGTCGCTGTAGCATCAAGAGCAGCCGAAACTCAGCTGAATGGCAACTGAAACGGTAAATGGGCGCCCCACTACATTTCAGCATTGTAGGATGACCACACCAGTACAGCAACTTGCTAGACATCACCTCGGTGCCATCCGGATCTCGGCGCCCCACTGCAGATGAAGTGCCTCTCAACTATGAAACCACCACGGTGACATCCGGATCTTGGCGCGTTGTGCTGCCTTCGGCCTATTCGCACATCGGTCCGCTACTGACGCCATCTCACAGGCTAATGGGGTGACCCATGCCGAGTTTCAGCATTGTAGGATGACCACACCAACTTGCTAGACATCACCTCGGTGCCATCCGAATCTTGGCATCTCAACGCCTAGTGGTATCTTCCATACAGAAAATATTGTTACGCTGCCTTTGGCCCCATTCGCACATCAGTCCGCAACTTAGACATCACCTCGGTGCCATCCGGATCTTGGCATCTCAGCGCCTTGTGGTGTCAGTCAGAAAATATTGTTGCGCTGCCTTTGGCCCCATTCGCACATCAGTCCGCTACTGACACCATCTCACAGGCCAATAGGGCGCCCCACGCCGACTTTTACCATTGTACGATGGCCACACCAGTGGCACAACTTGCTAGACATCACCTCGGTGCCATCCGAATCTTGGCATCTCAACGCCTAGTGGTATCTTCCATACAGAAAATCTTGTTACGCTACCTTTGGCCCCATTCGCACATCGGTCCGCAACTTAGACATCACCTCGGTGCCATCCGGATCTTGGCATCTCAGCGCCTTGTGGTGTATTCTCCTCAGAAAATATTGTTGAGCTGCCTTTGGCCCCATTCGCACATCGGTCCGCAACTTAGACATCACCTCGGTGCCATCCGGATCTTGGCATCTCAGCGCCTTGTGGTGTCTTCTACTCCGAAAATATTGTAGAAAATATTGTTGCGCTGCCTTTGGCCCCATTCACACATCAGTCCGCTACTGACACCATCTCACAGGCCAACAGGGCGCCCCACGCCGACTTTTACCATTGTACGATGGCCACACCAGTGCCACAACTTGCTAGACACCACCTCGGTGCCATCCGGATCTTGGCATCTCAGCGCCTTGTGGTGTCTTCAAATCAGAAAATATTGTTGCGCTGCCTTTGGCCCCATTCGCACATCGGTCCGCTACTGACGCCATCTCACAGGCCAACGGGGCGCCCCACGCCGACTTTCAACATTGTAGGATGGCCACAGAAGTGCGACAACTTACTAGACACCACCTCGGTGCCATCCGGATCTTGGCGCGTTGTGCTGCCTTCGGCCTATTCGCACATCGGTCCGCTACTGACGCAAACTCACAGGCCAACGGGGCGCCCCACGCCGACTTTCAGCATTGTAGGATGGCCACACCAGTGCGGCAACTTGCTACACACCACCTCGGTGCCATCCGGATCTTGGCATCTCAGCGCCTAGTGGTGTCTTCTATTCCGAAAATATTGTTGCGCTGCCTTCGGCCCCATTCACACATCGGTCCGCTACTGACGCCATCTCACAGTCCAACGGGGCGCCCCACGCCGACTTTCAGCATTGTAGGATGGCCACACCAGTGCGGCAACTTACTAGACACCACCTCGGTGCCATCCGGATCTTGGCGCGTTGTGCTGCCTTCGGCCTATTCGCACATCGGTCCGCTACTGACGCAAACTCACAGGCCAACGGGGCGCCCCACGCCGACTTTCAGCATTGTTGGATGGCCACACCAGTGCGGCAACTTACTAGACACCACCTCGGTGCGATCCGGATCTTGGCGCGTTGTGCTGCCTTCGGCCTATTCGCACATCGGTCCGCTACTGACGCAAACTCACAGGCCAACGGGGCGCCCCACGCCGACTTTCAGCATTGTAGGATGGCCACACCAGTGCTGCAACTTGCTGGACACCACCTCGGTGCCATCCGGATCTTGGCGCGTTGTGTTGCCTTCGGCCTATTCGCACATCGGTCCGCTACTGACGCCGCCTCACGTGCCAACGTATTTTCTCCGCATTTTACACCCTATGCCACATAACAGGTCATGTGACTTGTTTATAAAACTTTTCATTGGTTCATTTTACTTTTGGTTTCCTAATGATGGAAGGCTTGATCATGTGACCTAAAAACAACACTTTTCATTGGATGAAAACTTTTTTTTTTCCCAAACGATGAAAGCCCCACCTTGTTTCTGGATGTTTCAGACTGAAGCTGGCGTCAGCATGAGAGCACCAACATCTCGTAGCTCAGTCGTGGTCATTCCGCGAGCAATCATGGCAGCCGCTCCCCACCAGAAGCCTGCAGGAGTCGGAGCCCCCAAAACTTTTGATGAATTCTCAAGGCGGAGGGGACGCTTTCGAGAATGGGGTCCAAGACCTAGCAGACAAGCGTCCGATTTCCAAGGTGTCCCAGGGCCATTTCAGTGGACCAGGCCCAAAAAGGAAACAGCCTGCCGCCATTTTGAGAGTCCTGTGACAGCCGCCTATCGCTGCACCGCAAGAGTGGGCGCAACTCAGCTGAATTGCGGCTTTTGACACAGTGGACCAAAAACGGACGGAATGGCAACTGAAACGGTAAAGGGGCGCCCCACTACAACAGATGACACTCCACCTGGAGAGGCCCGTTCACGCCGGGGCGCCCCACGCCGTTATTCGGAGCAGCATTGTAGGATACCAAAACCAGTGCGGCAACTTACTGGACATCACCTTGGTGCCATCGTTCTGCTGCCTTGGAACTATTCGCGCAACAGTTTGCTACTGATGACCCACCCCCCGCGACGCCCCATGCCGTTATTTGCTGGGTGGCAACTTACTAGACATCACTTTCGTGTCATCTAGATTTCAGCGCGTTCTGCTGCCTTGTAACTATTCGCACAACAGTTTGCTACTGATGACCCACCCCCCGCGATGCCCCACGCCGGAAATCTGGACGTTGTGCTGCGTTGGGACTATTCGCACAGCCGACCGCTACTTCGTTGTTTTTCCCTAAAAATGTTTATATGTTATTACTATTTTTGTTTTCTTGTATATATTTATAAATTATTAAAGTTTTATAATCTTACTACTTTGTCGGAGTGCTATATATTTTTAATGTGACACATAATTGTAAAAACTTTGATGTACAAAGAGTCATCCCTGGAATCTTCCGCTTCAGGCTCGGTCCCCTCCCCAATCACAATACAGGATGGTTTTCAGATAATAGCAACGCTTCTGCTGTGACGGATCTCATCGAGTGTGGGCCTTGATCTACTATAACTCCTTTGAAGAGGGGTGATTCTTTACAGCTGTGGCCATAAACTACATCTGCAGGGCTAGCTGATACCCTAGGACCAGCCTGGACAATCGGACACAGAGGAAAAGGAGTGTCAGAGGGTGCGGTAGTGAATAGGGCGAAAGGGAGGTGTCGGGCGGGCACAGGGTGTGATTCTCAGGGAAGAGCAGCGCAGATGGGGGGAGGTTTATTACCCATGCATAAGACAGAGAGCGGGGGTGACCACTGCCTGGGGGAGATGCTTGCGAGGGTGGGGAGCCATGCTAAGGATCGACAGCGTGCACAGAGTGGGTCTGGTCAAGGCATCTAAAATGGCTGCCGTGCACGACAAAAGTGTGGCATTTGAAAAAAGACAAGATGGCGCAGACAATGTTTTTCAACACCTCCTGATTTCCTTCGAATCGAACGTTAACAGACGTTGGGGCATATTACCAAAGTTAAGCGATATTTATCCCTAACGATGCTTAGCAACGATTTTTTTACCGTCAGAAATTATCGCAGATAAACCTTGCTATTATCAAGGTTTATCGGAAATACGATAAAAAACGACCGCAATGCATTAATATCGCTGAAAACTCAGCGATATTCATGCATTACCGAGCTAATGCTCTTAGCCATGTTATCCACCTCCCATTGGATAACATGGCTAAGAACTGCTCAGGGCAGGTGGTAGCTTTTGGAGATATTCGCGCTTATCTCGAATATTTCCAAAAGTTGATAATAGGAGATAGCGATGTTAGCGACTGTTTCCAGTCGCTAACATCTTGGCATGCCCACTTTGCATGTCATTAGTGATAAATATCACTCACATGCAAAGTGGGGCCCAAGATGGTCGCTATCTTCTACTAGCCGTCGCTAACTGGTGTTAGCAACAGCTAGGTAATACACATATAATTTTATCTCCGCGAAGCGGAGCGCTGTTACAGATATATATCTTGTTTCTGAACGTTAATTTCTCAAAATGCACTGAAGCACATATATTGAGACCTAGCAAAGGCACATCGGGCTACCAGTCCCTACAATTTTGCCAAGTTTCGTGCAAATCCATTCAGCTGTTCGATCCTACCGAGAGACAAGATGGCGGCCGCTACGGACTGTTTGGAATGTTTACAGACACCGGAGAGCCAATCAGCTTCGCTTCGCAAAGCTCCGTAACGCGAAAAGTACGCGAAGCGGTGCGCTGTTACAGATATATATCTTTTTTTGAACGTTAATTTCTCAAAATCCACTGGAGCACATATATTGAGATCTAGCAAAGGCACATCGGGCTACCAGTCCCTACAATTTTGCCAAGTTTCGTGCAAATCCATTCAGCTGTTCGATTATTATTATTTTTATTTTTTTTTGCCCCGCGGGTCCCTTTTAAAACCTCCACATCAAACCTAGGGGGTGAGCGACAATGTACTATGCCCCCTTATGGTCATTTGCCCCTTCGCTTTGGCCTCCTCTTGTCTCTCGATCCTACCGAGAGACAAGATGGCGGCCGCTACGGACTGTTTGGAATGTTGACAGACGCCGGAGAACCAATCAGCTTCGCTTCACAAAGCTCCGTTGCGCGAAAAGTACGCGTCCTGGGGCGCTGCCCGGTCCGCTGTTACAGATATATATCTTTTTTTAAACGTTAATTTCTCAAAATCCACTGGAGCACATATATTGAGACCTACAAAAGGCACATCGGGCTACCAGTCCCTACAATTTTGCCAAGTTTCGTGCAAATCCATTCAGCCGTTCGGGCTAAAAGTGAGGCCAACCGCCCTATGGAAATTAACATGGGAAAAACGCGTTTTGGGACCCCCCTTTTTTCTCGGCCCCCCCTTGACGAACCCCCCCAAAATTTTCAGGGGCTGCTCAGAAACAAAATGTGCCATTTTCCTGAAAATTTCAGCCAATTCCGTCCACAAACGCCAAAGTTATTAGACATAGAATTTTCAAAAATCCCATAGGGAAAAAATCCTAACTATATATACCTACTGGCGACCGCCAGTAGGTAATATATTTATATATATATATATATTTATTCACTGAAAAAAACATAGGTTTCACACCAGTTATAGTTAGGAGTTAGCATTTAAAAAACCTATTAAATTCACTGAAAAAACCATAGGTTTCACACCAGTTATAGTTAGCTGAAAGTTTTACTCGCATAAAACCATTGAAATTCCCACGTTATAGTTAGTTGGACTCACTATAACTTGCGCGTGCAATGCACTGCTGATGACGTCACATATTACATCACTCATGACATGGTCAGTGACATCACTCATGACATCATTGATGACACCATCCTTGTGACAGAGTGACAGACCTCCTTTCACTGTAATGTAACCCTTGAAACACATATTGAAAAATAGAAACTAAAATTTTCAATTTTTTTTTTTTATTTTTTTAATTTTTAACCCCGGGGCGCATACCGGTGAACGCACGGGTAAGCGCAATGTTACGGCGCGCCCCGGGGCACGTACCGGGGAGCGTCCCGGGAGCGCTATTCCCGCGAACGAAAACAACATCGTGACGTATCGCGTAGACGCGTGATGCGTCATATGACGCACAGCGTAATCGCAACCGAAAGCACGCGATCGCATACGATCGCGGAACGTCCTGACGCGCTTACGCTACGCAACCGCGGGCACGCCCCGGAGCGCGCCAAGGGGCGCGCCCCGGGGCACGTAGAGTAAGCGCGTCGGGTCATGTGACCTGAAAAAATAACACTTTCTATTGGTGCAGAACAATTTTGGTTTCCAAATGAGTAAAGCCTGGGTCTTGTGACCTGAAAAAAACACTTTCTATTGGTGCAGAACAGTTTTGGGTTCCAAATGTGTAAAGCCTGGTTCTTTTGACCTGAAAATAACACTTCTGATTGGTTCAGGACAGTTTTTTTTCCAAACGATGAAAAACCCCACCTTTCTTCCTTATTCTGACTTTGTCCTTTGACTGAGGAAGTCCTGTTTCACCTATAGAGACAATTCTTTTGTACTTTGAAATGGCTACTGTAGCAGCAACAGCTGGAGCATCTGCACCACCACCACCACCACCACCACCAAGAGGACCACCACAACAATACATTGGTGGTGAAGAAGAGGAGGAGGAGGAAGAGGAGGAGGAGGAGGGAAGAACATGGCTGCCTGAACAAAATACCCCATACAAGCCAAAAGAACACATTGTATGGGAGTTTTTTTCACTTCCAGAGGGCAAGAAAAAAGTTAATGCGGCCAAGGTAACTTGTCGAATCTGTGGCGCCGAACTCTCAAGGGGCAATCCAAACAAAAAATATTCATTTGGTAATAATACCATGATTCGACATATGACCCGGAAGCATCCTAACAACTATTCTCGTGCAGAGATCAGGGAACTGGCCAGTCACCTCCCCCAGTGTTCAAGGACCAGCTCCAAAAGAAAGCAACCCACTCAATCGGGACCAGAAACAACGGGGACGATGCCTTGTATTCAGCCACGATTTGCTGATTTTAGAATCACATGTATTGAATGTGGCAAGCTCATCGCCTATGGTGAAAAGAGCCTAAAGTCATTTTTTCCGTTTTTTGTTTTTTGCTCCAGTTGAGCCATTTTCAATTCCCTTTTTGTTTGTTTCTACCCATAAAAAATACAAAAAAAATATAAAACTGTTTTGAAAAGCCAAAAAAAGTACAAAATGTTCAAAAAACATAAAAAAATATAAAACAACAAAAAGAAGAAAAAAACAGTTCTTTTTAGAACTACCTTTCATTTATAAAATTAAACCTATATTTTTAAAGAATCTCAGTCAATTTTTTGTCCTTAGGGTACGCGTACCGGGGCGCGCCCCCCCCCAAAAAATAAAAAAAATTAATGAAGCAGTTAGCATGAGGGAAGAACACAAAGAGAGTTATGTTAAGAGAAAAAGAGCTACAGGATGAACACAGAGGGATTGTTTATTACATAGTAAAAAATAGAGAAGGTGTAATTGGATGAAAGTGAGAAAAGTAAAATGACGAAAGAAAGGAAGAGAGAGGAAGAACACTAAAGTAGAGATAGTGGGAGAATGTGAGTGGCTGTTAAAAGAAAAAGAAAGGACAGTAAAAAATGGAGAATGAAAGGTAGTGGCGGAACCAGGATAAATGAAGAACGGTGAGGGAGGGTGAGAAAAGACCAGTTAGTATAAGTAAAGAGGGGTAAAATTGAATTAGGATAAGACATGGGGAGTGACAAAGAGAAAGGACAAAGAGAGTAAAGGAAACAGTACCTGAATGGGTTTGAGTGAAACAGCAAAGAATGATAAGTAATGCAGTGTGTGTGACTTATAGGGAGTCAGTGGGTGTAGGTCGGGGTGTGGGTGTGTAAGGTGTGTCTGTGGGTGTGGCTGTGTGGGGTGTTTCGGTGTGGGTGGAGGTGAGGGTGTGTGAAATATGTGTGAGGAGTGTATGAGTGTGGGGTGTATATGTGTTCGATGTATGTGTGTGTATGGAATATGTGTGTGTGTTTGAGGAGTGTGTGTGGGAGGATTTTGTGTGTGTATGAGGTGTGTGTGTGGTGTGTGTGTGGGGTGTATGTTAGAGGTGTGTGTATGTGTTGGGAGGGGGATGAGGTGTATGTGTAGGAGTAAGGTAAATAATTAAGAAAAAGAGAATGAGTGAAGAAGCAAAGGAAGGGAACAGAGGGTAAGTGAAGTAAAGAATAGGGATTGAAAGAAGTTGAATATGAGAGGGGAAATAGGGAAAGGGGAGTAAACATGTAGAATAAGAATAAGTGAGGGAAGCAGAGTAAAGTCACAGGAGTGAGGTTGGTTGAGAAAATGTTAGTGAGCTTAAAGCAAAGGGTGATGACAAAATACATTTTTTTAGTCATACTTACCATATAATAAGTGTAACTTTAATTACATTTTTTAACTACACTTTGTATCTGTGAAAGACAGAAGAAAAAATAAGGTATAATCACTAAAATACGTATTTTAAATTAAAAGATACAAATGAAGAGGTCAAAAATCATAACAGTGTATTTAGAAATAAATTAAGAGTGAAGGACACAAAAAGGGAAATAAAGTAAGGTAGAAGGATAAAAAGAGAAAAAAGAAATAGAAGGAGAGCAAATTACTAAGAGTAAGGCATATAGATTCACTGACAGAGAGGAAGAGAAGAACAGAGAAATGAACTGAAGGTAAGAAAGATACTAAAAGAATGTGAGTTAGCAAAACTAAGTCAGGAAACAGTAGTAACTAAAAAGATAATGACAGAGATGGAAAAGAGTCTAATTAATAATGCATTTAGAAGAATGAGGAATAGAAGATAACTAAGAGTAAGTGAAGAACAGTCATAGAGTGAAGGGATGAAGAGAGAGAGAATAATATACAATGATTGAGGGAAATGCAGTGAGGAAGTTAGTAAAGAGACACACTAAGAGAAATACTGAGTGAGGTGGAGTACAATGAGTGAGCAAAGGAAATGAGTAAGGGAGCAAAAAAAGAAAACAGAGGAGAAAACGACTAAAACAGTGGTAATGAGAGAAACTAATTTGGTGATGAAAGTAAAGAGAAGGACATTGAAAGAAAGGAAATGAGGGATACTAATGGAACCAGAGTAAAAGAAATAGGATAAAGAATGATGACAAAGGAGCAGTGAAGTTGTTATAAAAGAAATGATGGAAGGTAGATAAACACAATTGAACATAACACAAGGAGAGTGAGGCACTGAGGACATAGAGGTAGTGAACGAAAAATAGGGAGAAGAGCTCAAAAGAAAAGAACAAACAAAGATAAGCGAGGGAGAGTGGGTGATTTATAGTGATAAAGTGCGACAATACTGCTGAGTGAGTAAAGAGGAATTAGTAAAAGAGCAAACTAAGAAAATACGGGAAAGGGAAGTAAAGTAGAGAGACTGAAAGCTGAAAAGTTATGCAAGGGAGAGAAGGGATGCAGACAGTTGAAATGAGAATGAGGGGTTGTGAAAGAAGAGGAGAAAAAGAACGGGGTTCAAAGAGAGTGAAAGAAAGACATTATAAGTGAGTAAAAAGAGCTTAAAGAGGGTGGAAAAAGAAAAGTGAGTGTGAGACAATCAGAATATAATTTAAATCACAGAATAAAAACTATAGATTAACTTGTACAACATGTTACATTGTTTATTTTTGCTGTTCTCAGAATATATTGAATTTCACTTAAAAAAGTGAGTTCAAACTACTCATCATATTACAGCGGGGAAAAAAAACACAATCACAAAGATTGTGCTTTAAAAAAACCCATCCAAGGTTACAAATAACAAATATACACTAATCTTTGATTTACTTACTTTTCCTTTAGGCCAAATAGTATATCATGAAGGTCCGCTTCTCATTGGAAAATACTCTGCTGTTTACTAAAAATTCCATTTCATCGACTTTCTGGAAGAAAAGCTCCAAGAACATCTGAAATATTTTCATTATTTTCATATACTCTTTTTTTTCACTCATGACTCTTTGCTCATTCCTTAACATTTCCTTAAGGCCAAATAATGTTAGATGTATGAGCATATTTTCAAATTAATTTAAAGAAACTCTGAAATTACCGTTTTTAAATAGCAAACTAACCTTTATTAACTGCTCCCGTCTTCATACGCCAATTACCTTTACTTAAATTTTGGTTCTAAAAACACTAGATATGAATTTTTTAAGCCAAAAGGCAAACGTTGTTTAAAAGTCAAATGAGTATCGTTACAAAAGGTCCAACCTTTGCAACTTTTTAAATAGCATGTGTAATGCCCTGATGTTGTTGAAGGACCGTCATGATAAATAATAGCTACAGTTCCAAATGTTCTTCCTGAAATGGATAACTGAGAAGCCACAACATTTTTAATAGAAGTTGTCAATTTCATTCCATCAGGTCTACATCGTTGGAACATTAAAATGCCATAGTGACCGTAACTTTGTAGAAATAATGTGGACAGCATTGCAAACTTACATTGGGTACACACCATATTGTGATCAGCTGCTTTAACTAGATTATTGAAAGACACTGATTTGCAGTCTGGTAAAGTCAAATATATAAATCTTTCAGTGTCTATTCTAGTAGTACTTGATGAAGTACAGTTATCACAGTCATGTTGCCATTGATAAGAAAGGTTAAAAAGATTTTTTATATCTACTCCTTCATCTTGCAATACATCAAACATATACAAAAAAAATTCCTGACAATCCTGCTGAATTATCTGTGAAAATTGATTTTGACCAGAACATATGTCTAGAAGATTTCTAATTTCTAAAACACTTTCTATTTTTGCTCTATCACTGCTACATTTCTCTAACACAGAATTCAATAAACAGCACAATGTTTGATCCTGATTTTCAACAATCTGTTCTTGTAAATTTTGAAGAAAAAAAACAACATTAAGCACTACATTAGCATAGCAGTTGACACCAGAACTGTTTTCAAACTGTAATCCAACAACATCTTCAACAGAATCCTTTTTCTTTCTCTTTACAATTACACTTTTATCTACTTTTTGCTTTTTTGCTAGTACCTCACTGCAATTAATCTCATTTCTTCTTTTTCGGCCTACCACACGTTTTTCAAACAGAGGATATTGAGGCAAATGTGGAGCATACTCTCTTCTTAACCTATTGTATTCTTTAACACAATCTAGATCAGCAGAAATCTTTGTTTCATCACACTCAATCAAGTACAATCCTGATAAAGTTCTGACTCGTGATAATGCCACATATGCCATACCCTCTTTAATCACAGAACTTCCAATGTTCACCAAAGCACTATCTACACTTAAACCTTGAAATTTATGAATTGTCACTGCATATGCCAAACAAACAGAAAACTGTTTTCGGCGAACATATAAGTCTTTCACAAGCAAAAATCTAGCTGAACAACGACAAATTTGTTCTATTTCGTCAATGCCATCAAATTTAATTTTTAAAATTTCAATTCGATCTCTATTTTTGTAATTCACAAAACCAACAACATGACCCATTGCTCCATTTACCAGACCTCTTTCAACATTTAAATTCCTTCTCAAAATGATACGACATTTTAAACACACATTCAGAGTCTTTTCAAAACCAGCAGTTTTAGATATAGTCTTCTCTAATGAATCCAATTTTGATTTCAAATTTTCTGACAAAATAATTGTTGCTCCCATATGCTCTATTTTATCTATAGCTTCCAGTTTCACTATCTCTTCATTTTCTAACTTCAACATTTTGTTGTTGAACATGGAACATTCTTTCAGAGTAGGCATCAAACATATGGCAGATTTCTTCTCGTTAATTTTCTTAAAAATATTCTCTGGAAGAATGTTTTCATTTGGGTACAAATTAGAAATTAATCGTCCATGTAAAGCTTCTTTCCCATGCTGACTTATTTTTCCGATTCTTACATCTTGTAGATTATTTTTATAATCTTCATCCTTTGCCTGCCGCATATTTTGGAGTAGTTCTGCATATTTGAAATTTAACCATATATTAACGTTTCCAATGCTTCCTAGGCACTTCCTGGTATCTTCATGCGTGACCATTTTAAACACTGGTTGACCTCTCACTGGAGTCAACTGCAGTAGATCTCCAAAAACAATAATGTGTTTTCCTCCAAATAAGACATCATAGTCTGTTCTAAGAATTTCTTGCATTCTCAAATGCACAAAAGCAAGCATTACATTTGAGACCATGCTTACTTCATCAATGATAAGAAGTTTCATTTTCTTCAGGATTCTCGAAACTTCACAGCACACATCTCCAGATAGCTTGTGGTATTGCAATTTGTTATCATGCTCTGCTGGCAGCATCAGTAAACGATGTAAAGTAATCCCTTTAATATTATGTGCTGCCAGCCCAGTTGGAGCGGTAATAACACAAGACAGCGGTGATTCAGTCCTTTTCTGCAGATAAGTTGCAATTGCTTTAATCAGAAAACTTTTTCCAGTTCCCGCTTCTCCACTCACGTACAGTCGGACAGGCTTAAATGATGTACATGAGCACTCTTTCTTCTCATGACTGAATCCATATTCAACCTGTTCTCTGACTTCGTCATATATCTGTTTCTGCTCAAGGTTTAATTGTTTCACCAAATCTTCTAAATTAATTATATCCTCTTGAGCTTGCTCCATAGCTCTTTCCACCTCATCAATGGCAGTGGCAGCTTCATTATGGATAATTGGTCCTCCTAGTGGATCCTGACTCAATGAAGCAGAACTCTGACTGCCTTGAGAACTGTCTCTCAAAATCTCTGCAGCAATTGCTGCTTCTTGCTCTATTTCTTCATTCAACATTTGCAGATAATTTGGAAAAACAGGACATTCTATGGTATCCTTGGTTGCATTAAAAGAGTCTTCATAACAGAGAAAATCTCCAAGTAGTTCCTCTTCTTCACGCCATGGTTTAAAGAGTTGCAAAAGAGCCAAATAGTAAAATTCTCTTTTATCTGGATTTTCACAACTCAATTTTCGATGATTAATCAAATTACCTTTTTTCTGTTTCACTAGACATCCTTCACATCCAATGACAGCATATATTCCATTATTGATATCTTCTCTGATGTTCCTCTTATAAATATATCTTTGCAGAACTTCATAGAGACAAGCGTTCTCAAGGTGAGGACTTCTGTTTGGATAGTATGTATCCAACATGTTTGTCTTCAAAATATCTGTGCTTTCTGGTTCTTTCTCTGCCAAATACTCTATCTCTTGTCCAGATTTCAAAACTCGGTTTCGTGTTGCAGCAAGACCTAGACTTATCCAAATGATGGTTCTAGATTTGGCATAAAGACTTGCTGATGACAATCGATCAGAACCTTCATATGCTCCAATTTCTCGATGCGACAACATCTTCAGACTGTAACTATATAATTTCTTGCTTAGACTCTTTTCATGTGAAATGTCCTCCCACATTTCCTTCAGTTCTGTCTTTTCTTTTTTTGTGATGTAAGACGTCACATATCGAGCCACAGCAATAGAGTTGTCAGCAACGAACTGAATATCCATGTTAGCATTCCACATGGACAAAATCACTGGGTTGTAGTCGTTGATGTACTTGGAGTCTTCGTTTCTTTTTAAATTGTATGTATTTTTTGGTGACTTCCTAGTCACAGTATGTCGCAGAGAAGACATCAAATTATTTACTCTTCCTTTAGAAATCACTGGTCGTGGAAAGCCAAAACAACATTTTGTGTAGAACTTGTCCTTGTTCCTGAATTTTCGATGACAGTACTTTCCACAACGATGGGATTGAAAGTGTAAAACTTGTTGCCTTAAACTGTTTTCCTCTGTAGTTTTCGGAACAGCACATGTTGAATACTCTTCAATGAAGCTCATCACTGTCTCATCCGAATCTGTTCCAAATGTGGGTGCATCTTTAATCCACAACAACATATGTATATGAGGAGCACCTCTCGCTTGATACTCCTTTCTCCAAAAGAAATCCAAAACCTCTCCAAGGGGAGGATTTTTTTTGTTGATAATAAAAGACATCATAGCTTCAAATCTATGATTGAAATATCTGCATACATTCACTGGATCCAAAGAACACAGTTCTCCAGCAGTTTTGAATTCTATATTTTGAATATTTGCATTTGCCTCTCGTAGAAATTGAAGTAAGTCGTCCCATGCATACTCGGCACAGCTAAGAGTGAGGAACCATGTAGGAGTTCCTAAGTTTCTTAGCATACATTTCAATTCGCCATGACGACGGAACCAATACTCGTTTGTACCACGCTGACAAGCGATGAGATTGATTAAATGGGATTCCAAAATATTATCTTGCAGATTCACTTTCTCCATCAAGTCCCTCGCCGAAACATTTTGCAAATTTGCTCTACTTTTCAGTATATGGTTTACTGCATAAGAAAGCCCAGACAAGTCACTTTCATACAGTAGATGAAACAAATATGGAATGCATTGATGAAACCTTGGATCTTCAGCATATAATCTTAAAGTTCGGTATTCAGATGCAGGAATTTGTAGTGGTCGATCGTCATATCGTCCACCTCGACCTGTTGGAAATAAATGTGGAAAACAGCTTCCAAACTTTCTTCCCATACACTAATGGGACCTCCTTTTGCTGCTTTCATTTGAAACAAGTCAATTGCATTCCCCATCACTTCTTTGGAATGCAAAGGATGAACAGTATAATGTTCATATATTTCTTCACTTCTTGATACATCAACTTTTTCAATTTGGCCAGCTGAACAATCACTGTCTTCATCTGCAGCTGTTTCTTCTGCCTCAACACACACATGTTTGTAGTACTCATTGTTTTTTACCAAATACAACGTTGCCTTTTTGACTTTCCTAACATCCACTAAATCTTGCCAGATTTTCTTACTCTTTGTCGGAACCCCATTAACTAGAATAACCAGAGGTTCCTCTTCCACTTTCTCTACACCAATGGTATCAATATTTTTCTTGAAATCTAGAGGCAAATAAACAACTCTTCCCTTTAATTCTCTCTGTAAATCTGAAGGAGGCAATTTCCCTATCTTAGGCTCCATGCGAACAATAGCCTGAAAAGGATGGACACATTGTATCAAAATAGACTCATATGTATTTAAATCCATCAATTCAGGAGGGATGTCTATCAACTCCAGATTATTATGAACAGCTCTAGCAGGCATTCTGTTTTGATTTAATTTATCATAACAATATTTACAAATACGCTGATCAGAACTCAAATCAAAACAATTCTCCACCCACAAATAAGTAGCAAAATCCTTCCACTCATAATTATTTGTCTTTTCACTTTTTACGTATAAATCAACTAATCTAGTTTGATGCTTATAATGAGTTCGTCGACAACACACACAAGTAAAATTCGGCCTTTCACTTGATTTCACCTTAAACCTGGTAACATCCTGGTCAAACTTTTCTGTACTTGAAATCTGTACATTATCTTCCACAATACCTTGAATTTCTGTGTCAATTTCTACACTGTCCTCTTTTTCACCAAAAATAAGAAATCTCAATTTCTTCACAAATCTTCTTCACATCTAATTCAGTTCCATGCAAAAGAGCACTGTTTGATTTTGCATAATACAGCATTCTCACTAATTTCCTCATTTTGGTATGATGCACTGCTAACATCCTAAAATGATGAAAAACACTTTGACAGACTTTTCTAGAAAGACAAGCCAGTGAATGGCCTTGCAAACTTATCTTTTCTCTCACTCTGCAAGGATCTAAATCTTGCAACAACTTTATTTTCTGCTTCAGACTTTTCTTACTATATGTACGTAAGAAATTACAAAACAAATCAATTGATTCCTGTCGCACACTAGAAATACGACTACACTTCCAAGTGTACCCTGGACCCTTAGTACGTCTCCCTAAAACTTCATCAGTTAACACCTTTTCTGGTTCTCTAGGCACAAGTTTCTTTTTTTCAATCGGACAACCGTCTTTCACCTCATATGCTCGACCACTGGTGTCAACTGCATGCACTAAATAATTCTCCTGAAATTAACTCTCCTCATTAAAAAATGGCTCACAACTTGAACTATGCATCCATTCTCCTGAAAAAACTTTAAAAAAATTAGTCCGATTAATTACTCTTTTCCATCTACTGTTTGATTTAAAAACATCAATTGTCTTGTTAAGTGTCCTAATTCTATTGATAATTAAAATAAATAATTTTTTCTTAACTTCAAAAGCCTGATCAACAATCTTCTCTACATTTTTCTTTTTCTTATAAAAAGCACCTCTCTGTTTGCCTTTCCTAATATTTTTTTAACAAATTTAAAACCACCCTATTGCGAAACATTCGTTTACAAATGTCTCTAAACTGATTCTGCCTTCTATTCCTATACATATTATTCTCTCCTGCTCCAGTGTTATCATTTTTTGAGGGCCTCTCCTTCCTTTTCAAAATTACTCTCTCCTTCTCTTTTTCTACATGCTGTCCAGCATTTATTTTTGTTCCACATACGTTCCGTAAAAAAGATTTGGTTATCTTACCAGGAGCTTCTTTCCTGTTTTTTGAAGTCTTTGTTGTGGAGGACTGCTGTAATTCCAATGCTGTTTTTGTTTTAAACCGTACTTCAATTTTTTTTGTTCTTTGCCTTGAGGGCATCGTTCCTTACACTTGAAATCTTGTTTTCAATCTGTGTTAAAGAAAAAAATAGCACATTATAGACCACTACTATCAAACAACAAAGCAATGACAAAAAGCAAACAATCTATTCAGGGTTACAGATCAAGTGAGGATTCTCCAGGGGTGCAGAAGAAGTGAGACATGCATTGAAGAGTGTAGTGGAAGAGAGGTATGTCCACAAGTACAAAGAAAGTGAGACCTGTGTCTACGAGTGCAGTAGGAGATAAGCTTCATGAAGTCTAGTCCACTGGACTCTTACACACAGGCTTCACCACTTATGTTCTCCAGAAAAGGCCTCTCTCCCACTACAGTCTTGAACACAGGCCTCACCTCGTCTGTCCCTCTGGACAGGCCTCACCTCATCTACACAATCTACTTCCTAATCTAAGGTAACACAGGTGACATTTTTATGAAAGGATGACATATATGTATTTAATCATGCAGACACTATTTATTCCTTCTCAAAAAACTAAAAGTCATTGTTTTTCGCTAAAATCGTTTTTTAAATAACATTTTAGACACACTGTGCAGGTCCTATGTACAAGCATTCAGTGTCCATGACTACAGTGGAGAGGACTAACCTCCTCTCACACTTGGACAAGCCTTACCTCATCTCTGTCCTCTGAACAGGCCTCAATGTATTGAGTATAATTGATAGTAAGTAGGTGCAGATGAGGTGAGGCATGTCCAAATGTGTAAATAAGCTGAGGCCTATCTAAGCATGCCAATTAGTTGAAGTCTATTCAGAGTTGCAGATGAGGTAAGGATTGTCTACGGGTGCACAAGAGGTATGGCCTCTATTGAAGAGTGTAGTATAAGAGAGATCTGTCCACGGGTGCAAATAATTTGAGACCTGTGTCTAAGAGTGCAGTGGGGGATAGGCTTCATGAAGCCTAGTCCACTGCACTCTTAGACACAGGTCTCACCACCTAGGCTCTCCAAGAAAACCCTCTCTCCCACCACAGTCTTGAACACAGGCCTCAGCTCCTCTGTCCCTCTGGACATTCCTCACCTCATCTGCACAATCTACTTCCTAATCTGAGGTAACACAGGTGACATGATTGTGAAAAGGTCAAATTTTTTTATCTAATCATTCACACACTATTTATTCTTTCTCAAAAATGTGAAAGACATTAATTTGGCCCAAAAATATTTCAGTAGTGTAATGAAAAGCTTATACATATGACCTTTTCTCTGTTTTTCAAATCTTATTCTAAAAAAAGATTATGAGGCGTAAGCAGGAATGCAGATGTAATGAAGCCTGTACAGGGGAGCTCAAAAGGTGAGGCTTGTGTCCAAGATTGCAGTGGACAGGACTAAACTGGAGTAGTGTACAAAAAAAAGATGAACCTCATTTATAAAGCCCTGCATCAGTTTTCAACTGCTGATGCATCACTATTTGTGACGCATCGGCGGCATAAAACATATGAATTGTTGCGCCATATTTAAAAAGTGACGCATGTATGTAGATGCGTCACTTTTTAAACCTGTGCGCCACATTATACCTTTATCAGGTGTAATGTACACAGAGGGGTCATTTCTCTGCAGAAAGCCTCATAATAGTGACGCAGTGAAATCAATAAGATTTCACTGCGTCACTTTTAGGACACTGTTACGTCAAAATCTTGCACCTGCCTCACAGCAGACATAAGACTGAGGAAAACGCTTTCACATGGAGCTTTCCCCATGTCAAAGGATGCATTGCTGGACTACAAGCATTCCATTTCAGTACTGAAAACTCACTATTTTACAAAATACATTTCCTCTCTCTTGCAAACAATCCTACCGCATGTCCAAGGGTGTAAATAAACTGAGACTTGTCTAAACATGCCAATTAGTTGAAGTTTATTCAGGGTTGCAGATGAAGTAAGGATTGTCTAGGGGTGCACAAGAAATATGGCCTCTATTGAAGAGTGTAGTAGAAGAGAGATCTGTCCACGGGTGCAAAGAACTTGAGACCTGTGTCTAAGAGTGCAGTGGGAGATAGGTTTCATGAAGCCTAGTCCACTGCACTTTTAGACACAGATCCCACCACCTACGCTCTCTAAGAAAAGCCTCTCTCCCACTACAGTCTTGAACACAGGCCTCACCTCCTCTGTCCCTCTAGACATTCCTCACCTCATCTGCACAATCTACTTCCTAATCTGAGGTAACACAGGTGACATGATTGTGAAAAGGTCAAATTTTTTTATCTAATCATTCACACACTATTTATTCTTTCTCAAAAATGTGAAAGACATTAATTTGGCCCAAAAATGTTTCAGTAGTGTAATGAAAAGCTTATACATATGACCTTTTCTCTGTTTTTCAAATGTTATTCTTAAAAAAGATTATGTAGCCTAAGCAGGAGTGCAGATGTAATGAAGCCTGTCTAGGGGAGCTCAAAAAGTGAGTCTTGTATCCAAGAGTGCAGTGGACAGGACTAAACTGGAGTAGTGTGCAAAAAAAAGATGAACCTCATTTATAAAGCCCTGCATCAGTTTTCCACTGCTGATGCGTCACTTTTTGTGACGCATCAGCGACATAAAACATGTGCCTTGTTGCGCCATATTTAAAAAGTCACGCATGTAGGTAGATCCATCATTTTTTAAACCTCTGCGCCACATTATACCTCTGTCAGGTGTAATGTACACAGAGGGGTCATTTCTCCGCAGAAAGTCTCATAATACTGGCGCACTGAAATCAATGAGATTTCACTGCGTCACTTGTACAACACTGTTACGTCAAAATCTTGCGTCTGCCTCACAGCAGACATAAGACTGAGGCAAACGCTTTCAAATGGAGCTTTCCCCATGTGAAAGGATGCATTGCTGGAGTACAAGCATTCCATTTCAGTACTGAAAACTCACTATTTTACAAAATACATTTCCTCTCTCTTGCAAACAATCCTACCGCATGTCCAAGGGTGTAAATAAGCTCAGGCTTGTCTAAGCATGCCAGTTAGTTGAAGTCTCTTCAGGGTTGCAGATGAGGTAAGGATTGTCTAGGGGTGCACCACAGGTATGCCCTCTATTGAAGAGTGTAGTAGAAGAGAGATCTGTCCACGGGTGCAAATAATTTGAGACCTGTGTCTAAGAGTACAGTGGGGAATAGGCTTCATGAAACCTAGTCCACTACACTCTTAGACACAGGTCTCACCACCTATGCTCTCCCTGAAAAGCCTCTCTCCCACTACAGTCTTGAACACAGGCCTCAGCTCCTCTGTCCCTCTGGACACTCCTCACCTCATCTGCACAATCTACTTCCTAATCTGAGGTAACACAGGTGACATGATTGTGAAAAGGTCACATTTTTTTATCTAATCATTCACACACTATTTATTCTTTCTCAAAAATGTGAAAGACATTAATTTGCCCAAAAAATGTTTCAGTAGTGTAATAAAAAACTTATACATATAACCTTTTCTCTGTTTTTCAAATGTTATTCTAAAAGAAGATTATGAGGCCTAAGCAGATGTAATGAAGCCTGTCCAGGGGAGCACAAAAGGTGAGGCTTGTGTCCAACAGTGCAGTGCACAGGACTAAACTGGAGTAGTGTGCAAAAAAAAGATGAACCTCATTTATAAAACCCTGCATCAGTTTTCCACTGCTGATGCGTCACTTTTTGTGACGCATCGGCGGCATAAAACATGTGCCTTGATGCGCCATATTTAAAAAGTGACGCATGTAGGTAGATGCGTCACTTTTTAAAACTCTGTGCCACATTATACCTCTATCAGCTGTAATGTACACAGAAGGGGCATTCCCCCACAAAAAGCCTCGTAATAGTGACGCAGTGAAATCTATGAGATTTCACTGTGTCACTTTTAGGACATATATATGTCAAAATCTTGCACCTGCCTAACAGCAGGCATAAGACTGAGGCAAACGCTTTCACATGGGGCTTCCCTCATGTGAAAGTATGCATTGCTGGAGTTGCGTCATTTTTGTGACACACTCCAGCAATTCGTCACGTTTGCGCTTACAGATACATCACAAATACTGACCTATCTGTAAGTCCTAGAAACATGATGCGTCATACATTAAATGTAATGCATCATTGGTGTCACAAGGAATGCACAGTGAAAAGTGATGCATCACTGTTTTCATAAATAAAGCTCTCACTGTGCTTCCTAATGTGAGGTAACACAGGTGACATGATTATGAAAGCATCAAATTATTTTACTTAATCATGCACACATTATTTATTTTTTCTCAAAAATGTAAAAGCTAATAATTTGTCCCAAAATCGATTTTTCAATAACATTTTAGAAACACAGTGCAAGTCCTATGTACAATCATTCCATTTCAGTACTGAAAAGTCACTATTTTACAAAATACATTTACATTCCTACCAAGCATTACCCAAAAAATTAAGCAAACCAACAGCAAAGAAACTCAATCTGCTTCCTAATCTGAGGTAAAACAAATAACATGTTTGTAAAAGATTCAAATATTTTTATGTAATTAAGCACACACTATTTATTCCTTCTTAAAAATGTTAAAGCCATGGATTTGCACTAAAATCGTTTTTCAATTACCATTTTAGGAACATAACACAGGTCCTATGTACAAGCATTCATTTTCACTACTGAAAGCCATTAATTTGCCCTAAAACCGTTTTTTATTTAATATTTTATGAACAGAGCACAGATCCTATTTACTGGCATTCATTTTCACAAGTAAAAACCATTATTTTGCACTAATAACCTTTTTCAATTAACATTTTAGAAACAGAGCACAGATCCTATATACAAGCATTCATTTTCACTACTGAAACCCATTGATTTGCACTAAAATCGTTTTTCAGTTACCATTTTAGAAACAGAACACAGGTCCTATGTACAAGCATTCATTTTCACTACTGAAACCCATTGATTTACCCTAAAATTAATTTTTAAAATAACATTTTAGATACTGAGTGCAAGTCCTATGTACAACCATTCAACTTCACTACTGAAACATCACTATTTCACAAAATAAAAATCCTCTATTTTGCAAATATAGAAACCATGTATTTTTTAAAAGCATCACACAAACCAAAAGCAAAGAAAATCAATGTGCTTCTGAATCTAAACTCTCTATCTAAATGAATCACAACTCACCTTTACAAATGCTTTGAGAGATTCAGAACAGTGTCAGATACACACACCAATATTTCTATAGCAGAGCAAAAGGTATGTTCTCCAGGCACTGCAACAATTAATGGCACAGAAAATCTCTAATTGTACACACATATTGCTCATGGTAACCAATCAAAACTCTTCCCTCTTTATTTTCAAACCAACACCCTCCCCCCCCCTCAGCCCTTTCTACCTGTTACCATAGCAACTCCCTCCTCACTGAGCTCCCAGGGTTAAAAGTTTATTCTACAATGTTGCAAATCACGTCAGCAAGGATGTTTGACCTGTGAATACACCAGCTTATCTGCTGCAATCTTTCTTTAAATGACTGCTTTTTAACCATTCAAATGACTTCTTTCACACAACAGAACCATGCACCCTAACTTTCAGTTTTCAACTATCTGAATCCACCAATCATTGCTTGTGATTCAAGAGCACTGAAACTCCACAGTTTGTTTTTGCAAACTCCTACTATTCCAACTACCATTTCATTTCTACACTTCATCTGACTGCACCAGAACCTCCTCTCACCATGTACTCTGTCTGGATTATTGGACATAGCTACATTCACTGGGTTCAAAGGTATGCAGCTAACAGAAATTTTCACAACCTTGATTTACCATTTGTGCACATAAAATGGATTGTCCAAAGAGGATTGAGATGTCATCAATTGATACCATTGGTGAAAACCTTTTACCATCTGCCACACCCTAACCTCATAATTGTGCACTGTGGTGGAAATGACCTAGGCACTTTGACTGGGGTAGGTCTGGAGATGCTTTTAAATGCTTTTAAAGGACACCTTTGGGCAATTGATGACACCTTTTCCACAAACTGCCATGGTATACTCCAATATATGCCAAAGACAGAAATGGAACTGGTCCAACCAATTTTGTCCACAATTTGAGAAAGCACGGAAACATGTGAATAAATCTGTTTCTGCTTACATGAGAGACTATGGAATGGGTTCAATATACAACAACAACTTGCGTTACAACATGCAAGATATCTACAGAGCAGATGGTGTGCACTTCTCAGATGAGGGGAATAGAATATTCCTCCTGAATTTAAGACTGCGCATTGGTACCTAAATCAGCCACAGAACCCAAAAGCTCTTTTCAGGGCTACCCTACCTCTGATCACTCAAAATGATTATCTTTTTCTAACTTTTTTCACTATTTTTCACCAAAGTACGCTCCCCGGTACGCTTCCCGGTGCGCGTACCGGGCGCTCCCCCCGCGAAAATTTAAAACATTTTTTTTGGCCTATATGGGCCTCCTAAGACCCCCTCAGAAAACCTATTGGGTCAGGGAGTGCCTACCGTGCCCCCTTATACCCATTCCCAACGTTGTTTGTCTGCCATTTTCTGACTCAAATCTAGCGAAACACAAAATGGAGGACTCCCGTAGCGCTGCCGATACGCGTACCGGGGCGCGCACCGGGAAGCGCTCCCAAGAAATTTTTAAAAGTTAATTTACATAAAAACCACTGGAGACACTTTCACCAAATATACAATAGCTCATACTACATACCAGTCCCTACCATTTTCCTAAATTTGGTGGAATTCCACCGCATACTTCCCTTTCCTTGTTGAAGTGGCAGCAACTTGGTTTACACACCTTGGGAAAGGTTTTCAAATGATGACTGGGCGGAAAAGGACGATAAACTGATGGACATCTTCCCTCAGAGTGCGATACTTGGTTGTATGTTGTTCTAACATATGTTTCAACACACACTTAGGCACCTCGACACACCCCATAAATAGACACATCTAGTTTGACCCACAGTTATTTTTTTGTTTAGCTGTACTTTGTTCAGGGGCTATAGCTGCGTGGTCATTAAATATTCCCTGGGACCCTCCTTTTACTAGTTCGTTGTTTTTTGGAATTCCATTGAGCCATTTAGCCTGTAGACCTCTCTAAATATCCTGAGGTAAATTACTTCACAAAAACACATCTGAAGTGTTAGAATTTACAACCAATTAAAATGTTACTTTCATTTTCTACTATTATTTCATGACATTTGATTGGTTATGTACATGAATATATATAAACAAAGAGAGGGAAACACAGCCATTTTGACTACTACTTCCTGAAGTACATTTCAAAAGCATTTCCACTGAGAACTTAAACTTCTTTTTGAAAGGTAAGATATGAAACTGAAGTATGTTGTGCATTTTAAGTTAATTTGGAAAACATTTTCTGATAGTTATATACTATCCCTCTGTAATAGTTATAGATTGAGATACGCTTCTCTGTTATAGTTATGGATGGAGTTAGGCTTGTCTTGTATAATTATGAATTTACTTAGGCTTCATGATATACACTTTTTTATATTTCTACTTCCAGCCTGATACCATACACTGCCCAAAGATAACTTCACTGTTAAAAAATCAAAACTACCTGTCTGAACTTAAACCCAACAGTGCCCTATCTCTACTGATATATTTATTTTTTATGCAAATTACAGCAAGAAAATGGAAGGAGAGCTAAATATTTCCTTTGAAATTGTACTGGAGAGCAACAATGAACAAGTTATTGAACCCAATGAAGACTTAGAATTCATGGATGAATCACGGGACTATGAATTAGTTCAATGTGTGGAAGCGGTAGATTTGCTAATTCAAAATGAGGGCATTTCCGACAATCTGTTATTAGAAGTTCTGTTAAATTTGGAAAAAGAATCTGAAAAATAAATGTATATTTAATAATTCTAAACTTGTTTGAGACATTATTCATTTTTATATGTAATTCATAAACTAGTACCAAATTGATTATAATGTAAAGTCAGATTTATAGTATACTGTGCAACTTTTTTATGTTACATAGTGATTTTGCTCATAGATACTTCCTTTCTCCCAATATATTATCTCCAATGTGTATTTGACATCTCTTTTTCATCTCCTGCCTCCATGTTGTTTCTGCTTTCCTGACAGACTATGATATGGATTCCATATAGCACAATAACTTCTGTAACAACATGCAAGATATCTACAGAGGAAACGGTGTACATTAAATTTAAGACTCAGCATTGGTACCTACATGTTGGTACTTAAAACACCCAAACAACACAACAACTCTATGCAGAGCTACCCTACCTCTAATCACTTTAAATTATTATTTTCCTGTTACACTGGGTTTTCCCAGTGGTACGCTCCCCGGTACGCTCCCCGGTGCGCGTACCGGGAGCTCCCCCCGCGAAAATCGAAAAAAAAAAAAATAATGTTGTCCCGCGGGACCCTTTTATGGCCCCACATCAAACCTAGGGGGTCAGGGGGGGTGTACCCTGCCCCCTTTTGGTCATTTCCCCCTTTGTTTTAGCCACCTCTTGTGCCTTGATCCTACCGAGACACAAGATGGCGGCCGCTGCGGACTGTTTCGAATGTTTACAGACACCCGAGAGCCAATCAGCTTTCCGTGCGCAAGTCGCGTAGCGCGCCCGGTGCGCTCCCCGGTGCACGTACCGGGGCGCGGCTATAGAGATATATATTTGTTTGAACCCAAATTACTCAAAATCCTCTGGAGGACATATCTTGAGACATAGCAAAGGCACATCAGGCTACCAGTCCCTACAATTTTGCCAAATTTGGTGAAAATCCATTCAGCCGTTCGAGCTAAAAGTGAGTTCGACCGCCCTATGGAAATTAACATGGGGAAAACACGTTTTGGGACCCCCCTTTTATCTCAGCCCCCGATTGACGAATACCCCCCAAACTTTCAGGGAAGGAGCGGAGAGCGACTGCCAGTAGGTAAAATATATATATATATACCGCTGAAACGCGTCTGCCAGGAGCTGGGAGACAGGACCTCGTGAATTTTGAAAAGTGCTAAATGGTGGCAATAAAACTTACCTGAATGCAGCTCAGCATGTGTCAGACCCGTTTTTACAAAAGACGGGAATGGTGGCAATATATATATATATATATATATATATATATATATATATATATATATATATATATATATATATATATATATATATATATATATATATATATATATATATATATATATATATATATATTACCTACTGGCGATAGCCAGTAGGTATATATAGTTAGGTTTGTTTTCCATAGGGAAATCACAACATTCTATTGGGAATTACTTTGGCGCCGGTTGAGGAATCTTCCTGAAAGTTTCCTTAACTTTGCCTCGCGGCACTCCGGTCCTTCCCTGAAAGTTTGGGGGGGATTCGTCAAGCGGGGGCCGAGATAAAAGGGGGTCCCAAAACGTGTTTTCCCCATGTTAATTTCCATAGGGCGGTTGGACTCACTTTTAGCCCGAACGGCTGAATGGTTTTCCACCAAACTTGGCAAAATTGTAGGGACTGGTAGCCCGATGTGCCTTTGCTATGTCTCAAGATATGTGCTCCAGTGGTTTTTACGAAAATTAACTTTGAAAAAATATATATTGGGCTACATTGGGCTATATATATGTTAGAGCCCAAATGTAGCCCAATGTAGCCCAATGTAGCCCAGTTTAGCCCAATGTAGCTCAAAGATGGCCACCAGAGACAAAAAAAAACAAATGTAGCCCAAATATCAGCCAGATGTAGCCCAACTATAGCCCAATGACAGAATGTCCCAGAGTGTTCTAAAGAACAACTAGAGCGCTAACAGTCTTACTTATGACAAAAGTATGGCACACCTGAAGTCATCTTGATTGGAATAAAGTGTTAACACTTAAAACATTTAATTTGCAAAGGAACAAAATGAGGGGGTTCATTTTGCCATAGAAATTATGATTAGTGCTGAAGAAAGAAAAATTAGGGCACATTTTGAGTGACTTCTCAAATCCTCTTATATTTCATTAAAAAAATTCTGATATGCAGTCTCCCAAGATAGCCACCAGAGACAAAAGAGCCTGTGCTTAAAAACTCTGTTAGCAAAGCAGGCATTTGAGATTTAAAAAAGGTTTTAATATATAAAAACGTTATCTGCTAATAGAATTAGCATTTAAAAAACCTTGCGAATTCAATGAAAAAACCATAGGTTTCAGGCCTTATATAGTTAGGAATTAGCATTTAAAAAACCTTGCGAATTCACTGAAAAAACCATAGGTTTCAGGCCTTATATAGTTAGGAATTAGCATTTAAAAAACTTGCTGCTCCTACCTTGGGCAGTGAAAGTACGGGACTGAACTTTCTCTACTTGTGCTGAGTATCTCCAAGAGCCTGAAACCGAGCTGGCCTCCTGTTAAGAAGTCTCAGGGACTGCAAATACTTCACCAACCTCTTGGTACCGCTCCTGGAACCGTTGTTTCAGTTGCCACAGAGAAGAGGGAACAGCGACCGACTCCGTCAGCCGACTCCATCAGCCGACTCCGTCAACCGACTCCGCCGCTGGCCTTGTGTCCTGAAGGCACTGCAGGCTGCACCGACTTGCCCTGCACCGCACGCCTTGGTCTCACCGACGCCGTCTGCACGATCGTCACCGAGCCATTGCCTGCACCATATCGAGAGGCACGGCAACCAGTAGCGTCTTGCTTCACTTCGCTGGCCTGGTCTCACCGAGTCGGTCGCCGCTGGCTCGACACCCGTAACCGCCTCGTCACGTACAGCTGTCCGGCTCGGCAGGCACCGATTCCTGCCAATTGGCTCTGTCACTGCATTGCAACTTGCCAGCACCGCATCGAGCACCGTCTCGCCCTGCACCGCCCGCCTTGGTCTCACCGACGCCGCCTGGACAATCGTCACTGAGCTGCTGGTCACACTGCATCGAGGGACACCGCGTGGTACACTGCTTCCACTTTGCACCGTAACCGCGATGGACGCCATGACCAGCTCTGTCACCTGCATCGCAACCTGCTAGCACCGCATCGAACACCGTCTCCCACTGCACCACCCGCCTTGGTCTCAGCGACGCCATCTTGGCAATCCTCACCGAGCCGCTGCTCGCACCGCATCAAGGGACACCGCACCGTGCACCACTGCCACTTTGTATCGCAACCGTGATGGATGCCAAGACCGACTGGCACCTCTGTGTGAGCCGCACTAAAAAAGGTGCTGTAAACGAGTCTGTCCCGCTGTTGCTGCCCCGTACCGGCGCGGTCAGCTAGAACTGTGAGACTCTGTTATTTTCAGCATTGCTGTAGACTCGGACCGAGTTACCTACGCGTACGAACTGTGTTTTCAACGTAATTCTGCCATTTAAAAGACATCTGGTGAAGCAACTATTTTTAAAGTACTGTATTGTGTATTTTTATCGTAATTGGTCTTGTTTAAGTATATAAAAATATTAGATATTTTTCTAAACTGGTGTGGTGTCCTTTTGTAGTGCTTACATTGTATTACTGTTGGTTTTGTGCAAATACTTTACACACTGCCTCTAAGATAAGCCTGACTGCTCACGCCAAGCTACCAAGGGGGTGAGCAGGGGTTATTTTAGGAGTGTAACTCCCTTATCTTGACTAGAGTGGTGGTTTCTGACTGGCTTTGGTGCAAACCTTAGCCAACCAGAAATCTAATTTGTAACAACCGCAATGAGACTGCTGCAGTGAGGAAATTCGTAGCATGCTTGGCGGGGCCACAGTGACCCTGCCAAGCATATTGCAGCCTCACACCGCTACACCACCGCCAGGGATTGCAAATCTATGGCAGTTGCGGTGGTGCCATGGAGGTCCATCACCCGTAGTTGTAATACGGTGGTGGGACCACTGGTGCGGCGGTACCGACCTCCACTGCACCTCCACAAAAGGTTTGACTGCCCAATGAACCACTGAACTCATAATCAGGCCCATAAAATATGTTAGAAATAGTATCACTCATTAATAGTACACCTAGTATACTAATTTAACTTCATAGTAGTTTTGCACATATGTTTAACAATCATAAACTTTTAGAAACTTCAATCACTGGATGATGTCATCAGTGATGTTACTGACCATGTCATGAGTGATGATGTAAGGTCATAAGCAGTGCTTTGTGGGGGGTAAGTTATTGATTGCTCAGTTAACTATAATTGCTGAATGTGACTATTTTTGTATGAGGAAAATGTGGGCGTAACTCTAACGTCCCTGTAACCTTTGTTTTTTTCAGTAAATTTCAAAGTTAAAATACATTCTTTTTTCTTACTATAACTATCCTGAAGCCTTTGGGTTTTTCAGTCAATTTCTAAGGTTTTCTAATGTTGTTCCCTAATTATAACATCCCTGTAACCTTTGTTTTATTTTTAAGTGAATTTCTAAGGTTTTAAAAATGTTATTTCCTAACTGTAACCACTAACCTTTGACAGTGAGTGTGTAAGTGAGTGTACACGTGTCTCAGTAGGTCTGAGAGTGGATGTGAAAGTGTCTAAGTGGGTCTGTCAGTGCATGTGTGAGTGTCTGAGTAGGTCTGTGAGTGATTGAGTTAAGTCTTTCTGTGGGTCTGGGAGTGGGTGTTTAAGTTGGTCTGTGAGTGTGTGCATGAGTGTCTCTGTGGATCTGTGAGTTGGTGCGTGAGCCTGAGTGGGTCTGTGAGTGGGTGCATGAGTCCTTGGGGCATTGTTAAGCCCTTGGAGGTGAGCCCTGTGTGCCTCCTCCATTTTTAATAAAAAAACGCATGCCCCTGGGACCGACCCACCAGCGGGCTACAAATAAAACAAGTGCGGGAGACCACATTTGTTTTTTTCTAGTTCAAGGCGAAATTCGTGAATATTTCACAACTATCACCATGAATTAAAACAAAAATGCTTTTTTGCTCTGCCTGTTTGGGGGTCAGGGTATTCCTACCTTGCCCCCTTTTCTTTTTGTTCGCCTTTGTTTTTTGGGACTTGACTGAAGCCGAATCCCAAAATTGCTGCCAACACGTCCTAGTTAATGTGTTGCAAAAACACACAGTGCCCACACCACAATTACTCATTCAATATTCAAGAAGGGTAAGAAACCAGTTTATTGTAACCACCCTTAGACAGCATTACTCAGTGTCTATCATTTTATGCTTTTTTTCAAATTTTCAAAAAATCATAAAAGAATAAAGGACTACGTATTGGAATATTTACAAGACTAAATACACTTTGTACATACATCAAAGCACAAACATTATTTACACACTAAAAAACGTTTCTGCATCAAACATTACAAAGAATTATAATTACATCACAACCAACAACTATTACAATAAAAAACATGAAGAAAAATGATTTCCAAGGGGGTATAAGCAACTTAATAGCTTGTAAACGCTTAAATACTGGACCAGCCGGTCCTAGTGTCGTGAAGTTGACAATTTATTCCACCCAAGAAAGACTGCCGACGCGTTTCAAGAACCAGGCACAAATTCACTGGTCTATCATCAGGGCTGTTTATTCTTTGTATCTGAAAAGATGCAAAGACATTGTTTTACTTTAACAGGCAAATTCATAGTGAGTGCCTTTCTCCAATCGTGGGCAAGGAGTGATAATAAAGGATAGCTACATACCAAAATTGTTTTAAACAGGGGCGTGATGGTTAATCTTCTTGTGGTCCAACTCGCAAGTTATTGTGGTGGCCAGACAGAGATGTCTAAAAAAGATGGGAAATTGGTTTTCAATTTAACCCACTTGGGTCTTTTAATTATCAAGCTCCAGACAAAGATGTAAAATAAGGGGAGAAGCGTACCTTATTTTTTGTGAACTGCCGCAGCACGGCGAATTTTGCTTGTATGACGTCACCATCAAGGTGTAATTCTACAACAGTAATGGCATAGGTTTCAATCATGTGGTTTTTTTCAAAACATTCTAAGCGAGTGGATATAACTCACAGAAGAATTAGCCTACCTTACTGAAGTATCTTGTTCTTAAAGATTTAAAGGGAGAAACCGCAGTCACCGTCCTATAATAGAACGAAACGCCGATTTCAAAAAAAGATCTCTCAAAAATATTGAATGAATGCTCAGACCACGATAAGGCGGTTTTTGTAAATACCTGCTCCTCTGCCACAGCACGCCCGCGCTCGAGTCTGCTTTCTTTCAATAAAGATGGCCGCCGCACTTTTTCTGTTTGTTTTATACTTCCTGGTGCAAAATTGCATTATGGGACTTGTTTTATACTTCCTGGTGCAAAATTGCATTATGGGACTTGTAGACGCATTTAATTAAATCGCATATTCTAGGCGCCATGGAGACACATATATACGCGACATGTTTGCCTATCCATTTTATCGTGCTAATGCGATCAAACTAATGAAATTTTTGGTGTATGCGCTGATAAATTATGAAGCGCATTGGTACTGTACCCCATGCTAAAGGTACTTCTCAAGATTTGAAGTATATTGCAACTTGAGCATCATACGATGTTATTCTCTACACATCTCATGGCCGTGGACCGCAATTTTTAAAATTATCGAAATAGATCGAAAGGACCACAGGTCAAACCAGGGATGTCAAACCGATGCAGGTCAGCTCTGATGAATTTTACCAGACAAGTGTTATATATGCGCTATCTCAGACAGGCTATTGAGGCCAGTCTGTGCGCTGTTGAACTTTAGAATAAGATATGCTTCTTTCTGTAATAGAACTCGCTCAACGTCATGGCATTTATACTTGGGATTCATGGTGTACAGTACAGACCATTGGAGTTGTTGTTCGTTGTGGCCCTTTTCACAGAAATGTTCTACCATTGGAGCAGGCATTACCTGCTTCTTAATCCGGGATCGGTGCTGGCTGATTCTTTGATTCACTTGTTGACTGGTATTTCCTATATAAAGGGACTGGCACGGACATAATACCATGTAGACAATATTCTTAGTTCTGCAATTGGAGAAATCCTTGTGTCTCCACTTTATGCCTCGGTGAACAAACTCGTCACCTTCAATTGTACTGGAACAGGCAACGCAATTTCCGCACTTATGGTGGCCTTCAATCGGCTTAAGGTTCCATTGCACAAGTAGATCGCTTTTGGGCTTTGGAATAGCGATGTCCACCCTAATGAGTTCTTCATCAATACTGCGATTTTTTCTGTAGGCAAAAATGGGTTTCGGAAACGGGCAATTCAACCCCTCCAATAAATGCCAGTTCTTTAAAACCGCTTGTCGTAGTTTGTGTGTGTCCGGACAGAAAGTTGTAACGCACACGAGTTTGTTCAACGGTGTGCGTTGTTTGGGTTGCAAAAGACATTCCCTAGGCGTGTACTTGGCACGTTTGAGCGAATGCTTAAGGAGCTTCCTAGGGTACCCACTTTCTTGCATATCGGAACAAAAAGCTCGTGCATGTCGCTCATACTCCTGCACATCTGAGCAATTGCGCCTGATTCTGAGTAACTGTCCATAGGGCAGATTAGCTTTTAAGCTATGCGGATGTGATCTCCTATGGTGCAAGATAGTATTCCTATCAGTGTCTTTCTTATGTAATGATGTTATCAACCGTCCGTCCTCACATCTTAACTCAATATCCAAAAATGTCATGCGACTGGCACTATTTTCTATTGAAAACTTTATGTCTCTGTGCCTTGTGTTAAGCCATCCGTGAAAAGACATTAACTCGGTCTGGCTCCCCTGCCACAGGAGCCAGACGTCGTCAATGTACCGGTACTACTGTATAATTTGTTGCCTGAAAGGGTTATTGGTATCAACGAACTTCTCCTCGTACTGCGCCATGAAGAGCACCGCCATTTCTGGGGCGTAAGGACATCCCATGGCGGTGCCCTTCACTTGCATGTAATACTGGCCATTGAAGGTAAAATAGTTTCTCTTCAATGCTATTGCCGCAAGTTCCAAAATGAAACCAGTAGGACTCGATGTGGTCTTTCTCTTTGGTCCAGATATAATTGCATGACTTCTAGGGCTTCCTCTTGGGGAATTTGGGTGTATAAGGACGTAACGTCCATTATCACCATGATTTGTAATCTGGGATCGAAGCTGGTACCTTCCACTTTGAGCAAAAAATCAGTCGTATCACGCAAATATGATTTGACTTGGCCCAGAAACGGTTTCACGAAAAAATATACATATTGCGCAATCGGCTCTAAACAGGAATCACACCCGGAAACGATGGGGCGTCCGGGGGGTTCTTGCATGCTCTTATCGATCTTTGGAAGAAGATAAAGGACAGGGGTCCTTGGGCATTTCTTAGAAAGATAATCGTATTCTCTATTGCCCAGGAAACCACTCTCTTTGCCAAAGTCCAAAACTTTGGAAATTTGGCCCTGAATGTCTCTAGTAGGGTCCTCCGTTAATGCACGATACCAGGTGGTGTTTTTCACTTGCTTCTCCCCCTCTGCCAAGTACATAGAGCGAGGCCAGATGACTATAGCCCCGCCCTTGTCGGCTTGTTTAATGACAATAGAAGGGTCATTCTTTAGCGAACCAATTACCTCTCTCTGATGTTTATTCATATTCTGTTGAGTAAAGGTCTTAGCTTTCTCCATCTTGGTAATGGAAGACAGCAGTACTTGTTCAAAAGCTTGCACTTGTTTTGGAATATTAGTGTAAGGAACGAACTTGGATTTGTTCCTAAGACCAGTTGTTTCTGTGCTTTCAATAAATGGGGTATTGGCAAAAAACACCTTCAGTTTGACCTTGCGGCAAAACTCTATTGCCTCCATTTTGATCTTGGTATAATCAGTGTTTTGACTGGGTACAAATTTTAACCCAAGATTAAGTACCGCTTCCTCTTCCATGGATAATACTCTAGATGATAAATTGACTACAGTTGTTGATCTTCCTATGACTTGTAGTTGCTGCTCCTGGTTCGCATTTCCCATGGTACCTTGTACCTGGGTTTTGTTTGTTTGCCCTTCTCTAAAAAAGACACACCTTTCTTTTGATTTCTGTTATCAGACCCTGAGGAGTCCGAAGAAGACGTGCTTGAAAACGTGGTGAATCTGTTTCTCGATCTACCTTGGTAGGTTGACAAAGCCTGACGGGAGTCCTACTGTGAATAGTAGTCCTCTCGCAAAAACGGATATACCAGCTCAATTTTAAATGCCTTGACGTCGCGTTCGTATCTATTATTCTTGTCCGTAATAGTGTTGTCCCTAAAAGATTGAATTTCTTTTTCAATTTTCTCTAAGAGAGACTTAGCATCGGTGACCACCTGGCTGGTCTCTATGGCCTTAGTCGGTTCCTCTATTTCTTCTGCCTCCTTAGTGCATAATCTTTGTGCCGTTTCGATTGTATGGACCACAAGGTCCCGGCTGCACTTGGTGTTAATGTAGCTAAACCCTTTTCTGTACTCTGTATCTTCTGTAAAACGGGGACGTTCTTGACCTGAGGGCCCCAAGGGATAGTGCCACCCTTGAGGTGCTTCAGGAGAAAGTGCCCGTGTAACTCTGTTCTCACGTGCTTTTTACGTAATTGAATCAACTTATCGGATTCGTTCTGCTGTTTAGCACTAGTGCTTAATGCCACTGAGGAAAAAGGGAATGAGGCTATTAAATTTTGGATATGAGTCTCACTAAAGGACAATGTGTCCTTTTCTGCCATATTCAGGAGAGACTGATAGTCCCTCCACCCTACTGAATATGTACTATTTAAAGGACTATCTTGAGTCCTAAGATCCCTTGCGGGTGAAAACCCGCCCTAATTATTGAGAACCAAAAGGGGATAGGTCCATAAACACGTAGTGGGGGCTAGACCTTATATTTAAATTGCAAGAACACACAGTGCACACACCACAATTACTCATTCAATATTCAAGAAGGGTAAGAAACCAGTTTATTGTAACCACCCTTAGACAGCATTACTCAGTGTCTATCATTTTATGCTTTTTTCCAAATTTTCAAAAAATCATAACAGAATAAAGGACTACGTACTGTGTGTTTTTGCAATTTAAATATAAGGTCTAGCACCCACTACGTGTTTATGGACCTATCCCCTTTTGGTTCTCACTAGTTAATGTGTTGGCAGCCAATCAGACCTCTGCAGAACTCTGCAGAACTCTGCACAAGTTCATTATTGTTGATGAAGGCTTCATGATCGTGGATATACAAATTTGGATTTCCCTTAATTTCTGACAAACTAATGAACGGATTTACACCAAATAACTGAAAGCGTGACCTGCGTAACCAAACAACCTTTTTGCCAATTTTGGTGTAATTCTGTCTAGCAGTTCAGGCTGCAGGCGTGTCTAAAGACTTTATGGGAAAACCAGTTTTTTTATCCCCTCTTATTTCTCGGCCCCCATTTGACAGATCTCCGCAAAATATTCCATGCACAGCAAGTCACAGCACACTTTTTGGGGAATATTTAGTAAAGATTTGTCAAACGGCGCCAAAGTTATAGGCGAGTCAAAAAATGCTTTTCCCATGGTCCTAACTATGGCAATTGCCAGTAGGTAGTTTATATATATATGAAGATGAATTTAACTTTTTAAACAATGAGTATCCGATCATGCCCACTATCTACTTCATCACTAAGGTCCACAAAGTGGTTAAACCGATTCCTGGGAGACCGATTAGCTCTGCCCAAAACAGTTTTTTCAAATGTACTTTGAAATATGTTGATTTTACCTAGAGGAACACGTTATCAATTTATCAATCTATATACAAGACTCCAATGATTTTTTGCTTAAATTGAGTTCACAAACATGGTCTGATGAGTATTTATTGCTTACTTTAGACATCACCAGCCTGTATACCAGTATTAGACATAAAGACGGGCTAAAGGCAGGTAAGCATTACCTCAACAAAACACCCATAACCATGTATAATCACAAGTGCATGCTGCTCAAAATGATTGGGTGGTGTCTAACTAATAACGTGTTAATGTTTGATGGAAACGTATATCAACAAATAAATGACTTAGCATTGGGGGTGTGCTTCTCCCCCAGCTACGCTTGTCTTTATAGTTGGTTGATGGGAGGAGCACGTCCTACAGGTACAACATAGCCAAATTTGGACTAATCATGTTATCAAGTGGTGGCGTTACATTGATGACGTCTTCATAATTTGGTGTGGTATTAAAAACCAGGCCAAATTATTTGTAGACAACATTAACAAGAATGAAATGAGTTTGAATTTTACATCACACATTGATAAGACCATGGCCAACTTCCTTGACATTACTGTTTACATTAAAGATCACAACATTGAAACATGCCTATATAGGAAACCCACAGCTGGGAACATACTGCTTCATGCTACTAGTTTCCACCCACAGCATACCATCACTAGTATACCATATGGGGAGTTTTTACGCATTTGCAGGGCCTGCAGTTCTAATCAAGACCGAATACATCACCAACAAGCATCTAAGCAAAGGTTCTTAGAAAGGGGATACAACCCAAGAAGCTTGGACTTGGCCATTATGAAAGCTAACAGGAAAGATTGATTGTCCATACTGAAAGGTAGTAAAAGGAAAACTCCCCCAGAAGAGTCTCTAGCTGAATCTACATCGGAGAGGGTCTCTACCACAGATCTGGTTCTTGAACCGTGCAGGCTCATTACCACCTATAGTAAGCATGCTAATGCCACTAAATCCATCATTAGTGCACAATGGCCAATTGTCTTAACTGATACCACCTTGAGACAAATTTTACCTGACAGGCCCAATCTCACGTACAGAAAAGCATACTCTATGCATAATGACCTTGTGAAGACTAGCCCTGAATGCAATAATAACCACGTAAAAACAAACTGGTTAGCCCTGAAAAAAGGCTTTTTCAAATGCAGCACTTGCCGTGCTTGCAAGTTTGGAGTTAACACCACTATCTACTATACTGCATTTAATACTAACCCCAGCAATTTGAAAGGTCATTACTCTTGCAAAGGGACCATGCGGTCTACCTCGTTCAATATGGCTGTGGACTCAAGTATGTAGGCAGCACCAAATTACAGGTGTACTACACCTGTATTACAACATTTACATGCAATTGTTAATTTCGACCCAGCATCCAGTGACGCGACACTTTAAACAGGAACATAATAACAATCTTGATAGTTTCCAGTATTTTGTGAACAACACTGTCCCTAGTAATAAGAGAGGGGGAAACCGTGAGAAAAAACGGAGGCAACTTGAATCGAGATATATAGTTGTATTGCGACTTATATAGCGCACGTATCACCCGAAGGCATCAAGGCGCTTGCTTAGGGAACCCGTCCTGATATTCCCCTGTGAGATACCCCAGCAGGGTATCCACAAGGTGAAAGTCAGGCATCCCGCCGCGAGGGGCCGTAGTGGAGATTAAGCAAGCTATTGCCCAGAGTCGCAGAGTGTGACCCCGTGAGTCGAGTAGGCACCGGAGCGAGAATTGTCGAGTCCGTGGAATTTTTTGAGCCCGAGACCCGCCGAGGCGGGGAATCGAACCCTGGTCCACGGCCGATCTCAGCTTCCGGGTGTGCCGCCTCTAACCACTGAGCCACGCTTCTCCACAGTTGAGCTTGACACCAAGTACCCACAGGGTTTGAATATAGGGGAAGATTCACAGTAGGGTGCATGTACTTACCGTAGACCTGGTCGATCAATGGCACTTACCTTTATAGATGTTTTAAACAGCGGTATCACAACTATGAAAATGTCAAGTAACCCATTGTAGTCTCACTATGAATCTTATTAATGAATTGTATCTGCATCTTGATGCCATGACATGTGTTGTTTTTAACTTTGCACCTCTGACACTTTTATTTTGCACTTAATATTCGTACATTGGCTCCGCACAGTATGGAAGACAATGGCAAAACATTCTGACAATACCGGCATATTGCTGTAATGTTGTTAACATAGCAGTATTTGCACAGTTTTATTGTTATTATTCGAGTATTATGAAATAACACACATTTTATAGGTAAAAAAATTTCAATATGGCGATTTTAGGAAAGTTCCCAATGGTTATATAAAAAAAAATTATCTACTACATTTTAGCATTCAAATTAAGCGCATTTGTGCATTTTAACACATGTTTTATGCAATGCTATTTTTTATGTTGATATATAATGTATCATACAATGATTATTTTAACATCATCAGTTCACCAAGAAAGGCGGAACATTGCCTTGCCATTTAATTGTTACCCTAGTGAAACCTTTTACCGCACTGAGAGAGACGTAGTATTTTGTCTATATCTATGCCATTAGTGCCGGTGACCGGAAATCATGTGATCAACTGTTTACCAATAAATGTATTATTTTCACGTAGCGCAGACATGTGACCAAGGCCACTGAGTTGGCCGAAACGCATCTGTCTGACTTGCCCCGAACTGGAGAATAAAGCGCTTCACTGGCACCAAGCCTATCAAGTTGTCCGTATTGCTCTGTGTCTGCATGACTGCACGCTGGAGTTGTAACTGGATATATATATATATATATATATATATATATATATATATATATATATATATATATATATATATATATTCCAAATCTCATACACAAAGTTCGTGCGCTCTCAGGAAAAAGAGTCAGGAAACACCAGTTGATACGAACACAGGTTTAATCCACACATATATATATATATCGCCAGTAGATAGTTATAGTTAGGACCTATTTTCCATAGGAAATCCGCAACATTCTATTTGGAATAACTTTGGGGGCCAGTTGATGAATCTTAGCAAAATTTTCAAAACTAATGGCCAGCTCCGGTCCGCTCCTATCCTGAAAGTCTTCGGATGATTCGTCAAGCGGGGGCCGAGAAAAAAGGGGGGGGGGTCCCAAAACTTGTTTTCTCCATGCAATTTTCCATAGGAACCGTTCATCGCGGCTATAGACCGAACTGCTGAACGGAATTACACCAAATTTGGCAAAGAGGTAGTCCTTGGTTCAGACTTGTGCCTTTTGCTTAAATGGTCTAAATCCGCTCAGTAGTTCCTGAGAAAATGACATTTAAAAGTACATATATACCTATGGCTGCGCAGGATCTGCGCACCCTAAGCGCACCTTGGCTTGCACGAACTGTATTCTAATTGGTTGTCAACACTCTAAATCAGGAAGTGATGGCAGCCATCTTGTGCCTCAGTAGAACCGAGGCACAAGAAATCTATAAAAAAACATGCAAAACACCCTCTAGGCCTCTTCAGAGGGTCCCACAAGGACCCCCAAGGCCCCCTCAAATTTTTTTTTTTAAAAAGCTCAGCAAAATCCACGTAGGGTGCGCGGATCCTGCCAATTGAAAAAAAAAAAACGAAGCTCCAGCTCCCGGGCTTCAAGGCTAATTAGCCCCTGGGGGCAAAATCCCAGGGGCATGATGAAAAAGAGTGTGGGGGGGCCAAATCCCCCCACACTGCCCCCTGGGGCTTTATCATAATATAGGCGGCGGGGCTCACGGCCTCCCCGCAGCCCCAGGGACCGCCACCTCTGGGGCATCTTTAAATTGGGTGGGGGAGCTCTCAGGCCCCCCCAGCCCCGGGGACCGCCACCCCCGGGGCTTCTAAAAATTTGGTGTGGAGTCTCTCATGCCCCCCCCAGTCCCGTGGACCGCAACCCCCAGGGCTTCTGGAAATTAGTTGGGGGGGACTCTCAGGCCCCCCCAGCCCTGGGGACCGCCACCCCCGGGGCTTTTAAAAAATGAATGACGGGGGCTCACAGCCCCAGGGACCGCCACCCCCCGGGGCTTTATATTTTAAAATATACCCTGTGTGGGGGGGCTCAAGCCCCCCACACGCCCGGGACTGCCACCTCCCTGGGGCACTAAATATTCAAATTGGGAGGTCCATGATGGACCCCCCCCAGGCCCTGGGACCACCACCCCCGGGGCTTTGTAAAATGTGGGAGGGGGCCGCGCGGCCCCCCTCCTGGAGCCTTGTCGAGGCCATGGGGACCGCCACCCCCCAGGGCCGGCTCCTGCAGTGTCCCGGTGTGCCCACCCCCGGGACACTGCCGTTTGCAATGACAGGGCGGGAGCCTCACGGCTCCCACCCTGTCATTGCAAACTGCTTTGCTATTTGGAAGAGAGAGCAGGCAAACCTGCTCTCTCTTCCAAATAGCAAAGCAGATTGCTTTTCCACTGGGGGAGCAGCATGTTAGCTGCTCCCCATGTGAAAAAGCAATGCCGGATCCCACAGGACGCGGGGAGCCGATTGGGACTGTGGGGTATTGGGGACCCCCCATGGCCCCCAGCAGAGAGGGTCAGCTCCGGGGATGGGTCCCCGGGGCTATTAATGGCCCGGGAGGGGGGGCATGCGGCCCCCCTCTACTAAAAAAATAGTAACAAAAAAAAAAGCCGGCTCCGGGGGATGGGGTCCCCGGGGCCATACGTGACCACAGGAGGGGGGCAAGGCAGCCCCCCTCCAAAATAATATACATTTTTAAAAAAGAGGCCATGCCACGGGGGATGGGGTCCCAGGGGCAAATTATGGCCTCGGGAGGGGGGCCATGCGGCCCCTTACTGATTTCTATAGTTAAAAAAAAATTGGGGGCAGGCCCTGGGGGATTGGGTCCCCAGGGCCAATAAATTAGAAAAAGAAGGGGGGGTTACACAGACCCCCTTCTTAATTTTTTTGTTTTTTAAACGGGATCGCGATGGGGGCCACGCCCCCTCCTTGCACCACTCTGAAAACGCGCCAGGGGAACGAATTCCCCTTGAATACTGGGGGTTCCTAGGGGCCAACTAGCCCACCAGGAACCTCCAGTATGCACCAGGGGGCTGCATTGCAGAGAGGTGTTCTGAGGCCATGCCCCTTTTTACACCTCTCTGCAACACAGGTCCGTGGCGCTTACTGGAGGTACCTGGGGGGCTAGTTAGCCCCCAGGGGACCTTAAGATTCAAGGGGACTTAACCCCCCAACTTAAACGTGCCAGAGGCGCGTTTGCACAGTGGTTAAGGTAGGGGGCGGGGCCTGAGGTGATATGTCTGCAAACACGCCTTGTGGCGCGTTTTAAGTTGGGGAATTAATTCCTCTTCAATCCTGAGGTCCTCTGGGGGCTAAATAGCCCACCAGGTACCTCCAACAAGCGCCACAGAGCTGCATTGTAAAAAGGGGAGTGGATTCTGAATACCTCTATGCAGCGCAGCCCCCTGGCGCATAATGGAGGTTCCTGGTGGGTTAGTTGGCCCCCAAGAGACCTCAGGATTGAAGAGGAATTAATTCCCCAACTTGAAACGTGCCACAGGGCGTATTAGAAAAAGCTTTTTCTCCCTGAGCAATAATAATAATAATATATAATACAAATATTCACAAAAATGTAGAATTCAGAGAACAAGTAGTTGTCGGAATAAAGTCAATCAATATTCTCATATAATCCAAAAAATAGATGTTGTTCAAATTAAGTTCTTCCAGTCCTTCTTGTTCAATAGTTCTTTCATTCCAGTTCCTACAACGAAAATAATTGAAGATGAACAGTATCTTTGAAATTGACTTCATCAGGGCTGCAGAGAACAAATATTTTTATATTATAACTATGATCAAAAAGGAGGTAATGTAATACATCAAAAACTTTGACCAAAGTAGTCTAACTAAAGGGTAAGAGTAAGTAAAGATATAGGAGAATTCATTATCCAATAAAACGTAATAGAACAACACGGCAAAAGTGAATAAAAGTAGATCAAAAGATACAGCAAGTCACCAGGGTTTAGAGAGCCACTTTAAGTGCACAACTCCACCAAGTAAAAGTTTCCAAATCAATTATAGCACTTCACCTTCATAAATAAAATAAAAAGGTGTCCTATATCCAAGTCGATCCATTAGAATTGGACTCCAAATCAATTATAGCAGTTCACCTTCATAAATAAAATAAAAAGGTGCCACTGGGCGTGTTTGCACACATGTCACCTCAAGCCCCGCCCCCTTCCTTTACCATTGTGCAAACGTGTCCTGTGGTGCGTTTTTAAAATGAGGAATTAATTCCTCTTTAATCTTAAGGGTCCCTGGGGACTATCTAGCCCACCAGGTACCTTCAGTATGCGCCACGGAGCTGCGTTGCAGAGAGGTGTTCAGAGGCCACACCCCTTTTTACACCTCTCTGCAGTGCAGCTCTGTGGCGCTTACTGGAGGTACCTAGTGGACTAGTTGGACCCTAGGGACCCTCAGGATTCAAGGGGACTTAATCTCCCAACTTAAAACTGACACAGGGCGTGTTTACACAGGGGCGAAGGGAGGGGACGGGGCCTGAGGTAACGTGTGCAAACACGCCCTGTGGTGTGTTTTAAGTTGGGGAAATAATTCCCCTCCAATCCTGAGGGCCCCTGGGGGCTAACTAGCTCACCAGGTGATTCCAGTAACCGCCACTGCGCTGCGTTGCAGAGAGGTGGTCCAGGACGTGTCCCTTTTTAGCACCTCTCTGCAACGCAGCACTGTGGCGCTTATTGGAGATACCTAGTGGGCTAGTTTGACCAGGATTCAAGGGGACTTAATCTCCCAACTTAAAACGCGCCACAGGGCGTGTTTGCACAGTGGTGAAGGGAGGGGATGGTGTAAGAAAGTGGCTCTATATATACTGGATCGAAGTAAAATCAGCTGAAGCACGAATTCTGATTTACTCACCTGTTATCAGGAGAGACCTTAGTGCTGCATCTTTGAGCCCAGTACTGAACCTGGAAAGTAATTTTAACCGTACTTACCAGTAACTTGAATTTCCTTCCATAGGCTAGCATTGACTGGTTTCACTTGGAAATTCTTCCAAGTGTCGATTTGTGAAACTTACAAATATTCCCCTAAAATCAGCCGAACTACGAATTCTGATTTACTCACCTGTTATCAGGGGAGAACCCAGTGCTGCATCTTTTAGACCAGCACTGACCCTGAAAACTAATTGGAACCATACTTACCAGTAACTTGTATTTCCTTCCATAGGAATCTATTGTCTGGTTTTCACCAGAAAAGTTTCAAAGTGTCTATTTTCACAAACTACAAATATTCCTTAATAATCGCCTGTATGACTCATTCTTTTAACTGTTTACAGGAGATGCACAAGTGCTGGATCTAGGATCCACCACTAAGTAAGAAAAAGTAATGATAACACTACTTACCTGCTAAGTGAAGTTCCTTCCATATGCTGACATTGACTGGTTTCACTTGGAAATTCTTTTAAGTGTGGAGTTTTGGAACTTTAAAATATTCCTCTAAAATCAGCCGAAGTACGAATTTCGATTTACTCACCTGTTATCAGGAGAGACCTCAGTGCTGCATCTTTGAGCCCAGTACTGATCCTGAAAAGTAATTCTAACCTTACTTACCAGTAACTTGAATTTCCTTCCGTAGGCTAACATTGACTGGTTTCTCTTGGAAATTCTTTTAAGTGTTTAGTTTTGGAACTTTAAAATATTCACCTAAAATCATCTGAACAACGAATTCCGATTTACTCACCTGTAATCAGGAGAGGACACGGTAGCTGATGAGGGCTGAAAGCCCGAAACCGGTCATAGGATGCTTGTTTCCAGTCCCGGGAGGACCTTGCTTGGCAGTTGGGGCTGGACTGTTCCCATGGGGCACAGGGTCAAGACGGATTTGCATATGGTTGGGTTCAAACTGGAATGGCGTGGTGATAAAAAAAACGATGGATTTAGGCCCAGATCTCTGTACTGGGGTGAATGTATGACATTGTTCTGCATTCTGTCCATCAACTGTTGTTTTTGCATTTGTCACCCCGAGTGAGACGGGTATGCTCAGACGTGAGTCCCGTGCTCCCCATGCCACTGGAATCAAGCTATCCTCACTGAGGAGGGCTGAAAGCCCAAAACCAGCCCTAGGATGCTTGTTTCCAGTCCAGGGAGGACCTGGCTTGGAGTTGGGGCTGGATTGTTCTCATGGGGCACAGGGTCAAGACTAATTTGCAAACGGCTGGGTTCAAACTGTAATGGCATGGTGAGCAAAAAAACGATGGATTTAGGCCCAGATCTCTGTACTGGGGTGAATGTATGACATTGTCCTGCATTCTGTCCATCAACTGTTGTTTTTGCATTTGTCACCCCAACTGGGACGGGTATGCTCAGACGTGAGTCCTGTGCTCTCCATGCCACTGGAATCAAGCTATCCTGACTGATGAGGGCTGAAAGCTTGAAAACGGTCCTATGATGCTTGTTTCCTGCCCAGGGAGGACTTGGCATGGCAGTTCGTGCTGGACTATTTCCATGGGGCACAGGGTCAAGACTGATTTGCATATGGCTGGGTTCAAACTGGAATGGCATGGTGATAAAAAAAAACGATGGATTTAGGCCAAGTTCTCTGTACTGGGGTGAATGTACGACATTGTTCTGCATTCTGTCAATCAACTGTTGTTTTTGCATTTGTCACCCCAACTGGGACGGCTATGCTCAGACGTGAGTCCCGTGCTCTCCATGCCACTGGAATCAAGGGAGGACCTGGCTTGGCAGTTCGGGCTGGACTTTTCCCATGGGGCACAGGGTCAAGACTGATTTGCATTTGGCTGGGTTCAAACTGGAATGGCATGGTGAGCAAAAAAACAATGGATTTAGGCCCAGATCTCTGTCCTGGGGTGAATGTATGACATTGTTCTGCATTCTGTCCATCAACTGTTGTTTTTGCATCTTTTAGCCCAGCACTGACCCTGAAAAGTAATTCTAACCATCCTTACAAGTAACTTGTTTTTCCTTCCATAGGAATCCATTGCCTGGTTTTCACCAGAATAGTTTCTAAGTGTCTATTTTCACAAACTACACATATTCCTTACAAATCGCCTTTATGACTTAAACGCATTCTTTCAACTGTTAACAGGAGATGCACCAGTGCTGTATCCAGTATTCACCACTGAGTAAGAAAGAATAACAATAACACTACTTAACTGCTAAGTGAATTTCCTCCCACAGGATAACATTGGTGATTCTATGTGAAAAAGTTTCTAAGTGTCAACTTTCAAAATACAATAATATTCCTTACAAATAACCACTGTAACCAAAACATTTTTACTCAACTGTTTACAGATGTCCCAGGAGTGAATCTGAGATCCAGTCCTGTGGTTAGAAAATAATCCATAAAGTAACTAATTGCATTGAACTAGAAATTCACATTGAGCTCAATGTTGCATAGTGTTTGAAATTGTGTTGCCCATTGCAACACTGTAACTACTGTATTTAAAAGTCTATTGCCTATTTGCAAAGTATTTAAACTAAAAAAATTCATTCTGAGAAAGTATATTTTGTAATGTAAGGCTGAACTGGGGTGTTGTGGAGTGCAAAAACCGATGGATTTAGGCCCAGATCTCTGTACTGGGGTGAATGTATGACATTGTTCTGCATTCTGTCCATCAACTGTTGTTTTTGTATTTTGTAATGTAAAATGTAATTGTAATGTAATATAAAAAATAAAATATCTAAAATTAAATAGTTTAAAAACATGGAATAAATCAGTATCAAAAAAATAAATATAACAATTAATACATTTAAAAATTGTCATTTACAAAACCTTTGAAATTCACTGAAAAAACCATAGGTTTCGGACATGTTATAGTTAGGAATTAGCATTTAAAAAAACCATAGAAATGTACTGAAAAAACCATAGGTTTTAGGGTTTTAGGGGTGTTATAGTTAGCTGGACATTTCACTCGTACAAAACCATTGAAATGTTTCTGTTATAGTTAGTTGTACTAACTATAACTCGTGTGCCCGCAATCCACTACTGATGATGTCACATATTACATCCTTCATGACATAGTCAGTGACATCACTGATGACATCACTGATGACATCTCAAATGACATCACTGATGACATCATCCATGTGAAAATCTAATACATCTCATTATACACTAGTATAACCTTTCAATACTCATTATAAAATATGGAGTACTATATTTGAAACCATTGACATACCAATACAAGTTTCTAAAAACCCACGAAGTGATTCCAACATCTACACACACATCTAAACACATACTTATAGATTCACTCATACATGCTAACAAACATCAATAGAACATTATCAAATATACAACTAACTATAACGGAGGAATTTCTATGGTTTTGTACGAGTGAAATGGCCAGCTAACTATAACACCCCTGAAACCTATGGTTTTTTTCTGTGTGAATTTCTAAGGTTTTTTAAATGCTAATTTCAAACTATAACGTCTCTGAAACCTATGGTTTGTTCAGTGAATATATATATATATATTTTTTTTTTTGTTTCATGTTATATATTTTTAGATTTTCAATATTTTATGGAATTGTGTCCTTTTGGTTTTTAATTTTTGGGGGGGTAGTGTTGAAGGTGTGCACTACAAGAAGAAGAGCCTGGGCTACAAATGTACATAAACATCGAAATAGAGATATTAAGTGGAATGAGAGGAACCCAAAATAAAGTTAAAAGAATGCTAGTTGAATAATGGAAACAGGAATGTTATTGAGAGGCGAAGAGATTAATTTTGATGAATTGGCCTCTGGCCTGGTATGAGTTGAGAATGCCCAATTCTCTCCTAAGAGAAAACAACATTTTACCATCACTAATTATGTAAAAAGAAAGATGCTTATTTATAAGCCGCTTGTGCCACCGGTATGTCACTTTATTCCATATAAGAAGTGACGTACCAGCTGTGCGAGGGGCTTGTAAATAAGCCCCAAATATTTAGATTTTAAATGTTTGAGACAAGAGGTATGTTTTAGGGATCTGTCTACTGACTTTGTTGGAAGCTGTGATGGATTGTAGTATTTCTTTCATATTTATGAAGAATGCTTTTAAAACGTTTCACATGGTGAAGGGGCTTGTACAATTTGAGAAAGGCTGAAGGCAGCTGAAACGTGTCAATGTTTGGATAAATTGCTGTAAACAAACAAATTGTTTACACAACACGCCGTCTGCAGTGCCCACTATGTCTTGCCTAGGTGAGAAGGATCACAAATATATATATATATATATATATATATATATATATATATATATATATATATATATATATATATATATATATATATATATATATATATACATATATACATATATATATATATATATATATATATATATATATATATATATATATATATATATATATATATATATATATATATATATTCCACAAGTTGTTGCTGATAAAATCCTGTACAACAAAGAGCCGACCCAAAGAATGCTGGTGCAAGTTCAAATTTTAATCCAGTGAAGCCAGCGCTGCCGCCATGACGCGTTTCGCCTCCAGGGAGGCTTGATCACATGACAAACTACACATGGTGTGTGAGGCTATTTAAAGTGACAGTGCAATTTGGTTAAATCATAGACATGGACAAAGTACTGTTTAGTAAAAACGCCGCTAGTGTGCAAACTGACCAAACTAATGCCTATAATACAGCAAAAATATATATATAGCTGAAAAGAGCACACTCCATAATTTCCAATAACACAGAATTCATGGGAAAAGAGCCTATTCGTCGGGCAAAAATACATGAAAACTAAACAAAGTATTTACATGACAATCAATATTATCTATGTGGCAACAATGTTTGATTCCTCCATATTCATGTAAAACCCTTTAGTGAATAGCTCAAAGATAGACAATAGCAGCGTTTTATCCAATGTCTTATGAAACTGTTTCGCAGAAGTAAAGCCCAAGTGGGCAAGTCACATCAAGAAAACTTGAATAGCCAAAAAGTGCAAAAGGCAATAGTGCAAATACCAATAAAGTGCATATAATGAAAAATGTCTCAAATATAAAAAATGTTAAAAACATATGCCACAATGTCCCAGATTGCAATAGAATCAATTCATCATTATATACAAATATACCATACAGAAAGAGAACATATCAAGATCAATGGAAATTACTGCATCCGGACAGGTCTTAATTGTTTGAAACTCCAAAATTCTAAAGGCAAGTATAGAGATCCTCTCTATCATTGAGGCCGTTAGGGTTCTTGGTGTTGAGCTCCAAGATGTATCTCGTCTCAAGGAGGCGGAGTTTGGCCTCACGGTCACCTCCCCTCCTTGACGGCTCAACACAATCAATTAAGAAAAATTGGAGTTTATCAGGGATACCAAGGTGTTTCTCCTGAAAATGCCTGGCAACCGGATAGTTCTGATCATGCCCCGTTATTGCCCTTATGTGTTGGAGTATGCGCCTGTGAGCGGGCAGCTTAGTGCTGCCCACATATTGAAGCCCACATGGGCATTCCAACACATAAATGGCGAACTCGGTTTTACAGTTCAACCATTTTGTGATGGCAGTCGGATGTTGTTGAAAGGGGCTTTGGAAGTGGGTTCTGTTGATGCCATGACGGCAGGCTTTGCATTGAGGGCATGTTTTAAAGCCCTTTTTCTCAATGCCCCCCAAGTAGAAGAGACCTTGGGCTCTAAGGTGTTACTCACCAAGGATTTGGACATAGAAGGGGATTTCCTAAAGGTCAAGATTGGTTTGGTACCCATTTTGTGACCAATTATAGGGTCACTTCGGACCAAATTCCAATTCTATATATATATATATATTGAACCAAAAAATCCAGCTCCCCACAGAGTCTCCATGGAAAGCAGGCACAGACACGAAGTGACTTTGGATTCGGCATTTATTTCATGGTAAGGTCACCCTTGATCCCGAGCACAAGGAGAGACGCGTTTCAGCCTTCAAGAGGCCTTTGTCAATCTAGTTTGGCAATACCAATTTCATTACTTAAGTAGCCCTTCCCACTCGCAGTAGGTAATATGTGTATATATATATATATATATATATATATCGCACCCAAACAGTTCCGGTAAATTTGCCAGTTCCGCTCACGGGTGGGTCGAGGTCGGGCTCCCGGTCACCCTGTAAATTCAATCCAAATTCCCAACGTGATCAAGCCGTAAGGTGAAACGCGTTGTTTCCTGCCATTAAATTCTATATGCACCAGCAATTTTGGAGTGTCGAGTACGTTCCTTTCTTTACAATGGGAATTTGGATTGAATATATATATATATATATATATATATATATATATATATCAATGCTCGAAGGTGTCCACCTTTGAGTAGCACGCGAACAGCAGCTTGGTTTATGTATAGGTGAGGACGGGGATCCACTCGTAGACGCCACTCGTGGACAACCTTGGAGCGTGAATATATATATATATATATATATATATATATATATATATATATATATATATATATATATACACATATTACCTACTGGCGGTCGCCTGTAGGTAGTTATAGTTAGGATCTACTTTCCATAGGAAATCCGCAACATTCTATTGGGAATAACTTTGGCGCCAGTGGATGAATCTTGGCGAATTTCTCAAAGAAGATGGCCCGCTCCGCTCTGCTCCTTCCCTGAAAGTCTGGGGGGGATTCATCAAGCGGGGGCCGAGATAAAAGGGGGGTCCCAAAACATCTTTTCCCCATGTTAATTTCCATAGGGCGGTTGGACTCACTTTTAGCCCGAACGGCTGAATGGATTTCCACCAAACTTGGCAAAATTGTAGGGACTGGTAGCCCGATGTGCCTTTGCTATGTCTCAAGATATGTGCTCCAGTGGATTTTGAGTAATTTAGGTTCAAAAAAATTTATATATCTATATGCGCTACGCGAGTTCGTGAGCGGAAAGCTGATTGGCTCTCGGGTGTCTGTCAACATTCCAAACAGTCCGGAGCGGCCGCCATCTTGTGTCTCGGTAGGATCGAGACACAAGAGGTGGCAAAAACAAAGGGGGAAATAACCAAAAGGGGGCAGGGTAGACCCCCCTGACCCCATAGGTTTGATGTCGGGGCCATAAAAGGGCTTCGCAGGGCAAACGTTTTGTTTTTTTTCCGAATTTTGCAGGGGGAGCGCCCGGTACGCGCACCGGGGAGCGCACCGGGGAGCGCACTGGGGAGCGTACCGGGGAGCGTACCATGGGGAAAACCCAGTGTAACAGTAAAATAATAATTTAAGCCACTGCTCTTTTCTTACCCTTCCACACACCCTTTCCTTTACTACATTTTCTTCGCATATCCACATTCCCCATGTTCACTCTCCTTCTCCTCACTCTCCTTCCCCACACTCACCTTCTTTCAGTCCCCCTAGTTCACTTCCCTTCTCCTCTCGTCCCTTTCTGTGCTTTCTCACTCATTTTCTTCTTGTTTATCAATGTACTCCACTTCACTTACTCTTTTTCATTTTTTTAAGAACACAGCTCTTTGATGAGAATTGGAGGTAGTTCTGAAAAGAACTTTTTTTTTCTTCTTTTTTTCTTTTTTTAGAACAAAAACAAAAACAGTGAATGGGAAACTGCTCAACAGGAGCAAAAAAACAAAACAAAATTTGGACTGGGAACGGCAGCGATGGTTATCCAATGCTCGAACCATAAACAGAACACTTTGTTCCCCATAGCAAAGTAACTTATCGCAATATCTGCATTTAATAACGCCTTTATTAAAAGCAGGCTGGATGTTGGGAATCTGTTCTTGTGATTGCTCCCTCCCTGATGCAGTTTGTCCTCCGGTTGAAGTAGAGGCCCCATCACTGGGAGCCTCTCGTGCCAGAGCCCTGATACTCTCCCGGGCAAAGTTCTGGGGGTGCCTCCTCTCGACATGTCGAATCATCGTCGAGTTTCCAATTGAATACTTCTTTCTGGGGTAACCCCGTGAAAGGACAGTTTTACAAATCCTGCACTCTACCTTTGGAGCATTTACTTTTTTCTGATCAGGTGGAATGGAAAAAAACTTCCATATGAAGTGTTCTTTTATTTTCGGCTGAGGAACCTCTTCATCCAGAAATCCCTCTGACTCATATTCACTGCTGGATGCTCTGGCAGCCATGGTAATGCAAGATATTAATTCAGCAAAGAGCCGACAGCAAAAAGAGAGGTCTTGCAGTCACAAAAGTGAAAGAAGAAGTGAAGGAAATGGGTGGGGATTTCATTCCTTCTAAAAGAAACTGTTAGCAACCAATGAAAAGAGTTATTTTCAGGTCACATGACCCAACGCGCTTACACTACGCGCCCCGGTGCGCGCCCAGGGGCGCGTCCGGTGGCGCTTACGTTGCGCGATCGCATGCGCTCGGGCGCTTCCGGGTGCGCTTTCGCAGTGCGTCATAAGACGCATCACGCGGCTACGTGATGTCATGAGTGATGTCACTGACCATGTCATGAGTGATGTAATATGTGACGTCATCAGCAGTGCATTGCACGCGCAAGTTATAGTGAGTCCAACTAACTATAACGTGGGAATTTCAATGGTTGTATGCGAGTAAAATTTCCAGCTAACTATAATTGGTGTGAAACCTATGGTTTTTTCAGTGAATTTAATAGGTTTTTTAAATGCTAATTCCTAACTATAACTGGTGTGAAACCAATGGTTTTTCAGTGAATATATATATATATATATATATTACAGCTCCATGTGGTTGTACAAGCATTGGCATAGCCAATAGGTCTTGCTTTTGGAACCTTATAAGTATTTAGTTATGCAGCACAATATCCTTGGTGCAATAACATCAACTGTTGCATGGTTAAAAACTTGTAAGGTCCCAAAGGCGAGACCTATTGGCTATGCCAATGCTTGTTTTTAGAAGCCTGGCGTGCAGTTTTAAATGTAGGCTGGTAAGAAAGGTGCCAACCCAAGGGGCAAGGTCTAGAGAGAAATAAGAAAGGAAGAGAGGCGAGTTATAATGAGATAGCACAAATAGAAAGGTGAAGCACAGAATGACAGGTCGGGTAAACAAAGTGGCGATGCAGAGAGGCAGGTAGAGCTGGTGAGATGAAAAATAGAAAGATATGAGAAATAGGGAGAAAAGAGGTGCAGATGAGGTAGAGAGATGAGGCTAATACAGAGGAAGGGCGAGGGAGAAGTAGAGAATGGTGAAATAGGGAGAGAGAGACAGAGGTAAGACAGATGTATTAAACGAGCAAGACATTGGAAGCAGAGAGAGTGAACAGAAACAGTGAAGGAGATAGAAAGAGAGATGAAAGCAAAGGGAGTGATAGATGGAGTGGAAGAGGTAGAGAGAGCATTGTAGAGAAAAATAAATAAAATAATGGGAAAGGCGAGGGAAAGAGGACATCAATAAAACAAGCGTACACATGGCGGAAACAAAGTTATCGAGGTAAAGCTTTGTAAATAAAGGGTGCAGTCATTTCCTTGCAGTCATTATATGTAGGAAAAAAAAGGCTACATTCCTTCCTTATCGTACATATTTGTACAAGAGAAATTTTTGGGGGCTTCTGTGATGTCATAGGTGATGCTGTAGGGCAAGTCATTAAGCTGAACAGTGCATTTCGATGTTTCTTTCTTGTGTGGGTGTGGGTAAAACAGCAGGGAGGAGGATGAGGTGGGTTAAAAGCAGTGGGGGATTTTGTTAAAAACAGCGGCAGGCGATGGGTGGTGGGTTAACACAAATAATGCGTGTGTGGTATTTGTAATAGTTAAAACAATACCAGACAAGAGCTAGGAGACTGAAACAAACAACAGAAGGCATGCGGGCAGGGAAGGAATAGTAACAGGGGAGGGATATAGCAAGAAGAAGTAGGGAAAGCGCCGGAGAGGAGAGATGACTGTCTGCAGATGCAGTTAAATTGAGTGCTCGGTAGCAAAGCTGGCTCTCGGCATTGCGTGGGCGGGGGTCGCATTCCTGAGAGTGTGGTTCAGTAAAAACAGACTCACTCAGAGACCGTGGGAGAAAGGTAGGAAAGAAGAGACAATGAAGGACAAAGAAACAATTTATCGTTTCCCTCTTGCCAAAAAAGAAGGAGCTACTTGCTTATTAACACTTCAGTGGCGGTTAATGGCATGTTATGCTATACTAGATTGCTACGTGGCGTTATGTTATGCGGCATTCCTGAAGACCTGGCTTCTTGGCGCTGCTAGGTATTTAAATGGAGCTAAAACAAGTAAAAGTGCAAGATAAAACAGAGGTGGGTGCCAAAGGAAGAGATGGGCAAAGACTGCGGGGCAAACGGGGATGAAAACAAGTACTAAACAAGCACTGGGGGGAAGCGACGCAAACCTGGGGGGATGTGATCAGCCCAGTGATTCACATGCATGGAGGCTTCATGCTGAATGCAGCCTGTAGTGTTACACCAGCGCACTGCAGAAGCAAAGATCTTTCACCTTCTGCAGATATTACTTCAGAAGGGAAAAATGTGAGTGAAGGTGTGGCGTAACGGCCAGAGCAGTTGATTTTTGAACGGTGGAAACAGATCCGAGTCTCGGCTTGGGGTCCAACATCCTGTGATTCTGGGTAAATCACTTAATCTTTGGAATTGTCAGTAAGTCAGGTATAAACATCAAAGTGATGGAATCGGACCTTTCCTGACGAAGCAAGGCTGAATGAAGAGAGGAGCATGCCTATGTAATGTTTGGGGACAGATACATACCAATTTAAAAGCAATTCTGCTGACCTTAGACTGTGCTACCCGAATTATGAGATTTTGTGGCCGTGGTGGCGTTTCGCAAAAATGATGAATATGTCGTAGTTTCCATATAATCTGTCACACTCCTGCAGATTTGAACATAAAATGGTTCCAGCTCAAACAGATCAACACTTACAAACAAGACAACACTTGATTTGAAGGCGGCATGATAAGTTTCCTCTGAGGCTTACGGCCGTGGGAGGTGGGAGTTGATGGGGAGCAAATGGGTCTGTCAATTAAGCTGGTCTGCCTCCTGGCACGGGCTGCGGCCGTGAATAAGTGACGGCGGGTGGGGGGGGGGGCGGGGAGCAGAGCCTTTGAAGAGGTAGAGAACTGGCTGATAGGCAGAAGCTCAAGGCAAGGCTCAGGCAAGCTCGTGCTTCAATGAGGCGTGGACAAAGTGAAGAGCCAATGAAAAAAAGGAAAGGCACGGGGAAAAAAAGTTTATGGCACAAAAGCGCGTGCCTGTGCCCACGTGAACTCAAAGAAAACGCCACGGGAAAAGCGGTAGTTTGACCAGTGTTTTGAGCACTTGAATTCTAAATGCAAGAAGAAGTACCTGGGGAAATGTGTCAGTTAAGTCATTGTGTCCCTCATGCCACACTCTTCCAGAGACCCCTGAGCACTTCCTCTTTTTTTGCCCCCTCCATGCTGACCTTAGGAAATCCTGGATTGAATCCTGTTTGTCGCATTCTATCCTTTAAACGTCCCTCGGAAGCCACACATATTTTTAGATCAGATACCACAAGTTGACTAGTGTTTGCTATTTCAAGATTTTTGCTTTTTGCCTGGTGGAAGAGGTCCAAAATGGGTAAATTTGTTTCTGAACATTAGATTTGGGATGTATGACATTACAACGCTTGCTTTTACATCGCATGCTTTTACAACGCGGTTTTTACAACGCATACCATTACAAAGCATAGTGCTTTTAGGCGCTGGATAGTGAATTGTTTAATTTACTATTCCAACTCCAGTCCCCGTGGATAGTAGGGAAGGTGTTGAATAGTACATTAAACCTATTCCCTATCCTAGAGCGCCCCCCAGCGCAATGCGTTGTAATGGTTTGCGTTGTAAAAGTTGCGTTGTAAAGGCACTGTGTGGTAAAAGTTGCGTTGTAAAGGTTGTTTACCTTAGATTTGTCAATTCAGCCTAATTCGGCCCTATGGTATGACCTTGTGCACTGTGTTTCCATACTGGATGACTCACGACTCTGTTTTATTTTACTGAACATTTTAAATGAACATTTCTTAACTGTTTAACTGTTTTTATTCAGATGTACTGTTTTTTCTGATGTGAATGATCATATTTTTGATCGAATAAAGAAATATATATAGATATATTAAACAAGCATTGGCATGGCCAATAGGTCTCGCATTTGGGACCTTATAAGTATTTAGTTATGCAGCACAATATCCCTGGTGCAACAACATCAACTGTTGCGTTGCTAATCACTTATAAGGTCCCAGACACGAGACCTATTGGCTATGCTAATGCTTGTTCTTTTCCTCACTGCGCTCTTTCACCAGAAGCCAGAGGGAGCGAGGCTCTGCTTGGGAATTGCCGCATCGGATGTTTTCTTTCGGGTTGTTTCAGTTTGGGCGGCGCGTGTTCACGTTTTAATCCCTGAAAGTCGTACAGTCTCGGCTTTGATACACCGCTATCTCCTCCCTGCAGTCGGGCTCTGCTCTGGCAGATGGCGGCGGAGCGCAGAATCATCTCTTGAAACAACACGACTCGTCCAAGAATTTAGAGGAAAGGAAAGGCTGTGTTTGCGGGGAGAAAGAGGGCGGGGAGAGAGAGGGGAGGTGCTGGTGTGGGAGGGGGGAGGTGCTGGTGTGCCGTTTGCGAGAGCGGAAGGGCGGGATTACGCAGAGAGGGTACTAGCCTCTAACCCCGTAGCAAACAGCCTAATCCTCGAAACTCGAGTCCATTTGGAAAATAAAAGAACGGGCGGCAAGGTAATATGTCCCGTAGCATACTCGGGAAGTCGAGCGGCTTAAAGAGCCAGCATATTCAATAGATGGAGCCGGATAAATTTCGATTTAATTATTTAACTATTTATATTTAATATTTTAAATAAAATAGGTGAGGTGATGGGAAAAGGCAAAAGGAGGAGTGCTGCTACGGGCTGGGGAGGGGGAGGAGAAATGAAAGGAAAGGCTGTGTTTGCGGGGAGAGAGAGGGGAGGTGCTGGTGTGGGAGGGGGGAGGTGCTGGTGTGGGAGGAGTGCTGCTACGGCAAGGCTGTGTTTGCGGGGAGAGAGAGGATTGTTGTAGAGCATGGAACAGACTGTGGGTGTCCGTTAGGGAGTGTAAGTGGTCCCTGATGGGAATTATACACCCACGTATGGCATCTAGTTTGGCTGCCATGAGGTCGAAACCCACCCGCACCTGTTCAGCCAGCCTCCTCTGGCAGTCTAATACATGCGTTGGAAGGCCATGTGTTTTACGTGAGGCACTGGGAGCCCGCTATGGTGGTGGGTGCTTCCTGCTGTGTGGTCTGTGCAGGGGGTGGGGTCACCTTGATGCAGTTGGGCTGCCCTGTTCCTGGAGGTGAGGTGCGGAGGCTATCCACGAGCCATTGGAGGGTGTCAGAGCAGAAGAGATGGCTGGTCTGCACTGCAGGAGGTGTTGATTGTCACTCTGCAATGTAAAGGGGAGATGCAGGTTAATAGTGTGTTCTATGTATGTTGACGCATTGTACATGTTTACATACAGACTGCATGACAATGTACATTGTGACTTTTTGGACGAGCTGGCTATTTGATGGGAGACAGTGGACATTTCGACTACATGACGGATGTGAGGTTGTACTCATACTTTATCATCCCACAGTTTCCTGCAATGCCAGATGTGATTGGCCAGTTTCTACGCACAAGTGGCACCAGTTGTGTCCTCTGTCCTGTAGTGAAAGTGTTGCACTTTGTTCCACATGGTCATCAATGTTGATGTGCTGTGATTGCTATGTGTGTGTGATGCATTGTGGGAGAGTCGTCCCTGTAGGTCTGATTTAGCAGCCCCTTATCCCTTTGAGTCGGTGTGCCTTTGACTTGTGTGCTTTTACGGTGCTGGGATGTTGGCGACTTTGGTCATTTGTGCTCTTGGACGGTTTTTGTACTCTTGTGCATTGTTTGTCTGCAGATGTGTTGTTGACGTCAGGGGTTGTATGTGCGCATGGATGTGTCAGAGTGTGACCTGCTACTTTGAGGATGTGATCCACACTGGGCCACTTCAGTGTTGTGTCGTGCACCATGTCATGTATTTTGACTGCAACCATGCTATCGGTCATGCATTGTCACTTGCATTGTCAGTGTGGCTCACAGAGCCGCTGCTTTGCTGGATTGTGTGCATGGGTAGGTTGTGGGATTGGTGATAGGGAGGGGTGCCCCTTGGTGCACATAGTGTACAGCGGCCTATTTGGTGTTTCTATGTGTGTTGCAGTGTGCCAAGGGTATCAGGGACATGTTCCACAATCATTGTGGGTGTGCGGTGTGCCACACATAATTGTGCATGTGTGCCATTGTGCCCATCTCCCCCCAGTCCCTGGTTGTCACTCACCCTGTTGCTGTTGGGTCAGGTCCTGTCGAACTGTGTCTGTACTCCCAACTCCTTGCACGTCTCCACATTGAAGACTGTTGCCACCATTTCCTCCAGCTCATCCAGCTCCTCCTGTGGTGCAGGACTCCCACCTCCATTCGCTGTTGCTGCCTTCCTGTTGGCAGCGAGTTTCTGCTTGGTTTGGCTTTTCACATCATGCCAGCGCCTCTTAACCACCTTGTCAACACTCCGACTGAATTCCTGTTGTTCACGATGGACTGCCATATTTCCGTTTGTGTTGCCAATGACACAGTGGAGGTGATGAACATTTGTTGGTAGTGTTCTATCACCGGTTTTCCTGCGGACTGAAACCCGTCTTCCTTTTCCTCTTCTCCTTGCCCTTCCCCGACCACGGGGTCCCTGGCTGGTCTTCTGTGGAGCTTGTGGGGTTTGAGTTGTCCTCTGCACTCGGTCCGGGTGCATCCATGGTGCTACGCAGTTTAATTTGATTTTGGTGTGTTTTTTCTTGCTTTTATAGTGAATTTTCCCACATGACGCATGGGAATTGCTGGCCTGTTGCTGGTTGTCGCTGATTTTTCTATTGGGATTTGGGGCATCGCAACTTTTTTCGCTTTTGTGTTTCGCATTTTTTCTGCACTGCGTGAATTTTTACATGGTCATTTGGCGCATTATCGTGAGACTATCACATGTATCACGTGTTATTTTGTCGCAATAGACTGCAATGTGCAAAGTTGCGTTAAGCTAATTTTGCGATAATTATCACACGTTCTTGAGAATATCACCCCTTGTTTTTAAAATTAGAGTCAAAACCACAATTGGAGCCCAGAGGGAAAAACAGGCAGGGTCGCCCTCCACTCAAAAGTTATAGAACAATCAACCAGACCCTGTCCAGGGGCGACAACGAATGTCAGTGGGGAAGGAGAACAGTCATATAATACTGATAACTACTCCCGCACCACACAAATATTGTAGAGGTGCTTTTACTGCTATGCGCCCAGAATCATAAAAAACCAAATTTCCTTGACAGAAACAATGAACAACCCGTCGTATGACCCAACTAGGTCTATCACAACACTCCACCTCTAAAGTGTGGAATCACATTCTCCTCAAGAAAAAATGTGTGAAGGCCAAGTGACACCTCACGGAAACACCACCAACGGGGTAACTGGTATGTAATTTCCAGACAAGCCCCTGTCTCATCATCGGTAGTCACTTGGTCCTCAAAGAAAAAGGGGAAAGAAGGTGTCCAAACACAAACAACACAAATATGTGACAAAATGTGAGAAGCAGAGACAGTCTGCTGGTGACAAACATATAACATAAAAAGGTGCATAAAACACACAGCACCTAGTTCCCTTAACCAACTTTATTCATAGGGAAAAAGTTTAGATGCTGTATCAGTAAAAAGGCTGGTAGCTAATCATGCACACCATTACCTAGTGCCAGTGCCGACATGTTTCACTGCCAAATGCTTTAGGGCAGTTTCATCAGGGCTGCACACTATGCAGCCACTCAACTTTGGACACTTGTTCTTTGTTTACTGCCAAGGAAAACAGGTCATGAAAATAATTAAAAACATGTAAACCCATCGAGCAAATAAAAGTAAATGCCGAGTTTAGTGTGTGAACATATTTACCCAAAGACCACCTGGTTGGTCATACCGGTTGCCTAAGGGATGGTCGAGATCTGTGGAGCTCCAGACGTGAGGTCCTACATTCACTATAGCCAATGGCTATCTACTGGGACAAACAAGGACACAAAACGTAAGCCCAGGAACAGGCATCAGGGTCCTCTTGTACCAGGTACACAACAAACAGACAAAAACTCCACCACACAGCGTTTGGGATGGTAGGTCTAGACCTGTCCTATAATACTCAGTGCTCCGAGCCACCAATTCAAAAACCCTCTATGAGCAACACCCGGAAAAGCAGTGAAATGCTCTGCGATCGGTTCCAGTCTGCCGAGTCATTAAGGAAATTGCATCCCACTTATCTGTGCACTACTGCCATGTAATGAAAAGTCTGTGAGTAGCCAGAATAACCGTCGGCAGAACGACTACAAACAGTGCGGCAACCGGCACTCTGGCATGCCGGACCAAGCAGCCAACGTTGCGGGCAGTGCAACTCCTACAGCACATCTAATGGAAACTGTCACCAGACGGGTTACAATTTCAACCAGGATCTACGTTCGTTCTCTGTGGAAATTTAAGAACGGTATAAACACTGCATCACATTGCACTCATTCAGCATATGCACCGATACGTCTCACCGTAAACGCTCATTCGGAGCATGTTGTCTCATCCATACAGTCTCCGGGTCCCCGCTCGACTGATAACCTCCGGCGGTGGACCACGCCCAATGCTGGTAGTCACATGACAGACCCGGCAAAACGGGGCGGCCATTTTGGAGTGTCTAAAATTGCATCAGTATGTATAAAGCCACAGCTCAGCAAGATGCCGGTCTCGGTGTACAAACCCGTGGGTCAGGGTAAAACCGGCATTTGCTATGCACGGTCCTTCAGCAAACCGTGGGCGGACCAAAGGAGCCCAAACACATCTCATCGCCCGCGGCGGCCATCTTAAGCTAGTCACTATCACTCAACGCTATGATTAAAAGGCTATGATTACAAGGATCCCAAGGTGGTCAAGGATACCTAATGGCTTTCCATACACATTCAGACGACTCGTTGAGGGGAAGAATGTCACTCCACACCAATACACCCACGGAGCATAGTATGTACACTATCAGGGGATAGAAGTGTAATCATGATGGCAACATTTCAATGGACAGATATAGGACAAAGTGGCTCATAACCTAATCTTGTTCCATTCGATAATTTCATTCAGCCCCCCTTGATCTGTTTGTTCGCTGTAAATCCAGCGTGCCTCCTTAGCGAGCAAGATTCTTTCTACATTCTGGGGAGTACCCTTCACCTTCTCTAACACTGTCCAGGTGAATGTGTTTTTCTCTGTTAAGCAGTGTTGTACTAGCTTGGTCGTTAATTTGCCTGCCCTTATGGTGCTCTGATGTTCTTGCACTCTCACTTTGATTTTGCGTGATGTGAGCCCTATGTATTGTAAGCCGCATTGGCACGTCAGTCTATACACTACCTGGGTGGAATTACAGTTGCTGAACTGATTGAGGAACCATTCTTTTCCTGAATTAAGGGTCACACTTGTGCTTTTCTTGGTGAGCGGACACACGGAACACGAACCGCAGGGATAGTGGCCTTTGGGAACATTCGATGGAACACTGTTTAATTCAGTGGAAACTCGAGAGTGTACAAACTTGTCCTTCAAGTTGCCTGCTCTTTTAAAAGCAAATCTAGGGGGAGGCATCTGGAAATTGTGGTTCGATAACAATGACCAATGCTTTCTAATAGAATGTCTAATTTTAGTCGCCACTGGGTCATAAGTCATCACCACCGGTATACATTCGTCCCTTTGCTTGGCAACTTTTTCCAAGAGGGCACTTCTGGGTGTATTGACAGCTCTCTTCTTGGCTTGTCTGACCACTTTGTTGGGGTAATTCCTTTGCACCAGTTTAGACGCCAGGTCCTCTGACTGCTCCAAAAGGGTGTTTGTGGAGGAGCAGTTGCGTCTGTATCTCAGGAACTGGCCCACCGGCAAGTTATCTCTTAAAGCCCTGGGATGGAAGGAGTTATAGGACAATAAGGAATTCCTATCCGTGGGCTTCTGATGTACCCTGGTGTTGATCCTGTTCTCACTGTACTCGATGTCCAGATCTAAGTACACCGCTTTATGTTTGTCGAAAGTCCATGTAAATTTGAGATTTTAAAATTAGAGTGCCAAGCAATTCATATTGTCAATGATTGTTTGTAATGCATTGTTAAAAAAGTTTTAAAAAAATTAAAAATACTGGAGGAAAAGTAAACACATAGCTTAAGATATTTCGAAACTGCTCACTGTATTCAATATTTTCAATCTTTATAAATGGCATCATTTACTTTTCAAACATTTTTCACCAAGGATCCTCTGAACATAATTTAAAAACCATAAAGAAGTGTTGGAATTTAAAGGAAAATGATAATGTTGTATATGTGCTGGAACGAGAATCCGGCAAACAATATATGGGTAGCACAATAAACAAGCTGAAACTACAGATTCTGCAGCATTTAATAGAGGTAAAAAATAAAGACATAAGTTATCCTGCTGCCAACCATTGCTGGTGCTGGGAAAATCACGAGGGAAATATTAGCAATATAGCTTTCTACACTATCAAACATATCACGATGAGCTGATGTGGCAGCAATAGGGTTGAGACCCCAAGAAAACTTCAAAAATATATTGTTGTTAGGAAGTGAAACACCATGGGCCACCATTAAGAGGCCTAGCTGCATTTACATTTATATAAACACTTGTCCTCCAGGAACAATATTGACCTGTTGGCTAACTATTTTCGTGCCTGGACATTGATAAGGAAATGAGGTCTCCATGGTGTCCTGTGGATCAAAAGTATGTGTAATAATGTAGATTTTCTTAATAGTCTACAACGGAAAGTCTTCATTTTATTAAAGACACGGAGGCGAGTATTATGCTTTATGCTTTCTTATATTGCTTTAATTTCAATAGCAGCCAAGATAAGTTAGAAACTACAGTTCCCAGAGGGCTCAGTGGAACAACTGGCTAATGGGAACACAATAAAACCAAAACCTTACAACGAATCATAGCGTAATAGCACGAATAACGTCACTTCTGACTGCGAATATATTTATCTTTTAGTTGGCGAGCAGTTCAGAGAAAGTCACTAAACAGCGGAACAATCGCTAGAATAATAAAAAGGCTAAAGTCCAGGAGCAGACCTCTTGACCCAAATCCAACCAGGAAAGTTGAGCTGCAGAAGACACCGTAGCAGACTCCGAACAGGAAGGAGAAGAGACCAGCCGAAGTGGAAGACGTTCCTGTCTGCTGAAATCGACGTCACGAAGATGCAGGTGGCAACGCTGGAGTCGCTGAAGGGAGGGAGAACACAGATTAGTAGTGAAGAAGTGAGATAATACTCGCCTCAGTGTCTTTAATAAAATGAAGACTTTCCGTCATAGACTATTAGGAAAATCTACATTGTATGGCAAGACCGGAGGCTCCTATTATGCTTGTTTAAAACGTATGAACCACCATAGAAGCCACAGTATCAACAGGTTTGCAATAAAACATTCGAAACACATTGTCATTAGACCAATCCGCTGATCTCAGAATGTCCTCCAAACAGGAGCCAGCCCAAAAGGCCTTAGATTCCCCTGGTGGAATGGGCTGCGAAAACGGAGACATCAATGCCCGCAAGGGACATGACCCAACTGACCCAATGGGCAAGAGTAGGGGAGGAAACAGGCAGATGTGGTTTGCTAAAAGTAATAAGAAGTTGGTAATGAGAGGACGCTTTGAGATCAGAAGTTCTTTGTTCATACACTTTGAGACATTGACCTACACTTAATTTAGGATGGGAAGGAAAATAAGGATAAAAAACAGAATTCTAATTTGTCTTTGTCCTTCTATTAATTTGAAATAAAACACCGGTAGGAGAAAACTGGCAAGAAGAAATATCTAGAGCCTTAACATCTGAGACACGTTTGATAGAAACCAGGCACAGCAACATGGTAAGCTTAGCAGATAATATTTTCAGAGAAAGAACAGAATTATCTGGCCAATCAGAAAACAGCTTGAGTACCACATTAACATCCCATAAACTTGAATACTTAGCCAACGGAGGATTGGAAATTCGAACTCCTCTCAGAAGGCGGCAGATTAAAGGGTGAACACCAACTGGTTTGCCATCAATAGGGGAATGATTAGGAGAAATAGCAGATCTATACAAGTTGACTGTTCTATAGGACTCACCTGCACTGGCCTCAGAAGCCAAGAAATTGACCAAAAAATTTAGAGGGGCTTAAAAGGGATCAATCTGCCTTTCCAGACAGCAGCTTGCCCATAAAGACTATGCAGACTTGTAAGCTTTGGAGGTCCCAGGCGCCCAGGCTTTGCTGATAAAGAGAGAAGCCTCTTGTGAAATGAGGATGTCAGGAGGGACAGGCCGGAAACTTTCCAGGCCGACAGAACCAATGAGTTGTCCAGGATAAGATTATGAGGAAGACCCAGGGGGTTCTGAAGCAGATCTTTGCGAACAGGGAGGAGGACTGGGAAATCCATTGCCATTTCCAGAAGGGAAGGAAACCAAATCTGGAACTGCCAGAAAGGAAGCACAATGACCAAGGTTGTCAATTGGCGACGAACTTGAGAAAGAACCCTGTTGTTCATGAGGAAAGGGGGAAAGGCATAGTTGAGGTGAAGGGACCAATCTTGAAGAAAAGCATCCGTAGCTAATGCTGAAGGATCCGGGCGCCAACTGAAGAACCAAGGCAATTGGGCGTTGAGGCGAGAAGCAAACAAATCTATATAAAAAGGGCCCCATTTTTGCGAGAGAGATTGGAAGTCCCGCAGGTAGCGAGAATGCCAGTCTGCTACTGAATTGAGATCTCCTGGAAGATATTCTGCCGTTAGCGAAAGCTTGTTTGACAGGCAATACTCCCAAAGTCTCTTCGCAAGCTCGGCCAGGGGCTTGGATTTGGTGCCACCTAGATGGTTGATGTAGCGAACCGCAGAAATATTGTACATGCGTTGAAGAATGGAACACCGAATCCTGTTCTTTGTGAGGCTTTGAATCGCAAAGAAACCTGCAAGCATCTCTAAACAATTGATGTGCAATTTCGACTCCTCTCAAGACCATGTACCGCCAGTTGATATTGGACCACAGCGGGCTTCCCAACCTGACAGGCTTGCATCTGATTCTAATACACGATCTGGGGCCGAAGCGAAGATAGTTTGCCTGTTCTAAGCATCTAAATGGTTGATCCGCCATTGCAGTTCGACGCGAGATTCCTGATCTAAAGGAATAAGATCGGCGTAGGCCAGCCCCTGACGTAGATGTTTGATTTTTAGACATTGAAGGGCTTGATAATGAAGGGGACCCGGAAAGATGGCTTGAATGGAAGCGGGGAGAAGGCCTACGATTCTCGCGAGAGGTCTGAGAGAAATGAGGGAGGTCCGAAGAACCTGAGCAATTTTTGACTTGATGGTTGAGAGCTTTGACTGTGGTAACAGGTGAGATGCCGTGGAAGAGTCCACGAGAAAGCCCAAGAACTCTATGCGCTTAGAAGGAAGGAGCATGGACTTTTCTTGATTGAGGAGGAAACCCAGATTGAGGAGAAGAGATTGAGTAGTACTGAGGTCGGATAGAAGCAGCTGCTTATCTGAGTTCCCTTGCTCACTCTACCACTGGATTCAAGATAGCCTGGCTGATGAGGATTATGAATCCGAAACCGGTCCCAGGATGCTTGTTTCCGGTCCAGGGAAGACATGGCTTGGCAGTTCGGGCTGGACTGTTCCCATGAGGCACCAAGTCAGACTGATTTGCATATGGCCATGTCTGAACTGGGGCGGTGAAGTGAGCTAAAGAATGGTGATGGATTAAACCCAGATCAGTTGACTGGGGGTGAGTGTTTGATTTGCTCAAACGCTCCGTCCATCATCCTCTTTGGTATCGCTTTGTTCGCCCTATCTGAGTTCATGATCAGAATGTCGTCCAGGTAAATTATGAGTCTGATCCCCAGGGACCGAAGGAAAGACACCACAGGTTTCATGACTTTTGTAAAGCACCATAGTGCTGATGACAGACCGAAAGGAAGAGAGCTGAATCGATAGGTTACTCCTAGCCACTGGAATTGAAGAAACTTGGAGTGAGATGGAGGAATCGGAATGGTGAGGTAGGCGTCCTGCAAATCCAATCTTATCATCCAATCATTTGGATGGAGGGTGTCTCCTAAATGAATTATAGTCTCCATTTTGAAGTGGCGCTACATCACGAATTGGTTGAACCATTTTAAGTTTATAACTGGACGCATCTTTTTGTTCTTTTTCTGCACCAGGAAGATAGAATTGAGAAACCCCGTACGATCCAAGGGGGCGACTAGAATTGCCTGTTTTGGAGGCACCTTTGGACCTCCAAGGAAATGAGTTGTGACATTTCCTCAGAGAACACCAGTGGAGGAGGGAACACAGTTTGGGAAGGCAGCGTGTAAAGCTCTATAAGATAACCTTGGACGGTATTGAGGACCCAAGGATCTGCGGTGAGAGTCTGCCACTTTTGGAGAAAAAACTTTAAACGACCTCCTACTGGGGGAGGTAGTAGATAACTTACGTTGTTGGTTGCTGTTTCTGAAGTTCCTTTGGCCTTAACCCCTGAAACCACGACCTCTCTGTGGATAGAATTGGGGTTTGTAATCTTGGGAACCGGAATTGAAAGAACCTCTGGAGCCTTGGTTGGAATAGGAACGGCCGGTAGAGCGACCCCTTCCTCTGCCGGCCCGTCCAAAAACTCAAGGTGAAAATTCTTTTTTAATTGATTGCTGAGCCTTGTCCAAAGAGGCCAATGTAGAAACAAACCTGCTGAGGTCCTTGATCAAAGAATCACCAAAAAGGAGACAATTTGCTTTAATACAAGGGTCCTGAGTAGCTAAATTGGCCAATTTGGGGTCAAGTTTAATTAAAAGACCTTTGCGTCGTTCGTGGGTGATTGCAGCATTAGCATTTCCTAAAAGACAAAAGGCTCGCTGGACCCAAAGGGAAATTACATCTGCAAACAACTCCATACCTTCCAGGCGAGCAGATTCAGCCAGATCAAAAATGCGCACCAAAGGACTCACCACATCAAGCAATTTATCCTGGCAGGTAGACCAGGCCTTGTCCATCCCTTTGCGCTGGTCTTTACCAAATTTGGAAAAGAAAGTGAGTAAGGGCTGATCAATAGAAGGGACGATGGTGATTTTCTAGTGGTTTTAGGACATTCAGATTTCAACCTGGACCTAGTAGTAGCCTCCAAAGGAAGGTGAAACCTGGCAGAGATATAATCACCCATGTGTGAGGCAGGAAACCAGTTCGGGTGACAAATGGAAGAAGGGTCAAACGTGGGAACCCCTTCGAATCCAGGACAGGCTCAAAATTAAAAGAATCTAATTTGAATTTCTTAGCAGGAGGGGAGGGAGGGTCATACACATCAAATAAATCAAATAAGTAATTTGCGTCATCCATATCGTCATCTATGTCCAAAATGGTGGAAATAACCAACTTTTTGGGTACCCCTGTATGCTTCAATTTATTCTTGCGTTTACCCTCTGAGGAAACCACCTTTCTCTTTCTGCTATACCCCGCAGAATGGGCCAGTGCTTTGGACAACAAACTTAACATGGAATTCTCCATGCCCTTTGAAAAACGTCTCATAGACGTTTCCACAGTAGAGTCAACAGAATTATTAATAAATTTATTAAGGTCATGTTTGAAGGACTCGCCTTCCTCCTGCTGCTGGCCTGAACCAGACGAGCTATCCACTTACATGCCTCACAGGGAAAAAGAAAAAACCGAGTGATGAAAGGGTTGAATGAAAAAAGGGCATAAGCAACCACCAGGACACTCCCCCCGCAGGGCGTGACTACCGCAATGAAGGAGGAACTCTGGCGAAGCCGAACGAGCTAACAGAAGCTCCAAAGACGGCCGCAGACCAGCAGGGAAACACGCTTGTGAGAGGAACAGCGGGGAACAGCCACTGCGCAGCGGTAAATACCAAAGCAAACCGTGCGCATGGGGGGGAAACAATAGAGCAGAAAGGAAAAACGGCTGCAAAAGGCGCTACTGAGACAGCGGAAAGCTCTGCATTCACACAATGAGGGAATATGCATAAAACAATTCGGAAGTACATAAAACCAAGCAGTTATATAAATAAATGCAGAGCAGTGAAGATAGATCACTTATCTGACTGCGAGCAGCAAGAAAAGAGGAATGTTCGCAGTCAGAAGTGACGTTATTCATGCTGTTACGCTATGATTGGTTGTAAGGTTTTGGTTTTATTGTGTTCCCATTGGCCAGTTGTTCCGCTGAGCCCTCTGGGAACTGTAGTAGTTTCTTATCTTGGCTGTTATTGAAATTGAAGCAAGATAAGAAAGCATAATAGGAGCCTTCGGTCTTGCCATAAAATTGTGGTGAGAGTGTTAAGAAAAGAGGAGCTGTGGATCTAGAACTCTCCATTTATGCTTTGTGAATAAGGTCCTTCTAGAGATGTTACCACTTGTTCCTGTAGAACACAAGTTGTTACAATGACTTGCTTTATGGAACACAGTGTTGGACTTTTGTTTGATTTTAAGTCCAACACCATCCCTACTGATACACGGACTGGAGTTGGAATAGTAATTTATACTATTCCAAAGTCCAGCGCTTCCCTAAAGTAAGTCGTTGTAATGACTTGTGTGCTAAAGGAACATGTGGTAATGTTGCATTCATGGTAGTGACTGCGCTGTTAAGCCATGTGTGGTTTAGGCATGCGTAGTTCCATCATACAACCATCTCATGGACACTGCAAAATGATTATTGAACAATGATGTTCTACATGTACATTTGTAGAGAAACTTGTTCCCCAGAACCAACAATGAACTATTGGTTAACAATTTCCATGATTTATAAGTTTGAAATATGTTGGGTTTCTACATGAGCTTTTGCCCCGAAGGGAATGTATGATCATAGTGCACATTATGGATATAATAATTGTATTATTTGATGATGTGCTATGATCTAACATGATGCACATGGACCTAATCATTGTAAAAAGATTGTGGGGGTGTTGGTATACAGCTGACATAAATGTGAAGAACTAAGGAGGTCGAGATTGTTTATTTCTGTATGTATCCAAAGAGATTTTCAAAAAAGTTATAACTTCTATGAGGTTTACAATCATGCTAAAATATAATTAAAATTAATTTAGAAGTGTGTGATAATGGCTAGTAGTAGGACTTGATGAGGTTTGGATTGTGAACCTTCTATATGTATCCAAGGGCAAACCTTAAAAGGTCAGAAATTATATGAGGTTAAAATGCATGATACAATGAAATTAAAAATCTATTCATAATGTGAACATTGTTCCATTGACAAGGAGTTCTTTTGAATCATGTAATGGTGGCCATGTGAGGCCTTTTATCAGATAAGTAGGGTGATGGTCTAGTTTTTTTGTTGCTTTTGTTTCGATTGCCATATTGGCCGTTATAAAATGTGTTTTGATATAATAGAAGGCTTTAGCTATTAAAACGCATCAGTTTTTGTTTACACCCTTATAGTTTCTCTCAGGAAGTCATGAAAGTGTATTTGGTGCAATATTCACAGAGCAGTTATCGTTAGGACCATGTTTCTATAGGAAATGGATTTTTCGATTTGCTTCAAACTTTGGCACCATTTGACAAATCTTCACAAATGTTTTAAAAAAATGGTTTAATACACTTGAGCTTTTTCCTCGAAAGTTTTGGAGTGATCTGTCAAAGTTGGGACCGAGAAAAAGAGGGTCCATGAACATGTTTTCCCCTGGCAATTCTCCATAGGGTAATTGAACAATGATACCGCAAAAGTGGCTGAACGGAATAGCACCAAATTTGGCAGAAAGCAAAGTCTTGTCCCAGAACGCAAACTTTTATTGATTTGGTATAAATCATTCAGTAGTTTTTGAGAAATTAAGGTTAAAAATGGATATACGTTACAAGCCTAAGAGGTTCAAAAGATATGATCTGATTGTCTGTCAACAAAGATGTGGCGGCAGCCATTTTAGGACTCAGGGACTCAGCTCTGTCTTGGTAAAAAGTAAAAAAAATATATAAGCCCAGAGTGGGAACACCCTGCCCCCTAGGCCTGGTGGTGGGATCCCAGAGGGATACCCAACCACTGGGGCCAAATATTTAATTTTTTCTTTCTGCACAATGGACTAGCAAAGGATCTGCTGAGTTATGGCTCTGATAAAAAGAATGCTGGCTCCTGCCCATTTTCATACTGAGCACCCTGGAGTGTGCCAGGGCCCAGTGGGTCAGAACATTTCTGTTCTAAAGGGAGGGGAAGCTTGTAGCTCCCTCTATGAGCTTTTTTCCTACCCCGGGAACCCTATCCCCAGGGTCCGCATTCCATTTTCTTTTTTTTTCTTAAAATATTTTTATTAGATATATCTTATTTCCTTTCCACATACAGTTCATAAACCAAATACAATAAAAACGTCCATGTGCCCCACCCTCCTCCCTCACCTTGATCCATCACAGTACTATCTTGTAATTTGGTCATAGAAAAGCTAAATGAAAAGAAAGAAAAAAGCAAAGAAAAAGCAAGAAAGAAAAAGAAAAAAAGGGGGAAAAAAGCCATGAGTGTGCAGGCACCTGTCTTGCTTAGCCCTGATTGGATTCCATTGCTCCCTCGGAATCGGTAATCCACATCCTGATAGGGCCCAGAATTTGGTACCCCTTCTTCGGGCTCTGTTACCCCATCGCTCTTAAATCGCCATCTCCCAACGGTATACCTCAAGAAGTCTACCCAACCATTGGTGACCGGACGGCAGCTCAGAGTCTAGCCAAGCAGTAGCCAAACAGAGCCTTAATACCGTCATAGTTGTAAACAGAAATATCTGGGTCGGCCAGGGCACTTCCAGGTCAGACACACCTAAAATTATCAACTGGGGCGTTAATACAATTTCTAATCCCAGCTGATCTCTGAGGAACTTAATGATCTCTGTTTTGATATTATGAAGCTTGGGGCATGTCGCAAACATATGGACGCTATCAGCAGCCAGGTGTCTACATCTTGAACAATGAAGCCCAGAAGTACCCTCCCCCCCCATTTGAATATCCATACAGGAGTAATATACAAGTTAAACCAAGTCTTAAAGCACTGAACCTGCAAAATGGCTGCAAAAAATGTTGTTTGAGCCAATTGTAACGATCCTTCACACTCTACAGTCCCAGCCTTTCAAAGGTCCTGCCAGCGGTTCATGTGTTTCGTAAGATCATCCGCTATTTCCTTATTTAATATTTTATATATAGTAGTCAATGTAGGTGGAGACCTCAGTATAGATCTATCAGAGTGACCCTAGAGAAACCAGCCAATCCCCTGCCTTTTTAGTTAAAAAGTCTCTAATTTGTAAATATTTAAAGAAATGATTATTCCCTAAGTCATATTTAAGGTTTGATTACAAGGAAAGGAAGTATCCCCCCTTCCGTGACAAGGTTCCTCAGCCCTCTCCCATCCCAATGGTTTATATAACCATCATGAAAAATAATTGGGAATAAATCATTATTGTACATGGGGGTATATCTATGTACCCAGCCAAACCAAATTTCTTCCGGACTGAAGCATACTTTAAAAGCACCTATCAAGGTCTTAAACTTTACCCTTTTAAAATAAGCAAAATCAATATGGCGTTTAAGACACCCTCTAGCCTCTTTCCCTCGTATCAATTCATATATGGAGAAGGAAGGTTCTTACTCTACTCCCACTCTTTGTCCTGTTAATAGGCCTGCCAGCTGCTGAAGCAAGGATACCCAATAGTACAGTAGAAAATTATGAACTCCCCGATCTCTTCGGAGGGTCAAAAACCTTAAAGCTCTACGAGGGCGATGGCCGGCCCATAAAAACCCCGAGATCAACTAGTTCAAAGCTTTGAACCATAAGTTGTTAAACTCTAAGGGAATGGCTCTAAAAAAATATAAAATATTTGGCAAGAAGATCATCTTAATAGCATTGCTTCTTCCCATCAGTGTAAGTCCCAGATTGTTCATTCTAGCAAAGTCAGTTTTAAATTTCTGAAGCACTGGATTCAGATTTAAATCATCTATTCTCTCTACATTTGTTGTGATCTCCACATTAAGACAATTTCCATTTGGGACTACTCAAGCATCATTTAGTAGTATCAAATCATTCAAAACAATTTGGGTCTTGCTCTGATTAAGTTGATAGCCTGAAATGCATCCAAAGTTGGTAGCTTCCCTTTCGATTTAAAAGAGGGCATCCCTTGGACTAGGGGTGGTGATCACCACGTCATCTGTGTAAGCAAAGATCTTTGTGTTCCCCCCAATTTTTGTCATCCCCCGAATGCCAGTGTTTCCCTCGATCCTCTGCATTAGGGGGTCGATATAAAGGGCGAACAGCAGGGGAGAATAAGAGCATCCTTGGCTTGTACCACGAGTGATCTTAATTAAATCAGACAAACCGCACATTGCTGCTACTTGGGAAACTTGATTCCGGTGAATAGTTTGCATTGCTCTTATAAATAAACTGCCGAGCCATTTCCTTTCCAGACTGCCCATAAGAAGAGCCAAGAGACCCTATTGAACACCTTCTCTGCGTCTAACAAAATCAGCACAATAGGGTCTCTGGTGATCTTTGCAGAATCAAACAGAGCGATGGTTCTCCGGATATGATCAACTGTACCACGTCCAGGGACAAATCCATGTTGAGTCGGGGAAACCAACTTGTGAATTACTTTAGGCAGTCGACTAGCCAGGATTTTTGCGTAATCTTGATGTCGCTAATAATCAGATAATTGGGCAATAAGATCCCAGTTCATTATTGGGTTTGCCCTTTTTTGGCAACACCACTGTGTTGCCCATTTTCCAAGAATTGGGGGCAACCCCCCTGATTGTGCACTTAAAAAGATTTCCCTCACAAATTCCTGTAGGCAGGGTGCACATTTTTTTTATAAAATTCACCCAGGATTGAGTCCATCCCTGCCGCTTTCCCTGCGGAAAGTGAGTCGATAGCCCCCCTACCTCATACTCTGTTATAGGAGCCTCTAGATCTTCCCTTTCCTCTGGAGAGAGTAGTTCCCCTGTTAGGCCCGTTAAATATTCATTGATTACTTTATCCTCACAATAAATGTCTTAAGAATAAAGCTGCTGATAGTACCTCTGAAACGAGGAGCGCACCGCAGCAGAGTCAGAGATTAAGCCATTGACAGGATCTCTAATTTCAGCGATCCCCCTCAGAGCTATTCCTTTCCCAGGTACGTACAGCTAATAAATGACCCACCCTTTTGTTATTTTCATAAACCTTGCTACACCAGGCCATATATCTCCTGCAACTTTTTTTGCAGAGATATCAATAATAGCGGATTTCCCAACTAAAACTCTAGAGTGTGCTTTGTCCTTGTTTCCCTTTCCTGCAATCGCCTCTATCAATTGTGTTTCAGCTGCCGCCAGTTCCGTGTATAAGTCTTGTAGCAGCTTCCTCTCTTTTCTCTGGGTCGCCCAACCATACCTAGATGTTTCCCCTCTCATCCAAACTTTAAAGGCATCCCAGACTATATCGATGGCAGCACTCCCTTTATTCTCCTCTATTTATTTAGAGGTTTATATAGCACCAGAATCGACTCCGAGGAGTATCTCTGCACTTTGAAAGTGTATCAATTACACATGCGGAAACTGTATATATATATATATATATTTTTAGGTTTTGCCTGCAAGTGCGCACGTCGTGCGCATGCGCTAAAAAACCTCTTGAGTTCTATATCGGATCGATGGCCCGCCTCTGCCTCTCATTGGCTAGCTCCATAAATGGAGGCTAGCCATTGGGAGACAGAGGCTGTCAATCACGCTTTCTCGGGGAAAACGCGATTCGGGGGCGTTTCTCGGTCTTTTTTAAGCCCCGCCCCTTTGTCCCGGGCCGCGCTGTGATTGGCTGCCGGCCCGGGACACCCCCGTGATGTCATTTCCCGGGCCGCGCTGTGATTGGCTGGCCGGCCCGGGACCTGACTTGTTCCATGTTGGGGCTCGGGGGTCTGTCCACGGCGCAATCTTGACAATAAAATCTGTTTATTTGTTTATCTTCTCGGTGGTGGCAGAAGGAAAGAAAGACACGGGCCTCTTAAAAGAAAGAAAACAGACTGCGTCGAGCCCTGGGCCTCATTTCATCTGGGTAACGTGACCCCCTATCTTTAAGAGCAATGCCACCTGGGCCTGGGACAGAAAGGGCCCCCAACATTCAGGAGTCAAAGAGAGGAGCCGGGGGGGCTGGGTTCAGAATCAGGGCCAGCCCCGGCCTCCCCCATTACATGTCCGGGGTGGGCTGCGGTCTGGTTCCCAGTGCCTCGTGCTTCCTCATGTGTGACACCTTGAGCCAGCCGTAACTTTCGCCGACAAAGTTGGTTTTTAAGCCAGAAGCTTAACCGGAACTACAAGTACCAGAATGCACCGTGCATGCTTCACAGAGCATGGACTGGCGGAAGACCACTCGCCAGACTCGCACATGAAGCCTGGCTCGGCTCGAAGTGCGAGTTCATACCGAGCCGAGCTTTCCTGTGGCGTCTGCCTTCCTCAACCCGCGGTTTGGTGTTGTGGCGTTGTGGCCTGAGCTGCCAGGTACGAATCTCGGCGCCCGCTCAGCATCATGTGATTCTGGGCAAATCACTTCATCACCCCATGGCTGTAAGCAATGCATGGATGGTTATGTTATGTTATGTTATGTTAAAATGCATTTTTATAGCGCACGGCTACTCCGACAGAGTGTCCCGGCGCTTTCCACAAACAACTCAGTGTGTAATAACATAACATGAAACCATACAGAAAAAAGAAACCCCCCAGAAAACAACTAAACATTAAAAAGCCATGTCTTCAGGCTTTTCCTAAATTGAAGCAAATTAGGAGTACTGCGTAACACCAGTGGTAGGGAGTTGTGTAATGAACTGATACCCACGTAAAGCGCTCAATACCTGGGGTACAGGTTGTGCTGTTTTTTGTTTTTTTTAAATGCAGAAGAATGCACGGAGATTAAAAAAACAGAAACCTACTTACTGGCTGTTTGTACAGAGTGAAACCAGAAAACCTGGACAGACACCTGCTTCCTTGCTTAAATTGTGTGATTTTAAGCAAATATTGTTTTTTACCAAATCTCTTTTTTTGTTCGTCCTCACGCATGAAAGCCCCTGCAAATATGTGAGTTCAGACTAGCATTTGTAGAAAACTATCACTTTTAATAAGTGCTTCTCAGAGCAGCCCTATAACGTGCCCTGTTGATGTCAGATCGTCCACGCGTTAAAGAAATACATTTTGTGAACTTTGAAGACTCGTCGTCATATTTTACGTGGTTTGTTGTATTTGTACACGTGGTTTATGGTGGGGTGTACATATTTTCAGGGCTCGGCTCGTGCACGGCTCTAAGATACGAGCCAGGCCCTTGGCTCGGCCCGCCCTGTTCATTTGTTGGCTGCCCAGCTATGTTCTGCACACACATTGTTTCAGAAAGAGGCACAGCGCCTCTTCAGCGGCAGTAGGCGCTATATAAATACAATGTGAATGAACATTTGGTGTTGGCAGCTAGGCATGCCTCACCCCGCCCCCTCCCTCTCAGGCCAGCCCTCCCCACCCCCACCCGGTGAGTGGAGTGTGAGGGGCAGACCTGACTGTTGAGAGACAGGAGCGAAGTAGCCCGCGCCGGTCAGATGTTTCCGCCTGGGCCTGGAGGGGGGCGGGGGGGCACGGCTGCCATCCCGGGGGTGCTCTCACCGGGGGGTGGGCAGGGGGGACCCTGAATACACACAGGTGAAAGCACAGGGCACGAACACCAAGTTGTTAAGTTGTTGCTGTCTCCTCACTTTGCTGGCACCTAGACGTGCCATGTTGCCCCCAATGTGCATGTATCACGGACGGGGGGGGTAGGAGGGTGGAGAGAGACCACCCACGGCGCTAGCTGCTGTGAAGAGCAGTGAGCAGATGGCCCCTCCGAGTTCTCTCTTGGACCAGCTAGGGTCTCGGCGTCTGCTCAATATGCTACTAATCTGGACAAATCACTGTATCTCCCGCCTGTGCCTCAAAACAAATAAAATACAGAATGTGACCTCGTGAAATATAACTGGTTCTCATGTAAAGCGCTCCACTCCCATCGGATCGAGCCCGCGCTATATGAATCGACAAGAAATAAATTAATTATTTCTAATGGGGATTGTTCAATCATGTGATTCTCACGAGTTACGGGACATAGGGTAATCTGACAAGAGGCTACTGTCAAAGTCGACAAGCAGGGGTGAAAGGGCAGATGATGGCGTGGGGGGGACTAGTAGCAAAAAAGGAAGGGGGTGGGGCGGCAATTTTAAGTAGCTGAAAATACATTAATATTACAAAGGAAACGAAAAATGTCTAGAAAGGGAGTAGGGTGGTTGGTGTCCAGGTATTTCCACATTCCATAAAACCGTAGGAACCCTTACCCCCTCTTTAATGTTTTTTTTTTTAAAGTACATGCCGCTGTTCTATTTTTCAGAGCGGATAATTGCGTCTTCATTTCTTTATTTCGTTACATTTTACCACAGTAAATACTGCAATTACAGCTTTTTCCTCTGTAAGGTTCTTGTAGTTCACGTTTCGGGAAAATCTATTCAATCATTTGCTGCACTTCTGTGAATCCGCTGCAAGTAGTCCCTGTCGGAGTTTCCTGACCTTGACTTGTCCTTCGTTTGCAACTCACATTTCAGACATGCGGACGGAGCCTCTGACCTGTTTCACAAGGGGTTACCAAACGAACACAATTGTGTAAAATGGGTTCACGCATTAGAGTTGTGCATGTTAGTGAACTGCAGGTTGCACTCTGAGTTAAATGTCCGTATTTAGGCAGATCAAGCCGGGGGATAACATTCCTCTGTAAACTAGGACTGCTGTGTTTCATGCCTGTGTTTTTCTCATTTAGATTCATGAATGGTACTGTTAGGTGGAGGGTAACTTCTGAATGTCGAGAAACTAAACGTGCCGTTGTATTTGTTTTGTACATTTCAAAGTATGTTCCAGGCCATTCCCCCATCGTTCTGACTTAAGAAAAAAATACAGAGCATACTATAGGACAGTTTTCAGTGTAATTTAATACACCGAGAGGCATTGTTTTTAAAATAGGTTAAAATAGTTATACGTGATTCCTATTTATCAATTTGGATAGAGTTCTCGAGAGGGGTGTGTACAGTTGCAATTCTGTAAGGTATTCATAATTTTACAATTTTGTAAAATTGCTTAGTTATGAATTTTCAAGAAAACGAGTTACCCCTCTCGTGAATTTCTCAATTTTGGTAAGAAACATTTTTTGCAGAAAAAATAATATACATACATTGTTTGATCAAATTAAGTGACCTGATGACCACGGTGCCTTCTTTTTTTCCTGTACTCAGATTGTGGCCGGTGGGAATTGGGCCTCTGATGTTGTGAGTTGTATGTCGGGTTGGGTCTTCCAGGCCCTGCAAGTTCCCCCAAGGGTGGGCATTCACTTCAACTGAGATACTTTGTGGTGAATCTGCTGTGGTTCAAGGTGGCTCTGGGTGTGTGTGGCTGGCTCTGGGCGTGTGTGTGTGGCTGGCTCTGGGGGTGTGTGTGTGTGGCTCTGGGGGGTGTGTGGTAGTAATTGCTGTCTGCTGAGCTCGTCTGTAGGGTACAATAGGTATCACATTTGCGAGAGATTAAGCTAATGGCAATGTAAAGGACAATGCCATTTATTTATCTGTTTTCAAAACCAACACATAAATACAAATTTTGTCATTTACAATGCCAATAGCTCTAACTTTTCCAAAGGCGAAACCATTGCATTGTAAATGCTTGTTTATTATTTTTTTTAAAAACAGAACAAGGCGGTTTTCAGTAATTTTCTCAAAAGAAGATGGTTTGAACATTCTCTTAGGTGAAGGGGGAGTTCATTCCAGTATTGCGGTCCAAGATATGAGAGAACTTTTCCTCCTAATCTCGCTCTCTTGATTTAGGGGACCTTCAACAAGTGTTTAGAACTGGAACGTAAGGATCTTGAGGGATGATAGATGGTGAATTTTGTTGAGCAAATAGCTGGGACCAAGATTAGACCATGCCTTGTGGATAGTAAAGCAGATTTTAATTTTGAATTTTATCCGTTAACGTATGGGTAGCCAATGGAGTTTTAAAAGAAGAGGGCGGGAGGCTGATCTGGGAGGCATGTTCAAGACCAATCGTGCCGCTGTATTCGGAAAGACTTGAGTTTACTAATCGAGGTTTAATTGGCAGAGAGCAACAGACCATTACAGTAGTCTAGGCGACTCAAAATGAGTACCTGAGTCAACGTCCTTCAAACAGAGTCTGGGAGCAAAGGAAAGACTCGTCGAAGTAGGCCCAGAGTATGGAAACACGTGCCAACTGTCTGACCAATATGTTCCTTAAATGTAAGGGCATGGTCCAGACGAACTCCTAGGTTCTTAACTGAGGTTTTAGGGATGGAAGGCTTCCCAAGATTGATGGGCCACCAATTTGGTGACCATAGTATGGGAGCCTCTCCAAAAGTAAGAGCTCAGTTTTCCCAACATTACATTGGAGGAAGTTTTTCCTCATCCATTGTGAGATGGCATTCATGCCCAAAGAGAAGGTCTCCTGAACAATAGGCGTGAGTTCAGCGAAAGGAAAAGTAGCTGCGTATCGTTGGCATATGATAATGGAATAAACCCATATTTTCTTAGAACATTGGCCAAGGGAGCCACGTAGATATTAAATAAAGTAGGGCTCAGAAACGAGCCCTGTGGGACTCCCTTGGAAAATTCCATGGGTGCTGAACGATATGGGCCTAGATTAACCGTCTGAGATCTATGAATCTGGGGGCCCATTCTTTTATATGTTGAATAAAACTCTCATCACTAAGCAAGGCCCTGTCAAACGTCCATTGCGCCGCTGTGGAAGGTTTAGCTTGAATATTTACCACCAACACGAGGGGGCTATGATCAGACATTATTCTTGGATATTTAAAATGTTTGCAAGACTGTAATAATGCCTGTGAGACATAAAAGTAATCCAACCTAGTGTGTACTTGATGTGGAGCAGAGAAATAATATACCCAAGATTCCTAGGTTCTTGACTCTTCCAGAAATCCTACAGCCCATGAAGCGCACATAACTGCGTAAAAGATTTAAAAACTTTGGGTTTGCGACCTTGATATCCCTGTCCCCCTAGTTTAGCCTTTAAAGAATTGATATTGATATTGAAATCTCCACAAATTATTAAGGGACGGGGCCACCCAACTAATTATATATTCAGCCAGTCAAACAGCGCCAGGTAATCTAGCACTGAGCCATTAACACAGAACACAGAGTAAACATACTATACTCCCTAGAACATTGGGTGATTACCCATCTTCCCATTTTATCTGAGCTGGATCACGGAAATCTAGCTATCCCTTTCCGAGCCATAACTGCCACCCCTCTTGTACGTGGCCCCTGTGTAGTGCAAGAGATGAGTTGAAAACCCGCTAGTTCTGCAACCGCCTTCCTGCTTGCTTCCACATGAGTCTCTTGGAGACAAACAATATCAGCTTTCAGAAATTTAATTTCAAGATTGATTCAGCATTTTTTTGGCTGGGGTATTTAGGCCACCTATATTTATAGAAGCTATTCTTAACTTGCTCATTCACTCAGGTGTCGAATTTTACCCCCATTGTGCTCATACATTCTACTTGTTACAGATTTAGCCCAAAAAAGATTCCTTGGATCATCGGCCCCTTACATGGGCAAAAAAGGTCCGAAGACCCTTGTGATGTCTCCTGTATTCTGCTGTTGCCCTCTCCCTGCTTTCCCTTTGACTTTAAACAACAACAAAAAATGGTGGACGCCCAAAAAAAGAAGAAAAAAGAAGAAAATAGGTATATCTAAATAAGAGGGAATCAGATAATACAATATATCCTCGACCCTTGAGAAGCCGAAGGACAAACCCCGAATGTCATTCCCTTCTGAGTTTTCTTCATTGCCCAAGATTCTCAGGTTATTCTGCCGCTGGCATTTTTCAAAGTCTTCAAGCTTCCATAATACGTCTGTCATTCTCGCTTCATTTGCAGTGGCTTGCTGCCCCGTGGCCTCAAGTACTTTCACCTGCCTCAAGTACTTTCACCCTTTCCTCCAATATCGTTGCACGTTCTGCAATCTCAGAGCAAGCGTTATTAACTTTTCTAATGGCTCCTTGCAATTTTTTTTGTAGATAAATGAGACCTTTTATGTTCCTGTCGCACCCCAGTCTGGATCTGTTTAGGAGTAGTATATATTAGCCCCATGGAAGGAGAGGTTTCTATGTTAGACTTAGGTTCTGGGAAGAGTTTGGAAGCATCAAGTTGTATTCCCCATCCTCTAACTCCCCAGCGTCCAATCCAAAATGAGTAGTTGAATAATCCCATTTCATCTGACTTAGGCGATCTGAGTCTGAGCCCTTACTCTTTCCACATGAGATCTTCTTTTTTTTCCAACCAGAAGCCCGCTTCTGAGTAGATGATTTTAAAGCCGGACAATCAGTGTCCCGCTCAGAAGTTTCCAAATCCGAATCTGTCCCCCCAATCTCACTAGTGTTGGATAAATCAGATTCCTCTATAAGGAAGTAAAATGTATCCCCCTCCAGGTCTCTGCAGTTTTGACACGAGCACCTACACTGCTTATAGCCGCAGAATCTGCAGGATTCTCCTCTCCCGTCTCTCCTTGTATTACCAGGTTCTTCAACTCCAACCGGCTCTGATCTGCCTCCTCTACAGCCCGAGTGTCTGACAGTGAAGCCGTGCTGCCTGCCCCATCCACAGTCTCTGGAGGTACCAAGTCTTTATTCACTAAACCAGGTAAAGAATTATCCCCAGCACTCACCAGTTCTTTACTAATCTTGATGTTCACTCCAACCTTGCCTGTCAATTTCTTTCCACCAGCAGAGCCATGGCCGGAAAACATCCCAGGAACTATGGGCAGCTTTGGTCTCGTTACAAGCTGAGAGGGACGCTGCTCACTTGGTTTCAACTTACCGCATGCCTCCTCCTCCTCAAGGCTGGCAGTGCGAACAGGGTCTGCGTTTCTCCGTTCGGCCAGCGTCTTCCAGGTAGGCAGTGGCGCTACTCTGGCTGCACCGCCCTCAGTACGCTTCTTCAGTGGTTTAGGCTGTTTGGGAGGCATTCCAGCAAATAAAGGGAAGGGCCTCTCTCTCGCCAAGGGAGCCAGCAGCTGTATGAAGTCGCGAGCTAGCAGGTATGATCTACGTTTAACTCCTGTTATACCACAATGTAATCCTTTCGAGGTGAGAGCCAGAAGTGCTCCGAATCCTGAGTACGGCCTCATCCGATTACTCTGTGCGGAATCAGTACATTTTAAAGGGGGTCGCTAATATTTCAACTTGTGATGGTAAGCAGCTCCCGCAGCAGTCACACATCCGCCATCGTGCCCCCAGGTCCTAGGGTCCCCATTTCAATAAAAGGGGAAGGGGCCTCACGGCCCCCTCAATGAGCCTTAATTAGGCCCGTGGACACCATCACCTGGGGTCAATAATCTCAATGAGGGGAGGGGGACTTGAATCCCCCTCCCCTAGCCTCACAGAGGCACCTGGGACTGCATCCCCTGGGGCCAGTTTTGTTGGGAAGGGGTGAATGCAGCCCCCTCACAGAGCAAGTCCTTGGCCACTGGGAGACATCCCCTGGGGCTGATGTGATCGGTGTCCCAGGGACCCCATCCCCCGGGACACCACAGTTACCTGCCTGGGAGAGTGCAGGCATAACCTGCCCACAGTGTCATGGGCAGTGAACACAACTTTGCTTCTTTATGGATGAGAGCAGAGAAAAATGTTTTTCCCATCTGGGAGTAAAGTTACTTACCAAGCTCCTGCCAGCATCACCATGAATGCTGCTTGAGGAGCCGACAGGGGCCGCAGGGTCAATGGGGATGGCTCCCGACATTTTAGGAACTCATGAGTGTCCCGGGTGGGCACCGGGGCACCCACTTGATAATATGTTAAAATCATGCAGATTACCATTACAGTGGTGGCTGGGGGGCCAACAGGGGTTGCAGGGCCCTAGGGCTCCCTCTCAGCTCCCAATAGACATGCATGGTATGGGTGCCCTGGGTGAGAATCAGGGCATCTACTTGAACTATAACTATAAATATGGCGACTGAGGAGCCAGCAGAGGACAAGGGGGCCCTGGGACTCCCCTAGCAGCCCCTCCTTATAAAAAAAAATAAAAAAAGTGTAGGTGCTCCAGGTGGGCACCAGGGTACCCAAAAATGGTTAAAAAAAGGAAAAGGGGTAACAAATCAGCAACAGGTGTGTAGTGTAGTTCCTATTTTCCCAATAGGCTCTGCGCATTGGAATAATATCTTCAAATAGTATAGACATAGGACTGTGGTTAACTAGGTCTTCTACTGACGATATTAGACTTAATGTTATGTGTGCCAGCTAGCTCAGAGTTCACTAGAAACTTTCTCGAATAGACAAGGAGGAGTTTAACCTCCCTGGATAGACAAGAAGGGATTTAGTTTCTGACAACCATAGAACATGACAACTTTGCTCCCCCTAATCAAGAGTATATCTCTAGAGTCGTGTGAAAACAAAAGACAATCATTTTACTCAGTCAGTACGTGCATTCTTAGTTTCACCAGATTGTAGAGAAAAGGAAGAGACGGGCGTTTTCAATAAAAAGGTGTTATTTATTGATCAGTCTCTTTTCTCATACAAGAGAAATGAATCGCTATTATTGCAATACTTATAGTTAAGTAAAGTGCATACAGTAAAAGCAGGATTATAAAATAATACTGTAAAAGCATGGATATGGTTTCTTAGCCACTGATACTTAAAATGGATAAAAGATATACATACATATATACATTGACTAATCGTTCTCAACTGGTGCTTCTAACTATGCCTACCCCGATGTACCTGACCTAAGCCTAATACGTGGGCGGGAGTAAATAAGTAGCAGTTTAAGTTAAGTTTGCTTTGCCAAGAATCTGACTCAAGAATTCTCTGTAAGGGGTTAGTCAGTTCAGTACCTGGGATTTAGAAGGCTGGAGGGTTGGTATCTCTGTCTCAGGACTCGGTATCCCAGTTACCCGCGAGGGCGGCTGGAAACGCCAGAGGCTGGATTTCTCGGCAGGAGAAAAGGCAGCGTCTCTCTCAGCGCGTCAAAAGGGAGGGGCAGCTTCCGTGGGCTTCCTGCATCAGCTGGGCTCTCCGGCAAGTAGCGTCACCACCGTGTGTTTGCTTAGGGCAGCGTCGGTATATTTATACCTGAAAGGTGCCGAGTTTGACGTAAGGATGGACATAAGACGTCAGTAAGAATGTCATAAGGACTGGTCGTTCTTACATTCTTTTCAGGAGTTCTCGAACGTAATCAAAACAATAGCTGCGGGGGATTTCCCAGGTCTGCTGGAGGTTTGGTTTGTTTTGAGAACTTGGTGTGCTTTCTAGGGGGCTGGAGGAATAGGGCTTGCTTAATGTGACAGCATGCGCTATGACTTAATCTAAACGGGTTTCTGTGCCGTTGTATGGCCATTATTGAATTAATAACCGGACAAGGGTCAGAAATAGGAGTATCAATATAGGTACCTAGATAAACACACTACACCCACTCCACGATTTTATGTACATATTTACTAACCTAAGCAATAGTAAACATAACTAACAGTGCATGTGTATACCGAACCACCCCAAAATACATTTTTTGTATTCAAAAATGGCGTATGCGAAATACACGAAATGAGTATAGGTACTGTATGCATTCAAGCAGTATAATCATTCAAAAAGGAGATGCACATTTTATATCAGCATGAATGATTTGCGAAATTACACATGAAATGGCTCTTAATACAGAAGAAAGAATTGCGAGACCATCTCATCACATATAAATACAATTACTTGTATATAAGCTAGAGGTTGAGGTAATGTAATGTCTCTAGAGTTCCTAAGAATAGAAGCTCTGTTCTCTAAGAATAGTTTTACTTTAAGCAGAAGATAAGTGCCAAAAAGGTAAATATTTTGGAATTTGGAAAAAATGTTCGCTTTTCAGGGGAGAAGAGAAAAAATAGTTCAAAAGTCACTTTGTTTTCAAAACTTGAAGGCCAAATTCAGAGTTCAGGGAACGCTGTGTGCAAATTTGCTTAAAGTCATTCGTTCTGTTCTGGGGAAAACATCTTTTCAGATAAACTCTCGAAAAAACAGTCTACGGCTTCTGGTGAAAGTTCGACTAGGTTGGACAAAGTCGCTACCATGCAGTCATTCGCATGATTGCTTTCAGCGATGGTTTGATCAGCATAGCTGACAGAAGGTCGTACCTGATCGATGCTGCTTTCATCTAGCACTTCACTACCCTTCAATCGTAGTGGTGAAGTCTCCACGAATGCCGTCATCAGGATAGGTAGCCGCTGGGAACAGCACAATGCATGAGCCTTTACTGGACCCAACAAAGTATCTGCATCCAATGGTACTTCTGGTTGTAGTGTGAGACAGGTGTCCAGCACGCATTCCTCGCCGCATAGCATGCACCTTAATACAGGCATAACACAATCCTGCCACATGGGTCTGAATGAAAGAAACCAGGTCATATTTAAATCTCGTAGCCAGGCTAAACCAAGGACTTTAGTTATGCGGTCCCGGTAGCGGATAGCTAGGATCGTTTCTTCCATTGTTGCTGGAGTCTTGTCTGTGACATGGCTTGCCATAGCGAAGTAATAGTAGCAAAAATAGGACGCCTGCTACTAGTCCCAACAGAAGAGGAAGTCCGCCAAAGATGGAATGGACGAAGTTTGGAAAAATACCCAGGATCGCTTTAAATGGGGTACCACTTGTATCAGAAATATTTAAGATTTCGTTTAGCATTTCTGCGAAGTGTAGGGGGCAATTCGTTGATAACATTGAATGAATCTCTGCCGTTGTCCTTGCAACTTGGAGATCATACGTTTCTTTTGATGACGTCAACTGGGTTGGCGTCTGTAGGAGCACAGTCTTCATTCTGCTTAAAGTATCAATTCGAATATAAGAGATTTTTAAACTGGGCCATAACCTTCCCTCCCTGTCTGGAGCATCATTCGGGAACAATACTCTTTCACAGCACATGACCCTGGAAGTCACGCTTATAAGATAAGGTTTTCCTGGCAGCAAGCCACAACATCTGTGTTCTACAATTAGAATGTAACTCCCGTTAGAAAGTCTTCTAAAGAATAGTTTTATTTGTGTTGCAGGTGTGCCTAACTGGTGACATGAAAGGTTATTTGAAGTCCCTTCACAGGCCCCATGCAAACTTATACCCTGACACAGAAGTATGCCACTCAGTGATTTTTCACAATTAGTACCACTAAGAAATACACTCTGTCCTTTATTACTGACACATGTGTGTGTATAGGGTAAGTTCCATGTTGACTTAATGTATCCTTTACCCAACCTTTCATACTGGCCTGCCTGTATATATTTTTGGCAGTATTGAAACTGGAAAGTTGTTATCTGAATATTTATTATCCCATGTATTATCCATTCAATGACAGGTCGTTCTGACATTGTCAATGGTAATCTCTCAAGTTTTTCAATGCTCAGAATTGTATAGTCAGCACCCTTTTGTGCCAAACTGATTTGTTTATCAGTAAGGTTAAAGATATTAAACAGTGACGTTGATTAAACGCCAAGGCACATAGCCTGAACGCAGATTCTGTAACGTCCAGCCAAGCTGGACAATAGAACGTAATTGAGACTGACCGTGTTGCAACATCAGTAAGTCTTGTTCTATTATATCGATTGCAGAAGATACAATACTGTCCAGTGAATATATTCTGGAAGACAGAGTCATTAACCCATTGTCCACAACAGAAAGTGATTTTTCCAAATTAACACGGTCAATTTCCCGTATTTTTTCTGCTGTCTCAATTTGAGTTTCTTTCCAAGCTTCGTTATAAGCTGCATATATAGAGGCCGCTATGAAACGTTTCTAACGCTGTTTGCGTGGCCCCATAATGAAATCACGCAAGTCAGCACCTTCTTTAAGTAAAGTTAAGTGTTGCTAAATTTCTGACAGTGTGGATGTATGTAACCATTGAAGGCAGAGTTTCCCCACACTGTATGTAGTTACAATCCCTGGATGTTGTCTCTGGGAGTCTCTTGGGTCTGGCCTGGTCAATGTGAACCCCTGTATTTTGTTCAGGAATCTGTCTTGACAGTTATTTGTGTCTGTGGGCCAGATCAACCACTGTTTCCAATCAGGATGTGTTCTGTTTTGGTTTAAAATATGGGATACGTCTATTTCAACATCTGTAGTGCTATTACTCTCAGGAGTTGGTTTTGGAATAGACGGTTTGTTCAAGTCTTTAATTTTGGCTAGGCCAAGACAGGTAGTCTGTTGAATTGTGTCATTCAAAAATATAATTTGTTCTGGGATCATGCAGGCTCTAAATAATGATTCTATACCTTGCACTTGCCAATCTTTTGTGCCCCAGATCGTTTTCGTTTCAATGTTATTGTTCTTGAAATCAAAACCGAATGTATTAATTTTTTCAACAAATGAGTCTGATTATATCAATTTTGTGTTTGTAAGCATGGTTTTCACTCCTGTCTTATTTAACAATTTGAAATAAAATGTTTCTGCATTACTTGTATTAAACCCTGAAAAATATGAATATTTATCAAAAAATGTTTTTGAACTGCCTTTTGGTGGAGTTGCACAATGTTCCCATTGGTTAAAATGTAAAACATTTCTAGGTTGAGTAGATTTATGCAGATAAAGGTTACTATAATGGTTGTAACAAAACATTTGATCGTAATTAGATGAACCTTGCAAATAATCATGTTCTGTAAATTTAGCTGACATTACTAGATCAGACATCATGTCATTAATACTTTCAAAGTCCCAATCATCTGCAAATGAGCTTGGTTTTACAAAGTCACTCAATGAAATCTTAAATTGATGTGGATACTTCAGGAGCTCAACCGGACCATATATTTCGTAATCAGTTTTGTCCCATGCTACCCCACCGGGTATAGGATTGGCTGTGAAGTTTACTGAAGAAAGTTCTCTTTTCTCGATGTGTGAAGACTTGTGTGGTTTCAGGACCAAGTTGATATTCTGACTTGCTGTGTCCATTGTAGCATATTTTCCCTCAATGAAATGTCCCAAGCATAGTACCATGATGAGCCAAAGTATGAGCACAAATATACCTAGTGACACCCAAATTTCAATCCATGGAGAAATCAGATAGGTTTATTTTAGTTGATGATAGAGTTCCTTTGCTTTGTCTTTAAAAGTTTTTGTTGTCGGCTGTTCCTCAGGTTCATTCAGATCCTCAGAAAAATCATCGAAGTTGATGAAGTAGCCGGATGCTGTTCTGTCAATTGTTTCAATTGCTTCTGGATTCCTTTTTGCTTTCGGAATATTCTTTGTTTCATTAGCATAGTCTGTGGTTACATCACTGTAGAATGGAGTTTCTTGATATAAAGCCCCAATTTGGGTTTTAAGAGGTGTAAGTTCCATTGCTTTGTTGCATAGTCCTTGTTGAATCACTGTAGGTTTATCAGGTGTGATTAGTCTTTCAGTTTGAACCTCTGCGGTTGTAGCAAACTTTGGTGTTCTGCTACTTCTTGGGAGTCCACTTGGCCTACTACTTGTTATCGGCCACATGATTGTGGTTTAACCAGGTCGATGGATACAACTCGGTTCTCCTTTTTACCAGCAAGGGGCGGTAGTACTACTGATCTTGTCCCGTTGACAGACAAGACAGGAACTGCTTTTCTGTAAGAAGGCTCAAATTCCTTCTTCACCGCGATCTTCTCTCTGACCAGATCCCCGATTTTTGGAATCCAGACAGGCCTTGCTGGGACAGGTGGTTTCTCTTCAGTGATTATTGGCCGTTGTTTCAACTTTATGTTGCTCAGGTCTTTTCTTGTTTCATTTAAGTCCTGTAAAATAGCCAAACGATCTTTGATATCAAAGCATTTTTCTTTAACCACTGAAGTTTGACTATCGAGGTCCCGGATTAACATTCTAGTCCCAAACAATAGTTCGTACGGACTGAGACCTCTTAGAGAATTTCTTGGCAGATTATTAAGACTACGTTGGACACTTATTAAATGTTTGACCCACCCAGCTCCCGAACCTAGTACCTTTGCCGTTATAGATTGCTCTATGCCTTTGGTTTTTTCTGTACACCATCCCGTTTCCCTCAGGAAGGAAGTGACAAGAGTACCGCAATGCAATGCTCATTCTGGCCATGCCCCCCCTATAAGCTCCAGAGCTAATAGGCAAGACATTGGTCATAACGTAGCATGCTCCTAGCGTATATGCCATTATAGACTTGCAAATCTTTGTATAACAGTTCAGACGTCAGCCGAGAGCTGTGGTCTACATTACAAGTGAAAATAGTCTCTACATGTTAATATGACGCATTATTCATACTGGGTATTTTATGTCGATAGCATAGTCCTTATTGATAGCCTTCCTATTGAGCGAAACGCCACGGCAGTACACCGTCTCGGTCACCACTGCGATCTCTGTTGCAGTTTGGACAGTTTCTTGCGAATAGGTGATGTTCCAGGCTCATTCCTGGCCACCAGTATGTTGATTGTAATTCTGCTAGAGAATCCTTAAGTGTACGATGTCTAAGACCCTCACCAATATGTGCGTCTACTATTAACAAGACTCTCCTGTACATGTTTGGAATTACTCTATCCCCCACTCCAGGGATTCGAGCAAAAGGAACGGAGTTTGCATCGATTATGTATGTATAATTGAGTGGACACATGATGGGTAGCGCTGAGCAGTCGCCTTTTGATGACGTTTTTACCGCCAGCATTGTTTCCCCGTCAATGTATTTTTCTGTACGCTTTTTTGTAGCTACGGAAGCCGATTTAGTTGCTTCCGCTGTGGCTGTCTCAGCCAATGAATTCCCTGCAACGTGAACGCCATCACGCTGATGACTCAGTGAGTGTATCACGTGAGTCTTTGGTAGTTCTTTCCAGTGGCGGCTGGTGACATCTGAAAGTGGTGAGCGTAAAATAATTTTCATACTGCGTCGTCGTGAGCGAGCCAGCCTGAACAACCTAGGGGGATTCGGTGGATTCTCCCCACGAAAATTTTGAAAAAAGAGTGGACAAATGGTGCATTTTCAAGCAAATTTGAGAAAGCAGGAAGGTTATTAAAGCAATTGTGAAAGTGCAGTTATTACATTAATAAAGAGATGTCATAAAATAGGTAGCTGCTTATTCAGTATACTGACAAAAGCAGTGACTCACTGACCTATTTACATCATGTGCATTTTTTGAT